>NC_072477.1:88849823-89463394 GCF_027574615.1 Eptesicus fuscus
AAATATAATTGATACATAAATTAAGCGTACTTATCAATATTATCTTCTAAGTCAATGACCTACAAAAGACAATAGATACATAAAATTATGTAGTTTCTCAATAAACACACTTTCTTCTAACATGAAATGGCAGCAATATTGATGAGCCTTCCTAAGAGGTTTTATAATGTTCTATCATAATGAATGGCAAACTGCATTAGTGGAGCCAATCAATTACACTTCATTTCATTTTGGCTCTCATACTTTTGCAACAGGTTCTTTACATTTGAGAAGTAAAATGTAGGGATAACAAACTGTGACTAATTGAAGAATGATCATTGACTTCTGGTAATTTGTCTGATAAAGTTAAACAGAAAACCAATTCTGGCATTTAAGAAAAAGTCAAATCTAAACAGATTAGAAGAAATCAAATAATATTGGTTTGGTAGGAAAGAATAATAAACCTAGGAAGAAAGTGTTTTTTAAAAATGCCATTTAATTTTAGAACATGCCGTATATTGAATATTTCAGAATATTACATACGTATATGCATATAAATAAAGACCCAAAATGTAAATTACAAAAAATCATAACAGACATGCTGCATTCCATCTACTCAAATCTCACCATTTCAGGCCCAGATTCTCTAAACATTCTCCCCTGGAACTCCCACAGCCTTTCATATGTAAACCTATTATGACACACTGTTTCTTGTGATATGATAATGTACATATTATTCTCTCCCCATTAAATTATAAGCTTATTAAAGACAATGTTACCACCTAATTTGTCTTTGCATCTCTCCAAATCTTTACCACTACCATGTTAGTGATCAATAAACATATGTGATAGAAAAAAAGCACTAAAGTTCTGTTTCTTGACCTGGTGGCAGTTAAACTGTAATTATTCATATATAGTACATTTAGAATTAATGTACTTTTCTCAAATTACATTTTGCAATAAAAAAAGTTAAAAAGAAAACTTAAGAAAAAAGAGGACATGTGAGATGGTTAAATTTTTTTTAAAATCCTCATCCAAGGATATGTTTACTGATTTATGTGAGAGAGAAAGGGGGAGGGAGGCAGGGACAAAGAGAGGGAGTGAGAGTGAGAGTGAGAGACATCAATGTGAGAAACACCAATTGGTTTCCTCCTGCATATGCCCTGACTGTGGATTGAACATGCAACCTAGGTATGTGCCCTGACAGAAATCAAACCCACAACCTTTGGTTGTATGGGAGAATGCTATAACCAACTGAGCCACCCACCCGGGCAAGATGGTTAATTTTATGTCAATTTGGCTAGGTGATGGTACTCATTTTGGTCAAACACCAGCCTAGAAACCCAATTCTGGCATTTCGGAAAAAGTCAAATCTAAACAAATTAGAAGAAATCAAGCTGCTTTTAAATCAGGACTCTAAAGCAGAATACTCCCCATAATGTGGGTGAGTTTCATCCATCAGCTAAAGGCCTTACTAGTACAGATGAGGTCCCCAAGGAAGAAAGGAATTTTATGTCCAGATGCCTTCTGACCCAGACTGAAACATCAACTCTACTCAGGAATTCCTGCAGAATTCAGATTTGCTAGTCCACAATTGTATGAGCCAATTTCTTAAAATCAGTCTTTATATATGTATACACACATCATATTGATTCTGTTTTTCTAAGAACTCTAATACAACATGATTGTATGCTGTAACTTCTGAAAATTTCTATGTATAATCTTACATTAAATTTCTATGTATAATCTCTGGGTCAAAATAAATAATTGCTTTAAAATTTTTATTTAAAAATAGAGCCCTGGCTGGGTAGCTCAGTTGGTTAGAGTGTTGTCCCAATATGCCAAGCTTACGGGTTCTATCCCTGGTCAGGGCACATAAAAGAAGCAACCAATGAATGCATAAATAAGTGGAACTAATCAATGTCTCCCCCCCCCACCTCTCTCTCTCCCTCTTTTCCTCTCTCTCCCCCCCTAAAATCAATCAATAAAAAATAGCCATGATAGCTAAGATCATGAAATTAATGCTTTGAAATTATTATTTCCAATACAAAAAAGCCAAAAAACAAAAACAAAAACCAAACAAACCAAACAACTCCCTCCAAAAACCCAAATCTCTCTCTTTCAACAGGTAACTGATAAATGATAGCTAAAATAAACTTGAAATACCCTGCAGGTCCAATGGTTACCCAGAATCTGCCTCCTCTTCCTCTCCAGTGTTATACTTCAATTGTAATTACATGCTCAAACCAAGAAGCTGGGCTTGAGACAAAAAAAGTATATAGCTGACAAAGTCAGAGATAGCAAGAAAATGCTTTCCAAGTACAAGTAATGCAAGAACTGACAAGTGAAGTGAAGGAGAGATTTCAAAGCTTGAAAAACAGTCATCAATACTGACAGATTACTGTAATTCTAGCTGCTAGCAAGATCGATTTGGGCAGCATTTGACAATCAATATTGTCCTCATTTAGTGAACAACATTAGATTCATAGTTACAGAAGATACTCCAAGGATAAAATTTAAACTGTATTTAATGATCATAAATAGCACAATTTATGCTGTGGAATCTTAGTGGGTACTTTTATTGGGCATAAAATAAGTGACACAGCAGTGTAAAAATTATCAAATATAATTGAGTTTATTACATATTATTTTACCTCTTATGAGGATTAAAGTAGTAACTCTGGTGATTTTTAAAGCCTACTTCTATCTCAATTTCTAAGGTTTATTGATCTGTTTTAGATCACATAATTTTTTTCCTTATCCAGATTTGTCAAAAAAATACATTTTAAAATTTAGTATTATATTTCTGATATATTTGTTATTTTAAATTAAAAGACATACTCATATTTCAATATCTTGAAATAAAACATCATTGTAATTTATTATGTAAAATTTCACTTAAAATCAAGTAATTCACCTGTATGAAGTCTTTCCCCCCAATGTTTAGAATTAATATAGAACTTTGTGAATCTTTGTCAAACATGACTATATGTTCTTCAGATTAGCAAAGGCTAGTAGTATCTCTGCTATATACTTTAATAGTATGGGAAAATAATTTCCATAAAGCTTCTAAATTCAAGCTTCCAAGTCAAGAAAAATTTGATCTCTCTTATTTAATGTTTTTACTCTGAGTGTTCAAGAATTGATTTTGCTGATAGAAATTGCTCATATATGCTGTGTAAATAAAGTGTTCATGTTTACTGTTTTCATCTGAAATTATCTCTCTTCATCTTAGATTTTTCTCCAATGTGATATCCATTAACGTCTCAGCAAGATTTAACTATTACAAACTTCACGAAGCAGACTTGAAAATCCAATCCAATCCAATCAATTAACCTACCAACCAAGCAAACACAAAAACCCAATTAGGCAATTCTATGGTGTTGGGAAGAGTTGTTTTATATTGACTGAAATCTTTACACATAACAGAATTAATCATTGCACAAAACTATGTACCTTATTTTATTTACTAAGTACATCCAAATTCATTATCTCATTTAATCTTCACAACAATTCTGAGATGGGTATTAGCATGTTTTTTACAGATAAAAAAAGTGAGGTTTAGAGATTCTGTGACTTGGTCAAGGTCATAAAGCAGAGCTTGAATTAAAAGCCGTGTTTTCTAATTGCAAATCTAGTTACCATACCTCTAGTGTAATGTGCAAATCTGAAATAGCTCTCAAGAGTATGAACTTAGATGCAGGAAAAAGAAATTAAGCCATATCCCCAACACTTTTAATTTTGCATTTAAAACTACTTTATAAAGTGTGCATATTAAATGTTATTTGTACCTTGGGCCAGAAATAGTTTGTGTCTGCCCAATAAACCCATTTCCTGCTATATAATACAAGAGGCAAACAGAGTTTGTATTATAATCTAATCTCTCTCTTACCACTTCCCCGAAAGATTTCAGGCATTCTTTCAACTATCTTTTTTAAAAATATGTTTTTATTGAGTTTAGAGAGAGGAAGGGAGATGGAGAGAGAGAAACACTGATGTGGAAAAGAAACATCGATTGGCTGTCTCCTGCAAGCCCCCTATTGGGGAATGAGCCCACAACCCAGGCAGGTGCACTGAAAGGGAATTGATCTGGGGACTTCTCAGTAAATGGGATGATGTTCAACCAACTGAGCCACATAGATCAGGGCTCAACTGTCCTATCTAATAAAAGAGCAATATGCAAATTAACCATCACCCTGCTACACTCACCAGCCACGCCCACCAGCCAATCAGGAGCAAATATGCAAATAAACCCAACCAAGATGGCTACAGCCACAGAGAGCAGGAGAGAGGCTTGGGTTTCCCCGGCAATGGAGGAAGCCAAGCTTTCTACCTGCCCTTGCCGACCTAGGCCTCCACTCAAGGCTATAAAGTTTCAATGATAGAAGATACATAAATCCAAACAGAAATGGTGGCAGCCATGGAGCTGGAAAGAGCAGGAGGCTAGTGTTGCCCCCAGCAAAGGAAGCCAAGCTTTCTGCACACCCTGGCTGGCCCAGGCCTTGGCTTAAGGCTACAAAGTTTCAATTATAGAAGATATATAAATCCCAATAGAAATGGGTGCCGCCACAGAGCAAGCAGAAGGCTTGGCTCCGCTCCAGGCTACAAAGTTTCAATTATAGAAGATAAATAAACCCCAGATACCAGGGCCTCCACTTGGGTCGCCAGGGGGCATGGCCAGCCTGCAAACCACCACGGGCCCCTCACCCAGGCCGTCCCACACTCCAAGGGAACCTCCACCCTGATCTGGGACATCCTTCAGGGCAAACCAGCTGGCCCCCACCCGTGCACCAGGCCTCTATCCAATCTAATAAAAGAGTAATATGCAGATTGACCATCACTCCAACACACAAGATGGCTGCCCCCATGTGGACACAAGATGGCTGCCAAAAGATGGCCAGCAGGGGAGAGCAGTTGGGACGGACCAGGCCTGCAAGGGAGGGCAGTTAGGGTGACCAAGCCGGCAGAGGAGGGAAGTTGGGGGCAACCAGGCCTGCAAGGAAGGGCAGTTGGGGGGTACCAGGCCTGCAGGGGAGAGCAGTAAGGGGTGACCAGGCCTTCAGGGGAGAGCAGTTAGGGGCAAACAGGCTGGCAGGGGAGCAGTTAGGCATCAATCAGGCTGGCAGGGGAGTGGTTAGGGGGTGATCAGGCTGGCAGGCAGAAGCAGTTAGGGGCAATCAGGAAGGCAGGCAGGTGAGCAGTTGGGAGCCAGCAGTCCTGCATTGTGAGAGGGTGGGATCGGGCCTAAACAGGCAGTCGGACATCCCTCAAGGGGTCCCAGATTGGAGAGGGTGCAGGCTGGGCTGAGGGACACCCCCTCACCCCCATGCACAAATTTCGTGCACTGGGCCTCTAGTGTTTTAAATAAAACGGTAGAGGACACTAACCTCAGGATGAACATCAGAATCAGGCAGACTATAAAGAAGCAAAGGTCAGAAAGAAGACCACCTCAATGGACCTGACAATGTGGAGAAAATTAGTTAATGGGTAATAATCTGTATATTCCTTGTAAGATTAATTACTTTTGTAGAGCTATGCTGGGAATAATAAACCAAATCCTTATATTTCACTACAATGACCACTTAAAATCTGAGTTTTCAACTTAAAGTGAAGCTCTAACTGCCATAAATAAGAAATGCTATATAAATGTCATTAAGATTAATCAATGTAACATGCCATGATCCACCTATAATTCCATTTCATGGTGTCAGAATACATGAGAAATTACATAAAAATCAGGTCATGTAAGCCAATTTTCATCAAAAGAAGAAAATACATGCGGCAGACTTATAATAAATCCATTTCATATGGAAAAAAACATAGTATATATATTTTTAATTCTCACCCGAGGATATTTTTCTAGTGATTTTTAGAGAGAGTGGAAGAGAGAGGGAAAGATAGAGAGAAATATTGATGTGAGGGAAACACATCATTAGTGGCCTCCTGCACAAGCCCTGACCAGGGTACCAAACAGAGCCCAGGCCGGGTAGGAGCCTGCAACCGAGGTACGTGCCCTTGACCAGAATTGAACTCTGGACCCTTTGGTCCGCAGGCCAATGCTCTATCCACTGAGCCAAACTGGCTAGGGCTAGAATATTTTTAAAAACCTTCCCTATAAAGCTTAAATCCATAATCCTATATAATAAAAGGGTAATATGCAAATTGTCCCCTTGACTGGGAGTTCGACTAGTGCTTTGAGTGGGGGGTGGGGCTGGCCCACCAACCGCACACGCCCTCTCCCCCTAGCTGGCCCAGCCTGATCAGCCCCCAATCAAGGTGGGCTGGCCAGAACCCACCCATGCACAAATTCGTGCACTGGGCCTCTAGTTTATTATATAAAAAGAAATAAAATGCTTTTAACCATATAGGAAAAGTAAAAGAAACCATAAACCTGTTTTACAAAGGAATATCAAAAAACAATTTAAAATTTAATACTGTATGCAAATCGTGTCCCAGGCACTGTTCTAAGAGCTTTATACACATTGCTTCACTGAGTTCTCATAATACCATGAGCTACATATTATTGTTCTCATTTTATATTCATGAAAAATTAAGGCTGAGAGAGATTAAATAACTTGTCCAAGACTAGCTATATAGCATTTGAGGCCAGGCAATCTGGCTCCAGTAATCATATTCTTAAACATTCAATTTCCTTGCAAACTTCCATGTCTCTCTGTTGTTCCCTCTGCTTCTGGAATGCTCTTAATCTCACCCACCCAAAAAACTCAATCATCCTTCAAAATTGGTTCAATCGTCATATTTCTCAGAAATGTTTCCTGATATCACAACCCCTTTCAGCTATATAAGAGGCCCCTTGTTATGACACTTCCAGAATATGCTGCATAACTACTATAGCACATGTAAGCACATATACTGAAAATAGTATATTTCTTTAATTAGATTGAGTACTCTCTGATGACTGTTTTGGTTATTTCTGCACATCCAGAGTAGTAGAGTGCCTAGCACATAATGGGGCTCTAATTAATTAACCAAAAGGTAATTAAGCACTGAATTTAAAAGTATATAAAAGAAATTATATCATTCAACTATCATAAGTGCTCAAATTCAAATACTGGGGAGGAACTCCATCACCTATAGATCAATAAACCGAAATTCAAAGGTCTTAACAACAGAAAAACATTTACCTTGGAAAGTAAACAAATATTAGAATATAAACCATATATTAAAAAGGATACAAGTTTTGATACAGTGGAATCAGTGATTTCAGAGCACGGCTTGCATTTATAGCTGTGGCTCGAACCATAATGGGTAGGACCTTTCCATTCACAATAGCACCATCAAAAAGTGGGCCAAAGAAGGGAACCTAATTGAAAAATTAGAACATAATTTTATACTAAAATTGAAGGTTTATAAAAGAACAATCAAGACACGGCATACAAAAATGTTTCTGCTTTCCCTTTAGTTCTTTCTTCAGTAGAAATACTATTCAAATTCAATTATTTTCCATGATGGGTCATTCACACTAGAACAATAAACAAAAAATGCAAAAAGTCTACAGGGTTTCATTCAAAAGAACTGTGTACTTCATGTAACAGACTAAAAAACTTATATTCCCTGCCAACTTTCAAATTTTTGTAGCCTCAATTGTACCAAAAAATTCAACACTGGAAATAAATTCTTCTTCCTCCATTGAGTAAACACAGGCAAGATATACATTCTTATAGGTAGCAAGTTAGTTTTTTAAAAGTTATTTTTGTGTGATACCCAGCTTTATTACAAAACCTGAAACATTTCTATTACATCATTTATTAGAAAAATCTAATAATTTTCATTTTTATCACATGACTGACAATTTCAAGTTATTCTATTTGACTACGGTTGGTACAAATGACAGCAGAAGGCAAGCATATGAGCTGTGAATAATACAGTAAGTATTTTAAGCTTATGGCCACATATTGTCTCTGCTGCATATTATTTTTCAAATAAAAAAAAAACCATTAAAATGTAAAAAAACATTCTTAGCTTGTGGGTTATACAAAAATAGAAAGTGGGCCATAGTTTGCTGACCTCTAGTTTAGATGAACCCTAAAATAAAATCTGGCCATAAGCTTAAATTCACACATAGGGAACTTAATTAAAGGAATTCTTAAGATTCATGATCAACTGTCAAAAAGTAAGTTTTCTATAAACAAAAGTATTCAATTAAAAAAGTAAGAAACATGAAAATACTACCAAATATTTATTATTTTGAAGGCAAATACTTACACAGGTATGTTTCAATCCCACAATATAACACATCCAACTAGAACTACTTATTTGGCTTTAAAAAACACACACACTTTTTAGAACTTGAACTTAAGTGACTTAAGTAAATAATCACATAATCTTAAGATGTATCAACTAAAAATACAGGAATCATATGTTCTTATTATAAAGGAAATTATTACTTCTTACTGTGTCATTTAGAAGCATCCTATATAATAAAGAGCTAATATGCTAATTAGACCAAACAGCAGAACAACCATCCAGACGACCTTCCAGATGAAGCCGACCTTCCAGATGAAGCCGTGGCTGCAAGGGCCAAGCCCCTTGCACGAATTTTGTGCATCAGGCCTCTAGTTCCTTCAATAAAAGGTAAGCCCTTTTGTGAGCTTAGCATAAAAGAACTTCCACTCTGGTAATATCAAGCTTTCTTCCTTTTGAACATAGTTTCTTGCTACTTTTCCTGTTTAGCTCCTTCTGAACCAGATTAAGACAATTCACATAGCTACCAGAGTTTGTCTTATTTCCCACCATTTTCACAACTTGATGTATAGTGTAATCCTTCTGAAAGAAGACAAGAAACAAAGCCATACAGAACTTAAAATATATTACTAAAATGTAAGATAAGAAGTTCTTACCTCTGGTTTTTTCATTATCTGAATACTGAACATGTGATTTTTCATTGGATATATTACAATAAGGACATCACCAAATTCTGTAGGAATAATTCCTCTTCTGTAGTCTCGAGTATGCTCTGACCAAACAATGTGTACTTCATCATTTCCTAAATGTCTCAACTGGAAAACCAAGAAAATAGTTCAGAGTGCTTTAGAAAAGCCCTGTATTTATATAACTATTGTTAACATACTATAAAAAGATTAAAAGGTAAATAAATAAAAAATCATATTTAAAAAATTTCATTTGACCATTTTTTTACAATACATGAAACACAAACATTCAAAAACATCAAGTGACTCTACAGAAGACCAGATAGTTTTTTTAAAAATATGTTTTATTGATTTTTAACAGAGAGGAAGGGAGAGGGATAGAGAGGGATGTGACTGGGGATGTGACAGCAATCAAGGTACATGCCCTTGACCGGAATTGAACCTGGGACCCCTCAGTCTGCAGGCTGACGCTCTATCCACTGAGCCAAACCGGCCAGGGCAAGACCAGATAGTTTTTAATGGCCTATAGTTAATGGGAAACAGAGAATTTAGATAAAAAAGATTAACATACATCCCAAATACTCTCCTTAACTTGCAATTGCACCAATTTTCCACTACCAAACTTTTTAAATGATTGTTTTTAAAAAGTGATTGATTTAGCCCAGCTGACCTGGCTCAGTGGTTGAGCGTCAACCTACGAACCAGGTCACGGTTCCAGTCCTATTCTGGGCACATGTATGGGTTGCAGACTCATTCCCCAGTAGGGGGGGTGCAGGTGGCAGCTGATCAATGATTCTCTCATTGATGTTTTTATGGCTCTCTCTCCTTCTCCCTTTCTCTCTGAAATCAATATAAAATAAAAAGTGACTAAGATTCCTTTTGTTTTTCTGATCACTCATAGTGCTAATGAGCAGTGAACTGGTCTAAAAGAGGTAATAGGAAGAGAAGTAAAAGAAATAGATCATTCATAAATTGGGCAATCACCTATTAAGTATGAGAAAGTTGACTATATTTGGTTTAACAAATTTATTTCCAGGTTTTCTTTGTCTATGAAACTATGCCTATGAAATTCATCCAAATAGACTTCTTTAGAGTTGCTAGACTCTCAATATGTTATTTAAATATTTGTGGTGCTTACTAAGATGTTTTTGGCAATCAGAGAGAGATCATATTGTGATTAAAATTATAAAAAGCACAGTACCCCAAAGTTGAATTTCTGTAAATTATTAGAAAAATGAACCTAATACCCATTAGTCTTGCATGTTCTTCATAGAGATTACTGTATGGACATGCATTTTAAAACAAATTTTGGTTATCTTAGCACGTTTATTGATTCTGCCACTGCAGACATTTGAGTCCATTTTTGAGTCACATCTCACATGAACCTTCCTATTACTTTCAGATAAGTGGACATACCGTAGTTGGGAAAGTCTGAAAGCAAAAACTAGAATAAGTGTCATTAGTATTTTTATTTTTAGTATGAGCTATTTCTATTTCTGAAATATGCTTTTTTTGGCTTAAACACCACAGGGTGGAAAAGAGTTAAATGTGTAATTTAAAGAAAGGAGTTAAGTCCAGTTAATGAAAGGCTCTCTGGAGTTCTTAACCTAGGTTCAAAGGCTCCGTGAATATTTGAAAGTTATCTGTAAAATTTTATATATTTTTCTGAGTAGAGAGTCTATCAAAGTAAGAGTAGGCAATACAAAAAAAAAAAAAAAAAAGGCAAGAATCAGTGTTTTAATGTTTTGTTTCTTTTAAAACTCTAAATAGGCCTTTAATGACTGGGATATGGTTTAGGATTTAAAGATTGTTGAATGTTCCAGGCCCATGGTCGGCAAACTGTGGCTCGCGAGCCACATGCGGCTCTTTGGCCCCTTGAGTGTGGCTCTTTCACAAAATACCACGGCCTGGGCGAGTCTATTTTGAAGAAGTGGCGTTAGAAGAAGTTTAATTTTAAAAAATTTGGCTCTCAAAAGAAATTTCAATCGTTGTACTGTTGATATTTGGCTCTGTTGACTAATGAGTTTGCCGACCACTGGTCTAGGCCATGGGGACAGAAGTGATCAGTAGGCTGTCTGATACTGCTGCTGGCAGTAGCCACTCTAGTGCATGTAGCCTTTGTTTTTGCAGTAGTGCAGTAGCCATCCTTCTGGTCTCAGAAATAGCCACCACAGGTACCCTGAGTGGTCAAACTCCACTCATTGTTTCCTACCAGGCTGCTCAGCTTCTCCGCCAGCTTACAGAGCCAGGTTATGTTGGGCATTGGGCTCTGTGTTGGCTGGTCCAAGGAGGCCATCAACTCTTCATCAATAATCATCTTGCTAATGATGGTGTGCACAGTGGGCAGGTTCAACCTAACCAGTGTCTCCATGCTGATGTAGTCATAGATACTGCTGTAGGTGAAGCAGGTCTGCAGTGACTCTTCCTGGATCTTCCTAACCAGCATGACTCAGACTTTGTTGTCCTCAAAACAAGGTCCCCATACTTTGCCATTTATCTTCTCATTGATGATAAAACTGTGGCAGGTCTTCCAGTCGCCCATCTTCATTGATTCAGGGGGGATCCAGAAAGGGCTGTCATTGGCCCATTAGCAGCTGGTAATGGAACTGCTTGCTGATCATATGTTGGCAGGCATCACTCTGTTGGGCGGCCATGTAGGGGATCTCCAGGAGCATGGCAGACACCAAGTAAACACACTCCAGCAGCTCCAGGTTCATGTGCAGGTGGGAGGGCACCTGCTGGTGCCACTCCTTCTGCTCCTGGCTGGCTCCTTTAGGCGGTGCAGCAGAGACCCTGGACCAGAAGTTTCTGGGCCTGGCTGCTTGACTGGATGTCCAGCAGGGCACTGTGAGCATCACTGGACAGTGCTTGGTGGAAGGCACAGATGCACAGCTGTACCGTGGTGCCGTTTTACAGGATCTGTACTGGACGGACTGCTGCTGAATGCTGTCTTTTTTGTTGTTGTTTAACTTTTTGTGAATGCTGTCTTGTAGGTGGCTCATAGCATGAGGTCGTGGACCTGGTACCAGTGGGAGATATGGCAGAGGATGGCGCACGTGCAGTCTTTGGCATAGATGTACTTGCAAAGTCTCTCCATTAGCACAGCTGAGTCCTTGCCCTCATTTTTTGCTTGATCTTGGCCAGACTTTGAGGAGCCCTTAGGGAAGGTAAGCTGCTGCTGATGGGCCTTGTAATTAAACTTGCAGAAGGTGTGCAGTATGCATCTCAAGCAGACACGACAGATCTCCTCAGTGGTGCCCTTCTCTTCCAGGTAGCGCTGCACAAGCTCAACGATTGGAATACACCTGTGCCTCATCCTTCAGGTGCTCCACATACTCTTTCGAATGAGGATCAGTATTTTGCATTATTTTGGTAAATTCTTCATCCATTCATTCCACCAAAGTTAGGATACAGCCATAGACATGCAGTGGCTCGTCAACATTATGTAGGCTCTAACTCTCTTCCAGAATGTTCTCTTCAACAAAGATGTTACGTTTTGCAAACAGGATGTCCATCAGCTCATTGATGCAGTCCAGGTACTTCTGCCACATCTCTGGCTTCATGTATGTGGCCAGGCTGGGGTTGTAGTCATAGAGAGAACTTGATCTTGATGATGACACCCTCCCCAAGGTTGTTTTCAGAAGCAATCTGAACCAGCAGCTGTAGCAGCTCAAACTGGGTTGCACAATACGTTCCCTTCTTGCCTTGTGCCTGTAGGATCTCATCCAGTTTTTTGATAACAACAATGTAGATGGATGATCTCAGTTCCGCTGGCAAACATTTTTGGTTTCTCCTTAATGAGCACACTCCACTTTGGACCCTTTCCCACTCCCCACCTTCATTGTCCTCCTCCTCATCCAGGCACACAGATTTCCGATCGTGCTGCTTCTTGGCCCATATCTTCACAGTAGCCTTCTTGTCCTCCTCATTGGCCAGAGCCATTTTAAGGAATCTTAAGGCCAACATGGTCTGTTTCCCTTCTTCCTCCTCCTCCTCCTTGTCAGAAGACATTTAGCCTGTGTCCCACTCTTCATCCTCTGAGTCCTCATCTTTATCCTCCATCTTTTTTAGGAACTTGCAACTCTCCAGAAGGAACTTCTGGTTTCTTCTTCAAGAAAGCTGGAGCACTGACTCTGTCTTCATCCCCATCTGAAGAGCCTTTTGAATTCTTTCTTCTCAGCATCTTCATCTGCAGACTGTTCAGGGTTCTGCTTATTTGTAATATAGGACTCAAAATCTTAGTGTGTTTTTGGATCTTCTGGAGCAGGGTGCTCAAGGCCTTAGCATTGTTCTTATTCATCTTCTTCCCTTCCTTATCTTTCCATAACTCATCAAGATAGTACCCTAAATCAGCCAGGATACGGATATAGAACTGGGGACACCTTTCTTATCCACAATGCTTTTAGCCTTCCCACATGCTTTTCCCAGGAGGTCAAACTCTTCCAGGCACCTGGTGACATCCTGAATCTTCATGGCATTACCAAGGGTCTGATAAGGTTGGTCAATTCCTCAAATCTGTTGTCCTTGGCACTTCGAACCACTCTCTTGATATCTTCTTCATCTTCACTCAGCAACAATGGCTGTTTGCGGTACTTATGCCTGACAGGTTTGGTGACAAGCTCCTCCCTGAACAGGGACAACTGGTGCTGAAAAACTGTGACATGGCAATGGCGCTGAAGGGCTGTAGCAGGCGCAGCCAGATCAGCTCAGCCTATGAGTCACACCACAGAACTCTAATGGTTCTTAAAGTCCCCAATACCAATCTATCCAGAAAATCCTCATCATTATGGATGTCATTAAGTATTTGAGAATACAAGGTAAATTCCTGAACTTTAAAATTTGTATCACTAAACAAGAAATGTCTTCTCAGATACTTTGATGGTTATAAGATATAGGCAGCTATTATTATTCTAAAGATAGTACCCAGCTAAATCTAGAGACTGGAATCTATTTTAGAAACATAGTATACATTTTTTTTTCTTTTAAGGAGGACTTTTTTTTTGTAGGTTTAAGTGGATTAAATAATTCTTTGTTTTTTACTTTGGAAACCATAAATGTGCTTATTGCTCTAAATACATGATGGTAGACC
The DNA here is from genome assembly GCF_027574615.1 of Eptesicus fuscus. NCBI lineage: Eukaryota > Metazoa > Chordata > Mammalia > Chiroptera > Vespertilionidae > Eptesicus > Eptesicus fuscus. Next base: position 88,863,783 of record NC_072477.1, read on the forward strand.
TCAAATATCAAAATATTGTATAAGTTTTTTTTTAATCTTTATTGTTCAGATTATTACAGATGTTCCTCTTTTTTCCCCACATAGCTCCCCTCCACCCGGTTCCCACCCCACTCCATGCCCTCCCTCCCCGCACTGTCCTCATCCATAGGTGTAAGATTTTTGCCCAATCTCTTCCTGCACCCTCCACACACACACCCCGCCCCCAAAAATTGTCAGTCCGGTCCCCTTAAATGCCCCTGATTCTATTACATTCACCAGTTTATTCTGTTCATCAGATTTTTTATTTATTTGATTTTTAGATTCACTTGTTGATAGATATGTATTTGTTGTCCCTTTGTTGTTCATAGCTTTTATCTTCACCTTTTTCTTCTTCTTCCTCTTCTTAAAGAATACCCTTCAGCATTTCATATAATACTGGTTTGGTGGTGATGAACTCCTTTAGCTTTTTCTTGTCTGTGAAGCTCTTTATCTGACCTTCAATTCTAAATGATAACTTTGCTGGGTAGAGTAATCTTGGTTGTAGGTTCTTGCTATTCATCACTTTGAATATTTCTTGCTACTCCCTTCTGGCCTACACAGTTTCTGTTGAGAAATCAGCTGACAGTTATATGGGTACACCCTTGTAGGTAACGAACTGTTTTTCTCTTGCTGCTTTTAAGATTCTCTCTTTATCTTTTGCCCTTGGCATTTTAATTATGATGTGTCTTGGCGTGGTCCTCTTTGGATTCCTCTTGTTTGGGGTTGTATGCACTTCCTGGACTTGTAAGTCTATTTCTTTCACCAGGTAGGGGAAGTTTTCTGTCATTATTTCTTCAAATAGGTTTTCAATCTCTCTCTCTCTCTTCTTCTGGCACCCCCATAATTTGAATATGGGTACATTTGAAGTTGTCCCAGAGGCTCCTTACACTATCTTCATATTTTTGGATTCTTTTTCTTTTTGCTCTTTCAGTTGGGTGTTTTTTGCTTCCTCGTATTTCAAATCTTTGACTTGATTCTTGGGATCCTCTAGTCTATTGTTGAATCTCTGTATATTATTCTTTATTTCAGTCAGTGTATGCTTAATTTCTGACTGGTCCTTTTCCATCTTTTTGGCATTCTCTCTAAGATCCTTGAAGGTCTCACTAAGTTCCTTGGAGGTTTCTAGAAGATTCTTGAGTAACCTTATAACCATGGTTTTGAACTCTATATCCAGTATTTTGCTTTCTTCCATTTCTTTCATTTGTGACATGTTTCTTTGTCACCACATTTTGGCTACTTCCCTGAGTTGATAGAGTGGCCTTGTGTGGTAGGTGTCCTATAGGGCCCAGTGGCTCAGCCTCCCCAGTCACCTGAGGTGGACACTCTTGGTGCACCCCTTTATGGGCTGTGTGCATAGTCTTGTTGTAGTTAAGCCTTGATTGCTGTTGGTATCACTGGGAGGAATTGACCTCCAGGCCAACTGGCTGTGAGGACCAGCTGTGTCTACAATGGAAGAGCTGCTGTGCAGGAGACACCCTTATGGGGCAGGACTTGCTTCAGTGGAATTTTGGTGCTCAGTGAGTCTGCCCCTTGAGTGTGTTGCTTATTTACGTGAAGGGTTGTAATCTGGTATGTTCTCACACTGACCACTGGGTACACTGGCTCTTGGATCTCCAAGGAGGTACAAAGTCAGCCACTGCCTGGGGCCACCCAGCAGGAGCTACAGAGAGATCTGCAGATTCCTCCTCTTTGTATGGGGTTTGGAAGTGCCTAGACGAGGACCAGCTGTGAAGCAAGGCAGTTTGCTGCTGCAGGCTTAGGGCCTTCTTTTGATAGCTTTGGGGCTCTCTGACCCAGCTGCTTCCTGTTTGTCAGGTTTTAGGTGGAGAAAGGACAGGCCATTCATATGCAAAAGCTGCTGTGCACAGCTTGGGTGGGGTTGTAAATTGGGAGAGGCAGGATCTCAAGGAATCACCAGGGCAGAGTAAACAGCAATGGCTGCCAGTCAGCCCTGCACTGGAGAGGTCCCGGCGCAGGAACAATGACCGCTGCAAATACCTCCTTCTGAAAGAAAGCCACCCCTGCATTCTGACCCGAAGTCAGACAGTCCAGTTTCTCCCAATATGTGTCTGGGTCCCCAGAGTCTCGCCCAGAACTGGAGTTCAGAGCAATCGGGAGCTTTTATCTCCCTCCCAATTAAAAAAAAGCAGTGCACCCAGTTGCCAGCCCATTGTGCATGTGCACGCCTCCATACCTCCCACCCGTCTTAATGTGCTTTCTTCTTTACTTCTAGTTGTAGAACTTCCACTCAGCCAGCTTTCCTGTGGTTCTGGATGATAGTTGTTCTGTCTTTTAGCTGTAGTTTTGATGTGGTTGTGAGAGGCAGCAAGTACAGGTGTTTACCTATGCCGCCATCTTAGTTCTTCAAAATATTGTATACGTTTTAATTCTCATTATTTACACCACACACAGACTTGAATGATATAAATGTAGGACTTAGGCTTTGTGACATATTTAAAAACCAAAAAAGATTACACAACTCAAAAGCCATGGCTCTATAATTTCATTTTTTAATCAAAATACTTTAAAAATATCCTTCCTATACAGCCATCCCCATGTGTCAGTTTTCCTAATAGGTTTATGTTAACTGAATACAAAAGAAATGTGAAATAAATTTAACCAGGAGGGATGATCCAATCTAATTTTGATACATTAATGTCATATGCTGTACATGTTACAATAGCAGCCAGATCTAATACTAAGCTCCAGGCTATACTGAGATTTCCAAATGGCAGATTGTTCTAAGTGATATCAAGTATAATTGAAGTAATAAACGATAGCAAAAGCTGAGCACACTGTCAGGAAGAATTTAAGTATTTACTTTTTAAAATTAAATGAGTTAGGTTAGGAAAGACAAGACAACTGAAATAATGCAGGTCTCAATTTACAGAAAATTCCTTTTATTTATCTGCTACATTAACCCTTGAACTCTTGCCAAAGCTATCTATAATTTCTAGTGTTCACTTATCTAAAGAAATGAGAGACAAGGGCAACTGTAGTTTTATCTTATAACCAAGGCTTCCCTTCAAATATCTACCACAGAGTACTAAAAGTCTGTTTAATGGAAAAGAACAATACATTTTTACCAAGATGTTGTAATGAAGATATTTGTGGTCCAAAACCAGGTGTATAACAAAGTTATTCTAAACATGTTCAAGCAATTTAAGGGAAAGCTTCAAGAATATCCCTTATGCTTTATATCCAAATGCTAAAAAAGTAATTATTTTATGCTGTCATGACAAGGCATGCTTTTATATCTATATATAGAATACTCCTACTATATAATAAACACAAATTGAGAAATTACTAATCATTGTTATATATCTTAGAAATTTCTGAAAAGACTACTGAAAAATCAATTTTGAGTGTTTAACAGTTAATAGAAATTTTAGAAGTGTGTTTGGTATATTTTATTTGACATAAAAACTTTATATAAGATTTTATATTTACTTATTTCTTATCTCTCATGAATTTACAAGACCATGTATAGTCAATGAGTTTTTCTATACTCTGAAAACACTCAAAGGGGTTCCTAACTACATGTACTACATTGTACCAGATGTCAATCCCTTCTGAAATAGAGTACAAGACTTATGTATATAGAGTAGGTATGTTAAAATCACTGACAACCAACTACTCTTCCAAATTCAATTCAACTACTGCTGAAGTTATTTTGGAATTCAAAGTATATAACATTGGCTGTCGATTATCATTGCCAATTTATGAAGACAAAGCAGTTAAATGAAATTCAACATATATAAAATTGAAGTCCTCAAACCATTATAGAATATTAGTACCAGAAGAGACCTTAAAGTTCTAATTTCCTCCCCAATAGAGGAACTTCCACTGCAATATTCCTGACAAGTAATCCTGACTCTGCTTCTAAAGTTAGGTAGCTTAAAAATTCACAAATCAGTCCATTTATTTTTAAAGAGCTTCAATCATTAGAACATTCTTTATACTAAGCAAAAATCTCCCTTTCTGAAGCTAGTTCTGCCAAAATGAGAAGGATTATCTAGTAAATCTAACTTACAGTCTATATATTTTCAGATCAGTCTAATAATATATCTCAACTTTACTTTTCCAGGCTAAAAGTGTCCTTAGTTCTTCTTACAGTTTACAAACGAATTCATTATCCTGGATTATTACCTCAGTTTATTGATATTTCTATTAAGCTGTGGTGTTCTGACAAAGACAACTAGCCTATCTATCTATAGTGGCACTAGTACTTTGTTCTGTTCACTATGTTTAATTTTTTGCATTTTTATATCTTTGGCTCAAATAGAAGTTGCAGTCAATTCAAACCCCTAAGTCTTTTTCTACAAAGTTCTTTTAAGCAGGTATAACCAAGTGCTAGAACTAAAGAGAGGATTTCATATTTATTCTCATTAAATTTTACCTTATTAGGTTCAGATTTTCTTTAAGTCTATCAAGGTCATTTGTTAATCTGATTCTGCTATTCAATGTGTTGCCTCTCTCTTTCCCAGATCTGTGTTATCCTTAAATTCAAATTCTGTGTCTTCATGTAAATTTTGGATACCAATGTCAAATGGTACACAAGTTTGGGTAAGAGCCATTACAGATGTTCCTCCTGGTTAAAAAATATCCACACTTATTAAATGCTTACTAAGTGCTTCGTGATAACTTATTTAATTTTTACAAAAATGCTACATGGTAAATATAATTATTATTACCTCCATTGTTATAGGTGAGGAACTGAAGCTTAAAAAGATAAAGCAAGCTTGGCTAAGGTCACATAACTAGTTCTAGAAACCGCACTTTAACCACTTCTCTATATTGCCTCTTATTAAATAATTAATTTATATCTCTAGATATAATTACACAACTAGTTATGAATATACTAACTGAACTATTATTAAGACTACATTTCTTCAATTTGTCCACAAGAAATGACTTTGTTAAATGCTTTATACTGTCTATGGTTTTCCCTGATCTAGTAATCCTATTAAAACTAATTAAGTTACTTTGATGCAATTTGTTATGGTGAACTCATTGTGGCTCCTAGTGATCACTACTTCATTACCTAAGTGCTCACAAAACATCTGTTTAATAATCCTATTTTGCCAGGCATTGACATGGAGTTCATGAACGTTAGTAATTTTTGTAGTTGGTGGCCTGTTCAATCTCTTTTAATGAAAATCGGATGCCTGCCTATCTTATGGTAGTGTTCTCATTTTCCGTGATTATGAACAGAGAGAGATTCCAGAGTCAATTCTAGATTTCCTCAGTGCCACAATACATCACTCATCTGGAGTTGGAGACTAGAATTCATGTAAAGTAATTTCATAAAATCAGCTTACTCTATGACTTCCCCATTTCTGTTAAAAGCAACTAACCATTATACTCAGGGTCAAAACCTGAAAGTTGTCAATTTCTGTTTTCCTTACTGTATCTCTAACAGGCTCTTCATTAAAAAAAAATTATAATCCTTTTTTGTACTTTCCTATTTCTTCTACTGTTGTCCAAGGTCAGATGCCAGTTATCCTATACACCTGAACTAGTTCATGAGTTTCTAAAAGGCCTTCTTCTCTCCTCCCTGCTGTCCTTCCTACCCAATTCTTTCATACGTTAGAAAATACTGAGAGCTGAGTAAAGCACTGTGCTAGCTATTGCAGATACATGGTGAGGAAAAAAACAGACACAGTCTCTGCTCTCACAAAGCTTCAAGACCAGTGGAGGAGCAGAGTAAAATAACTAGGCAATAAATTAATTATGAATAATACAGACAATGCTTTAAATATACTCCCCCAAATGCAAGTATCAAAGAAAACTAAGCTATAATGACAACTTGAAGAATGCAAAGAAGGTAATTAGGTTAGGTAGTTATTTCAGCAGATAGTGGGTATACATGCAGAAATTGAAACTGAATAATATTGCCCCACACCCTCATGCTTTCCTTAATCTTCCAAACACTCGTATGTAGCAAAACATACAATATCATATACTCCTCAATCATGTGAAAAGCATACTTTCATCCACATCCTTAGAGCCACATAAGTTTTCATACATTCACTTCCTGTGTGGATCATTCATTTATTTTTTAGGAACTAAGAAAAGCTTCTTGCTCTAGCTGGTTTGCCTCAGTGGATAGAGCATCAGCCTGCAGACTGAAGGGTCCTGAGTTCGATTCCAGTCAAGGGCACATGCCCGGGTTTTGGACTTGATCCCCAGTAGGGGGTGTGCAGGAGGCAGCCGATCAATGATGCTCTCTCATCATTGATTTTTCTCTCTCTCTCCCTCTCCCTTCCTCTCTGAAATCAATAAAAATATATTTAAAATAAAAAGAAAAGCTTCTTGATGCAATAGGCACAGCATCTATCTAGTACATGATATCTAAACAGAGTGGACACTCAATAAATAATACTGACAATTAAAAGGATAATACCACAATACTAGGCAATTTTTCCCCTATCATTACATAGTGTAAAGCATAAAAACAGGATTATCTGCAGTTATGGCATTTATTTTAATATGCCACTTTGAAGGTGATAAGTGCTATAAACAAAATAAAATAGGGTATGTAATGGAATTACTTGGTAGAGGGGGCTACTTTGCTGGGATGGTCTGGAAAGGATTCTCTGAGGAACTGTCTATATGAGTCTGAGAATAGGACAATGAAAATGAGAAAGCCTGATGATGTGGAGAAAGAGCATTTCAAATAGAAAGAAGAGTAAGTGCATAACTTCTGAGATAAGAACAAGCTTGACATGCTGGCAGATTAGAATGACAGCCAGTAAGGCCACATGTGGTAAAGGAAAAAGAAAGTAACAGAAGATGAGACCAGAGGGGTAGGCAGAAAGGTGGCCAAGTCACACAGGGCATTGAAGGCCATAGTGGGGAATTCAGATTTTATTCTACATGCAATGAGAAGCCATTTATTTCTATACCACCCAAATTATATCATTTACAGTGGTGAGATAAATTTACTCTGAATCATTTGTATTTTCTGGTTTCTGTATCTATTCTTGTCATTGGGAGTATATTTATAGAAATCGGGGTTAAGGATAGAGTCTATGACATTAAAATAGAATTATTTTATGTAAGGTTGTTATATTTTGGGACTGAAACCATGCATATAATTCCATAACATTTATTAACTATTATAGTACTATACACTTTTACTAAAATAATGAAAATCTTGTTATTCCTTAAACTTGTTTTTTAACTAATTCTCAAGACTATATTTAGCATATAGTTCTTTGGAAAGTAAAGTATATTGCAATTTTATTTCTAAATAAAATAAAAATAGGAAATATTATAATCAGACCAAATAGGTCTATAAAAGCTCACTCATTTGATAAACTATTGTGACCAAATTTTTAAAAAGAAAATGAATTGCTGTCCATTATACTAACAGTATTTCAGAAGAAACTGACTTAAATAAAGGTTTCTTTCCCCTCTTTTGGGGGGATCCAGGAAATGAAAGATAGACTAGAGAGTCCAACTAAATATGTCACAATTATCTGAACTTGATCTTTATCAAACTCGTAAAAGGATGATTCAGCTACCTATGAAGCAGAGTATCAGCAAGTGGCTAGAACAAGGAGACAGAGGAAATGAGACAAGCTCCTGTGAACACTTTATACCAATGCTTGCAGCACTTTTGATTTTTTTAGGGGTGAATAAACTTAGTTAAGTGGAAATTATTTTTAACCATTTTCCATCAATCCTCCTCAGGTAGAGATAATTTATAGAACAGATGATTTGAACTAGGGTTATATCAGGATTTTTGATATGGTGGAATAATATTTCTAAGAGAGACTACTTTGTTAGATTGAATGTTTGGTTAATTTGTTCAAGAAGTATAGTCTATATTGTAAAAATTCTGCTCCTACTGTCTTGAGCCTTGAAAAAGCTTCTCATCACAAGAAATAAAATGATATATTTAAATATTTTTAAGGATACTTACCTCTCATTCTGAGAAAATAAAATGCTTAAAAATAATTTACAAAATCACCACATAGTTTAAATAAAAAGTGAGAACTCAAATTAGTTTCTGTAAACTAGATATAAATGATTTTCTCCTTTCAAGTTTAAAACAAAGAACCAGAGTCATAAATAATTCTAGCTTGCCAGAGGCATGGCTATTTCTTTATACTGACTGTCGACTATCTAATTTAATTAGAGGTATTAAACTCCATGCTGAGGTCAACGAGCCTTACATCCTCCAATATTACACTTCAACCAGTGCTCATTAATGTGTCTACTGAATGGATTAACACACTAAAGATATATGTACAAAGGAAAGGGGGACAACCTAATGATATCCAATTGTTCATTTGTAATAGGACACATGTTCTAGGCCTCAACTTATTACCTCTAATGTGGAATTTATTAAATTCAGGAGAAAAAATGCCAATACAGAAAGTGATTTTTTATTAAGGGGAACTGGTATAAGACAACTGGTTTCTATGATTAAATTTAAACATTTAACCTTTTATTAAAAAGAAATTGATACTATAATAGAGCTAAAATATAAGCCTATTATTTAGAAAAATCTTACATACTAGCACTCTGAAGAGCAGATTAAGAACAAGAGTAATAAAGAACAGGAAAAAGAAAAACTCAGTATATAGAGTAATAAATATTAAGCTGACAGGTTTTACTTTTATATGGTAGCTACTATATATGTGAAAGCAGTGACATTTGAAACTTCAAAATACTTGGAGAATAAACAACCCACTTCTAAATAACATGTGGGTCAAAGATTCTCAGGAGAAAATAAAAAATATTTTGAACTAAATGAAAATTAAAAAGTACTGGAAAAGGATACTAGTGATGGGTGTATAACAGTAAATGAATTTTATGCCAATGGACTGTACATTTAAAGTAGTTAAAAGGGTAAATTTCATGTTGCATATATATTTTATATTAAAAAAACCCTCTTTCTATACTTATATGAAACTCTTAGTGTTCAAGGTTTAATCCCTCAAAACTCCAATACTTAAAATTTTCACCATTTAAAAGTATAATTTCAAATAGAACTCAACTGTTTAACAATTCTTAAATGGTGTTATCATTTCCAAAATTAATTTTGTTGTGATACCTATTGTTAAACATCCATTTCAGATTCTTCTTATATAATTAGGGACAAATCATTTGTGAATGTTTTGAATGAAATAATAAATCTTACTTATTTGACATTTCTACAAAGGTCACAGGTACGAAAGTTTAAGTACCGTATAATGATCAGGTTTAATATAGTGAAATAAAAATATCCTGACATAATTTTAAAAAAGTATTTTAACAAAAAAATTATATACTTTATTCTGCTCTTATGTGTGCAATCTAAGGTACTATTAATTTTAGACTGCTTGGGGTTTAAAAGTTGTATCCATGGAGCCAAAAAATGATGATAATGATTAGCATCTGTCACTGCCAAGTTCTTAATGATTAAAATTATTTATTTTTGTATTATATTCATAATTGTCTCTAATTTGAGTATGGCTTATTTTCAGAGATTTAAAATGAGTTGATGGAACAAAGTGCTTAATTAAAGTTTTAATGACGTTTCTTCTTGTCACTGGCTCATTTTGTTGTGTTTTAAATTTTTAAAAATTTTTAACTATAGAATTTATTTATAATTATTTTAAAATTTATTTTTATTGTTGAAAGTATTACAGATGTACTCCCATCCCTCCCGCACACACCTCCTCCCAAGCCCACCACACTCTTGTCTGTGTCCATCATGGCTCATTTTGTACTTCTAAAAACTACATGCCAAGAAATTCTATAGCAAACCTCTATTGAACATGTTTTCCTACATTTATCAATCATCTCCACCTTTATTAATCATTTAAATCTAATTAGCATCCCTATATTACTTTTACTAACCATTACTCATTTAGTAATCATTTTCCAACAACATTCTAAAATATAAAAAAAATGCATCAAGGATATTAAATCAATCTTATCAATATTTAAGAAGAGTTCTGAAGTTCCTTTTCAATAGTGTGATAAGAGCACTGTTTTCACAGCTTATTAATGAAGTGTACAGAGCTTTGATATCAAGCAACAAAATATCAAGTAAAAATGACCTATGATATTAAGTTGGTTACATACAACAGTAGTTTTGAATAAATGGAGGAGGAAGAAAAGATGGAGGAAGTGAAGAAGGCAAAGAGAAGAAATGTTGGACAAGATTTTAATTTTAAAGTATTTCTTCCTAACAAAACCAAATACACACAACTGTACTCTGAGGTATCCCTGTGGTCGTTAAAATGATTTTTGAATAATGGTGCCAGCTACAGTAAAATGGTGTCATAGGTTTTAGAAGGTGTGGGCCATCGAAACTACTCCACTATCTCTCTTGTGAAACTTATTTAAATTAAGGCTTATTTTATCTGCTATATTAATTTTAATTAAAAGTTATAATAAAGAATGTTATATTTTAAGTGCTTTTGTAATAATTTACTTTTCCCCCCTCTCCCTCAATCAATAAAAACATATCTATCCATACAAAGGGATTTGAAATATAATTTCACAACTTTGTATACACAAGTTTTTCAATTTGTCAGATCTCCATTTTCTTGAAGGCAAATCTTTAGTTAAGACAATCAATCATATCATTAAAGAAAACAGAGTTTGTTCTATAACAATACTGTTTCTGAAGACAGTATTAGGTGAGTACTCAGAATTAGTGTTTGATCAATTAGATTACTTATATAATTTATATAATAATTTTTGTAAATACCAGGATTTTAACACTTACTTTTTTGGTCAAAGAGTCATCAGACTCAGAAGGCATTCTTGTTGATACATGAAAAATTACTTCCATTGTAGAGGTAGCAAAATATGGTGTGGTCAATCCAGTGCTTTTGTTTTTTTGTAGTCCTCCCATGAAACCACAATGGTTTGTAAGATTTACCTAGAAGCAATGAAGAGACACAATATTAATCAACTAAACAAAATTAAAAAAAAACTCAGTTGAAAAAGAGCAAATTTTTCACTTGTAAAAACAAGGGGAAGGAGATCAACTAATGCTTGACCCAGAATTACCAGTGAGAGCTGCTCTGTTCACTTCAGTATTTTTTCTTAAGTATTTGAAGATCCCTAATTAATAGGAGTTAATTAGAAAAGAAATGAACAGCTGTGTACTATGAATCTTTAGTTAGGCTACTAGGTGTTAATGGTAAATTGGAAAGGCTGTGGGGGACACCAAGGCCAGAGAGTAAAAATCAAGTAGCAAAAATCAAGACTGGAAATGATTTCGGGAAAAGTTAAAACAGTAATGCCACTTTGATAAAATTATTAATTAGGTGTATCATATTTACTCTTCAAAACTGCCTTCCTAATTATTAGTATGTATCATTAGCCCCAAACAAGAATATCAAAATGCAGAACTTAAGCATACTTCAAATGCATCGAACTAGGAATCAATCTGTGCAAAGATTTTTAAATACCTTTTTTTCTGATTCTAGATACAATAAAGGCTAATATCAGGGCCATTGCATTGACTTATATTCCCTGGATCTGTGTGATGCATGGAAATCAGCAACTTAAGTTCATTATAGAAAATTAAAGAAATAATGGGAAAAATTTTTAAACACTGCTTAAATTTCTCCATTCAGAGAACCACTTATACATATGTTTTAAAATAATAAATCTGGATATCGGATAAAGTAGAGAATTGTAAAAATAAAATCTCTGTACTATGTGAAGAGACATGTCTTTTAACCATCAATATCAGCTACTAATGGGTGAACATATGACTAATTTTTATACCATTACTATATGAGATTGGTTCAGTAATACATTCATATAATTAACAATTCAAAAGATATACCTTCCATATCTCATCTCTGGCTACTCAGCTCTCCCAGAAAGCAATTTCTTAAGTATCCTTCCAAAAATGTTCTCTGTATATACAATTAAATTCTTTTATGTATGTGGGTTTTTACATACACATAGCACTTATATACAATGTTCTGCACTTTGCTTTCTTTGCACTTAAAATACCTTGAAAAATACTCCTTATTAGTAAGTAAAGAGCTTCCTCATTTTTTGTTTTGTTTTCATGGCTTCACAGTTCATTTTCTTGATGAACAATAATTTAACTAGTCCCCTACTTGAAGGATATTTAAGTTGTTTTCAATCTTTTGCCATTACAGTCAATGCTGCAGTGAATAACACTGAACACGTCATGTTGCATTTGTGCAAGTAGATCTGTAGGACAAATACTCCAAAATGGAACTGTAAGTCAAAGGGCATGTGCACTTTTAATTTTGAAACCCACTAGCCAAATTGCTTTTCATACATGGCACCAATAGTGAATGAGAGTACCTGTTTCCCTCACACCACCTCAAATTATCAAACTTTATGATCTTTGATAATTTGATAGGTAAAAAGAGTATCTTAGTGTAGATTTTTTTTTTTAGTGACAAAGTTATTTTCAAGTCAATTATCTGATTATGTAAAGGAGAAAGTCTGTTTAATGTTCCCTTGCTGTAAACACTTCGATAACACTTGCTGATCTCTATTCTTTTTAAATAACCTTTTTATCTGGAAATCATTGAAAATTCACATGAAGTTTTAAAAAATAATAAAAAGAAATCCCATGTACCATTTACCCTGATTCCTCCAGTGAAAAACTATATTACAACCAGGATACTGACACTGATAAAGTTAAAAGACAGAACATTTTCATCATGAGAGGATCCCTCATGTTGCCCTGTTACATGATTCACTCCCACCCCACTGCCTCCTTAATCTCTGGCAATAACTAATCTGTTCTTCACTACTAAAATTGTCATTTTAAGAATGTTATGTAACTAATCTGTTCTTCACTACTAAAATTGTCATTTTAAGAATGTCATTTTAAGAAAATACTCTGGAAATTACAGAGTATGCAACCCTCCCAAGTGTTTGGAGATTTTTCAGTTAATGATTTCCAGTGTGATCCCATTGTATGATTTCACTGCTTTTAAATTTGAAGTTTGTCTTATGGTCCAACATATGGTCTATTTTGGGAACTTGAAAAGAATATGTATTCTGTTGTTGTCAGACAGAGTGCTGTATAAATGCAATTACTCCCTCCTGATGATGATGTTGAGTTCTTCCACATACTTGCTTGCTGATTTTTTGTCTGGTTCTTCTCTTAGTTGTTGAGAGAGTGGTGAAGTTTCCATCTATAATTGTGGATTAGTTTATTTCTTCTTTTAGTTCTATCAGTTTTGCTTCGTATATTTTGCAGTTCTGCTGTTTACTGAACATATAGGACTGTTATGTGTTCTTGGTGGAGTGACTGGATTGCGAGAGGATGAAGGCCTGGCTGAGGGGACACCCTTCACCCCCGTGCTTGAATTTCATGCACCAGGCCTCTAGTATGCATATAAGATCTTTGGTTAATCTCTTCCCGCCCTCCCCCCTCCTTCCTTCCCTCTGAGATTCATCAGTCCTGCATTGAGCATCTGACCCTGGTGGTCAGTGCGCATCATAGGACTGGTTGTTCTGACATTTGGTCGATTTGCATATTAGGGTTTTATTATATAGGACTAGAGGCCTGGTGCACAGATTTGTGCACCGGTGGGGTCCCTCGGCCTGGCCTGTGGGGATCGGGCCGAAACCAGCTCTCTGACATCCCCTGAGGGGTCCCGGATTGGGAGAGGGCACAGGCCAGGCCGAAGGACCCCACTGATGCACGAATCTGTGCACCAGGCCTCTAGTAGATAGATAATACCAATGATGTTGTCATTCACCAGTCTGAGTGAAATATAGAAACCCTACATCACTTTATGGCCCTTTACTTTCCCTGTTCTATAATAATAAAAGCGTAATATGCTAATTAGACCGGACAGCTAAACAATCTTCCAAACGTCATTCTGGATGTCCTTCTGAACTAAGCCGTGGTGGTGGGAGCGGAGGCAGAGGTGGCTAGGGGTGATTAGGCAGGCAGGTGAGCAGTTAGGGGCAATCAGGCAGGCAGGCAGAGTGGTTAGGAGCCAGTGGTTAGGAGCCAGCGGTCCCGGATTGCGAGAGGGTGCAGGACGGCTGAGGGACACCCCCTTCCGCCCCATGCATGAATTTCATGCACTGGGCCTCTAGTTGTAACATAATTGTCATGAATATTTTCATGTCACTACATTTAGAAAGACATCAGATAGTGAAATAATTTTTGCACCGACCATCAAACATGGGTGGTATATTTACCCGTATTTTTTTTTGCCATGCTCTTTCTTCCTGATGTTCCAAGATTCCTTTTATCATTTCCTTTCTGTTAACAGAACCTTGTAGTGATTCTTTTAGGGTAGGTCTGCTGGCAACAAATTCTGTAAATTGTCCTTAATCTGAGAATCTTTTACTTCATTCCTTTGCTAGCTATAAAATTCTGGGTTGACAGTTTCTCCCCCCCCCCGCCCCTTGAAAAACATTGTCATTTCCCCTAGTCCCCATAGTTTCTGATAAAAATTTCACTAATATTCTAATTGTTTTCCCATTATAAATAAGGTCCACTTTTTCTCTGTACACCGTTGAGATTTTTTTTTGGCTCTAGCTTTCTTAAGTTTAATTATGATGTATCTTAGTACAGATTTCTTTTGATTTCCTGTATGGGTTTCACCCAGCTTCTTCGATCTGCAGTTTTACTACCTTTATTTCTCTTGCCAAATTTGAGAAGTTTTTAACATTATTTCTTCAATTGATTTTCAGACCGAACCTCTTTCTCCTTTTTATTCTTTTTCTGCTTTCAGATGAGTTTTTTTTTACAATTCTATCTTCCAGTTTACTGATTCTTTGTTCTGCACACCAATCTCTACCTGGTTGTTGCTGGGCCCATCTATTAAGCTTTAAATTTGTTATTGTATTTTCAGTTCTAAAATTTCCATTTAGTTCTTCTTTGTATCTTCTATTTCTTTGCTAAGACTTCATATTTTTCATTTGTTTCAACTGTGTTCCCAATTGCTTGTTGAAGCATTTCCATTATGCCGCTTTAAAATCTTTGTCATCTTATCCTGACTGGCGTTCTGAGTGGTTAGAGCATTGACCCGTGCACCAAAGGGTTGCTGGTTCGATTCCTGTTCAAGGACATGTACACCTGGGTGACGGGGTCATTACCTGCCCCTGATTGGAGCATGTATGGGAGGCAACCAGTCAATATCTGTCTGTCTCTCTTCCTCCCTCCCTCCCTCCCTCCCTCCCTCCCTCCCTTACTTCCACCCTCTGAAAAGCAATGGGAAAAATATCCTTGGTGAGGATTAACTAAACAAAAAACAAATAAACAAAATCTTTGTCCTCTAGGCATTGGCATCTATTGTCTTCTCATTCAGTTTGAGACTTTCTTGGTTCTTTGTACAATTTCTGATTGAAGCCTGAATATTTTCAAATGTCAGTAATTCATTCCTTTACATGGCTGAATAATATTGTCATATGGACATGCCATACTTTGTTTAGGGTTCAGATTGCTCCAAATCTAGCCTACAGTTATTATTACTGCTGTCTATTTGATTCTAGTTATCCTAGTGAGTGGTATCTCACTGTGGTTTTGATTTGCATTTTTCTGATAGATAATAATAACAGGCATTTTTTTCATGTACTTACCAGTTGTTTATTTTCTTAGGAAAAATGTTTATTTCAGGTCCTTTGGCGACTTTTTAAATTGGGTTGTCTTCTAATTATTAATTTATGTAAGTTCTTTATAAATTTTAGAAGTGATTTGCAATTATATTTGCCAATTCTGTGGGTTGTCTTTTCACTTTGTTGATAATGCTCTTTGAAGCACAAAAGTTTAAATTTTAATGAAGTCCAATTTATTGTTTTCCCTTTGCTGCTCATGTTTTTAGTGTCATATCTAAAAATTCCCGTTATTTATAAATTACACTTCAATAAAGCTGAAAAAAATAAGAATCCCTTGTCAAATCCAAAGTCATGAAGATTTACCCATTTTTGTCTTGTAAGAGTTTTTAAAAAATATATATTTTTATTGATTTCAGAGAGAAAGGGAGAGGGAGAGAGAGAGGGAAACATCAATGATGAGAGAGAATCAATGCCTCCTACTGGGGACTGAGCCCAGAATCCGGGCATGTGATCTCCTGAGCTTCTCCTGAAGCTCAACCAGTGAGCACACTGGCCAGTCCTAAGAGTTTTTTTTTTCTTTCTCTTTTTTATTATTAGATTTTTCAAACATACAGCAAGGTTGAAAGAACACTCCTACATCTACCACTTAGATTCAACAACTGAAACCAGTCTTCTAAGACTCTTATAGTTTTAGCTCTTACATTCAGGTCTTTGATCCATTTGAGTTAATTTTTATATACAGTGTGAGAGGTAAGAATCCAACTTCATTCTTTTGCATATGGCTCTCCAGTTGTTCCAGCATTATTTGTTAAAAAGAGTATTCTTTCTCCACTAGATAGTCTTGGCACTCTTGTTGAAAATCAGTTGACCATAGATGTGTGGGTTTATTTCTGGAATCTAAATTGTATTTCATTGATAGATATGTCTATCTTTGATGCAAGTACTACATTGTTTGATTAGCATTGCTGTGTACTAATTTGTTCTTTTTCATATGTTCCTTGCTTTTACTAATACTTATTACCAATACTTTTCTGCTTTGTATTTTTTAAACAGAAAATCTATTTACAGTGTTTCTTTATACTTTCCACATACATAATCTCAGCTGGACTTCACATCACATCTGTTGGGTAAAAAAGTATATTACCTTTGACAAATAAGCAAACAAACCCAGAGAGCTCAAATAACTTACTTAGGGTGAAATAGCAGGTTAGATCAGCCATAAAATATAAACTGAATGATAAAGACTTATGTATTAGACACTGTGCAAGAACTGGAATTTAAAAAGAAAACAAAATAGGGCAAAAGTATCTGCCTTCCAGTAGCTTACAGTCTAATGCACTGGCCTTCAACAATTTTACTTATGTATTCTCTATAAGAATTTTGAGAAACTATATATTAAATTGACAACTACAATAAAAACTTTCATCATAAGTTTAATTATGTAAAGAGATAATTTCTAGTATACTGTATGTTACATATATGTGCTTTAAACATATTTTCATCAAAATCTTAGAGCTATAGATTTTGCTGAATATATATAAAATGTCTGCTACTAACTTAATAACATACCAATCAGCCACATCAAATTCACTTTCATGTCAGAACATATCTGACACTTCATTTTTCAATTAAAATAAACATCTTACCTAATAATAGACCAACATGTAAATTGACCATACCTCCACTACGCCACCAGCCAATCAGGAGTGATATGCAAATTAACTCAACAAAGATGACGGTGAAATTTGCATACACAGGCGCTGAGTGACGGGTCTGGGACGCAGGCTTTCTGCCCCACCCCCGGTCTCTCAGGGCCTCTGGGCAGCGTGGGAAGGCGGGGCTGGAGTGGAAAGAGGCGGCTCCTGGAGCGGAAAGAGGCGGCTCTGGGGCCTGAGTGGAAAGGTGCTGGGCCAGAGTGGAAAGGCGGTGCTGGGCAGCAAGGGAAAGGAAAGCCCATTCTAGCATGAATCTTCGTGCACTGGGCTTCTAGTATTAATATAAGTTTCAGTGGTAAATATCTCACTTCTGATTTACAATTCTAAGATAGATTTGACATAGAAAACTTGATGTGAGTTGGTTGCCAGGATGACCTAAAGTGCAATACCTTTCCATATTTCTTGCTTTGCTTTTAGAGACTCTCTCAGTAACATGACCTCTTGAATGAACTGTCTTTTTTTGGTTCTAAACCTTCTGGGGCAATGCAGGACTTGGGTGGTTGAGTGGTAAGCCTTTCTTTTACAAAAACAAAGAATAGAAAAGGAGAGGAAAGAGACTACAAAAGGGTTCTCAGGCATTAACTTTAGTAAAGTTGAGAATCTATCTGAAAACTAATCTCCTTAAAACGAAACATGCTGATGTGCCCCCTAGAAAGCCTTGGTTTAGTTCCAAGGGTATTTATATCTTAGTTTGAAGACTAATAGTCTAGTATTCGTAGCTGTGAAGAAAATCCAGATTGCTAAACCTATGCGTTTCATACTCTCTGACAATATATTGTCTCATAAAGTAGTCAACAATTTCTGTTCAAGGTCCCAACTGCTGCTGTCTTTGCAGATATAGGATAGAAACAATAACAAACCCACTGTATAGTTATTGAGTCTCCTAATATAATGCTTCTTCTATAAAATAAGATAGAAAAAAACCCACTACTGCTTCCAAATAGAAATAAAATATTTGGTATAATTTAACAACAGTACCTCCCAACCAAGACCAGCTACAAAATCTTCATATGCTTGACTCCCTCCTGTATTAGTGAGAATGGAATGTTTATCTTCTTGTCCTTCAGCAACATAAAATACAGCGATCTTGTGTGTCTCTCGGCTATAAAACAAAAGATTATACCATTCATTTAAACATTAATGTATTGGTTCATTATCCAATAATTATGTTCTGTGTACAAAGTATGTGGCAATAAAAAGATGAAAATGCATTAAATCTTATAATCTGAAGAGGGAGATAAGTAATTATAAGTGAAAAAATTATAAAAATTACAAAATTGCCATTGGAACTGAAGAAAGGTATGATTACTTCTGACTGGAGAAACTTGAAGAAGGTAATATTGAGTTGAGTGAAAGTAAGATTTGACAAATGAAGAAGAGGAATTATATCAGAAAAGCCCAGGTCTGAGTGCATGAAGCATCTTAAGAGTTGCCTGTTGTACAATGTGGCTGAATCGCAGAGTTAAAGGAATTGTGGTTTAGAAATAATATTGTAGAATAGAGATGTGTGAGAAATGATTCATTTCTTCAAAAGTACTTATCATCCAGAAGAAATGTGTACACAAATATTATAAAACTGTCATCCTTGGCAGTCTGGAAGACTGTGCAAGCCCAAGGCTATACCCTCTTCGGAGCAATCAGAGAGCGAACCTCCAAGCTACTAGTCTCTGGGTGAACATGCGGCAAAAAAACACTCTGAACATAATAGCTGCCTCCAAGCCACATCCACAGTAAACAATAAAAATCTAACTGGTTAAAGGAAATAAAGCACAAACTTTTATTAATAAGTAGATTAGGTCAACCCAGGGAGAACCCTTGGTAGCAAGGCTAAAAAAAAAAAATTGCAAAAAAAATGAGCATGGAGATCAGAGGCACACCCTGGGCCTGGGGAATAGAGTTTGCAACATTAGTTCAGCCAACTCACTAGAAAATAAACAAATAATCAAACAAACCACCACCACTATCACACTTTTATTATTTTAAAAAATATATATATATTTATTGACTTCAGAGAGGAAGGGAGAAGGAGAAATAGAAACATCAATGATGAGAGAGAATCACTGATCGGCTGCCTCCTGCACACCCACTACCGGTATGTGCTTGTAGGTATGTGCCCTTGACCAGAATCAAACCCAGGACCCTTCAGTCCACAGGCTGACGCTCTATCCATTGAGCCAAACCAGCCAGGGCCCACCAACACACTTTTGATTCAAAGACACAGATAAAGTTGAAAGCAAAAGAAATGGAAAAAGATACCATGCAAAGAGTAACCAAGAGAGCTGAAGTGGCTACACTAGTATCAGACTTGAAAACAAAAAACATTATTAGAGATAAAGAGACATTTCATACTGTTAAAAGGTTAATCTAACAGGAAGATATGAAAATTAAAAACATATATGCACCTACCAACAGAGCTTCAAAGTACATAAAATGAAAGAAGACAGAATTGAAGGCAGAAGACACTTCTACAGTGTAGGAGACATCAATACCCCACTTTCAATAATGTGCAAAAAAACCTAAGAGAATATCAACAAGGAATTAGAAGATGTGAGTAACAGTATAAACCAACTAGACCTAACAGACAACTACAGAACACTATCCAACAGTAACAGAAAACACATTCTTCTCAAGCATACATGGAACATCTTTCAAGATAGACTACATAGTAAACCATAAAACAAGCCTCAATAAATTTGAAAGACCTGAAATTATGCAAAGTGTATTTTCTAATCACAATGGAATGAAATTAGATATCAGTAAAAGAAGAAAATTTGGGAAATTTACATATATGTGGAAATGAAACAAAGTACTCCCAAATAACTGATGGGTCAAAAAATAAATCTGAAGGGGAATTAGAAAATATTAGAGATGAATGAAAATGAAAGCATAATATACCAAAACTGATAGCATGCAGGTAAAGCAGAGCTCATTGGGAAACTTACAGATGTAAATGCCTATATTAAAAAGAGGAAAATATCTCACATCAATAACTAAATCTTCCACCTTAAAAAACTAGAAAAAGAAAACCAACTAAACTCAAAGCAAACAGAAAGAAAATAATAAAGGCTAGCATGGAAATAAATGAAATAGAACAGAAAAATAATAAGAGAAAAATCAAGGAAGCCAAAACTTGGTTGACATGATAAAAAAAAAAAATGACAATCTACCAGTAGATAAGCAAGGAAAAAAGAGAAACTCAAATTACTAAAAATCAGGAACAAAAGAAGAGATATCACTACATAGCTTACAGAAATAAATACCTTACAGAAGTATAAGGGAACTAGTGACCTGGTGCATGGATTCGTGCACATTGAAAGAAAATTAATTAGAAGGTGGCCCGTGGGTGGGACTAGGCGAGACAGGCCGTACATGGCCTAGAGCCAACCTTCCTTGGTCCCTCCCTGGTGCCTGCAGAGTGAGCAGGGTCCCTCTGGCAGGTGGGGTCCCTTGGCCTGGCCTGTGGGTATTGGCCGAAACTGGCTCTCCAACATCCCCCAAGGGGTCCCAGAGTGCGAGAGGACACTCTGCAAAGTTGCTGTTGTACAGGGTGTGGAACACAAATGCAAGTGTACAGTAAACTAGATACAGAGCGACAGTGCCCCAGCAACAACATAACCCACAGCCGAAGGTGGAATCGTGTGGCCCCGTGAGGAATTGGCTCCCTCCTCTCTGGTTTCAAGGAACTGCTGCTGCCAAGTCACTGCAGCTCGGCAGCTCCTGCCCTCTGTTGGTCAGTGCACATCATAGTGACCAGTCGGATGGTGGGAGGGACACTTAGCATATTAGCCTTTTATATATATGGATACTACCAACAACTGTATGCCAACAAATTAGCTAAATCAGATTAAATGGACAAATTCCTAGATAAACACAAATTACTAAAACCAACATAGAAGAAATAGAGTGCCTGAATAGATCAATAACAAGTAAAGAGATTGAATTAGTAATTTGATTGAAAAGGAAGAGGTAAAATTACCTCTACTTGCAGATGAGATGATTTTGTACACAGAAAATCCTAAGGAATATACCAAAAAGCTATTAGAGCTTTCAATAAATGAGTTCAGCAAGCATTCAGGATACAATATGTATATAGAAAAATCAATTATATTTCTATACACTAGACACCCAGGATTGCTCCCTTCCTCTCTCTAAAAGTCAATAAAAACATTAAAAAAAAAGTTAAGCTCCTGCTACATATTTCTAGTCACAAAACTATCACCAAACTCCTAAATAAAGACTTCTAATAAACATTAAAGTAAACGAGCTATACACACACTTAAGAAAAACTGATAAAAAAGAAGATAATTATTTTTCAGCCTGCTTATTCCAGTTCAGAGTTGCGGGTGGCTGGAGTTTACCCAAGTAGCTCAGGGTGCAAGACAGGAAGCAATCCTGGACAAAATGCCATTCCATCACAGGGAGCACTCAGACCCCCACCAACACTCACTCATACTGGGACAATTTAGATGTGCCAATTAATCTAATGTGCACATCTTTGGAATGTGGGAGGAAAATGGAGTACCTAGAAAAAACCCACTCAGACATGGGGAGAATGTGAAAACTCCACAAAGAATAGATTTTTTCCTCCTTATCAATGATATAATGAAACATAGTTAGCTCTAGCTGGTTTGACTCAGTGGATAGAAGGGTCCTGGGTTCGATTCTGGTCAAGGGCACACACCCAGATTGTGGGCTCGATCCCCAGTAGGGAGCATGTAGAAGGCAGCCAATCAATGATTCTCTCTCATCATTGATGTTTCTCTCTCTCTCTCTCTCCCTCTTCTTTCCTCTCTGAAATCAATAAAAACATATATTTTCAAAAAAATAAAAGAAACATAGTTAAATATTATTCAAGGACCTGCTATATTCTGAAAACTATAAAACACTGCCAAAGGAAATTAAAGATCTTAAAAGAAATCCCACATTCATGGACTAGAAAACTCCCCAAATTGATCCACAATCCTAATGCAACCCCCATCAAAATCCAAGGTGTCTTTTTTTTTTTGTACAAATTGGCAAGCTGATCCTAAAATTCACAGGAAAATTCAAAAGATTCAGAATAGCCAAAACAATCTTAAAAAAGAAAACCAAGAGAGGACTCATAATTCCTAATGTTAAAACTTGATACAAACCTACTGCAATCAATGCACTGTGGTACTGCCGTAAGAATAGATATCTAATCTAATAATAGACAAATATGCAAATTGACCGCACCTTCGCTACACCTAAGCCACGCCCACCAGCCAAGCCACGCCCACCAACCAATCAGGACGAGTATGCAAATTGCCCCAACAAAGATGGCGGCTAATTTGCATATCAAGACAGTGTTGAAAGAAGCCAAGAGCTGCAAAGGGGAGTAAAGCTTCGAAGAAGCAAGCAAGCCAGGGGGGCGGGGGGAGGAGAAGGGAGGAGCGAAGTCAGGGCCGTAGGCGAAGGGAAACGAAGGCGGGCTGGAGGAGAAGGCGGGGCCGGCGGCAAGGGCGGAGCGGAGGCGGGACCGGGGCAGAAGGGAAACGCGGGCGGGCTGGAGGAGAAGGCGGGGCCGGTGACAAGGGCGGGGCGGAGGCGGGGCCGGGGGTGAAGGGAAACGCGGGCGGGCTGGAGGAGAAGGCGGGGCCGGCGGCAAGGGCGGGGCGGAGGCGGGGCCGGGGCAGAAGGGAAACGCAGGCGGGCTGGAGGAGAAGGTGAGGCGGGAGGCAAGGGCGGAGCGGAGGCGGGGCCGGGGGCGAAGGGAAACGCGGGCAGGCCGGAGGAGAAGGCGGGGCCGGCGACGAGAGCGGGGCGGAGGCGGGGCCGGGGGCGAAGGGAAACGCGGGCGGGCGGGAGGAGAAGGCGGGGCCGGCGGCGAGGGCGGAGCGGAGGCGGGGCCGGGGCAGAAGGGAAACGCGGGCGGGCTGGAGGAGAAGGCGGGGCCGGTGACAAGGGCGGGGCGGAGGCGGGGCCGGGGGTGAAGGGAAATGCGGGCGGGCTGGAGGAGAAGGCGGGGCCGGTGACAAGGGCGGGGCGGAGGCGGGGCTGGGGGTGAAGGGAAACGCGGGCGGGCTGGAGGAGAAGGCGGGGCCGGTGACAAGGGCGGGGCGGAGGCGGGGCCGGGGCAGAAGGGAAACGCAGGCGGGCCGGAGGAGAAGGTGAGGCGGGAGGCAAGGGCGGAGCGGAGGCGGGGCCGGGGGCGAAGGGAAACGCGGGCGGGCCGGAGGAGAAGGCGGGGCCGGCGACGAGGGCGGGGCGGAGGCGGGGCCGGGGGCGAAGGGAAACGCGGGCGGGCTGGAGGAGAAGGCGAGGCGGGCGGCAAGGGAGGAACAGAGGCGGGGCCGGGGGCGAAGGGAAACGCGGGCGGGCTGGAGGAGAAGGCGAGGCGGGCGGCAAGGGCGGGCCGGAGGCGGGGCCGGGGGAGAAGGGAAACGCAGGCGGGCTGGAGAAGGTGAGGCGGGAGGCAAGGGCGGAGCGGAGGCGGGGCCGGGGGCGAAGGGAAACGCGGGCGGGCCGGAGGAGAAGGCGAGGCGGGAGGCAAGGGCGGAGCGGAGGCGGGGCCGGGGGCGAAGGGAAACGCGGGCGGGCCGGAGGAGAAGGCGAGGCGGGCGGCAAGGGAGGAACGGAGGCGGGGTAGAGTGCAGCAGGAAATCCCATTGCAGGAATTTTCCTGCAACGGGAAAGCTAGTGTAGATATATTTGGAACAGAATCTTGGGTCCAGAAATAAACCCTTATATACGTCATCAATTGCTTTTTGACAATGTTATGAAGGCAATTCAATCAGGAAAAGAATAGTATTTTCAACAAATGGTGCTAGGGCAACTGCACACCCTAGCTGGCCCTGGACTCCACTCAAGGCTACAAAGTTTCAATTATAGAAGATAAATAAAACCCAGATACCAGGACCTCCACTTGGGTCGCCGGGGGGCGTGGCCGACCTGCAAACCACTGCCCCTCACCCAGGCTGCCCCACACCCCAAGGGAACCCCCACCCTGATCCGGGACACCCTTCAGGGCACATCAGCTGGCCTCCACCCATGCACCAGGCCTCTATCCTATCTAATAAAAGAGTAATATGCAAATTGCCCATCACTCCAACACACAAGATGGCTGCCCCCATGGGGTCAAAGATGGCTGTCCCCATGTGGACACAAGATGGCCACCACAAGATTGCCATCTGGGGAGGGCAGTTGGGAGGGACCAGGCCTGCAAGGGAGGGCAGTTGGGAGCAATCAAGCCTGCAGGGGAGGGCAGTTAGGGGTGCCCAGGCCGGCAGAGGAGGGAAGTTGGAGGGGACCCAGGCCTGCAGGGGAGGGCAGTTGGGGGGGCCAGGCCTGCAGGGTAGGATAGTTAGGGGCAATCAGGCTGGCAGGAGAGTGGTTAGGGGGTGATCAGGCTGACAGGCAGAAGCGGTTAGGGGCAATCAGGAAGGCAGGCAGGCGAGCAGTTGGGAGCCAGCAGTCCTGGATTTTGAGTCGGAAATCCCTCGAGGGGTCCCAGATTGGAGAGGGTACAGGCTGGGCTGAGGGACATCCCCCTCCCATGCATGAATTTTGTGCACCAGGCCTCTAGTATTTCAATAAAGCTGTTAAGAATTTAACTTGGATGCATGATCTATGTGTAAATGCTGATCCTGGCAGAAAGGGAACTTTCAGTGTTCTCATTTTTCAAGGTACAGGGCTATCAATTAGAACTCATAAATTTATTAAAGTTGGAAGAGCTAGACTGAAATGTTCACCTAATACTATATAAATCTAAAAGCTGAGATAAATGTATGTGCCATAAAGAAAAAAAAGTCTTTAAAATGCAAAAAGACAAATCACCTTTATATTATCCATGTCCTTCTTACAATTTAGCTGCCATTTTATGTCAAGTCTTAATCTTTATCATTCCTTATTTCTCTACTTACTAAATACTGCTGCTAAAATATTGGTATATTACTATTAGATTAATGTGCATCACAAAAATGAATAATGAGAAAAAGGTATTAGAAAAAAATGAAATTAGTTAATTTGTAACCACAAATACTCTATAAAAATATGTGTAGTACTGGCAAATATTATGAGCATACTATGAAAAAATTCAATGTGAAATCTGCTCAGTTATAAGCACATCTGAATCCCTGTATATTATATATTCTACAATAGAAATACTAATAGAAATTATTTTGAGATTTGAAGTGTAAAAATATGGTGGTTAAATCATGAAAAACAGGAATTGGTTCATTTACTCAAAAAAATAAAGGATCTATAAACGATCTAGGTAGATAAGAGTATAAAGAAAGAAAACTATTATTTTCTTTAATTCTTTTTTTAAAAAGCAAACAAAAAGGCCCTGGCTGGGTAGCTTAGCTGGTTAGAATGTCATCCTGATATGCCCAGGTTGCAGGTTCATCTCTGATCAGGGCACATACAGGAAGCAACCAATGTATACATAAACAACTGGAACAACAAACTGATTTCTCTCTGAAATCAATAATAAATGAATACATAAAGCAAACAAAAATGTCATGGGTTCATTTAATATAGAGTATCCAAAAAAAAAATTATGTTGTCTCAAGGAAGATGTCCTATTCAAAGTAAACATGAGAATGAAACTACTTTAGCAGAAACCAAGTAGTAGAAAAGCATAAGGTAATGCAAAAACAAACAAACAAACCAAACAAACAAACCCAAACCATGAATAGGCAACATTGGCTGCTAAGGCCTGAGCTCTAAATCAGCAATTTTCAGCTGGTGTGCCTTAAGAATTTTTAAAACTGACTATTTATTTTGTTAGGACACTGACCTCTTTTCCCTTAGATTGTCAAATAAAAAATGACAATGGCCAACACATCAGTAGCCATCGTGTGTGAATTAATATTATACCTATGTTTTTGCCAGATAGGCAAAACACTTATTTTTTGGTGTACTGTAGAATTTTGGTAATTAGATTATGTGTGCCATGAGATGAAAAAGGTTGAAAATTGCTGTTCTAGATTAAAGAGTCTGGTTAGGCACTGGGAAGTCACTAAGGAATAAAATAAAAAATTTACTTTACCAAGATTATTCTGGTACTCAGGACTGTCTAGATGGAGAAGAGCCCAGAGATGAGAGACTACAGACTACTTAGAGAGTTGTTATAAGTCTCTTAGGAAGAAGTAATAAGAACATGAACAAAGGGGTTGGTATCAGGAAAAGGGGACAGAGATGAGAGATAATAAGAAAGAACTGTCATAACGATTATGAAAATCTAAGGGTAAGGGAAAGAGAATGGTGAAGTTTGGGTACTTCTAAATATAACTGGGAAAATTAGCAGAAGAATCTGATTTGGGAAAGAAATGCAATAAATAGGTAGATAAAAATTTATAGTAAACAGCTACAAAATCATGACTGAGAATTGAGAGATAGGTATACATGGGCAAAAAAGAATGGGGGTGAGAAGATATGAGAGATATCCTAATGAAAGGGATAACTATGTTAAGAGGTAGGGGGTAGAAGATGAGCCAGTGAAGACAAACAGAAAATAATTAGAGAATTAGGAGTTGAACAAGGTAATTTTAGTTATATAGAAGCCAGGAATGAACAATATTTAACGGAGTGGATCCAGAGACATGGAAGCATGGAACAGAGTGTGGAATCTCAGAGGGAAGGTGGGTGGGAAGTAATCAAC
This sequence comes from Eptesicus fuscus, assembly GCF_027574615.1. NCBI lineage: Eukaryota > Metazoa > Chordata > Mammalia > Chiroptera > Vespertilionidae > Eptesicus > Eptesicus fuscus. Next base: position 88,890,669 of record NC_072477.1, read on the forward strand.
CAAAAACCTTGTATGCACATATGCATAACCCATGGGCACAGACAATAGGGTGCTGAAGGCCTGGGGTGGGAAGGGGGGATAGGCTGGAGGGGATCAATGGGGGAAAAATGGCACATATGTATTAAACTTTTAGGGGATATAATACTCAGGGCTTCTTTAGGGCAGTGAAACTATTCCATATGATATTACAATGATGAATACATATCATTATACATTTGTAAAAATTCATACAATATACAACACAAAGAGTAAGCTCGAAACTATGAACTTCAGTTAATAATAGTATGTTAATATTGGTTGATCAATTAACAAATGTACCACAGTTGATACAGATATAAATTAAAGTGTAACTATGTGGAGGGGGAAAGGGTATGTTGGAATTCTATGCTCTTTGCAAACAATTACTTTGTAAACCTAAACTGCTGTGATTTTTAAAAATGCTTATTAATTAAATTAATCAGATAAAAATTAAAGAGGCTGATGTGGACTGAGAAAACTTTAGACCTAATGGTAGGGACACTAAAATTCAGAAGGATAGTTTCAATAGAGCAGCAGAGGTCTGAGAACACATGGTGTGCAAGACAGCAAAAGTGATGTAATTCCTTCCCTCAAGGACCTGACCATTAGTACCAATGATAAGTTATTATGGGGAACAGTTAGGATATGACAACTCACAGAGAGCTATTACAACTATTTTTGGAAAAAAGCAATAAGAATATGAAAGAAATAATAATAATAATCTATACTAATAAAAGGGTAATATGCTAATTAGACTGAGTCGATCAGACATCCTCCTGACATCCGACTTCCTTCTGGACAAAGCCATGGTGGTGGGACCAAGGCAGAGGTGGTTAGGGGCAAGACCAGGCCGTGAAGGGAAGCAAGCAGTTAGGGGGCGATCAGGCCAGCAGGGGAGGGCAGTTAGGGGTGACCAGGTGGGCAGGGGAGGGCAATTAGGGGCAATTGGGCCAGCAGGGGAGCAGTTAAGCATCGATCAGGCTGGCAGGGGAGTGTTTAGGGGGTGATCAGGCTGACAGGCAGAAGTGGTTAGGGGCAATCAGGCAGGCAGGCAGGCGAGTGGTTGGGAGCCAGCAGTCCTGGATTGTGGGATTGGGCCTAAATGGGCAGTCGGACATCCCTCAAGGGGTCCCAGATTGGAGAGGATGAAGGCTGGGCTGAGGGACACCTCTCCCCCCACCCCCCCGTGCATGAATTTCATGCACCGGGCCTCTAGTTGAGTTATAAAACAATATAAGAGAATATGAAAAACTTTCTTTGAAAAAATTTAGTAGGTTTTTTTTGTATCAAGAAAAATAAACACCCAGCCATACTGGTGTGGCGCAGTGGTTGAGGGTCGACCCATGAAGCAGGAGGTCACAGTTCGATTTCCAGTCAGGGCACAACCCCAGGGCTCGATCCCCAGGAGGGAGCATGCAAGAAGCAACTGATTGATGATTCTTATCATTGATGTTTCAATTTCTCTCCCTCTCCCTTCCTCTTTTTGAAATCAATAAACACATATAAAAATAAAAGCCCACTATAGTGGAAGTGCTTAATTCACCTAAAACCCTAGTTTTTTAATAAAAAAGGATGTTTAAAAAATAACCATAATAATTTGTTACTGTTACATAATATAAAAAAAGATGTAAATTGCAGCATCAATAATCTATAATGAAAAGGGAAAAGTAAAAGTAAAAAGTTTCTGTATGTTACCAAATTAATTTATCAGCTCAAAAATAGGAACTTATAACTATATTTGTCCTATGGTAACCACGCAGGAAAAACCTGCAGTAGATACACAAAAGATTATGATAAAGGAGTCAAAGCATACTGCTACAAAAAGTCATCAAATAACAAGACAGCAAGAGAAGCAGCAAGGAACAAAGGAGCTATAAAACAGAAAACAATGAACAAAATGACAGTAGTAAGTTCTTTCCTATCAATAATTACTTCAAATGTAAATGGAATAAATTATCCAATCAAAAGACAGAATGGCTGAATTGATTTAAAAAAAAGAGAGGGATACAAATGATAGGTTGCCTACAAGAGACTAACTTTAGCTTTAGGGACACACAGAAAATGAGAATAAAGGAATGGAAAAAGGTATTTCAAACAAATGATAAACAGAAAAAAAGCAAGAGTAGTTATACATGTATCAAAATAGACTTTGACTTAAAAATGATCAAAAGAGCCTGGCAGGTGTGGCTCAGTGGTTGAGCACAGATCCATGAACCAGGAGGTCACAGTTCGATTCCATGTCAGGGTGCATGCCCAGGTTTCAGGTTTGATCTTCAGCAGGAAGGCAGCAGATCAATGATTCTCTCTCATCATTGATGTTTCTATCCCTCTCTTCTCTCCTTTCCTCTCTCTGAAATCAATAAAAACATATTTGAAAAAAAAAAAAGGGAATTCTAAAAGCCATTCAGAATTTTAAAAATATGGGCAAAAGGGATAAAAATGTAATTATATAATGACAAAGTGGTCAATCCATCAAGATGATATAACAATTGTAAATATTTATGTGCCCAATATCAAAGTACTGTTGTGCAAATACTCACAGAAAAAGGAAATTAATAGCAATCCAATAATAGCTGGGAACTCCAATACTACCCTAATGGAAAGATAATCTCAATAAGACAACAGTGGATCTGAACAATACTCCAGAGTAAATGGACCTAACAGACATATTCTGTTAGAACATCTGTCCAAAAGGAGCAAAACTACGGCCCGCGGGCCACATGCGGCCCGCCGAGGACATTTATCCGGCCCGCCGGGTGTTTTTGCCGCCGTTGCCTGTCCTGCTTAGCAGCCAACTTAGCAGTGTGCATAGGAATTTGTTCAGAGTTTTTTTTTTAAACTATAGTCCGGCCCTCCAACGGTCTGAGGGACAGTGAACTGGCCCCTGTTTAAAAAGTCTGAGGACCCCTGTTAGATCATGAGTTAGGTTAGATCACAAAACAAGTCTCAATACATTCAAGAAGATAGAAATTATATCAAGTATCTTTTCCAACCACAATGAAATTAAACTAGGAATCAACAACAGGAGGAAATCTGGAAAATACATAATACTATTGAATTTAAATGATACACTCCTGCCAAAACCGGTTTGGCTCAGTGGATAGAGCGTCAGCCTGCGGACTGAAAGGTCCCAGGTTCGATTCCGGTCAAGGGCATGTACCTGGGTTGTGGGCCCAGTAGGGGGTGTGCAGGAGGCAGCTGATCGATGTTTCTAACTTTCTATCTCTCTCCCTTCCTCCCAATGTCACTAATGACTATAGATGCAAAAACACTCAACAAAATACTAGCAACAGAACTGAATAGCACATAAAAGAATCATATAACATTATAAAGTAAGCTTCATCCCTTGTATATAAGGATGGTTCAACATCCACAAATCAATAAATGTGATACATTAACAAAGATAAAAATCACACATTTATCTCAACAGATTCAGAAAAAGCATTTGACAAAATTCAACATCAATTCATGATAAATCTCACACAAATTGGGTAGACAAGGAATGTGCCTCAACATAATAAAGGCCATATATGACAAACCCACAGCTAACATAATACTCAATGGGCTTTTACTCTAAGATCAGGAATTAGATCAGGGTGCCTACTCTGATTATCACTATTCAAAATAGCAATCAAGCAAGAAAAAGAAATAAAAGACATCTAAACTAGAAAAGAAAAAATAAAATTATGTCTGTTTGCAGAGGACATAATCTTATAAAAATCCAAAAAATTTCACCAAAAAAACTGTTAAAACGAATAAACAAATTCAGTTAAGTTTTAGGACACAAAATTGACATGCAAAAGTCACTAATAATATCTGAAAGAGAAATAAAGAAAACAATCCCGTTTATAATAGCATCAAAAAATACTTAGGAATAAATTTAACCAAGGCAGTAAACAATCTTTACAACGAAAACTATAAAACAACAATGAAAGGTATTCAAGAAACAAATAGAAAGATTACCTATGCTCATGGATTGGAAGAATTAATATTGCTAAAATGTTCATACTACCCAAAATAATCTACAGATTCAGTACAATCCTATCAAGATTCCAATGGTATTTTTTACAAAGTAGAAAAAAAAGTTCTAAAATTTGTACGAAACCACAATAGTCTACATAGGCAAAGCAATCCCGAGAAAGAAAAACCTACCTGGAGGCATCACACTTCTTGATTTCAAACTATATTACAAAGCTATAGTAAGCGAAACAGTATAGCACTGGCATAAAAACATATATATCACAAACATTAACTTGAAATGGATTAACAAATTCAGTGTAATACCTGAAACCATAAAATTCCAAGGAGAAAAACAGTATAAGCTCCTTTATATTAAACTTGGCAATGATTTTATGGATATGATATCCAAAGCACAAGCAACAAAAAACAAAAACGAACACAAACAAGTGGGACTACAAAGTAAAAAGCTTCTACACAGCAGGCAAAAGAAATGATAAAATGAAAAGTAAACATGGAACAGAATAAAATATTTATAAACTACATATCTGATAAGGGGTTTAGTATGCAAAATACGTAAGAAATTTATATGCCTCAAATGCAACAAAACAAATCACCCAATTAAAAATGAATAAAGGACCTAAATAGACATTTTCCCAAAGAAGATCTATATATATGAAAGGCTAAGTGACTGACCGTCCGGCCAGTACATATGATGCACATTGGTAATTTAAAAATAAACGTTGACTCGCGCATGCATGATACACATAAAGCTCTCGCTGGTGCAAATCGCACGCGTGTTTTAATTTTATAATACTATATTATATATACTATTTTGACATGTAATTTTTTGCAATAACATAATTACTGCATAAATCTTTCTTTTAATTAATTTCCTTTCAATGTACAAGAATCCGTGCACTGGGCCACTAGTTATTTATAATAGCCAAGACAAGGAAACAACCTAAGTGTCCATGGATGGATCAAGAAATTGAGAAAAAGTTACCTATACCTATACCTATACCTATACCTATACCTATACCTATACCTATACCTATACCTATGAATTTAGCCATAAGAAGAAAATACCTTCATTTGTGAACTTAAATGAAACTTGAGAGCATTATGTTAAGTGAAATAACACAGTGAAAGAAAAATATGTATGTATGTCCTCATTTATATATGAAATCTAAAAAAAAAAAAACTAAACTCATGGAAACGAAGACAGAATGGTAGCTGCCAGGGGCAGAGGTTGAGGGTGGGCAAAATGGGTGAAGGTGGTCAAAAGGTACAAAGTTCCAGTTACAAGACAAATAAGTTATGGGAATGTAGTGTTCAGCATGATTACTATAGTTAACAATACAGTATATTTGAAAATTATTAACAGCAGATTTCTAAAGTTCTCACCACACAAAAAATTGCACCTATGTGAGGTGATACATAAGTTTAATACCTTATTATGGCAATCATTTGACAATATATACATGTATAAGTCATTACACTTAAACTTACATAATATTATATGTCAATTATATTGCAACAAAGCTGGGGAGAAAACTCTGAAGGGATGATATGAGAATACATAAATTAATTTGTTCTTAAAATGAAAAAGCAAAAAAACTCCCCTAAAACCTAAAATAAGAAATGTAACAAAATTATGGCACCACGTATGAATTTTTAGTAGTATTTATTTTGAAAGTCTCAATGAATTGGATTTTTGTAAAAAACAAAACTACTAAAATTGACCCAAGACCTAAAATAAAACCTGAGGAGACTAGTAATAATAATAAAAAAAAGCAAACTAAAAGAATTAGAAATTTTACTTATTCTTCCAAATATTCAAAGAACAGTTAATATTTTATAAAACTGGCTATAACTTTAAGAATGTAATAAGGAGAAACAAAAATTAACTATAGAATATAACAGATAGATTATATGCCCTAATTCAAAATAAAATTCTAGTAAATTTAATACAATAGGAAGTCAAAAGATCTAGCAAAGTTCATCCCAAAATGTAATAGTTATTTAATATCAATAATCTAGTGATATTGAAATACAATATACATCAATTAGTCAAGAAAGCAACACTATATGAAAATCTGAACCAATGCTGAAAAAAATTCTGATAACATTTAACAACCTTTTGTTATAAAAACTCCAGAAAACAGGCTATTTCATTAGCATGATAAAAAAGTACCTATTTTAAACCAGCAACCAAAGATATCCATTCATACTATAACTATGTAACACTGTAGTGCAATTTCTGGTCAGTGAAATAGGACAGGATATAAGCAAAACATGCATGATTTTTAGGAAGGAGATTATCTGCAGATAATGATTACAAATTAAACAAATCCTAAGAGGGATCTAAGATGGCAGAAGAGTAGGTAGAAGTTACACTTATATCCTCCCAAGGCCAAATCAGAATTATATCTAAATTACAGAACAATCAAACTGAATAACTAACTAAACACTAGCTGAACAGAAGTCTTATAACAGGATATCCAGAAGAAGCCATCAAAACTGGTAGGAAGGGTAGATGCTCCAGTGCCAAAAGAAGAGTCCACAGGACACCTGACTGCAAAAATCAGCAGGGAATCCATCCATGAGGGTGAGACAGGATACTGTTAAAAACCAGGTGCCCTCTTAAAGGGCCAGCATACACAATCTTGATGGGAGAAATTCACTGTGGGCTCCAATGAGGGATGGCAACTCAGAGTGGACTGGAGTTATACAGGAAGAAATTTGGTTATATGGCTTTAGGGAGAGGAATGGAGGGATAGCTGCCAATGTCACTGTACTGAGTTAGATACCATCTCTCCTGGGATGAGCCCAGCCCTAGATACTGCATAGTCTGGTGAGATGCACTAGCCCAACCCTCCTGATTCCATGTAGAGCCATCCTGCCAACCACCAGACCCTGCTGGGGTTAGACTCTGAAAAGTCAGCCTGAGGGTCGATCACACCCACAGATGGGCCAAGATAAATTAAGACTCAATTGCAACTGCCCTAGCTGATTTGGCTCAGTGGATAGAGCGCCAGCCCTCAGATTGAAGAGTCCCAGGTTTGATTCTGGTCAAGGGCATGTACTCTGGTTGCAGGCTCAAACCTGGGCCCTGGTATGGGTGTGTACGGAAGGTAACCAATCAATGTATCTCTCTCACATCAATGTTTCTCTCTCTCTGTCTCTCCCCCTCCTTTCCACTCTATCTAAAAATCATGGAAAAATATCCTCGGGGGAGGATTAACAAACAACAACAACAAAGAAGAGTCAATTACAACAGAATGGCACACATAACCCACACAAGGGACTATCTTGGAGCACTTAGCTCAGGTGATCAGGGACAATGCACTATTGAGCCCTCAGGACACCCACTACATACGGCCACCAAACCAAGACTGAAAGACAGAGCAGATCTACCTCATACACAGAAACAAACACAGAGAGACAGCCAAAATGGGGAGACCAAGAAACATGCCTCTAATGAAAGAATAGGAGAAATCCCTGGAAAACGAACTCAATAAAAATGGAGGAAAGCAATCTACCAGATACGGAGTTCAAAACAATGGTTATAAGAATGCTCAAGGAACTTAGGGAAAGAATGGATGAACACAGTGAGAACTTAAAAAGAGAGATAATAAGCATAAAAATGAGATAGAAACCATTTTAAAAAGTCAGAAATGAAGAATACAACATCTCAAATGAAGAATGTACCAGAAGGAATAAACAATAGCTTAGATGAAGCAGAGTATCTAATCAGCAATTTGGAAAACAAGGTAGCAGAAAACACCCAATCACAACAGAAAAAAATTTTTTTTAAAAAAAACGAGGATAATTTAAGAGACCTCTAGGACAATATGAAATGTATCAACATTCACATCATAGGGGTACCAGAGAAGAGAGAGAGCAAGGAATTGAGAACCTATTTGAAAAGATAGTGACTGAAAACTTCCCTAACCTGGTGAAGAAAATAGATATACAAGTCCAGGAAGCACAAAGAATCCCAAACAAGATAAACCTGAAGAGGTCCACACCAAGTCACATCATAATTAAAATAGCAAAGGTTAAAGACAAAGAGAGAATCCTAAAAGCTGGAAGAGAGAGACAGTTACCTACAAGGGAACTCCCATAAGACTGTCAGCTGATTTCCCAACAGAAACTTTGTGGGCCAATAAGATTGGCACAAAATATTCAAAATGATAAAAATCAAGGACCTAAAACCAAGATTACTCTACCCAGTACAACTATCATTTAAAATTGAAGGAGAAATAAAAAGTTTGCCAGACAAAAAAAGGCTAAAGGAGTTCATCACCACCAAACCAGTATTACATGAAATGCTAATGGAACTTCCATAAGAAAAAAAAAGGAGGGGAAAAAAAGAACATAATTATAAAGAATAAAATGTGAATAAATATGAAACTATCAATAATTACTTTACATGTAAATGGCTTAAATGCTCCAATCAAAAGACAAAGGATAGAAGAATAGGTAAGAAAGCAAGACCCATATATAAGCTATTTACAGGAGAACTTCCTCAGAACAAAAGATACATACAGACTAAAAATAAAGAGATGGAAAAAAAATATTTCATGCAAATGGAAAGAAAAAAAAAAACTGGGGTAGCAATACTTATATCAACAAAATAGACTTTAAAACAAAGGCTATATTAAGAGACAAAGGACACTACATAATAATAAAGGGAGCAATCCAAAAAGGGGATATAAACATTTATGTGCCCAACAAACGAGTGCCAAAATATGTAAATCAAATCTTGATGGGCATAAAATGAGATATCGACAGTAACACAGTCATAGGGGATTTTAATGATCTAATGACATCAATGGATAGATCTTCCAGATAGAAAATAAACAAGGAAATGGTGGTCTTAAATGACACACTAGATGAGGTGGATTTAATTGATATCTTCAGAGCATTTCACCCCAAAGCAGTAAAATATACATTTTTCAAGTGCACATGGAATATTTTTTAGGATGGACCACATGTTAGGACATAAAACAAGTCTCAATAAATTTAAGAGACTGAAGTCATATCAAGCATGAATATATATACTAGAGGCCTGTTGCACAAAGATTCGTGCAATAGGCCTTTCTTCCCCTGGCTGCTGGCACCGGTTATCCTCAGGCACCTGGGACCCAGGCTGCAGCAGAACCTTCAGTCTTCACTCTGTGCCTGCGTATGCAAATTAACCTTCCATCTTTGTTGGGTTAATTTGCATACTCACTCCTGATTGGCTGGTGGGCATTGCGGAGGCATGGTCAATCTGCATCTTTCTCTTTTATTAGTGTAGATATTTTACCATATGGGATGAAATTAAAAATCAATCACAAGAAAAAACCCACAAAGACATTAAGAGTAAATAATATGTTACTAAACAATAAACGAGTTAACAATGAGATCAAGGGGGAAAAAAATCAAGATACTTTGACACTAAGGAAAATGAGAACACAACAGCCTAAAATCTGTGGGACACATCAAAAGAAGTCCTAAGAAGAAAATAGCAATACAGGCTTACCTCAAGAAACAAGAAAAATCTCAAATAAACAATCTAACCTTCCATCTATAAAGGAATCAGAAAGAGAACAACAAAGTCCAAAGTGAGAGGAAGGAAATAAAAAAGATCAGAGTGGAAATAAATGACATAGAGTCTTAAAAAACCACACACAAAAACAATGTAAAAGATCAATAAAACCAGAGGATGGTTCTTTGAAAAGATTAACAAGATTGATAAACCTTTAACCAGACACATCAAATGAGAGATGAGAAATAACAACTGACACTACAGAAATACACAGGATTATAAGAAAATACTATGAACAATTATATACCAACTAATTGGACAATCTGGAATAGATAAATTCCTTGAAACATACAATCTTGCAAGGCTGAATCAAGAAAAACTAGAAAATCTGAAGAGACCAATTACAACCAACAAAATTGAAGCAGTAATCAAATAACTCCCAATAAAGATAAGTCCTGGATCAGATGGCTTCACAGGAGAATTTTACCAAACATTCAAAGAACTAATACCTATCTTTTTCAAACTATTCAAAAAGATTCAAGAGAAGGAAGATCCCAAGCTCATTTTCTGAGACAAACATTATCCTGATTCTAAAGCCAGATAAAGACACTACAAAGCAAGAAAATTATAGATCATTATCTCTGATGAACATAGATCAAAAACCCACAAAAAATATTAGCAAATCAAATTCAGCAATACATTAAAAAGGTCATATACCACAATCAGGTGGGATTTATTCCTGGATGCAAGGTTGGCACAATATTTGCAATCATCAAGAAATCAACAAACAAGTATTGGTGAGGATGTGGAGAAAAGGAACCCTCATGTATTGTTGGTGGGATGCAGATTGGTGTAGGTAGCCACTATGAAAAACAGTATGGAGGTACCCAAAATTAAAAATGGAACTGCCTATGGCCCAGTGATTCCACTGGGTATGTAGTTAAAGAAACCCAAAACAGTAATTCGAAGGAATAAGAACCCCCATGTTCATTGCAGTGTTGATAGCCAAGATTTGGAAGCCACCCAAGTACCCATCAACAGATGACTGAATAAAGATGTGGTACATATATACAATGGAATATTACTTAGCCATAAAAAAGAATAAAATCTTACAATTTGCAACAGCATATATCGACCTAAGTGCAGTAAGTCAGACAGAGAAAGACAAATACCATATAATTTTACTTACATGGTGAGGTTGAAATTATATAGGTATTCTTATACAATGTTGGTAATACTAGAAATTAGTATGCTTTGACCTAATAATTATATTTCTAAAAATCTACTGTAGGGTAAGACATTTTAAAAAATTTAAATGTCCAATAACTAACTGGGCACCATAAAAAATTTTTTTTGAAGAATATCAAAATGGCTGAGGAAAATGTTCACAATATAAATTTTAAAAAAGATAACTTACTGTATATTACTATGATTCCAGTTTTGTAAAATAAACAATCATAAGTATAAGTCTAATAAAAAAGAAATAATGAAAATAAGCAATTGTTAACAATAGTTTTATAAATATGTGGTTTATTTTTGTTTTATAATAGCCAAAGAAATGAAACATTATTTTAAAAAGATCATTCTAAGGAAAGTTTAAAAAAAAGCACCCATCAGTTAGGAATTAAGGAAATGAATAAAGATTATATTGTTCCACAAATTCAGTATTAATAGGCATGAAGGGATAGACTATAACTTGGAAGAACAGTAACAGGGAAGTTTTATTTTCTTTAAAGGCAGATTACAAATGTGCATCTGGTAAGAAGAGTAAGTAGAAATTCAAGATAAAAAAGAGATAACTTTTTGAAGATCCAGAGCAGGCAGAGAAGGTGAGAAGCAAAAGTATAGATGGGGGGCGGGGAGGGTTTTCTGAAACTGAATGTGAGCAAGATGGCTCAACATAGAAATTTTAAAGAGACAAAGATGTAAGGCAGAGTTGTTTGATGTGGGAAAGACCTGAATGATCTTATTCCATTTGCATTCCTGTAATATAGTGATGGCATGGCGGATGGTTTGTTTCAAACTAGTTTCCCAATTGTCAGAAATCACTGGGTTTAATTAATGAGACTAATGTGGGTTAAATGTGATTGTGTGGAGGAAGAATAAAGGTTAAGAACTGCTGTTCTAGCACACTGTCTTTCACACAGGAGGTCAAACATTAGAACTGAATTCTTAGTGAGGTTAGAAAAAGAGACCTTTTGACAATAATGAAGGGTTTGAGTGAACAGGAATAAGAAATTTGACAAACAGGAAGACTGTTGAAGTAACGGAGCATTAATCTACAGTAAGGCTTTATATCACACTGGTTTGATAATTTTCTCTAGTAATGTACTGCTGCCTAGGAGTAGAGAAAATACATATTAAAAATGATTCTGGCCTGGCCAGTGTGACTCGGTGGTTGAATGTAGACCAATGAACCAGGAGGTCACAATTAGATTCCCAGTCAGGGCAAATGCCCAGGTTGCAGGCTGGATCCCCAGTAGGAGTGTGCAGAAATTCGCCAATCAATGATTCTCTCTCATCTTGGATGTTTCTATCTCTCTCTCCCCCTCTCTTTTCCTCTCTGAAATCAACAACAACAAAAAAGTTCTGATTATAGAATTGATTACTGCCATATATATAAAGTCAAATACAGAACAGTTTTTAGGGTCTTAAATATGGCATTTAAAAAATAGGTGACAGCCCTGACCAGTTTGGCTCAGTGGATAGAGCGTCGGTCTGCGGACTCAAGGGTCCCAGATCCGATTCCGATCAAGGGCACGTGCCTTAGGTGCGGGCACATCCCCAGTGGGGGATGTGCAGGAGGCAGCTGATTGATGTTTCTCTCTCATCAATGTTTCTAACTCTCTCTACCTCTCCCTTCCTCTCTGTAAAAACATCAATAAAATATATTTTTTTTAAAAATAGGTGACAATGTGTGAGTTTGCTGGACAGAAAGGCAAGTGAAATCAGAGGTGGGTGGGCATATTTAATGTGGGAAAAGTGAAAGTAAAAAACTGGAGATGTGAAAGTATAAAACCCCAGTTGAGTTAAAATGTGAGAGTGAGAAATGTGGATGTTAAGGAGGTTGTAAATTTCAGATGTGAGAAATACAGGTATTCTTAATAATGATGATATCCAAAGTGCCACTTTATTACTGTATTTCTAGTTATATTGCCAAAAAGCACCTATACAAAAATTTCATTTTTGTTAATCTAGAAAGTAGCACATATATATGGATTAACCCTATGGGAATTTCAGTTAAGTAATATTTTGTTGTTTCTAGTACTGGTTTCCCATTAAATTTTATCCAGATACACCAGGAAACTATGGTATAATGGGGTTTTATGCATAAAAATCCACATTATCCAGCTTGCAATCTGGGCATTTGCCCTGACCGGGAATCAAATTGTGATGACCTGGTTCATAGTGGCAATTAACTGTATTTGGATATACCATAAGGCACATCCAAGGGCTTAAAGAGAAATCAGATTTATGGCAATAAACCCAACTATATCCATCTTCTTTATTCCATTAGTATTTTTTATTAGGTACTAGCTTATATTTAGTAGTCATTTCAATTGGGGCCTCTTAGACTAATCAAAAAGGTATATTTGGGCCGTCTAAGTATGTATGGGAAAACAAAAAGAAAATTTATAGGTTCAATTAAATTTCTGCAATTCAAAAGTTGATTCTGAAATGCATAAAAAAGGTATAAATAATTCAAAGATACCTAACATTTTAATATTTTCCTTTAAAAGTTTATTATTTCTAAGGTATAGTAAAATACAGTTTCTGCTCAGAAAGTTGTAACTCAGCAATACAGTACTATTCATACAAACAGAAATAGCTGACTAGTTGACAGTTATAAATTTGAGATTTTCCAACAACTTACCACTGTCTTGAATCCAAGTTCCTAAGTTCTCTAAGTAGTTTTTCATTTTTCTTTAGGAGATGAAAGCTCCTCCTAAACAGATAAATTTATAAACATTTTCATCACCTTTGCAGTGAGTGACATGGCAGTCCCAGAAATACTTTCTATTCTACTCATGCAATTCTTGATACTTGACTTACCTTATCATACTTCTAACACAAAGGAGAACAGACCTTAAAAAAAAAGTAAGGCCCGATCTGGTTTGGCTGTGAATAGGGCCTGCAGACTGAAGGGTCCTGGGTTTGATTCTGATCAAGGGCACATGCCCAGGTTGTGGGCTTGATCCCCAGTAGGGGGCATGCAGGAGGCAGCTGATCAATGAATGATTCTCTCTTATCATTAGTCTATCTCTCTCTCTCCCTCTCTTGAAATCAATGAAAAAAATTTGTTTAAAAAAGGAACATGGCATTATTTCTACCCAGACCCTCATATATTTCTGTCAGTGGATCATTATCTATTTCATTTTTCTTTGCAGATGCTGTGAACCTCCCAAACTCATTTCCAGAAAAAAAAAGAAATAAAAATACTTATAGATTCCTTCTCAAGAGTTTCATTAGATTAGAAAGATTTTTCCTCATGAGAAATAAAATATTCTCAAAATCTAAATCATTACCAAGTAAGCATGTGTTATATGGATGGAATTTGCTTTCTTCCTTGTTTTATACTATATTATTTTACATGGAAAAATGTATGTATAAGTTTTACCAAATATGTTCTATATGTACAAAATGCAGTAGTCTCCCCTGCCCTTAACCCTAGTTTCAATTATCAGTGGTCAACTGAGGTCTGAAAACATTAAATAGAAAATTATAGAAATAAAAGTTCATAAATTTTGCGTGCCATTTTGAGTAGCATGATGAAATCTCACTGTCCCGCTCCATCTTGCCTGGAACATGAATCATCCCTTTGTCCAGGGTATCCACATTGTATACCCTACCCGTTATTCTCTTAGTAGACACTTTGATTATCAGAGAGAGAGAGAAACCACATTCACATACCTTTGTTTACAGTACTATTTTATTATTAGTTATTGTTAATCTCTTACTGTGCCTAAGTTAAAAATTAAATTATCAGAGGTATGTCTATATATATGTGTGTGTGTGTGTGTGTGTGTGTGTGTGTGTGTGTGTGTGTGTATGAAAAAATATTTCATATATATGTAGTTAGGTAGCACTACTACACACTACTACTAATACAGCCTCCCGACCTTTAATTTTTCTTGAGACAATATATAGACCATTCTATAGCAAAAGAGTAGAATGCATTTATACAAGTGGCAATTAACTATATTTGGACATACCATAAGGCAAATTTGTTCCTGATATAATGTGGCTTTCCCATAAGGCAGAGGATATTGCCTTCTAATAAATGGAAAGGTTTAAATCAAGTTAAACACTAAGTAAGCAAGTAGAACTCCATTTCAATGCTTCACATGCATTTGAATTACTTTAAGATTTATTCATTTACTGATATCTGAGCTTCCTACCTACTACAAATTGAACAGAAGCAATACATTAAGTGATGCTTCTTCTATTTTCATACAGCTTTCAGTTTCGTAGAAATTTAAAAATTAAACATATATTAATAATGCTTTATACCAGTGTACAATTTTAGTACTTTACGTACATTAACTAATTTAATCCTCACCATTATGTTATTTGGGAGTTATTTCCTCCAAGTTTAAGTGACTCCAATCTGGGTCTTCTTATTTAAGTCTATGTAATGCCTTTTCATTTAACTCCTACCTAACCTACTTGAATACTTTGTGTGTTGATTGCAAGTTTTTACAACATGCATAAGAAAAAACTTTAAAAAAAATTATAGCCAGATTCTTTTCTTGATTTTGTGTTAAATCTTCAGTTAATTCCTTTGACAGAAACAAGAAAGGATCATATTGGTATTTGTCTAAAAAAAATTGTGAGGCTTCTGTGACATAAGAAGAAATATATATTTGGGCTCTACCTCCAGTCCCTGACACAGAGCTCCTAAAACTCTTGTAAATTCCTGATGATGCAGGTGACAGGAACATCTTCACAGAGTTCCTAAATCCCTTAGGATTTCCTGGGTAATTGGAGAGCTTTTGTTCTAAAGAGGTGACTCTTGATGGGCTCCTGGATAACTTCAGGATGAGGCCATGTCACCAGAAAGGCAACCATGATTAAAAGGTTGGTAAGCGAAATAAACCAATCAGAGAAAGATAGGTAGCACATGATCTCACTTATATGTGGAATCTAATGAACAAAATAAACTGATAATCAAAACAGATCCAGACATAGAAGCATGGAACAGACCTATGAATCTCAGGGTGGGTGTGGGTGTGGAAGTGGGAAGAGGTTAACCAAAGAACTTATATGCATAACCCATGAACACAGAGAATAGTATGGTGAAGGTCTGGGGAGGGGGCAGGAGTGGGATGGAGGGGATCAATGGGGGGACAAATGGGACATCTATAATACTTTGAATAATAAAGATAAATTAAAAAATGAAACAAAACAAGTTGGAACTTTCAGCTCTACCTCTGAGTAGGGGTTTAGGGCTGGAGATTGAGTTAATATCAGTTATGGCTATATGACGAAGCCTCCATAAAAATCTCTAACTATGGGGTTCACGGAGCTTCTAGGTTGGAGAACGCATTCAATGTTCTGGGAGGGGAGCACACTCCAACTCCACAGAGACAGAAGCTCCTACACGGGGGACCCTTCCAGACCTCACCCTATGTACCTCTTCATCTGGCTACATGTATCCTTTAACTATCCTAATAAACTGGTAAATATAAGTAAATGTTTTGGAGCCATTAGAGCTAATTATCAAATCCAAGGAAAGGGTTGTGGGAACCGGATTTATAGCTGGTTAGTCAGAGTATGGGTGGCCCAAGTGGGGGCAGTCTTCAGGTCTGTATAACTCCAGGCAGTGTTGGAATTGCATGGTGTGGAAAACCCACACATTTAGTATCAGAAGTGTTATGAATAAGAAAAAAGTTTTTCCTATTAGCTTCTGTGAAGGTTGGAAAAATAAGATTATTTTTCAATTATATGCCCCATAATTTCTAAGTCAGATAGTGAGGAAGAGAACAGAGACTAAAATGCTTGATCAAAAGATAAATAAAACTAATGTATAAAAACAATTAAGAAAAACTTCTGCTTTATTCTTACCTTTTGTCCCAGGAATTCATTCCCAATATACTAAGAAGCAATCTGCAATAATAAAATGCTGACTGAGGCTTTTGAGGTGCTGGTTCATCTTGCTCCACAGCTTTCATGTTTAAGTCATTAAAGTGTTTCTCAACAAATTCTTTTTCCTCTGTATGTTGCTTAAGGATAGCATTAATAACATCATTTTCCTGTTTTTCAGAAATGCACACAGGTTGTGGAGCAGGAATATTAAGTGAAATTCCAGTTCTCTGTAAGCATTCAGGACTGGTTACACCTAAATACTGCAAAAGCTCATCAAGAACATCTTCATCATCTCTGATTGTATCCCAAGTTGGTACAGTTTCTCTAAATCTTTTAAACTGACAGGAAATCCCATCTTTTATTGTTATATCTTCTAAGCATTCGGTAGATGTAGGTGGCTCTTCTGGCTTCTCTTGGTGAGACAATGAAAGTATGAGAGATGTAGGTTCTGACAAGCCACTTACAGGAGGTGGTCCATATAGGATAGCAGAATCCCATGAATATTTTCCAGAAAGATCACGTACTATGATTCTGACATTTGAATTGGCTGATGCAAGACCAGCAGATAAACCTCCTCCAGGTATACTCTCTTCTGATCTGATCTGAATACAGGACACTAAGGTTGTATTGTTCAACACGAAGAACTGGATATTTGGACTCTCAAAGAGTTCAGGAGAAAGTTCAGTACTTTCACTGTAATGATTGTCATGATTTTCACACACCTGACTTGTTAACATAGCAGGACCACCACTCATTGGATAATGGCCCAAGTGATTTACCAGATGTGTAATAACAGTGCGAGCAGCTATAGAAATTAATCCTTGTTGCATTTGAGTTTTCACTAGAAAAAAAAAAAAAAAGTGAGTGGGAATACTGTTGCTTCTAGGATGTCATATAACAATGAGACACTGGACAACAAATGGGGACATTATCAAAACCACACTCCAATACTTCAGTAATTATTAATATTTCCAATTTAGACTGTATTACAGAAATGACGGCAAATAACAAAACTGTTCTTTAGTGAAGTTTTTCTGTTAATTTTATAAAGAGCCCTTTTTGAAAATGTTGCTTATGGATTCTTAATTTAAGTCTTTAAAAGTATATCATACCTTAAAAGAAGGATCAGAAGTATTAGAAATCACTTGAAATCACTTAGCACATAGATTAGAAAGCCAATGAAATCCAACTGATAAGTTTATCTCATAAGCAGATTCAGAACAGTTTGCAGCATGCCTTAAATGTCACTTAATTATGGCTTTTATCAATGATGTAGAAGTTTCAGAGAAAAGTGATCTTTCACTAAACTTTAAGAGTTGTGATCAATTTAAACAGTGAGTTAGTGTAGCCAGTACATGATTTAAAAAAAAGCTTTATTTTAAAGAAAAAAGTATTTTATGGTCCTGCATACGTCCCCCTGGCCCCCCCAAAGTATCGTTCAGGACATTGTGGTCTAGTTTGAGCAGTTAGTTGTATGTAAGAAGCATCCCCCCCCCCACCCTTGTTTAAGCACATTAGAGAAAGCAAATAGATAAGGAGCATATCCATGTGAGTAACTTAAAAAAAAAAAATCACAGGAAACAGTAAAAAAGAAAAAAGCTCAAAAAACGATGCAATATGAGGCCTGAAAAGGCAGGGTGCCTAATGGCAGAACCAAAAGAAGGAAAAGAGAGGGGACAAAGAAGACAGAGAACACAGAAAGAGGGTGTAAAGGGAGGAAGGAAGAAGTGGAGATAGACAGTAAGTTGTCAAAGTCCACTAGTCCAAGAATGCCACTGTCATTCTAAGGAGAGTTGATGTGGAAACCAGTTTTGGAATAAGTGGTGTCAAGAAGTGGGGACAATTTAGTGATGTTTATCTTGACACTTTTCACCTGGGAGATGGGAGGAGAGCTGCCCCTTGTAAATAAGTATAATCATTCATGTAGAAAGAGGACTTTGGTTGATTGTGTGTGTGCTTACAGTATTCTGGTCTTAGTTACTGACATGATTCAGAATGATTGTGTCTCTGGATTTACAGAGTGATCAGAGTATTGTTTATATTCTGAAAGTTAATCATTTGGGAATACTATAGTCTAGCTGCCAGAATAAATATAGGTTGATCAAAGTATTATCTATATTCAATAAATTCCTTAATTTTAAATGTACTTTGTGATGAATTTTGGTAACTGTATAGAACTGTGTAACCACCAATATAATCAATATATAGTAAAATTACTACATGAAAAAAGGATAAATCTATCCTAGCTGGTTTGGCTCAATGGATAGAGCGTTGGCCTGCAGACCAAAGGGTTCTGGGTTCAATTCTGGTCAAGGGCACGTAACTTGGTTGCAGGTTCCTCCCTGGCCTGGGCCCTGGTTGGGGCACATGCAGGAGGCATCCAATCAATGTGTTTCTCTCACATCGATGTTTCTTCCTGTCTTTCCCTTTCTATTCCACTCTCTCTAAAAGATCAGTGAAAAATATTCTTGGGTGAGGATAAAAAAAATAAAAAAAGGATACATCTTAGTTTATGTAAATTATTATCTCAACTAGGGGCCCGGTGCATGAAACTCGTGCATGGGGGGGGGGGGAGGAAGGGGGGTTTCCCTCAGCCCAGCCTGCACCCTCTCCAACTGGGGACCCCTTGGAGGACATTCCTCTTGCAATCTGGGACTGCTGACTTCTAACTGCTCACCTGCCTGCCTGATTGTCCCTAACTGTCTCTGCCTGCCTGCCTCATTGCCCCTAACTACCCTTCCCTGCCATCCTGATTTTGCCCCCCAACTGCCCTCCCCTGCTGGCCTGATCTTGCCCACAACTACCTCTGCCTTCCTGATCACCTCTAACTGCTCTCCCCTGCTGGCCTGATCTCGCCCCCAACTGCTCTCCTCTGCCGGCCTGATTGCTCCTAACTGCCTCTGCCTCGGCCCCCACCACCATGGCTTTGTCTGAAAGGAAGTTGGATGTCCGGAAGATGGCCAGTTGACCTGGTCTAATTAGCATATTACCCTTTTAGTAGTATAGATAGATTATATAGGATAGGATTGCTTAAATGAGGGTGGAGAAGCCTTTTTCAGCAGGAGATGCTCTTGGCAGACAAAAACACATAATCCCTATATCTGGACTGATAGCCAGCCATATGCACTATACTACCAAACCGGTCATGAAAAAATTGAACCGCTTTCTTACACCTTATACTAAACAGCTGTTGCCCTTAAAACCCCTCATCAGCCCCTACCTTAGGTTGTGCCTTTGAAGTTCACCCAGATTAGGTTCTGATTGGTCGGTTTCTTTCCCAGTCAGCATCAAAAGCTCCGCCTCCTAGGCAGCCATTGGCAACTCTCACTTCACTCAGATTTGGTTCTGATTGGTCGGTTTCTATGCTAATCAGTGTCAAAAGCTATGCCTCCTAGGCAGCCATTGGCTCCTGGCACTTCACCCAGATTTGGTTCTGATTGGTCGGTTTCTATGCCAATCAGTGTCTCCAGTCCTATCTCTGGGCCTGATCAAAGAGGCAGGGCTGATCAGCAGTGTCCATGTAGGCCCAGAGAGAAATAGAGGCATGGCTGCTGCCAAAGCCAGGAGAGAAAGAGAGAGGCAACGGCTGATCAACAGCTGCCACGGAGGCTGGGGATCAGACCTTGCCTCTCTTTCTGCAGGCCTCTCTCTGGGCCTGATCCGCAGCCCCCTTGGCAGTCAGTGCCATGGCAACCCAGCACTGACTTCTGGTGCTTGGTCGAGCCTTGGTCATTACGGACCCTGGCGCGTGCTCTCTCTCTCTCTCTCTCTCTCTCTCTCTCTCTCTATATATATATATATATATATATATATGTAAAACCAATTTTAAATGTTTATAAGGAGACTAGCTTGTGCATTGCTGGTGATTACTTTATAAAAAAAAGGCAAGAGAGCTCTGGCAGGTGTTGCCAAATGGTTAGAGTGTGAGCCCGTGCACAGGAGGGTAGCAGGTTCGATTTAGGGTCAAGGGCATATACCTGGGTTGCATGTTCCATCCTCAGCCCAGCTCAGGCGCGTGCAGGAGGCAACCAATTGATGTTTCTTTCCCTCTCTATCCCTCTCCCACTCTCTCTAAAAATTAATGGAAAAAAATGGAGTGAAGATTAACAACAACAAAAAAGGCAAGAGTGAACAGTTACATTTTCAAGGATATAGCCATAAAGATTCAGAACCAACACCACTGGGTATAGGCAAAGTTAGCAACAAACCAGCCACTAATATTAATAACAGCATCTCCATGATTCCACTCTATAAAAGAACAGTTTTCTTTGTTTGGGCTATGGTTGATTTTGAAATCTTGCCAAGCATCAAAATTTCAATCTTCTTCCATTATCAATCAAGTTTTATGTCTACATAGATGTACACATGAACATTTTACGTAAAAGCTCAATTACACTGAGCTGTTCCAGCCATTATATTTATGGCTAGTTCTGAAAATCAGTTATTCAACACTAGAGAACAACACTAAATAATTAAACTTAATTCAGTTCTACATTTTCAAGACTATAAGCAAAGTAAAAAGATGTCACTAGCTGATGAGAAACAGAGGGGTAGCTTGCTTTTTCTTCTCTAATTACAACTTAGAGTATAATAAATATTAACACTGTAAGGGGCCTTATAGACACTCTAGCCAGTACTTATTTTGTACCTGAGGACAAATAGGTTCACAGAAGTTAAGTGATATGCCCGTTTTCTACAGAAGATTTTACATTAGTACTAGTCTTTTGCTTCCCAGCATAATGTTATTTCCATCTTTACTACAACTCTGACTTTCATATTTTTTTCTTTTTTGGTCAACTGCCTTTTCTTTTGGCAAATCACTATGACATATGTAAACACTGAATTCAATTTTTTTCTGTATAGAGTAACTTCAAAAAGCATTACTTAGCATAAATTATTAAATATATGGCCATTATCAACTGAAAACACTCATTTAAATAAGACTAAATTTATTTTAAACTAGAGACCCGGTGCACGGATTCGTGTACCAGTGGGTCTCTTGGCCTGGCTTGCGGGGATCAGACTGAAACCGGCAGTCCAACATTCCCCGAGGGGTCACGAACTGCGAGAGGGCGCAGGTCAGGCCAAGGGACCCCACCCGTGCACGTCTCTAGTATGCATAGAAGATCTTTGGTTACTCTCTTCCTGCCTTCTCCCCTTTCCTCTGAGTTTCATCAGTCTGTTCCATGTTTCCATGCCTGTGGTTTCTGCTCCTGTGTTGAGTGTCTGCCCTTTCGTGGTCAGTGCACATCATTAGCTTAGGCTTTTATATATAGATGGTAATAAAACAAAGATTTAAAAATTTTTGATGTAGGAAAATACTTTTCTGTTCTTTATTTTCTTTTTTATTTTGAATAAGCTTAAAAGGTGACTTGTATTTTTGTTTGTTTTCAACACAGAAGCAAATGATCTTTGTTTATAGTTAAACCAGGGCAATGGGAACAACAGTTCTTTCTGATTCAAATTCTCTAGAGAGCATTCCTTTTGCAAGTTTACAGATGAGTAAACCTCACATGCTAATTAGAACCCATGGACCTTTGTTTTCAAATTTAAAAAAAAAATACGTTTTATTGATTTTTAGAGAAACAGGAATGAAGAGAGAGAGGGAGAGAGATAGAAACATTGATCAGCTGCCTCCTGCATGGCCTCCACCAGGGATAGAGCCTGCAACCTGGGCATGTACCCTGACCAGAAATCGAACCCAGGACCTCTTGGTGGATGGGTTGACACTCAACCACTGAGCCACATCAGCCGGGTGTGACCTGTTTTATTTAAGCAGAGAATCATTTTTGCAGAAGCAACAGAGTATAATTTAATAGAAATAGATCACAGAAAATAGAGAATTCTTGATGTTGTCTCTGATTTGCTCTGTGATCATGAACAAATTACATAAACTCTTTTAAGACCCATTTTTCTCTAAGAATAACAGACTTTTTGTAAAAATAAACTGAAAACTCATATACAAAGTTAGATATAACAAAATAATATAAGTCCTTCAATTTTGAGAGCATTATAAACAACATAAGTTTTATGAGTTCCTTTTTAAAACCTGCTTATAAACAAACTGTACGAATGAACCAGTCCATCTATAGATTCTGTTCCCAAAGGAAGTAGTAGTGGGAATGCAATATAAATGAATTTGTTCACAAATCTGTCATAATTATTCATATTATTCATATTAAAAACACATTTAGATTTCAGATATAGGCAAAAGCATTTTCTTTCCTAAGTAGTTTCTCTAAATATACAAAATGATAAAAATCTCTCAACTTTTTTATTGGGAGGATAGTTTTATTTAGATATATTTTTGAGTTATCAACTACAGAACATACATATCTCTCTTCTATAAATATGCTTAGATATAAAGAAAACATGAAATGCTCTAATTTAGAAATTCAAAATGAAATTCTAAACTAACTGGCCTTGTGAGAATATGTAAAATGAAGATATCGATGCTGCTAAGGCTTTGTGTAACTAGGATTCATTTAAAAAGTCTATTCAGGGTTGTCTTTTCAGATTGTCAGATTAAACAAACCTAACAGCATTGGCAGCAAACCCATAATTACAGATTATTATGGCATACAAAAGCAACAAGACATAAAAAGCTGCTGCAATTCACTGCACTCTAATAGAACATGCAGAGGAAGTTAATTTTGGCAAATGCTTTAAATATTAGCTTTGCATAATATGTATAGGTGAAACTATAATTAGGACAGAATGAATTCTTTGGAGCCTCCTTTCACTCCGACTCTGCAAATGATGACTTTTTGCTAATAAGACTACTGCCATTTGACAAAAAGCCAACTTCACTACCTCTCTTTATTCTTTAGTAAATTTAATAATTACAGCTACTCCTGCCAATAGTTCTGAAATCAGACTTGTTCAATCCAATACTGAGCTTATTAGGGACACTCTATGTTTAAAAATCTTTGGCCAAAAAAGTACTTGAAGATGATGAAGCATGCCTTAGACAAGGGCACAATGATTAGTCATTTTCTCCACATTAAAAACCCCAAAATGCAGCATGTAGTCACCACAGATCACAGAATCACCTGCTGTTAGTTCACAGCTGTTCCTAAAAGCTTCTGCATTTATCTGGTCCTTAATACCTTTAAGAAAGTCCAAAGGGAATAACTGAATACATTTAGAGAATAGTACTCCACAGAGTATCTGGTACCAATATAAAGCTCATTTACTTAAATTTTTACCTTTCTGTCTTTAAAGTGACTGTTGTTAACAGTACAGTAAATTTGGTATGAAATACAATAAAACTTGCCTTTACATAGTAAACCATTTATTTCACTGTTTAAGAAATACACTACACTGCCCTTAATCAAACTTTTATCATTTTACACCTTTAAAAATGCAAAAACTGTGCCCACCAATGAAAAAAAGCTGTAAGATATCCTATACATATAATAAAAAGCTAATATGCAAAGCAACCAAATGGCAGAACAACCAGTCGCTATGACATGCACTGACCACCAGGGGGCAGATGCTCAATTCAGGAGCTGCCCCTTGGTGGTCAGTGTGCTCCCAGAGCCAGAAGGTCCTGCCTCTCCTGCCTTGGAGGCAGCACTAAGCATGTCCAACTGATGGCATAGTGCATGAATTTCATGCACTGGGCCTCTACTGCGCTCGGGCGCACAGACACAGTTATAAAAAGGAATGAAATCTTACAATTTCTGACAGAATAGATGGACCTAGAGCAGTGATGGCGAACCTATGACACGCGCGTCAGCACTGACATGCATAGCCATTTCTGATGACACGCGGTCGCTGAGGCGGCCGCATGCCGAGGATGAAACATTGGCGAAATAATGTTTTTTCCTCAAAGTGACACACTACCCGAGTTATGCTCAGTTTTTTGGCGAAGTTTGACACACTAAGCTCAAAAGGTTGCCCATTACTGACCTAGAGAGTATTATGCTAAGTGAAATAAGTCAGAGAAACAAGTACCATATATACTAGTATAGTCAGAGAAACAAATACCATATGATTTCACTTATATTAGGACTCTAAAGAACAAAATAAACAAAGAAACAGAAACAGATTCACAGACAACAGGAAACAAATTTATAGTTGCCAGAGTGGAGGGGGTTGGGGGACTGGGTGAAAAAGGTGAAGTGATTAGGAAGTACAAACCAGTGGTTATAAAATAGTTATGGGGATGTAAAGTACAGCATAGGAAATATAGTCAATAATATAATAACTAAGAATGGTGCTAGGTGGGTACTTGAAATACTGGGGGGATCACTCTGTAAATTAAAATTTTCTAACCACCATATGCTATACATATGAAACTAATATAAAATAATAGTGAATGTCAATTTTATTAAAAAAAATACATTTTTAATGCAAAAGGCAACTATTTTCATATAACTTTGTTTTTAGATAAAATAAACACTCTATTTTACTATGCCAAATCTAGAAAAATAATAAGTTGAGATATTAATTATTGTCTAAATATTTTGTACTGTCCAGTATATCTCTATTACATATGAACTATTTCATTTGTATATTGTGTGGTAGACAAATTATTACCAACTTGTGATCAACTCAAAATACTATCATGATCACATCCTAGGTGTTTTAATCATTTGTAACTATTCTGCATTTAAAACTCAAACTCTTCTTTAGTAGCTTACTCCTTGACCACAACCTCCTAGTCTAGTGATTTCCCAATTTGTTTTGTAGAGTCCTTGGAGATGGATAGGACAGAAGTCAGTAGGATCCCAGCCACTATCCTGCTGCAGCTCTACTTTAAAAAGTTTTACAAATTGGGCTTCCTTGTGAAATTTATTTGAAGAGGTTTCACTGCTTAAAAACTCATTTTAAAAACCACTGTCCTAACATACTGATTCCCTTAGTGGTCTTCAACTTTGGCTGCATATTCATCACCTGCAAAGCTTTTAAAAATCCCTGCAATCCCAGATCAATATATTAAAACCTTTATTGACAGGATGAGAGCATCAGTATCCTAATGTGAAGCCAAGGCTGAGAATCATTGTTCTAACTTCTTATTACTAACCACATCTACTTTCTGACTCACTGGATCACTCCATTTTCTTCCAATTTATTAGCCATTTCTAGCATCAGGTCAATCCTTACCAAGCTTAGATTCCATGGTTATACCATATACCAATATTCTGAAAGTCATAGTTTGTGTTTCTGCCATATCCACCTTACTGAATATTGATTGGTGCCAACAAAACTTTGTAGTTTTCATCTTCTTTCAGGCCCTCAAAAACTTCTCTCAATCCTCTTAGTTTACTTCCATCTTCTTTTTTCTGGTCTCAGAAGAAGGGCTAATATTAGCACCTATACTCTCCAGCTCACCTGTCAGGAACTTCACTCTACTAATGCTGATTACCTTCCTACTTTCCGTCTCAGCTTTTTCAATTTATAATTAATTTCAACTCTCTTAATCCTTAAAAAATCCCTTAACCCCAAATCATCCTTTAGCTTACCTACTGTTTTATCACTTTTCTTTTCTTTTTAAAAATAGTCAAGCTTCTTTAAAGAGTAGTTTTGACAGATGGCTCTACAGTACTTCCTTAACTCCTTTTTGTTCCTCAACCCATAGACATCCGCTTCTGCCTCCTACTTCTCTGCTGAAACTAAAGCAGACATACTTGTCAGTGTTTTATACTTGACCTTGCTATCATTTAATACTGCTGGCCAATCTTTTAAAAATCTTTCTCTTCTCTTTGTTTCTGAAAAATTACTCTCTCCTGTTTTTTCCTTCCTTTCCAACTTTTTCTTCTCAGCGCGTGCGCGCGTGCGCGCGCGCACACACACGCACACACACACACACACACAAATATATATTCCTAACAGAGACCTCTCTGCTAAGATCTAGACCTGTATATACAAGAAACAGTCTACTATATATCTTCATGCAAATATCCAATGGGCACCCCAAATTAAACCCTCCTCATTACCCCTCCCAAGCCTCTGAACTCTCTCATGTTCTTGGTCTAGTCTGGGAAAAATCTATCTAATTTAAGCCTTTAACAACTCTTGCTTGGACTATTTCAACAGCCTCAGGATTTGTTTCTCTACTCCTGAGTTAACCTCCCTAAAATCAGTCTAACATACGAGATCAGCAAACTTCTCTGTGAGGGGCCAGACAAAATATTTTCTGCTTCAGGGCTACACAATCTCTGTTGCAACTACTCAACACTACTGTTTTTACACAAAAGCAGCCATAATGATACATAAATGAACCACATGGAGATGTCCCAATAAAACCTTATTTATAGAAACAGGTGGCAGGTGTGGGCCATAATTTGCCAACTCCTGTAAAATATTGTCAAAGTGCTATTAATACTAATTTTATCATGTATATAACCTCCTTAACCCCTTCAATAAACTGGGTTCCTCTGAGCTACCTCTGTATCCTGAATGCACTTTTATTTTTATACTCATAAGGTTATTTGTTTACATCTTTGCCTTACCCTTATATCAAATAGTAAACTCTGAATGTAGAAGCAATGTGGCTTTAAAAATACCTTACTGAGTTCACTATGGACCAAGAACCATGCAAAAGGTTTTATACATATTATTTTATTTAGTACTTAAAACGACCCTATGAGGGAATAAATATTATCTCCACTTTATAAATAAGAATACAGACATAGTTACTTAGCTATTTAATGAGAGTCAACATTCAATACCATGCCTGTCAGACTCCAAAGCTAAATCTCCTATTTAATTATAGAAATCCTATGATGTAGAAAGTAAAATATCAAAAAGAACTTATCAGAATAACTTAGCTAGAAGTATAAAGGGAATGTCATCACATGTAATCTTAGCAATTGTGTATATAAAGGTATTTCTTAAACTGAAAATAAAATTTGCAATAATATATATGGTGAGGTAAACAACTACAAAGTAAAACATGCATTATTCATCCTCACCCATCATTTCTACCCAAGGCCTCAAATCATGCCTTAAGAGAACCCAAACAACAATACTGTCCTGAAGACAATCCATTTTACCTTCGGTTACTGGTTGGAGTTTAGAAGATCGTTCTGAATCAGGAGAGTGCAGAGGTTCAGGTTCTTTCAGACTTTCCAAATGCAAAAAGGGATCATAATCTACAGATGCCAAGTCTGATAGGCTTATTGGAAAATACTTCGGATTGCTAAAACATTGAGATCCATAAACACATCCATGTAATACCTGAAAATACAGGGGGGAAACATACAAGTTTTCCTTTTCAGTAAAAATAAATAAAGTAAGAAGAGAAAAAAGTCCACTCATAATGCAAGAGCTTAACAAAATTTTAAATAGTTTAAAACTTAGCTCTTTGATTCCGGTAAAATTTAATACCTCTTAAGAAGAAGAAGTAAAATTTAACTAGTGATGCTTATATTCAACGAAGATCTGACTCTTCAAAATCTGGCAATAAAACAACAGTGTACTATAGAAACTACTTTTTAATTATCAAGATACTGTAAGATAAATTTATGTTCTTATAAAATACCTAGTCTAAATGAAAACACTAAGAAATGTTATTTCTTTAGGTTTTATAAACCCTTGGTTACCAAATAAATAATAAAGCAAAGAAGTTTACCTTATAAATGCAATTGAGGACTGACTTTTCTATTTTATCATTTTCTGCTCCTGTAGCATGGACTGGTTGGAGCAGTGTCTTTAGGGGTAAGGCCATGATCCAGTCCAGAAGGCACAGAAGTAAAGATACCACCAACTGTAACAACAAAAAGATCATTATTATTGTCAACTCATAAAGTAAGAGTTTAATACTTAACAGAAATTCACCAACTCATTTTTTGGTTAATCCTCACCAGGATATTTCCCCTCATTGATTTTAAGAGAGAATGGAAAGGAGCGATGGGGTGGGGGTGGGGCAATTGTGCAGCACTTGGGAAAAGAGAGAGAGGGAGGGAGGGAGTAACATCGATGTGAAAGAGACACACTGATTAGTTGCCTCCCGCATGTGCGAACCAGGACTGGGGATTGAACCTGCAACCCAAGTACATGCCCTTGACTGGAATCAAACCCAAGACCCTTCCGTGTGCAAGCAGATGATCTAACCCATTGAGCACCACCGGCCAGGGCTCACCAACTTATTTTTTGTTTTCCAAATTTATTTCAGAAACTATCAATCCTAAATTGCAACATTAATATTTATCTAAACCTAACATTTAAGATGTTTTTATTGTGGATTTCAGTGCAAGCACAATGAAAGATAATAAAATAATAAAAACAGGAATGTTAAATTTCTTTAATTAGAACACACATTAAGCTTAAAAAACAATAGGCTTCAATTAGCTATTCTTATTTAACTGCTCAAGGAATGAAATACAAATGAAAAGTTTTAGTCCATACATATTACAATCACTTCCACATTCCTCTTCTAATTAAATACCTCACTGAATACCCTGCCAGAAAGACTAGACTATCTTAACCATATTCTGAAACTGTTACTAATTTTTTAAAATAAACGTTTCCACTGGATACTTTTAAATTAATGGATGTTATAACCAAAACACCCTTATCAAAATGTGGAGTAAAACAGCAGTACCTCTGTGGCCCATTTTATTGTACAAGGAATCACAATCAGTGCCTTAAAAGCATTAATCAAGTAGCAGTAAGTGATCTGTTGGTTTTTAGACTGAAAGATTAATTTTCCAACTCAAGGAGTAACGCTGGTCTGAATCTCCCAACATAGCCTCCAAAAGAACAATAAAGAACAAAAAGAACCAATAAGACATCACAAAACCAGTAAGACATCACAAAACCTAGGTTTAACCAGATAACAGAACAACCAAATTTCAAATTATGTGTAAGTAGAAAGTATACAGAAATCCCAGTAAGCTTTTCCCCATTCTCCTAGTGTAAGCTTTCATGAAGAGGAAGGGCAGTTTGGGGAAAACTGCAAGAGAGAAGGGAACTAGGTACAAACCTAAAAACCACTCAGAAAGAAAAAGACCACCCTAAGTGTGAGTACTGTGGTACTGACCACCACCTGTTAATATCAAACATTAGAGTAAAGGTAACGAAGAGCACTAAAAGAATTGCAATGCCAAAATATAATTCCTGATGGATTTAAAGGCCACAGAGAAAACAGAATTGCACTGTTAAACTTAATTAACTGAGAACTAGAACTGTGGACTGGAACTAGGAATACTATTAGAGAAGAATGTAGAAAGATAATGCCAGAAGTAAAAGGGAAAGAAAAATTGAGATGCATGACAGAGAAGCATGAAAAAGAGGTAGGTGAGATCAAAGGTGACAAAAGCAGGGTTAGAATCCTGAATGCAATTTTTCATTGACTATCACGTAGTGATAAAAAGAACTATTACAATAGTCAGTGTAAGGAGACAGAAGAGAACCAACCAACCAACCAACCAAACAAACAAACAAAAGACAACAAATAACAAAAAATAATTAAAGAAAAAATAAGAGATCTCTACCAGAAGATTCAAGAAATAAAAGGAAAATTCAAACCCAGATTAGGAATACTGAACAACGAACAAGAAAGTATATTATCTGACCATAAGAAAGAAGATTCCTCTGAGGAAGAACCTGGAATTCTAAAAGTGAAGTGAAAGCCACCCTAAAAGTATTGGGAATAAATAAATTACCAGGATAGGTGGAATACATGTAGAATTACTTTAAGGCACAGAGACCCAATCTGTCAAAATTCTAACAAGAATATGTCAACAAATATGGAAAACAAAACAATGGCTTAAAGACTGGAAACATTCAATATATATTCCAATTTTCAAGAAAGGAGATAGTAAGGAACATAGTAAAGTTAGTTACGTTTTGTAGACTACAGTGAAGCCTCTGATTGCATCGATCAAGCTATGGGTACTCTGAAAGAAATGGGCGTGCCTCAGCATTTGTTTGTTCTGATACATAACCTACGTTGTGCACAGGGAGCCCTGGAGAGACAATGGTTTCTTATAGGCAAAGGTGTCCTACAAGAATGCATTTTATCTCTGTTTAATTTGCACGCAGAACATATATGAAAAACTAGGGTAGGTTCAGAGAAAGGACTGAAAATTGGTGAAAAAATATCAATAACTTAAGATATGCAGGATAATACCATCTTACTGGCAGAAAGTAGCAATGATTTGAAACAATTTCGATTAAAGTAAAAGAAGAAAGCGCTAAAGCATTCAAACATTAAGAAGACAAAAATCATGACTATAGATGAAATACACAACTTTAACATTGATAATGAAAACACTGAAACTGTTAAAGATTCTGCTTACCTTGGTTCAGGAATCAATTCAAACGGAGAATGCAACCAAGAAATCAAGGAAAGTTTGGGACTTGGAAGGGAAGCAATGGAAGAATTAGAGAAGATCACTAAGAGCAAAGATGTGCCATTAGAGACCAAAGCTAAGATCACTTACACCCTCCTACACCCGATTACAATGTACAGATGTGAGAGTTGGAGTGAAAAGGGCTGTCCAAAAATTGATTCATTTGGAATATGGTGTTGGAGGAGAGCTGCACAGATATGCTCGATTGCCAGAAAGACAAACCAGTGGGCTCTAGAGCAAATTAACCTGAAACATTGCTGGAAGTAAAAATGACAAAACTGAAGCTGTCCTATTTCAGGCACATCATGAGAAGACAGGGTTCTTTGGAAAATACAATAAGTCTGGGAAAAACGGGAGGGGGCAGAAAAATAGGAAGGCCAAATATGAGATGGCTTGACTTCATAAAAGAAGCCATAGGAATGAGCCTAAAGGAGCAGCACAGGGCTGCTGAGGATAAGACATTGAAGACATCACTCATCCATAGGGTAGCCAGGAGTCAGAGCCAACTCAACAAACACGTATACACATTAGTGTGAGAATACCAAAAAAGTGTACTGGTAGAATACTGAGTAGAAAGAAAGAAGTTAAAAGTATACACAGGAAAGGTAATGTTTTTTTTGGAAAATAATGTTGAGATGGGGAGAAATGCTTTGGAAAATGTAGTAAAAAGAGAAATTTAGGATCCTGCATGTCTTTTTTTTATTTTAATTTTGGACCTATACTTCTTCTTCTAGTTAAAAGGCATCATCCAATTAAGACACTGTTCTTTGTTAAACTTCCAGAAAAGAAAGTTCTTGAAGTAGTAATCTTGTAAACCATCCCAAGTGACCAAACTTGTCCACAGATATGCAGAGGAAGTATTCATCTATACAAAACTACTAAAAAAGAAAACATAAGGATCTAAGCAATTCAGCTGACGCACCCCTCCCAATAATCCAATTATGAAACAAAAGAAAATTGTAATGCAACATCCTAATTTAAATATTTCCAAACAGGTATTTAGATATAGGGAACAAAGAAAACTCCATCTTCAATCAGAAACTAAAAAACTAAACAGAAATAATCAAGGAAAGAATGAACTCAAGTCAGGAAAAGAAAAGAAAAAAAATCATATTAGAAATGATGCCTCAATTATAAAATGCCTAAGGAAGAATAAATTTGAAAAATAAAAAACAAAATTTAATAAGGGACATTGAAGAACTGTGGGAAAACAAGAGAATAAAAATGAGATAAAAAAGTAAAGTGTCAGAGAGAAAATGACTAAAATAGAAGAAAGAGAATATCCAATTTACATATAAGAAGTCTCTAAAATCTACATATATAAAAGGCCCACCAGATGCCAGGACAAACTGACCTCCAATAATGAACTCTTAATACATATCCTGTGCTAAAATTTCAAAAGTTAAGACTTCAAAAATAAATAAAAAAATATCCTTAAGGCCTCCAGGACAAAAGATAAAATAATTTAAAACTGGCATCAGACAGACTTCTCAAAACAATACACAGCCCAGGCAGATTCGGTCCCTGGTTGGGATGCATATGGGAGGCAACTGATCGATGTTCCTCTCTGACATTGATGTGTTCTCTGTCTCTCTTTCTCTCCCCGCTTTGCTGTCTCTCTAAACAATCAATAAACATATCCTCGGGTGAGAATAAATACACACACGCGTGCACACACACACACACACACACACACACCCCAAAACATGAAAAAAAAAGATAATAAAACAACCTCAAGAAAAGTAAGGACTCGACAGCTAAACAAGCTGTTTTTCAAGTATCAGGGTTATAGAAAAAGTTTTAAATATGCAAGAGCTTGGGGACTTCTGTATTCATGAGTCCATCGTGAAGAATAAAGATGAACTTCATCCAACCAAGAAGTTGACTGAGGATGTTCAGCAAAAAGATTAATGGCGAGTATTTGCTATATGTAATTATACTGGGGTGGGCAAAGGTAGGTGTACAGTTGCATTGTGACATTCTTTTGAGTTAATAAAGCTATAGTAATAATCATAATCTGCATGCCTTTTCATACCAGCAATTGTAAACCTACTTTTGCCAACTCCTGTAGGGCTAAGATTAATATATAAAAGTGAAGATGAGTGTGGATGAGTCATTTGTTAAATGTCATATGCTGTATGTTATGTGTAGAAATAAAGTAACTAAAAACGGAGGTGAAGAGAGAGCAAGAGAAAAGTAAAATAAGATCATTTATTAACATACAAGCAAAAGATAGGAGATAAAGAATATCATTCAATAATCACTAGCCAGATAGTAGGAGATTAAGTAAGAAAGCAAGGGGAAAAGCCATTCAAATTGGAAAAGAAGTAAAATTGTTTATATGCACAGATGACATGATATTGTACATAGAAAATCCTAAAGACTCCATGAAAAAACTACTAGACTTAATAAATGAATTCAGCAATGTAGCAGGACACAAAATTAATACCCAGAAATGTATGGCTTTTTTACACACCAATAATGAACTCACAGAAAGAGAAAATAAACAAACAAACAAACAAACAAACAAAAACCCATTTACCATTGCAACAACAAAAAAATTTAGATATCTAGGAATAAACTTAACTAAGGAGGTAAAAGACCTGTGCTCAGAAAACTACAGGATGTTGAAAAAAGAAATAGAGGAAGACATAAACAAATGGAAGAACATACCATGTTCATGGATTGGTAGAATCAACATCATTAAAATATCCATACTACCCAAAGCAATCTATAGATTCAATGCAATCCCAATTAAAATACCAATGGCATATTTCACAGATCTATAACAAACTCTCCAAAAATTCATATGGAATAAAAAAAGACCCCGAATAGCTACAGCAACCCTGAGAAAGAAGAACAAAGTTGAAGGGATCACAATACCAGATAGCAAGCTATATTACAAAACCACTATTCTCAAAACTGCCTGCTATGGGCAAAAGAACAGACGTACCGACCAATGGAACAGAACAGAGAACCCAGAAATTAACCACAGCCATCATGCTCAATTAATACTTGACAAAGGAGGCAAGAACATACAATGAAGTCAAGACAGTCACTTCAATAAATGGTGTTGGAAAAATTGGAAAGATACATGGAAAAAAAATGAAACTACACCACCAACTTAAATCATACACAAAAATAAACTCAAAATGGATAAAGGACTTAAACATAAGACAGGAAACCATAAAAATCTAAGAAGAATCTCTAGGCAGCAAAATATCAGATATGTCGTAGCAATATCTTTACCAATACAGCTCCTAGGACAATGGAAACTAAGGAGAAAATAAACAAATGGGACTACATCAATATAAAAAGCTTCTGCACAGCAAAAGAAACTATCAACAAAACAACAAGAAAGCCCACTGCATGGGAGGACATATTTACCAATGTTATATCTGACAAGGGTTTAATCTCCAAAATTTACAGGGAACTCATACAACTTAACAAAAGGAAGATAAAACAATCCAATAAAAAAATGGGCAAAGGACCTAAATAGACACTTTTCGAAAGAGGACATACAGACGGCCAAGAGAAATATGAAAACATGCTCAAAGTCACTACTCATCCGAGAGATGCAAATCAAAACAACAATGAGGTACCATCTCACACCTGTCAGAATGGCTATCATCCAAAAAGCAACAAACCACAACTGCTGGCAAGGATGTGGAGAAAAAGGAACCCTTGTGCACTGCTGGTGGGGATGCAGACTGGTGCAGCCACTGTGGAAAACAGTATGGAGTTTTCCTCAAAAAATTAAAAATGGAACTCCCATTTGACCCAGTAATCCCACTTTTAGGAATATATCCCAAGAAATCAGAAACACCTATCAGAAAGGATATATGCACCCCTATGTTCATAGCAGCACAATTCACCATAGCTAAGGTTGGGAAGCAGCCTAAGTGCCCATCAGCAGATGAGTGGATTAGAAAACTGTGGTACATCTACACAATGGAATACTATGCTGCTGTAAAAAAGAAGGAACGCTTACCATTTGCAATAGCATGGATGGACCTGGAGAGCATTATGCTGAGCGAAATAAGCCAGTTGGAGAAAGGTAAATGTCACATGATCTCACTCATTTGTGGAATATAATGAACAACATAAAATGATGAAAATAGAGCCAAAGTTATAGAAGCATTGAACAGACCGTCCAACCTAAGAGGGAAGGTGGGTGGGTGGGTAAGAGATCAACCAACGGACTTGTATGCATGCATATGAGCATAACCAATGGACACAGACAGAAGGGGGGGAGGTGAGAGCATGTGCTGGGGGGTGGGAGCGTCTGGGGAGAGTTCAATGGGGGAAAAAGAGACTTATGTAATACTTTAAACAATAAAGAATTAAAAAAAAAGAAAGCAAGGGAATAAAGGCATTAAAATAAGTATACATATAAAGATAATCTTACAAGAACAAGCTATAAAATTTCCGAATACCAAAAGGAACTTAAACAAAAGAACAAGGGAAACACATCATGTAGAGGAAGAAGCAAAGAAAATATAACATAATTTGCATATTAATCATAAAGTGACAGATGTGAGACCAAAAATATAAATCATATCAGAATGGGTTTAACTTGCCTAATATAAGAAAAAGATTTTCAGTTTGACTCACATAGCAAGACCCAAGTATATGTAGTATTCAAGAGATATAGTAAAAGAAAAACGATTCAGAAAGGTAAAGATATACCAGACAAATTAGAATTTAAACCCAAAAGCATTAATTCAAAATGATGATAAAACATTTATGATTATATATGTATCAAATAACCCAGTGACTACTTTTATAAAGCAAAAGCTGCAATAGATGCAAGGAAATATAAAAACATTAATAATGGGAGACTTCAACATACCACATGACAGATCAAGTGAACAAACTATAATCCACATGAACAAAAGTTACTTGAGAATCTCAAAAATGTTTGACAATACTAAAAGGGATCTTCTTACCAAGAGAGTTTGAAAACTGCTAGTACAGAAACTCAAAAACAGACCAAGTAGTTATGGAACTTGATTATTCACTAGAAGGCAAAGGTGAATTTTTTATTAAGTAGAAATAAGAAATCTGATAATCCATTGGGAAAAGCAAACATTAGATCCCTATCTCAAAATACAACAAACTCCAAATAAATGGGGATAAAGATGCAAAAATGAAATCATACAAATACTAGAAGAAAACATGAGTGAATTTCTCTTGACCCAGCATTCAGTGAAAGCTTTTCTACCTATGATTCAAAATCAAGACACAATGAAAGATTGATAAATTGACTATATAAAAACAATTATTTTCCATAACCCCACACATGAAACAAAAAAACCCACCATAAGCAACATCAAAAGACAAATTAAAAAAGGGAGAAAATATATGCAAAATATATCATAGAGTTAATATCACTAATATGTAAAAATTACAGGGGAAAAAATCACCAAAATCTGTCAGAAAAGGTAAAACAATATGAATAGACAATTCACAAAAATAAAAAATATAAAAATTAAGGCATTATTAATTATGAGAAGATATTCAACCTGACATAAAAAAAGAAAGGTACGCTGGCCATGGTGGCTCAGTTGATTGGACATCATCCCATGCACCAAAAGGTCACCAGTCTGATTCTCTGTCAGACACATATACAGGTTGCAGGTTTTATCGCTTATCAGAGTGCATATAGGAGACAACCGATCAGTGTTTCTCTCTTACATCGATGTTTTTCTCTCTCTCTCTCTCTCTCTCAAAATCAGTACATATTTTAAAAATTAAAAACAATGAAAAATCAACAAATGTAAATGAAACCTACACTGAGATACCACTGTTTTCCTACCAATATGGCAAAATTGTTTTTGAAAAATGACACACACTGAGTTTAGGCTCTGAGGAAATTGAGACTCTCATAGTTTCCTTGCAGAAACACCATTAACAAAATTACATATCAATTTACCTTTTGACCCAGCAATTCCACTTCTAGGACTATATCCTGAAGACCCAAACCCAACAATGTTAAAATAAATATATAGGTTCAAAGCTAGTCACTGCACCATTATTTATAATTGCAAAATTCTGCAAATAATCTGTATGTTTACAAATAGGATAGTGAGATGAATAAATTATGTTACGTTCAGACAGCTGTAAATAGGAAAAACCAAAAACATAGAAGATCTTTATGAACTGA
Source organism: Eptesicus fuscus (assembly GCF_027574615.1). NCBI lineage: Eukaryota > Metazoa > Chordata > Mammalia > Chiroptera > Vespertilionidae > Eptesicus > Eptesicus fuscus. The sequence continues at coordinate 88,927,741 of NC_072477.1, forward strand.
TTATGAAATTTCCAGAATATACTGTCAAAAATTTAATGTACCAAAAAAAGTGTAATAAACAAGGAGAGAAAAAAACATAGATGTATCAGCTCATTTATGCAAAAATAAAGGATGAATAAACCATAGATTAAAAAATAAAAAGCAACAGGGATAGGGTGGTGGTGGTGGTGGTGAAAAGGACCATAAAATGGAATACAAACAGAAGAAAAAAAAAAGACCTGAACTGTATTTCAAATGAATTATATAACCACACTGAAGTGAGGAAGGGGGAGGGAGAAGTAACCCAAATAACTTTTATTATTTTTAAAAAATCTTTATTGTTGAAAGTATTACATAAGTCCTGCTTTCCCCCCCATTAACCACTTCTAGCCTGTCCCCACTCTCCACCCCAGGCCTTCATCCTATAACTTTTAAACACAATTTTTTGAATTATATACTACATTCATGGTAAACTACACAAAGGCATAGGTTAATTCTAAAACTGCTTTCATTTTCCTAGAACTGCACAAAGTAAATATATTGTGGATAAAGGAAGCTAAGTTTCTCATTGTTGGAGCAGTTACAAACATGGAAAGGGGGAAAACTAGACTGAACCTTGTGGTGTTAAGTTAGAATCAAAGGTGTCAGGATAAACTCATGATGTTTTAAAAATATAAGACAGTAAAGAAATATATATATATACAGGGTGCCCCCCCCCCCAAATATATTCACACTTTGAATAACTATAAAGGCACAATGGGTGAAATCTGAGAAGAAAGGAACATCAATGAGCTGTCAGCTGTTAAATTAAGTGTGCATTCATTTTTTGGGGACACCTGTATAAAACACACACACACACACACACACACACACACACACACACAAAATATATATATATATATTTGTGAGTATATAATATTATCTACTTTCTAGCTCTATCTGCTGAAAGGGCCTAAAATAATGAAAACCCAATGACATTGTACACACCTAGCTCCCAGATCTTAATTTCAAAATAATTATACATGGATAGAATGTCCTTCAATGTTCCTTACAACCTGAGATTCAAAGACTTTATCAAATGACCATGATTAACTTAAAATTTGGCTGAAAATATAACTTGTTACACTTAATAGAAAGCTGTATCTCACATTACAGTCTATTTTAATTAATTATCTTTATTGTTGAAAGTATTATATATGTCCCACTTTCCTCCCTTTAGCCCCCACCCCCTGCCCCAGGCTTTCATCACTAATTGTCTGTGTCCATGGGCTATGCATATATACATACAAGGTCTTTGGTTGATTACCTCATACCCACCCATCCTCCCCTGCCTTCCCTCTGAGATTCCACACTGTTCCATGACAGTCAATTTTAAATATAAGATGAATTAATGTTTACCATATAAATATATATAACTTTGCAATTTTAAAATATAAGTATTTTACTATGTAAGAATATTAAATAGCAAAAAAAGTTTTTAATTACCCTCTTGTCCATTTCATAAGATGAAGCTTCTGTACTTGGCAAAAGATGGGTAATAGTGGCTATCAGAATCTATAGTCAAAAAATAAAAAAAGAAAAGAAAAAGCACAAAATATATTAAACGAATGTTCATTCTAAAACATTAATGTTAATGTAAAAACAATATAAAATCTATTGCTGCAAGGTTATTCTGAAACATTAACACTGTTACTTCAAGGTAATTTTTAATGTGTAAGCTTTTCAAGTACATTAACTACCAATTATTTATAATCTTCATGTATAGAACCAACATTATATATGCTGTTAACTATGAATGGATTTCTCACAAACTCAACTCATGAATCAATATGTATAAATACACAGATAATATATGTTCTAGTAGAAAATTGAAATATATAAAGAAAAGCAAAAAGATGTATAAAAATCATCTGCAATTCTGTCACTAACGATATCTACCCTACTCAAAATATTAGGTATAGAAGGAATATACCTCAACATAAATAAAGGCCATAAGTGACAAGCCCACAGCTAATATAATATTCAGTGGTGAAAAGCTAAAAGCCTTTCATCTAATATACAAGGAATACAAGGATGTCCACAGTTGCCATTTCCATTCAACATGGTACTAGAAGTCCTACCACGGCAAGTGGGCAAATAAATAAATAGCACCTGAATCTAAAAGGGAGAAGTACAATTATTTGTTTGCAGATGACATGATCTTATATATAGGAAACCCTAAACACTGCACCAAAAAATTGTTACAAATATAAATGAATTCTGTAAAGTTGCAGGATACAAAATCAAAATACCAAAATCTATTGCATTTCTATACACAAGCAACAAACCATCACAAAGAGAAATTAAGAAAGATATCCCCATTTACAGTAGCATCAAAATCAATAAAATAGAAATACATTTAATTAATGAGGTAAAAGACCTGCACACAGAAAACTATAAAGCACTAATGAATGAAGAAAGACAGTACTATATGATTCCACTTATATGTGGAATCTAATGAACAAAATGAACTAACAAAGTGGACAGACTCATGGATACAAAGAACAGACTGATAGGGGGGTGAGGCCTGGGTGAGAAGGGTGAAGGGATTAAGAAAAAAGAAAAGAAAGACTCATGGGCACAGCAATTTTCACCTTTTCATTTAAAGGAAGCATTCTATAGCTTCTCTTTGGCATATCTGAATTGTCAGCATCACTATTCTTACACTTTGCGGCCTTTATTAAGTAAAATAAGGTTTACTGAACACAGGCATTAGGATACCATGACAGATGATCCAATAACTGTGATGGCTACTAAATGACTAATGGTTGAGTAGCGTGTACGGTGTGAATATGCTGGACAAAGGGATGATTCATATCCCATTGAAGAAGGACAACGTGAGTTTTTATCATGCTACTCAGAACAGTGTACTATTTAAAACTTACTATAAATTGTTCATTTCTCAAATTTTCCATTTAATATTTTCAGATTACAATTGACCATGAGTAATTAAAATTGCAGAGAGCAAAACTGTGGATAAGGGAGGACTACTGTAAATGAAAAGATATTCCATGTTATAGATTGGAAGAATTAATATTGTTTAATTGCTCATACCACCCACAGCGATTTACTCATTCAATGAAATAAATTCCAATGGCATTTTTCTCAGAAACAGAAAAAACTATTTTAAAATTTGTATGGAACCACAAAAAGTCATAAAGAGCCAAAGCCATCTTGAGAAAGAAGAACAAAGCTGGAGGCATCACACTTCCTGATTTCAGGTTAATTATAAAGCTATTTTAATAAGAACATGATGGTAAGCTACACAGGCACATAGAAAAGCAGATCAGAATAGAGAGCCTATACACAAACCCACACTTACAGTATATGGACAACTCATCTCTAACAAGTGCACCAAGAACACACATTGAGGAAAGGAAAGTCTCTTCTATAAATGGTGCTGGGAAAACTAAATAGCTACATACAAAAGAATAAAACTGCATCCATGTCTTATACCACTCACAAAAATTAACTCTAAATGAATCAAAGACTTAAGTGTAAGGCCTGAAGCCATAAAATTCCTCGAAGAAAACACAGGGAAAATGATTCTTGATACTGATCTTGGTATTGATTTACTGGATAAGACACCAAATGCATAGGCAATAAAGCTAAAACAAACAGGCCGGGACTACATCAAACTAAAGAGCTTCTACAAAGCAAAGGAAACAATAAAAATTAAAAAGGCAACCGATGAAATGGGAGAAAATATTTGCAAACTATGCATCGGATGTGGGGCTAGTACCCAAACTATATAAGGAACTCATACAACTTAATAGCAAAAAAAACCCAAAACCAAATAATCCAATTTCAAAATGGGCAAAGGACCCAAATAAACATTTTCCAAAGAAGACATTGAAATCATTACTAGCTATAAGAAAAGTGCTCAACATCACTAATCACCAGGGAAATGCAATTCAAAAGCACAAGAAAGCACCTCACATCTGTTAGGGCTATTTTCAAAAAGACAAGAGATGCCCTAGCTGGTTTGGCTCAGTGGATAGAGCATCAGCCTGTGGACTGAAGGGTCCGGGGTTCGATTCCGGTCAAGGGCACATGCCCAGATTGTGGGCTCAATCCCCAGTAGGGAGCATGCAGGAGGCAGCCAGTCAATTATTCTCTCTCATCATCAATGATCTCTCTCTCTCCCTCTCCCTTCCTCTCTGAAATCAATAAAAACATATTTTAAAAAAAGACAAGAGATAACAGATGTTGTCAAGGATTTGGAGAAAACAGAAGCTTTATATACTATTGGTGGAAATAGGAACTAGTACAGTCATTATGAAAAACAGTATGGCAGTTCCTCAAAAATTAAAAATAAAACTACAAGATAATCCAGCAATCCCACCTGATGGAAATGAAATCAGTATCACAAAGAGATATCGGCACACCCATGTTCATTGCAGCATTATTCCCAATAGCCCAGATATAGAAACAACATAAATGTCCTTCAACTCACAGATAAGGAAATGTGGTATCTATATGTATAAAAGCCTAAGTGACCGTTACAAGCGAATGACAAGAACAACTGGTCAACCAGTCGCTATGACACACATAGACCACCAGGAGGCAGATGCTCAACGCAGGAGCTGCCCCCTAGTGGTGGTCAGTGCACTTTCACAGCCAACATCCCGCAGCCCCTCCCCCTGGCTGGCCCCCCACCCCCAATCGGCTCTGATAGGGGGCTGGCCAGCCAACCTCCCACAGCCCCTCCCACAGCCTGCCAAACTACCACAGCCCCTCCCCCTAGCCAACCTCCCATGGCCCTTCCCCCCCCCCAGGCCAGTCGACCTCCTGCGGCCCCTCCCCCCGGCCAGCTGACCAACCTCCCATGGCCCCTCCCCTCTGCTGGCCGGCGCCCAAATAGGCCTTGATCATCGGCCAGGCCGAGGGCTCACCTGTGCATGAATTCGTGCACCAGGCCTCTAGTATATACTAGTATGTATTCAGCCATTAGAAAAAGAAGGAAATCCTGCCATTTTTGACAACATGGATGAACCTAGAGGGCATTATGCCAAGTGAAATAAGCCAGACAGAAAAAGCCAAATATTGTATTGTATCACTTATATGTGGAATCTAAAAAAATATTTAAAAGCTGAGACGGAAAGTAAAATAGTGGTTGCCAGGGGCTGAAGGAAAAGAAGGAAAATGAGGAAATGGAGGTCAAAGGGTACAAACTTTCAGTTATAGGTTAAGTGATGGGGATCTAGTGTACAACATGGTAACTATAGGGAACTATATGGTCAGTAATGAATATCTGAAAGTTGCTAGAGTAAATTTAAGTATTCTCATCATAAAAAAAAGTTAACTGTGCGAAATAATGAATGTGTTAATTATCTTGATTTTGGTCATGATTCCACAATATCAGGTTATGTTGTATACCTTAAATATATATATCTGTCAATTATTCCTCAATACATTTGGGGTGGTGTAGAAACCTATCCTCTTGTCTTCCTAAAATATTTATGTATATACTAGAGGCCTGGTGCATGGATTCGTGCACCGGTGGGGTACCTTGGCCTGGCCTGCACCCTCTCACAATCCGGGACCCCTCAGGCGATGTCAGACTGCCGGTTTTGGCCCGATCCCCATAGGCCAGGCCAAGGGACCCCACCAATGTATGAATCCATGCACCCGGCCTCTAGTATGCATATAAGATCTTTGGTTAATCTCTTCTTGCCCTCCCTCCTCTCCTCTTCCCTCTGAGATTCATCAGTCTATTCCATATTTCCATGCCTGTGTGTTGAGCATCTGCCCCCTGGTGGTCAATGTGTGTCATAGCTACCGGTTGAATGGCCGAACGGTCGCTTAGGCTTTTATATATACCAGAGGCCTGGTGCAGGTGGGGTCCCTCAGGGTGGCCTGTGGGGATCGGGCCGAAACCCGCAGTTCAACGCCGCTTGCAATTCCTGCCTGCCACTCCCGCTCATCCCAGCCCTGCTGTGCCTGCCGTGGGCTTGCACCCAAGTCAGTGCAATACTGGCTTGCACCCAGTCAGTCCCTATCAGGAGAGGCTTGTGTCACCACAGTGGCACTCGCCAGCTGTGAGCCCTGCATCTGGCACCCATCTTGGGGGGGCCGGGACGTGATCAGCCCTCTGGGCAGGCAGTGGGACACCCTTGCTGGCCTGAGATCCAGATCTGTCCCACTCATGTTCGCACCGGTTGTCAGGAGCCACCTGGTGGCCACTTTTATATCATTTCTTCCTTGCGGAGCATCTATGGAGGGGACATGGCCATGGTGCCCGAGGCCAGCGGCACTGTTGGGATCATGCCAGCAGCACTGGTCCGTCGGTGCCTGGCCCATTCTCTGGAGATTACACCTGCAGGACTACTGAGGGATTGAGTGGCTGCCACCAGGCTGGTGAGCCACCAGTACAGGTCTGTCAGCTAAGTGGCATTCCTGCTGTGGGAGCGCACTGACCACCAGGGGGAAGCTCCTGTGTTTAGTGTCTGCCCCTTGGTGGTCAGTGTGCACCATAGCGATCTGTCTTTTGGTCACTAAAGGCTTTTATATATATAGACTAGAGCCCGGTGCATGAAATTCATGCACTGGGGGGGGGGGGGGGGTGTCCCTCAGCCCAGCCTGCACCCTCTCCAATCTGGGACCCCTTGGGTGGGATTGGGCCTAAACCAGCAGTCGGACATCCCTCTCACAATCCGGGACTGCTGGCTCCTAACTGATCAACTGCCTGCCTGCCTGCCTGATTGCCCCTAACCGCTTCAGCCTGCCAGCATGATCACCCCCTAACTGCTCACCTGCCAGTCTGATTGACGTCTAACTGCTCCCCTGCCAGCCCGATTGCCCCCAACTGCCCTCCCCTGTCAGCCCAATCACCCCTAACTGCCCTCCCCTGCAGGCCCGGTCGTCCCCAACTGCCCTCCCCTGCTGGCTATCTTGTGGCAGCCACCTTGTGACAACATGGGGGCAGCCATCTTGTGACAACATGGGGCGGCCATCTTGTGATGACACAAGGGCGAGACGCCACCTAGGCTTTTATTAGTATAGACTATACTTAGACTTTATTAGTATAGTCTATACTTATTAGTATAGACTAATAATTAGTATAGAGGCCCGGTGCATGAAATTCGTGTATGGGGGAAGTGTCCCTCAGCCCAGACTGCACCCTCTTGCAATCCAGGATCCCTTGGGGAATGTCTGACTGCCAGTTTAGGCCTAAACCGGAAGTCGGACATCCTTCTCACAATCTGGGACCACTGGCTCCTAACTGCTCACCTGCCTGCCTGCCTGCCTGATCACCTCTAACCACTCTGCCTGATCACCCCTAACTGCTCACCTGCCTGCCTGATTGCCCCTAACCACTTCTGCCTTGGCCCCCGCCGCCACGGCTTTGTCGGGAAGGATGTCTAGCATAACATCTGGAAGGTCATTCAGCTGTCCGGTCTAATTAGCATATTATGCTTTTAATACACACACACACACACACACACACACACACACACACACACATATCTTATATAATAAAAGCCTAATATGCTAAGTGTCTGGTCATCCAGTCATCCATTCAACCAATCAAAGCGTAATATGCTAATGGCATGGCCACTCAACTGCTTGCTATGACGTGCACTGACCACCAGGGGGCAGATGCTCCAACCGGTAGGTTAGCTTGCTACTGGGGTCCGGCTGATTGAGATGGGCTGGACATGCCCTGGAGCCCTCCTGCGGTCCCTCCCTGGCTGGCCAACCTCCCACGTCCCTCCATGGTCCTGATTGGGCACCAGTGGGGTCCCTTGGCCTGGCCTGTGCCCTCTCGCAATCCTGGACCTCTCAGGGGATGTCGGAGAGCCAGTTTCAGCCTGATCCTGCAGGCCAGGCCGAGGGACCCCACTGGTACACAAATTCGTGCTTCAGGCCTCTAGTGTGTGTGTGTGTGTGTGTGTGTGTGTGTATATATATACATATATATATATATATATATATATATATATATATATACACACACACACACACACACACACACATATATATATATATACTAGAGGCCCAGTGCATGATTGAATCATGCACGTGTAGGGTCCCCTACACGCTTTCCCTTTCGATCATGGGGAGCTGGGTGCCTGTCCGCTGGTGCACCAGGCGCTGGAGGCTTCTGAAAGGCCTGCTGCCTGAGCGGACAGGCACCCAGCTCCCACACTTTTGCTTTCTATTGCGGGGGAGCTGAGTGCCTGTCTGCTCAGGCACTCAGCTCCCCTGCTTTTGATGGTCCGCGCGGCGCGACGTCAGCTCGCTGCCCCAGAGGCCCCTTCTGTGCTGCAGCACAGCCATGGCGCAGACGCTGAGCTCGTGCCGCTGCTGGCGACGCAGCTCAGCGTCCCGCCGGCCCAATCAGCTACCCCGGCCACCCCGAGTCCCGCCCCCCCGTGCCTCCTGGCCAATCATGGGCATAGCGAAGGTACGGTCAATTTGCATATTTGTCTATTATTAGGTAGGATATGTATAAGTATATATATATATACCTCCATACATTTACATGTACATTTATGTGGCTTTAAATTTACATACACCGAATAGTATATGAATAAATTTGATACAGAAATATCAAATGGTAACAGACATTGTTAAAAGAGAAAATATATAGTGTGCTATTTACCCTAAAAATCTCTTTTTTTAAAATCCTCACTTGAGGATATTTTTTTCTATTGATTTTTAGAGAGTAGAAGGGAAAGGGAGAGACAGAGAGAAACACTGATATGAGAGAGAGACATCGATTGGTTGCCTCCCGTATACCTCTCTACCAGGGCTGGGAGCCTGCAACTAAGGTACCTGCCCTTGACCAGAATCAAACCCAAGACCCTTCAGTCCGCAGGCTGATGCTCTATCCACTAAGCAAAACCGACTAGGGCCACCCTGCAAATCTCTTGATCACATTCAATTTTTTATATGCTTGTTAAAAATATACAGGGGGTAAATTTATTGTAAGCTATTTTTTACACCTCATTCTGTACATTGGTTCCCGAATGATCTGCCTCTGAGAGTCAGCTCCTTTTCGCTGGAAGCAGGCTGGCGGTGGATAACTCGGGACCTTGGACACAGCCTTGGGGTGCTATATGTTTTTATAAATTATTGATTTAATGCATCAGGTAGAAAAAAATCCTCAAAATATCTACACTAATAAAAGAGAAACATGCAAATTAACCATCACTCTGCTACACCCACAAACGATGCCCACCAGCCAATCAGGAGCGACTATGCAAATTAACCCAACCAAGATGGCAGCCAGCCACAGAACTGGAGCAAGCAGGAGGCTTGGGTTGCCCTGGCAATGGAGGAAGCCAAGTTTCCCACCTGCCCTGGCCAGCCCTGGCCTCCATTCAAGGCTACAAAGTTTCAATTATAGAAGATAAATAAATCCCAACAAAAATGGCGGTGGCCACGGAGCTGGAACAAGCAGGAGGCTTAGGTTGCCCTGGCAATGGAGGAAGCCAAGCTTCCTGCCCTGGCTGGCCCTGACCTCCACTCAAGGTTACAAAAGTTTCAATTATAGAAGATAAATAAATCCTAGATACTTGCTTCCAGCTGGCCCTGGCCTCTGCTAAAGGAGGCACTGAAAAAAAAAAAAAAAAAAAAAAAAAAAGGAAAAGAAAAAGAAAAAGAAAAAGAAAAAAAAGAAAAAAAGGAGGGGCTGGGACCTTGGGTCGCTGGGGGGTGATCAGGCCAGGATGGGGCAGCAAGGGCCGTTGGGAGTAAGCAGACCAGCAGGGGGGCCAGTTGGGGGTGAGCAGGCCATCAGTGGGGGTCAGTTGGAGTTGATCAGGACAGCAGGGGGGAGCAGTTTAGAGTGAGCAGGCCAGCAGGGGGCAGTTGGGGGTGAGCAGGCTGGCAGGCAGAGTGGTTAGGGGCAATCAGGCAGGCAGGCAGGCAGGTGAGCGGCTGGAGCCAGCAGTCCCAGATTGTGAGAGGGATGTCTGACTGCCGGTTTAAGACCGATCCCTGTAAACCGGCAGTAGGACATCCTTCGAGGGGTCCCAGATTGGAGAGGGTGAAGGCCGGGCTGAGGAATGCCTCCCTCCCCCGTGCACGAATTTCGTGCACCGGGCCACTAGTACTGTATATAATAAAGGTTTACCAGTAGAATCTAGTATATTAGATGCACCTGCTTAATAGTGATAATAGAACTGAGCCTCTATTCCTAACTATGTAAATAGGTAACAATTAGTGAAATGCTCCATTATTTTGGAATTCTAGTCCTACTTTCAACTAGAGGTGAAATATAATAGCTCTTCATGTTTAACTGTAGCTGTTGGCCACTATAATGCATAGTGAAGCAATTTGCAACAAATCTTCACACTTAAGTACTTAGGTAAGTATTAATATATAAACTGATAAAGAAAATAAGGAAAAGGATTTGAAGGCTTTCAAATAAAAAATAATCTGCTTAGAGAACAAACTTAATTTTCAAATAGAATAAGCAATCTTAAAGGGTAAAATTTTCAAATGTTTTCATACTAGCATATAGATGCACATTCACATTTATATCCAGTTATCATATTCCCATTGATAATAATAGCTGCAGCAAACGTTTATTAAAATTTATGTATCCCCCATCTTAATGGCACTTCCCTGTCAGCTGTGACTTTACATAGTTACTAAATGCTCAGTCCTCTCACCTTAAATTAAGGGGGGAGAGGAAGATAATTGCTCATCTTAAGAGATTTTTAAGAATTAAATGAGATAACATATGGAGATGACTGGTGTATTAGCTGGTACATAGTAGGTGCTTAATAAATATTAATTACCATCTTTCCTAAAAATGTTACAAGAATATGAAGAACAATAAATTCTGGTTAGAGAGAACTGGTAAGCATTTTAATTTTTTTATGAGATGGATTTAAGCCAATAATTGAAGATGGGATGTAAAGAGGAAAATCAGAGCACTTCAGGTAAGAAGAGAGTGAGGGGTATGTTTAGTCAATATTAAGCCAACTCAGGTGCCTGGACTACAGTGTATTTCAAAGGAATATGTACATGATTCTGAAAAGATGGGTTGGGTCCTCATCTGAAGGCCTGGAAAACCCTAGCTAAATAACTTGGATCTTATTTTATAGGCAAATGAAAACCACTCAAAAGATTTTGTTTTTTTTCAGGTAACTGACATAATAGTCATGTAAATGTGAGTGACAACTTGATAGGGAAGAGCTCAGAAGCCAGGAGATCAATTAGAAGGCTATTGTAGTATACTAGATGCCCAGTGCATGAAATTCGTGCACTCGGAAAGGGGGAGGTTCCCTCAGCCTGGCCTGCGCCCTCTCGCAGTCCAGGAGCCCTTGGGGGATGTCCAACTGCTGTGGAGGCGGGATAGGCTCCCGCCACCACTGCTGCGCTTGCCAGCCATAGCTCAGCTTCTGGCTGAGCAGCACTTCCCCTGTGGGAGCGCACTGACCACCAGGGGGCAGCTCCTGCATTGAGCATCTGCCCCTGGTGGTCAGTGCGCGTCATAGCGACCAATTGTTCTGCTGTTCAGTCGATTTGCATATTTGCCTTTTATTATATAGGATTATATAGGACTAGAGGCCCAGTGCACAAAATTCTTGCATGGGTAGGGTCCCTAGGCTTGGCAGGCGATCAGGGCCGATCGAGGCCTTCCAGCTGCCAGCCGGGGCCTCCCTTCCCCGGCTTCCGGCCACTGGCTAGGGCCTCCCTTCCCTGGCTGCCAGCTGCTGGCCGGGGCCTTCCTTTGTTCCGTGCTGCCCCCTGGTGGTTAGTGCACGTCATAGCAAGTGATCGAACACCCAGTCTCCCGGTCGAACTCCTGAGGGGACACTTTGCATATTAGCCTTTTATATATATAGATCAAGACAGAAATAATGAATGGATAAAATAGTTCAGATATAGTAGAAAGTATAGAAGACATGGAATTAAAACAAAATAAAAACTATAAATAATTAGCTGAAGAGGTAAGAAAAATAATGAATCAAAATAATGTCCTGATATGGTAGTTGGAGGGATGGCATGTTTTCTTAACCTAAGAGATGAAATGAAGCCAAATACACATTCATACAGACAATGGCAATTATAAATTTGCAGGTAGCATTTAAAAATAAGAACACAATCTCCTAACATAAAACACAAGGGAACTGTCATGAACTTTTGATACTCAAAAATGCACATTGGGTTGCCATTATTTGCTTGTGCAAAATTTGAAGAAAACTATTAAATAATTTTATATTTCAAGGTATCCAAATTTTAAAATCCTTAACAAAGGTCGTTATGAGAAATAAATAAGAAATTACTTACTTGAATAATTTTCAAGGGAGAATCAGGCTGGTAAATCTGAAGTCTAGGTATATAGTGAACCAGCATGTGAAGCATGTTACAAGCTACATGGGCTACTGTTTTATTAGTAAACTGTAAAAATAACAAAAGAAAAACACATAAAAATTTCTTCCTGAACTGTTATGCATCAATGCATTAGCTGCTGAAAATTTTTAAACTTTATATTTTTTGTCATTCTATATTTATAAAGTGTTTATTAAAGTATTATTAGGAAGATAAATATACAGCTGCAAAAAAAAACACAACTCATTGCAAAGACACAATTTTATTTTTCCTTTGTAATGTTTGTCCTCATTTAAGCCTTATTCCATTTTCTCTTACCTAGATTTTTACAGCAGCTTCTAACCTTATTACCAATCTTTACCCATTCAAATCTACTAGACACAATACTTCCAAAATAATCTTCTGAAGAACTCCTCTGATGCTAACATTCGATATGCTTAAAACTCTTAAATGACTCCCCAGTGGCATAAAGTCATGCTTTTTATGCTTTTCTCTCTATGACCAAATCCTACCCACTCTTCAAGCCCTGACCAAATGTTTCCCCTTTCCCAAGTCTTTTCTGGTTCCTAAGTCAAAGTGATCTCTGCTTCCTCTGAACTCAATCAGCAGTTTGCTTGCACCACATTTGGTTATCTCAGCTTTTTATACTTTATTCCTCTTATTTTAATCTTTTTCAGCATCAGATCATTAATCTCTTGAATCTAGTATTTACAATTCTTTTCATTCTGGTATCCCTTACTCTGCCTAACAAAACACCTCAAACAGTATATGCTCAGAATTATCTGTCAAATCGGTAATATCTGTACATTGTATCTTTAGAGTCCTATACAGATAGTGTAATATAAGTCTTAAGACAGAAAAAATATTATGCATCTGTTCAGAAACAAAAAAAAAAAATCCATTTATACATTTAGAATCTTCAAATAATTAGTTTATTTCTGAACAAATCTTATTTTGGCCACAAGGAGGGGCATTTAACTTGAATGATAAAGTAAAAAAGTTGAGCAGTTCAAGAATTCAGAAGTAGTAAAGATCAAATAGTAGGTTACAAAAACACTGATAAAGAAAAAATAAATAACCCATGTTGTTAAATGACTGGTTTCCTTTTTAAGAGCCACCCATATGTTTCCTATGGACAAAGCCAAATACATAAAAAGATGACTAGGACCACTCTTGAAGAAAAAGTCAGGAGCAAGGAAATAATGTAATAATAAATTAATGAAAACATTTATTAAAGAGCACAACCTATAATTAACATTTGGAGAAAAAATAATCATGATTCTATACTATTTTAATATATTCCACTAAACAGTGGTTTGTTGTGTTGTTGTTTTTTTGTGTGTGGTTTTTTTTTTTACCTTCAAGGAAACACATATTACATTCAGAGCTTCCTTAATTTGAGGATGATGAGACTCATGGACTAGTTCTTCACAAATCCAAATACCTAAACTGCAAAGTGCTACACATCTGCAAAAGAGGCAACCAATAATGATACAAATAAAAATGTATGCGCTTTTAAAGAAATAAAACCACCATCACAACCAAAACACCCACAACTAGCCAACATAGAATGAACATGCACTGTTTAAGTAAATTGATCAATTTGTTACTTTGTATGTTAGCTCTTCTTAGGAAGAGAAAGGAGGAAAGCACATCCCTAAAACTTTAAATCTAATTTTCAATTATAACTTATTACCAAAATCAGAGGCAGAGATAATATAAAGGATTTTTCTAACAAACCCATATTAAGAAATTGATATTTTCATAAAGATTCTCAAATATATACCCTGCTTTCAAAAAGGAAAGGATGTCATTTGATTAACTGATAGCAGAAAAATGAACTTAAGCAAACTACAAACTCTTTAAAAAACAGATTAGGTACACAAATAAAATGTATATACTTCATAAAGGGATTCCAACAGAAACAGAACTTGTAGAATTTTTTTTCTGTTGCCTAATGTCTTCATTTTCCTATTTGTACTGTTTCAGCTTGAAGGGAGTAATTTGTGATCACAATCAGTGGAATTCCATTAGTGTGTTCAAATATAAGCTTCTGATGAAGAATATAATGGTTTTACGAATAAAAAAAATTGACTCCTTCTAGGATCCTAGTTATATACCTGGCATGTCCTGGTACTGATATTCTTAAATTCAGCAGAATGCTAAATTTCAGAATAATTCAATGCAGAAACATTTTACTGAACACATTGGATCAGAAGTTCTTCAGCCCTCTCTTTCAGTCTAGCACAGTGTCAATGCTAGAAATTGTTTACTATCAAAACTATCAGAAAGTCTTCTAAGCAAGTCTACTGCTTTATTTCTTCTCTACTATTATCTACTCATGAATCTTAGATAATAGTATTTATAGATCTAAATAACCAAATTTCATTGTTAGCAGTAGAAAGAGTTGTAATCATCAAGTAACATTAAAGTCTAAAACGTGAGGCCAAGTTCTCCACGGATGCAGCTAACTAAAGGCACTGACTGGGAGTACAACTGTTTAACAGGTTTTTTTCCTTTTTCTTTTGTGATCGCACACCTGCATACAGTTTCCTACATTCCTCAAGATGTCCAAATAATCTATATCATTCCCAGTATGGCTCAACTCTCTGCTCCATATCAATTTTGGGGGTATAAGCGTCTAAGGCCTATTCTTAATAAAAGCTATTGTGTTAATGATTCCCAAGTCTTTCTGGGGATCTATATTTTAGGCTTCAATATTCTTTACTTGAGAGGCAACATAGTTAAAAAAAAAAAAAAACAGGCAGAAAATCTAGAATCTGAAGCTCTAAGTTCAAATGTGGTTCAGCTATTATTATTTATGCATCTAATAAGGCTCTGAAGACAAACTATCAAGGTTTTAATCATGGCTCTGCCATTGCTGAGTGATAGGGATAATTATTTAAATACTCTGGGCTCCTATAATAGGGAGGATTCAAATTGTATCTATCTTCTAGAGTTGTTACAAATGAGGTAATAAAGTATTTAGAGCAGTGCCTGGCACTTAGAAAGGACTTAGTAAATGTTAGTTTTCTAAGACATCGGTTTCATGCTAGCAAACTTGGAAGAATGATGGTCCCATTAATTTCTTAGAATTGTGATGAGGAATAAATAAAACAATATAATAAGAAAATTCTTGCAAACTCAAAAGATTGTCATTATCATAGAAAATACTAGAGAATTAATATTCAAAATGATCACATTTGAGGGTAAAGCTACCAGAAATGAAAATATGGTATAATGGAAAAGACAATGTCATTTTCTAGGGATGTCCAGTATTAAAATGAAATTAAAATAAAAATTTACTCAAAAAGATTTGTGGTTTTTTAAAAATATTTTTTTATTGATTTCAGTGAGGAAGGGAGAGGGAGAGAGAGATGGAAACATCAATGATAAGAGACAATCATTGATTTGGCTGCTTCCCTCATGCCCCCTACTGGGGATCAAGTCTGCAATTCAGGCATGTGTCCTGACTGAAATCGAACTGTGACCTTCTGGTTCATAGGTTGATGTTCAACCATTGTACCACACCGGCCGGGCTCAAAGAGATTTGTTTTTAGTTAACTTGACTATTAAGTAAGAAAAATATGGAACTTAATTAAAAAGCTGGAGCTATGTCTCATTTAAGCAAACTATTCATTTTACATTATTTTTACTAGTGGAAAAAATAAGAGACTTAAATTAGAATTAATATTCAAATGGTCAAAGCCATGATCTGCACTTTCATTAACCTGGGTCAAAAAATATGTACGTAGGTAATTGGAAAAGAGAAAGCTTTGCAGAGATGTAGGTCAGAGGAGGAACAACACAGGCTACTTTTGAAGCTAATGACATTCTATTAGAATTAGATTCAAGAAATATAATATTGCCTGAATTAATGATATTTTGGGGATGAGAAGAAACATATGATACTGGCAACCATGTGATAAATCTCAACCTTTTTTAAAAAGGTTTAGTAAAACAGAAAATGACAAGTTTTTGCTTCTAAGTAAGGCATTTAAAAAAGAAAACATTCTAAAATCTTATATTTGTTATGTAATACACATTATATAATATGTTGTATATGTAAATCACATATATTAATAGAATATATTACTTCTATAATATAATAGAAAATCCTGATCCAATATTTATTAATATCAAAATATACTATTTTCTTTAATACATTACTTTCTATAATAAAAATATTTTATTTTAATTCAATTTAAGTAACATTCACTGGGTAACTACTACTACAATTCAAGGTATAGCAGAAGAGACAATGACTATATAATCTAAAGGGAAAGCAAAATATATTTAAATATAATTGAAAAAGTCATTTTCAATACTGAGGGTAAAGATAATAAAATGGGTGACTAATATTTTATCTTTTTAATGAAAAAAGGTTCATATTTAAATCATGAAAAAAGTATTTAATCATACAAATAATTTAAATTTGTAATTCAGAATAGCTTTTGTGTATCTGAAACAATGTGGACTGCTAAATAATCCAACTTCTAAAGTGAGATTGCAAACAGAATAGTTATAACAAATCTTAAGAATATCTGACCTACCGTGCAGGACCAGAGGGCTCATCTCTTGCTGAGCTTAATACAGTTTTGATTATA
The DNA here is from genome assembly GCF_027574615.1 of Eptesicus fuscus. NCBI lineage: Eukaryota > Metazoa > Chordata > Mammalia > Chiroptera > Vespertilionidae > Eptesicus > Eptesicus fuscus. The sequence goes on from NC_072477.1 coordinate 88,944,660, forward strand.
AGTTCCTAAAATAAGGAGGAATAGTAGCAATAAGAGTTCATTCGTTAATTCAATAAATATTTATTAAATGGCGACTATGCCAGGTGCTAGGAATACTATATTGAAATAAAACCAACAGTCTTTGTTCTCATGTACATACTTTTAATAGTCTAATATTACTCATAAAATTAGCTAAATAAATAAAACAATGGTATGCTCTGATTGTTTTTCCCCTCAAAATTCTTATGTTGAAATCCTAACCTCCAGAGATGATGGTATTAGGATGTGCTTAGGTCATGAGGGTGAAGCCGTTATGAATAAAATCAATGATCTTACAAAAGAGACCCCCACAGAACTCCCTGGCTCTTTTTACTTTGTGAGGACACAGGGAAAAGGCCCAGGATGGACCAGGAAGAGGGCCCTCACCTTAAAACGACTAAGCTAACCCTTTGATTTTGGACTTCTCGGCCTCCAGAAATATGAGAAATATTCTTTTGTCATTTTTATAAGCTACCCAGTCTGTAATATTTTGTCATAGTAGCCAAAAATAACTTTTTTAAAAAAGGTTTATAAACAACTAGGGGCCCAGTGCACGAAATTCGTGCACGGGTTGGGGGTGTTTCCTCAGCCCAGCCTGCATCCTCTCCAATTGGGGACCTCTTGGGGGATGTCCAACCACCGGTTTAGGCCCGATCCCACAGGATAGGGCCTAAACCGGTGGTCGGACATCCCTCTTGCAATCTGGGATGGCTGGCTTCTAACCGCTCACCTGCCTGCCTGCCTGATCACCCCTAACTGCTTCTGGCTGCCTGCCTCCCTGATCGTCCCTAACTGCCCTCCCCTGCCAGTCTGATCTCGCCCCCAACTGCCCTCCCCTGCCTGCCTGATCACCCCTAACTGCCCTCCCCTGCCAGCCTGGTTGCCCCCAACTACACTCCCCTACCAGCCTGATCTCAGCCCTTCCCTGCCAGCCTGATGTCACCCCTAACTACCCTCCCCTGCTGGCCTGATCACCCCTAACTGCCTCTGCCTGCCTCATCACCCCTAACTGCCCTCCCCTGCTGGCCTGGTTGCCCCCAACTACACTCCAGTTGGCCTGATTACCCTTAACCCCCTGCCAGCCTGATCTTGCCCCCAAATGTCCTCCCCTGCCAATCTGATTGCCCCTAACTGCCTATGCCTCAGCCCCCACCACCATGGCTTTGTCTGGAAGGAAGTCGGACGTCCAGAAGATGGCCGGTCAACCTGGTCTAATTAGCATATTACCCTTTTAGTAGTATAGATAGATTATATAGGACTAGAGGCCTGGTGCACGAAATTTGTGCACAGAGGGGGTGGGTCCCCTCAGCCCAGCCTGCACCCTCTCACAACCTGGGACTGCTGGCTCCTAACTGCTCACCTGCCTGCCTGCCTGATCACCCCTAACTACCCCCCCACCCCCCGCCAGACTTTGCAGTTCACCCAGATTAGGTTCTGATTGGTCAGTTTCTATGCCAGTCAGCGTCAAAAGCTTTGCCTCCTAGGCAGCCATTGGTTCCTGGCACTTCACCCAGATTTGGTTTTGATTGGTTGGTTTCTATGCCAATCAGCGTCTCCAGGCCTATCTCTAGGCCTGATCAAAGAGGCGGGCCTGATCAGCAGCCCCCGAGGAGGCTCGGAGAGAAACAGAGGTGCAGCTGCTGGGAGAGAAAGGGAGAGGCAATAGCTGATCAACAGCTGCCACGAAGGCTGGGGATCAGACCTTGCCTCTCTCTGTTCAGGCCTCTCTGGGCCTGATCCGCGGCCCCCTTGGCAGTCAGTGCTGGGTCACTGCGCCAGTACCGGCTGTAGTCAGTGCTGGGTTGTTACCCAGCACTGACTTCCGGTGTTCAGTTAAGCCTTGGTCGTTATGGACCCTGGCTCTTTATATTAATAGATTAGAAGCATATCTGCTCCTAATCAGACACTATTATCTTTATTTTTAAGGTTCAGTATTTGGAGTGAGTTCCATCAGCAATTATATAGTCACTTTAATATTGTACCATCTCCTGTTCAAGCCTGTTAATGCTTTAGGTACATAGGATCCCAAACCTCAATTCCTACAGCAGAACAGAATATTCCATTACATTATGTTTGATTCCTCACATTGAGAAATTGGGAGAGGGAGAGAGTCAATATGCAGGTTTAGTGCCATCTTAATCTTAGAAGCCTTATATTACTAGCATCGTATCTGGCACATAGAATGTTTCAATAAATGTTCAGTGAGTGAATGAATGAATCCTAAGAGAATGACACGTGGGTGGGTTCAATAATCAGAAAACATTTCCAAAGCAGTTATAAACACAAAAAAAGGCTATGCTCCTAATAAACATTCCAGCCTGTGTTCTGAGGAGTATGGCTAGTTAATGTTCTTTAACAATTATGTGGATTTCTAAGAAAAGAAAGCATACACATTTTATTGAATATACATTATGATTATACATCATTTAAATGCTAACAATTAGCAACTGATTTCTTACCTTAACATCTGTAAACTGAGACACAGCAATATCAGGAATATTGGGATGAAGAGCAGGCAGTTCACAATATAAGTTAGGAAAGCAAACTAAAGATCCCAGAAGAACTTGTGCTTCCACTCTTGGTGCCTACAAGTAACCAGATTTTAAAAATTTTAAAATATATTAGTGTTATTAAGTTATCAGAAAAATTATTTTATCACCTAACCATATTAGACAGAGAAGTAAGCGAATAAGACAAAATTCAAAAAGAAACAGGGAAACACAAAAAGATTCAGGTTTTCATTTATATTTCCCATATAAACTCCTATCATTCTCAATAAAGGCAACAAATAGCAGAGCTTTCCTCAAGAGCAGCTAATAAGCTGAAATTAGCCTCAGTTAACGAGACTATAAATTTTTAAAAATATTAACAACACAAAATTACCCTAGTTTTAAGGAAAAATATACTTTTGTTTTAAAGGCAACTCATACATCATAAGACACTGTTCTTTTAAAAAAATGTTATTATTTTCATTAGGGTGACATTGGTTAATAAATAACACATTGTTCTAAAACATTCAAACACATGGAGGCTAAATAGCATGTTATTAAACAACTAGAGGCCTGGCGCACGAAATTTGTGCACGGGTGTGTGTGTGGGGGGGTTGTCCCTCAGCCCAGCCTGCACCCTCTCCAATCTGAGACCCCTTGAGGGATGTCTGACCACCCTTCTTAGGCCCGATCCCACCGGAATCGGGCCTAAACGGGCAGTTGGACATCCCTCTCACAATCCAGGACTGCCAGCTCCCAACCGCTCGCCTGCCTCTGCCTGATTGCCCCTAACCACTTTCTGCCTGCCAGCCTGATCACCCCCTAACCACCTCCCTGCCAGCCTGATCAACGCCTAACTTCTCCCCGGCCGGCCCGATTGCCCCTAACTGCCCTCCCCTGCCTGCCTGGTCACCCCTAACTGCCCTCCCCTGCTGGCCTGGTCATCCCTAACTGCCCTCCCCTGCAGGCCTGCCCCCCCAACTGCCCTCTCCTGCAGGCCTGGTCTCCCGCAACTGCCCTCCCTGGCTGGCCTGGTCTCCCATAACTGCCCTCCTCTACTGGCCTAATCACCCCTAACTGACCTCCCTGCTGGCCTGATTGCCCACAACTGCCCCCCCCTGCAGGCCTGGTCCCACCCAACTTCCCTCCCCTGCAGGCCTGGTCCCCCATAACTGCCCTCCCCTACTGGCCTACTCCCCCCCCTCAACTGCCCTCCCCTGCAGGCCTGGTCCTCCCCAACTGCTCTCCCCTGCAGGCCTGCCCCCCCTCAACTGCCCTCCCCTGCAGGCCTGGTCTCTCCGAACTGCCCTCCTCTGCCAGCCTGGTCACCCCCAACTGCCCTCCTCTGCTGGCCTGGTCACCCCTAACTGCCCACAACTGTACTCTCCTGCAGGCCATCTTGTGGTGGCCATCTTGTGTCCACATGGGGGCAGCCATTTTTGACCACTTGGGGGCAGCCATCTTGTGTCTTGGAGTGATGGTCAATTAGCATATTACTCTTTTATTAGGTAGGATAAATGGATTACCAATGAGATCAAGAAAAAAATTTAAAAATTCCTGGAAACAAATGAAAATGAACACAAAACAACTCAAAATTTCTGGGACACAGCAAAAGCAGTCCTGAGAGGGAAGTTCATAGTACTACAGGCATACCTCAAAAAACAAGAAAAATAAGCTTATTTAACCCTACAACTTAAAGAATTAGAAAGAGAACAATAAGAAAAGCCCAAAGGAAGTAGAAGGAAGGAAATAAAGATTAGAGCAGAAATAAATAACATAGATACTAAAAAAAATAAAAAAAAAAAAAAATTAATGAAACCAAGAGCTGGTTCTTTGAAAGGTTAAACACAATTGATAAACCGTTAGCCAGACTCATCAAGAAACAAAGAGAGAGGACCCAAATAAATAAAATTAGAAACAAAAGTGGAAAAGTAACCACCTACACCACAGAAATACAAAGGATTGTAAGAAAATACTATGAACAATTCTATGCCAAGAAGCTGGACCATGTGGATGAAATGAAAAATTCCTAGAAAAATACAATCTCCCAAAATTGAATCAGGAGGAATCAGAAAATCTGAATAGGTCAATAACAACTGATGAAATAGAAGCAGTAATCAAAAAACTCCCAGCAAACAAAAGTCCATGTCCCAACAGCTACACACGGGAGTTTTACCAAACAGTCAAAGAACTAACATCTGTACTCCTCAAACTATTTCAGAAAATCCAAGAGGAAGGAACACTTCCAAACTTTTTTTATGAGACAAGCATTATCCTAATTCCAAAATCATATAAAGACACTACAAAGAAAAAGAATTACAAGCCAATATCCCTGATGAATATAGATGCTAAAATCCTCAACAAAATACTAGCAAATCACACCCAGCAATATATTAAAAAGATTATACACCATGACCAAGTGGGATTTATTCCAGGGATGCAAAGCTGGTACAATATTCACAAATCAATAAATGTGATACATCACATAAACAAATTGAAAGACAAAAATCACATGATCATATCAAGAGATGCAGAAAATGCATTCGACAAAATCTAACACTCATTTTTGATAAAAACTCTCAGCACAGTGGGAATAGAGGGAGTATATCTCAACATGATAAAGGCCATATATGACAAACCTATAGCCAAAATCATATTCAATGTGAAAAAACTAAAAGCATCTCCCCTAAGAACAGGAACAAGACAGGGATGTCTGCTTTCACTACTCTTATTCAACACAGTACTGGAAGTGCTAGCCATAGCAATCAGACAAGAAGAAGAAATAAAAGGAATCCAAATTGGAAAGGAGGAAGTAAAACTCTCATTATTCGCAGATGATATGGTATTGTACCTAGAAAACCCTAAAGATTCCACCAAAAAACTACTAGATTTAACAAATGAATCTAGCAATGTAGCAGGATACAAAATCAACATCCAAAAATCGATGGCTTTTTTTATACACCAATAATGAATTCTCAGAAAGAGAAATTAAACAAATAATCCCATTTACTATTGCAATAAAAAATTAAGATACTTAGGAATAAACTTAACCAAGGAGGCAAAAGAAAAGACCTATACTTGGAAAACTATAGGAAGTTGGAAAAAGAGACAGAAGGAGATATAAACAAGTGGAAGAATATACCATGTTCATGGATTGGTATAATCAACATTAAAATGTCCATACTACACAAGGCAATCTATGGATTTAATCCCATCCCATTAAAATTTCACAGAGCTGGAACAAATACTCCAAAAATGTATATGGAATCAAAAAAGACCCTGAATAGCTGCAGCAATTTGAGAAAGAAAAACAAAGTTGGAGGAATCACAATACCAGATTTCAAGTTATACTACAAAGCCACCGTAATCAAAACAGCCTGGTACTGGCATAAGAACAGGCATATAGATCAATGGGACAGAATAGAGAACTCAGAAATCAACCCAAGCCATTACGCTCAATTAATATTTGACAAAGGAGGCAAGAGCAAACATTGGATTCAAGACAGTCTCTTCAATAAATGGTGTTTGGAAAATTGGACAGATATATGCAAAAAAATGAAACTAGACCACCAACTTACACCATACACAAGACTAAATTCAAAATGTATAAAAGACTTACTAGTAAATGTAAGTTGTGAAACCATAAAAATTCTAGAAGAAACCATAGGCAGAAAAACCTCAGACATCTCTCGTAACAATATGTTTACAGATACATCTCCTAAGGCAGTGGTCGGCAAACTCATTAGTCAACAGAGCCAAATATCAACAGTACAATGATTGAAATTTCTTTTGAGAGCCAAATTTTTTAAACTTAAACTTCTTCTAACGCCACTTCTTCAAAATAGACTTGTCCAGGCTGTGGTATTTTGTGGAAGAGCCACACTCAAGGGGCCAAAGAGCCGCATGTGGCTCGCGAGCCGCAGTTTGCCAACCACTGTCCTAAGGCAAAGGAAACTAAGGAGAAAATAAACAAATGGGACTACATTAATATAAAAAGCTTCTGCACAGCAAAAGAAACCATCATTAAAACAAAAAGAGATTCTAGCATATGAGAAAATATATTTGGCAATGATACATCAGATAGAGGGTTAATATCTAAAATATATAAGGAACTCAAGACAACTTAACAAAAGGAAGGCAAATGATCCAATTAAAAAATGGGCAAAGGACCTCAATAGACACGTCTCCGAAGAGGACACTGGTGGCCAAGAGACATGAAAAAATGCTCAAAGTCACTAATCACCCGAGAGATGCAAATCAAAATGACAATGAGGTACCATCTCACACCTGTTAAAATGGCTACCATCAAAAAATCAACAAATGACAAGTGCTGGCGAGGATGTGGAGAAAAGGGAACCCTAGTACACTGCTGGTGGGAATGCTGACTTGGTGCAACCATTATGGAAAGCAGTATGCAGTTTACTCAAAATATTAAATATGGATCTGTCATTTGACCCAGTGATCCCACTTCTAGGAATATATTCTAAGAAACCCGAAGCACCAAGCAGAAAAAGAATGTATGCACCCCTATGTTCATAGCAGCACAATTTACAATAGCTAAGATCTGAAAACAGCCCAAGTGCCCATCAGTAGATGAGTGGATAAAAAAGCTGGGGTACACATTTATACCATGGAGTACTATGCAGCAGTAAAAAAGGATCTCTTGGCTTTTGAGACAGCATAGACAGACCTAGATAGTATCATGCTAAGTGAAATAAGTCAGTCAGAGAAAGACAAGTATCACATGATCGCACTCACATGTGGACTTTAAGTAACAAAATAAACTGATGAACGGAGTGGATCCAGAGACATGGAAGCATGGAACAGAGTGTGGAATTTCAGACGGAAGGCAGGGGAGGGTGGGAGGTAATCAACCAAAGACCTTGAATGCATATATGCATAACCCATGGACATAGACAGTAGAGTGCTGAAGGCCTGGGGCGGGGGGAAGGGGAGGCGGCCTGGAGGGTGTCAATGGGGGAAAAAAGGGAACATAGGTATTTTTTTCAACAATAAAGAATTATTAAAAAAATAATAACATTGTTCTAATGAGCATATGATTCAATGTTACTACCTAAGGATGAGTTAAATAACTAAGGATGAAAATGTTAACTATATTTTAAAAGTCACAGGCACTAATCTAGATAGTTTTTATGTTATGCACTTGACATAAAACACTGCCAGTACTACTTACTAAAAGCGAAATTAGAATTTATGCTTGGAGTGAAGCTAACTTTTCATCTTTTTTCCCTTAGCTGTATTGAGCCATTTCTGAAGTACTAGCACTGAACATTTCTTTTTCTTCTCTGAGTTCTTAAATGCCTACCAAACACCAACATCAACCTACTAATACATTGCAATATTTACTAAAATAAGTACAAATTGATTTATACATTTAATACCTAACAAAGATGCTAAAAGAATCTATTAGAAATATAATACTTCTATTCACATAAATCAAGAACCTATCTTCAAGAGGATTTCCTTATGTTAATAAATGCCATAATAGAGGTAATGGAGTACTTTAAAAATCTATTATGATTTTCAATAAAACTAATTTCTGTATGTAAAAAATAATCAAGATTTATTACAAGACAGCAGCATAAATGGGCAGGTTAAGCTGGTAGCCACTGTCCCAACTTAAAGTTATCCTGTAAAAATATACCTGATTTTTAAAAAACAGTATTTAATGAAAGAGATTACCTAAAGGTTTTTCTTGACAGGTGGATGAGGTAACCAGGAATGTTCAGGTATATGGATAAAATGGGGGCAGACCTAAAATGTGATAATACTTAAGAAAAGCAAAAACTAATCAATTATTTTGTAATCTGCCTGGCAGGGGATGGGATGGGCGTGATTAACAGGAAGAAGTTGGTATGTATAGGATCTAAAATGGAAATCCAAAGAGCAAGGTTTACACTGTGTACTGCCAACATTATCCAGAGGAAAAAAATGTCCTTTACCCTATAGTGGAGATGTGGATATCAGGTTTGATTCCTGCATTTCTTTTGTTTCCTATGCTGCCTTTCTCAACAGGTATTCCTCATATGAACCAGGAAATGACTATTTTCTAAAATTTTCCAAGATATTACATATGTAGTCTTCTTGATGTGTAGGAGGGACATGTAGTCACATAAAATGGATGCCTAAGGGCATTAGGGTTTAATTCTCCTGTAGAACTTTGAGAAAGGCTGCAGGAAATATGCTGACTAGTCATCTGGGATAACTGGCCCATTAAACAGTAATAATTTTCATGGTAAATTGATAAAAAATGACATTGGTTTAGCCCAGCTGGTGTGACTCAGAGTTTGAGTGTCGATCTATGAACCATAAGATCACTGTTCAATTCCCAGTCAGGGCATATGCCCAGGTTGCTGGCTCCGTCCCTAGCAGGGAATATGCAGGAAACAGCCGATCAATGATTTTCTCTCATCATTGATGTTTCTACATCTCTCTTCCTCTCTGAAATCAGTAAAAATATATTTCAAAGACAAAATGACATTGGTTTATGTACTGGTCTCCCCTGAGTTCTGTAAACTTTTTGCCAGTATCCAAAAGATTGGTAATCTGTGTATGCTGATAATCCTTCTTATATAATAAAAGGCTAATATGCAAATTGACCAAACGGCAGAATGACTGGTCACTATGATGCGCACTGACCACCAGGGGGCAGACGCTCAATGCAGGAGCTGCCCCCTGGTGGTCAGTGTGCTCCCACAGGGGGAGCGCTGCTCGGCCAGAAGCTGGGCTCACAGGCTGGTGAGTGCAGCGGCAGTGGCAGGAGCCTCTCCCATCTCTATGGCAGCACTAAGGATGTCTGACTGACGGCTTAGGCCTGCTCCCCAAGGGCTCCTGGACTGCAAGAGGGCACAGGCCAGGCTAAGGCCCCCCCCACCCCCCAGTGCACGAATTTCATGCACCGGGCCTCTAGTATATGATAATAGCCTTATAACTTGTTTAGCATCCTTAGTTTGTCTACCATTTAATCTACTCCTAAGTTAATATACTTATTTAATATTCCCAAAGCACAGATTCTCTCCCTTTACTTAAAAAAATTTACTGTTATCTAGTATTCTATATAATAAAAGCCTAATAAGCTAAGTGCCCGGTCATTTGGTTAGCCGTTCAACCAATCAAAGCGTAATATGCTAATGATATGCTAAGGCTGCTCAACTGCTCGCTATGACGTGCACTGACCACCAGGGGGCAGACGCTCCGACCGGTTGGTTAGCTTGCTGCTGGGGTCCAGCCGATCGGGACTGAGTGAAACAGGCTGGACACACCCTGGAGCCCTCTCGCAGTCCCTCCCCAGATGGCCAACTTCCTGTGTCCCTCCCCAGCCCTGATCATGCACCAGTGGGGTCTCTCGGCCTGGCCTGCACTCTTGTAATCCAGGACCCCTTGGGGAATGTTAGAGAGCTGGTTTTGGCCCAATCCCACAGGCCAGGCCAAGAAACCCCACTGGTGCACAAATTCGTGCACTGGGCCTCTAGTAGAATTATAATCTGAATCCCAGCATTCAAAACCTTCCAAAGTGTAGTAGTCTGAAGCAGTGCTTATCAACCTTTAATGTCCATATCAATCATTTGAGATATAGTTAAAATGTATATTCTATTTCAGTATGTCTGGGATGGGATCTGAGATTCTGCATTTCCAACAAGCGCCAAGATCATAACAAATGTTTTTGGTGTGCAGACTACATTTTGGATAGCTGGGATCTAAAATACCTTTCTGTTCTTTCTGTCTACTACTCTCTAGTTAGGTTAACTAGCTTCTAAATAAAATGGATTATTTGTCATTCTTTGACAGCTTTCTGATGTTTCCCCCTGCCTAGAATACTACCCCTCATCTCCATTCTGACTTATAAAAATACTAATCTACCACGGATATAGTCAAGCATCTTTTACATGAAACCTCCCCTAAACAAGTAAGATCTCTTCTTTGTCTGAATTACCATATAATTTATTTTATTTAACAAGCTCTCATATTGCACAATGTGTCATATAATGTCCTAACCATGTTACAAATATTATTTTAATCCTTATAAAATAACCCTATGAGAAAGGTCATCTCCATTTTATAGATGAAGAAACTGAGATGGAGAAATTAGAAACTTGCACAAGGTCTTAGAGCTAATAAGTGGCAGAGCTGGGATTTGAACCCAGGCTGATTAACTCTAGACTCCATGCTTTTAACCACTATACTAAGCTCCTCCTATTGGTATAGACAAATAGGTTGTCCTATGTTCTATAAATGTTAATATACACTGAATGGCCAGATTATTATGATCTCTGAATGCATGATAATCTGGCCACTCAGTATATATACATATATATATATTAGAGGCCCGGTACATGAATTCGTGCATGGATGGGGTCCAGCCAGCCTGGCCAGGGGGAGGGGACATGGGCAGTTGGCCGGACTGCCTACTGTCGAATTCCTGGTCGAGGGGACAATCTGCATATTAGCCTTTTATTATATAGGATATACACCGAGTGGCCAGATTATTATGATCTCTGAATGCATAATAATCTGGCCACTCGTTGTACTTTATAATCTTATCTCATTTATTCTATATCCTTCTGTATTCTACCCAAAAGAACATTTTGTACACAAGGCAAAAAAAAAGTTTAATAATAATAGCTTAGCACTATGTTTAACACATACTACGGTGCTAAATAAATACTTACACATTCAATTAATAAATATCTATAAGTATGATGCTGGGCTAGGCCCTGGAGATGCAAGATGAGTAAGACATGATCACTGTTCTCAGGGAACTAGAGAAATTATAAACACAGGTTTTTCTTTTATTTGCAAATTTCCTCTGATGATTGCATCCAGTTTCATGGGTTTCAATACTATCTCAAAAGCAATGTTTCCCAGCTTTACATTTTCAGTCCTGATGTATCCTTTGAGCTCCTGAGTAATACATACAATGGACCTCCCGACATCTCATGCATGTCTAATGGGCAGCTTACTATGCCCCAAATAGAACTCCCCCCCTCATCACTGTTGGTCTTTTGTAGCTTATAAGTGAAAAAAAATGTTTGTAAAACTGCTTTGCAAGTTATAAAGTGCTAGTCAAGTATTACTGATTATTCTTCCCCAAATACTCTTTGAATTTTCTAGTAGGCTTTCAATTAATTATTTCTTATTTATACTTTGCTCCAGAGTGATCTTTCTAAAATACAAATTTGATCATGTCACTCTTTTCTTAAAATCCTTCAATGGTTCTTCATTATTTCCTTAGGATGAAATCTATTCTCTTTAGCACTATAAACAGTCACTGTCTTTCTCTTTAATTCACCCCTGCCTCTTAAAATGAACATGTTCCAACTATACTGAGTTACTTGACACCACCTCAGCTCCATAGCTACATAAAAAAATCCCACATGCTGTTTTAGAGGTTAGTGTGTATTCCTAAGAGCATATTTTCTGGGTTATCTCACCTCTGTTTCTTTCTTTTCTTTTGCTATAGTCTATTGTCATTTCTTTACTTTCTTCCCTCCTGTCCTTATATGTATTTCCTCGGTTTAAAATTCGGTTTTGCTTATCAGATTTAGTCCATTTTTATAGCTCTTGGGTCAATTCCTCAACAAATTTTAGTTATACAATCTTATACATTAGAACTTCTTTTTTTAATGCAGGAGATGCAACAATTCCAATTAAACTGTGAAATTTCCTGAACATTAGATTACTCTATTTTTATCAAGAACAGCTTAGCTCTTCCTTTGTTGCTATTTAGTAGTGTCCTGGTTAACTAATATTTGTTATATTATGAAGAACAGGAAATAAAAACTTACATTGAGAAAAGCTGAAGAAGCCACTCTGCCAGCTGCTACAATAAAATCCATAATAAGCATTGTGGCACCAGGCAAACCAAGTGAAAAAAATTGAGGTGAGCAGTGCTTGATGATTGTATTGACAATATCCTGAGAATAAGGAAAGAAGGGAGAAAGAATATAACAAATGTAATCTTGAGTATCAGCTAATCAATATCCTTAAAAACAGATATCACATGAAATAATAAAACAGGTAATCCTATATAATAAGAGCCTAATATGCTAAGTGTCGGGTCGTCTGTTCAACCAATCAAAGCGTAATATGCTAATGTATACTAAAGCTGCTCAACTGCTCGCTATGATGTGCACTGACCACCAGGGGGCAGACAGTTGATTGGTTGACCAGTTGCTATGATGTGTATTGACCACCAGGGGGCAGATGCTCCAACTGGTAGGTTAGCTTGCTGCTGGGGTCCCTGATCAGGACTGAGTGAGATGGGCTGGATACACCCTGGAGCCCTCCTGCAGTCCCTCCCTGGCTGGCTAACCTCCCATGTCCCTCCCCAGCCCCAATCGTGCACCAGTGGAGTCCCTTGGCCTGGCCTGCGCCCTCTCGCAATCCAGGACCCCTCGGGGGATGTCAGGGAGCCGGTTTCGGCCTGATCCACAGGCTAGGCCGAGGGACCCCACTGGTGTACGAATTCGTGTACCGGGCCTCTAGTTCCCATATATTGGCTGACTAATTACAAATACTAATTTTAATTCCTCCAAATAATCCATACTTATTATTATATTCTGTCAAAGCAAAGTAAACTTAAAACACATTTGTTTAACTGAGATCAATACAGCATTTTTTTCATTACCACAGAGGAAGTTGGAAGGCTCTTTGTTTCAGAGGGTTAAAACTGAATTGGCAGAGTATCTCCTCCTGTTACCTATTTGTTTCCATGTGATGATTCTGATCTCTGAAGTTGTGTGACCTGTTATATTACAACTGAAGAGATTCTCTTTTTTAGATAAACTGAAGTCCTTTGATGATAGGTATTTAGCATTGGAAATCTAGATGTAGTCACCTTTGAGGGAATATTCTTGACTTGATTAATAATCCACTTTGCCTTTGGAATTTACAATGAGAATGTGGTATATTACCTTGTATTACTCAATGTGATTTATCTTACACAAAAGCTCTCTTTTTCTAGTTATCAAGAGCATCAATTTATCTGAAACATGTTATAAGGTAGAACATTGTAATTAGTCCTAATTAATGCAAGAAGTTCACTCATTTTTCAGAAAGTGAAATATCTTTTAATATAAATTTAATGCTCTCTAAATGAACTGAAAGTGAAATTTAACCACATTTGATAAAAATGCTTGCATTACTTTGACTTGTAACCTCCCACACTTTTCAGTTTTTTTGGCCAGGATCAAAACCCCTGAAGTAATGTTCTAGAGTCATAATTATGACTATATAATGTAATGATTGTGATTGACACAAATGCCAAGTCAATATAATTGTCATTATGATCATACAATTTATGGTAAAAAGAAAATGTGATGTGCTGACTCTTAGAGTAGAAATAAACCTCTGAATACTACATGACTAGATGAGTAAGTCCATATGCCTCAAGTACCAATTATCAAGTAATAATTACAAAATGTCAACGTAAGCAAAGGATGGCTTAATCTCTTCAAAAAGTGAACTATTTGGTATAACATTAGAGGAACAATGCATTTAATAATCACGTCAACCCCTTGTTACAATAGCTTGTTTTTCCACATACATTTCAAAAACAAGAGTTAAAGAGCACTGAGAATCAAACATAAACATATAAAGCAACTTGCTAGAAAGTGCATAAATTTACCTGATCAATATGAAGTAATCCACAATGCATTATGTTATAGAAATGTGTCAGAAAATCTCTATTTGGAGAAACATCTTGTCTTCTTTTCATTGTATTGCATATAAGTTTATAAGCATGTAATTTACCTTGCTTATATTTATCAGTCAACATGGTTGCCTACAATTTAAAAATATTGGCTTTATTACTACTCAAAAACAAATACTGTTTATTAAATACTTAAACATTTAAATATAGTAAGATATATATATGAGGGACCCCACCCGTGCACAAATTCATGCACCGGGCCTCTAACATATAAATCCTATATAATAATAGACAAATATGCAAATTGACCATACCTCCGACACACCCACAAGCCACGCCCACCATCCAATTAGAGCGAGTATGCAAATTAACCCAAACCAAGATGGCTACAGCCACAGAGAGCAAGGTTTCCTAGGTTACAGAGGAAGCCAAGCTTTCTGCCAGCCGTTGCAGGCCTAAGCCTCCACTCAAGCTACAAAGTTTCAATTATAGAAGGTAAACAGATTCAAACAAATGGCGGCAGAATGGAGCTTGAGAGAGCAGGCCAGGGTTGCCGCTGGCAACAGGGGAAGCAAAGCTTTCCACACACCCTGGCTGGGCCCACCCGCTTAAGGCAACAAAGTTTCAATTATAACCCCAACACAAATGGCTGTGGGCCTCGGAGGGAGCCCCAGGATTGGCTCTGCTCCAGGCTACAAAGTTTCAATTGTAGAAGGAAAATAAATTCCAGATACCAGGGCCTCTGCTTGCGTTGCCAGGGTGCATGACTGGCCTGAAAACCACCACAGGCCCCTCGCTCAGGCTGCCCCACGCCCCAAGGGAACCCCACCCTGATCAGGGCAAACCAGCTGGCCCCCACCCCTGTACCAGGCCTCTATCCTATCTAATAAAAGAGTACTATGCAGATTGATCATCACTGCAACACATAATATAGCTGCCCCCATGTGGTCAAAGATCCTGCCCCCATGTGGACACAAGATGGCCACCACAAGATGGCCAGCAGGAGAGGGCAGTTGGGAGGCACCGGCCTGCAAGGGAGGGCAGTTGAGAAGGACCAGGCCTGCAAGGGAGGGCAGTTGGAGGTGATCAACCCTGCAGGAGAGGGCAGTTAGGGGTGACCAGGCTGGCAGGCAGAAGCGGTTAGGGGCAATCAGGAAGGCAGGCAGGCAAGCAGTTGGGAGCCAGCAGTCCTGGATTGTGAGAGGGATGTCCGACTGCCCGTTTAGTCCTGATCCCAGAGGGGTCCCAGATTGGAGAGGGTACAGGCTGGGCTGAGGGACAACCCCCCTCCATGCACAAATTTCGTGCACCGGGCCTCTAGTATAAATATAAATATAAATATAAATATAAATATAAATATAAATATAAATATAAATATATAGGCCTGGTGCATGAATTTGTGCACAGGTGGGGTGCCTCGGCCTGGCCAGCGATTGGGGCCATCTTGGGGCCAGCTGGCTGGGGAGAGGGACCGCGGGAGGTTGGCTGTGGGAGCACACTGACCACCCAGCTGGCCGGGGGGAGGGACCACGGGAGGTTGGCTGGCCTAGGGGAGGGACTGTCAGAGGTTGGCTGTGGGAGTGCACTGACCACCAGGGGCAGCTCCTGCGTTGAGCGTCTGTCCCCTGGTGGTCAGTGTGCATCATAACAACTGGTTGTTTGGTCGACTGTTCTTAACGGTTGTTCAGGCTTTCATAGATTTTTTTCAAAGCACATATCTTATTTATATAACAAAGTGTTATTTATATATCCCTTACAGTATGATATTGTTGTTATTAAGTTTTCTGTGCCTGTAACATCAAATGCTTTACTATTCATTTTTGTTTTGTTTTTAAATAGACTTTTTAAAAGAATAGTCTTAGGTTCATAGCAAAATTGAGCAGAAAGTACAGTTTTTATATACTCCTTAACCCCACACACGCTATTTTCTTAAAAATTTAAATTCTTTATTGTTTAAAGTATTACATAAGTCTCCTTTCTCCCCCTGACCTCTCCACGACAGCCCCTGCCCCCTATAAAGCAATATATTTATTTTCATTCATTTCTATGTTGGCCCAATTTCTTTACTGAACTAATTATCAGAATTATTTAAACCATTATCATTAAAATGATACAAAACAGTATGAATTCCCACATAATTTCACTTAGAAAAATGTATCAAGCATATCAAGTGATACTTAAAAGAATCACATCTTTAAAGTATATACTGTGACACAAATTTAAGGTTAATTATTTCATTAAATATAATCTATACTAATAAAAGCCTAGGTGGTCCTCATGCCCTCAGGCGACGCCCTCACATCACCATAAGATGACCGCCACAAGATGGCCAGCAAGGGAGGGCAGTTGTGGGCGATCAGGCCAGCATGGGAGGGCAGTTGGGGGTGACCAGGCTGGCAGGGGAGGGCAGTTGGGGGCAAGATCAGGCCAGCAAGGGAGGGCAGTTGTGGGCGATCAGGCCAGCGTGGGAGGGCAGTTGGGGGTGACCAGGCTGGCAGGGGAGGGCAGTTGGGGGCAAGATCAGGCCAGCAAGGGAGGGCAGTTGGGGGCGATCAGGATGCAGGGGAGCAGTTAGGTGTCAATCAGGTCGGCAGGGGAGTGGTTAGGGGGTGATCAGGCTGGCAGGCAGAAGCAGTTAGGGGCAATCAGGCAAGCAGGCAGGCGAATGGTTAGAAGCCAGCAGTCCCGGATTGTGAGAGGAATGTCCGACTGCCGGTTTAGACCTGATCCCTAAACCGGCAGTCAGACATCCCCCGAGGGGTACCAGATTAGAGAGAGTGCAAGCTGGGCTGAGAGATACCCTACCTAGTGCACGAATTTTGTGCACTGGGCCTCTAGTCCTATATAATAAAAGTGTAATATGCAAATTGTCCCCTCCACTGGAGTTCTTCCGGGAGTTCAACCAGGGGGCGGGCTGACTGGGGGAAGGGAGGGAGGCCCCAGCCGGGGGCGCTGGCAGGCAGCCGGGGAAGGGAGGGAGGCCCCGGACAGCGGTGGCAGCAGCTGGGAGAAGGGAGGGAGTACCCGGCCGGTGGCCGACAGCTGGCAACCACTAGGGACCCTACCAGTACCTGAATTTCTTGCACTGGGCCTCTAGTAAAAACATACTTTTCTATAAAAATGATGCATCCTGTACAACAAGCATATCAAACTCGCGGCCGGCGGGCCACATGCGGCCAACAATGAATATTTTTGTGGCCCCGCCAATATAATGGTATGTAAGAAACATTTCAATAAAAATGTTGTAACTTAATTTTGACAATATTGTTATACATAATTATTAACAACAAACTATAACGTTCACTAATGACTGATTATTATAAGCGTGTTTCATTCATTTCCCTTATGTGCCTTATGCGCAGGCGCACCATTTCTCTCCACTAATACTAGCAGTGAATATTTTAGCAGCTGATTGCCATGCTATTATTCTTGTACTGACTCGTTTGGTGTGCACAACAGGAAATATTTTGCTTTTGGAGAACCAGAAAAATAGGTTTATTTGTGTTATTAATTTGTGCAATTATTCAGTGACTGGTAAGTTAATGTTCAAGAAAAAATATTAATTTTTATTAAAATGTTCTATTATTTTATGTTAATGATTACTCATTTATTTCAGCTCTTTGTATTCAGCATGTCTCTATCGAAACAAACCTACATTTCTATGAAAATTGAGGCTTTTGTTTTTTTGAAACCCACATAAACTTAACCCTTATTTGGCCCATGTTAGCCTTTGAGTTTGACATGCTTGCTGAACAATAATTTTGCTATGCCCACTCTCTTTGCTATATAACCCCTAACGACTAAAAACTAAGTGTGCTAAAAGACAATAAATCAAACATCTGTCATATGTTTAAGACTGACACATACTTATATGCTAAATGAAATGTTTAAATTTTATATATTAAGCTTACCTTGAAAAGCCAAGGTGTAAGAATTCTCAATGGAGGTATCAAAATTGGTGGAGAAGGGGAGGTCAGGTTATCAGTCGAAATGCCGAGGTTATCTCTAATCTGTAATTTTCAAATAAAATGCAATAAACCTATGTAAAATGTTCTTTCTTCTAATTTGTTTTACCTTAAACTTGAGATCAAGTCCAGTATCTACCACTAACTACATATTTAATCATGGTTAAGTGACTTCATCGTGGAAAGCACCAGTATATAATAAGGGGGGGGGGGGGAGAAAGGATAGTGTGGCTATGTTATTTAAGGCTTCTGCTTCTTAATACTTTATTTTAGTTTCCTTCTCTTCTTTTCTTTTTTACCTTAGCTAAATTCTGCCAAAGTTCACAGAGGTAATCAAAAACTTGAGCATGTATTTCAGGATCCATAATAGCATTGACATCTCCCAAAATGCCTAGCATTCTTCGCCACATTACAGTAGCAACATCAGCATGCCATCCTGTAAGAGTGCCCCCTGCCATCACACTACAACATTCAGATGGAAATTCACTGATTTCTATAGAAAAAAATAATACACAAGTATTAGTAATTTTTCTGGATAATTGATCATAAAAACACAAAAGAGATGAATTAACTATCTTAAATATCAATAAAAGTAAATAAAAGTTAATATTCATCAGTGTTATTTTTTTCTTGATAAGGTAAAAATATTACCAGTTCATAATTCCTTATTATGGCAATAATTACTTATCCCATAGTGCTTCTATCTAGATTTACCTAAGGAGGAAATGAGGAAGATACTGGATAAAGAAATTTATGTTTGATAAAAAGATCATATTTACAACTACATAATCTATCTAATAACTACTTCAGATTATATCATCAAATTAATATAAAATCTCAGGCTACAGGCAGATCCTGTAGGAAGTCTTTATAAGCCAGTTTTCTTAGTTAATACTTACAAAGAAATACATTTCACAATTATGTCAGACCTACCATTAAAAGGTATCACAACGACATTGAAAAATACATATTTTTACTAAAATTTAAACATAATCTAAAATTTCCGTAATTATATTTTTATTAATATTGGCAAGGTTATATGTAAAAAATATATTACCTTGGATCCTAGTCCTATCACAAATTATGTGATGTATAAGTTATTTAATGACCTCCCTAAGGCTATGCTTCTTCATTTGTTAAATAGATGGGATAGCTGAGTATCATTATAGGTCTCCTCCAGCTTTAAAAAGAAAAATCTATTACTCTTGAAAAAAAATTTTTAGTAAAGTTATTGGGGTGACATTGGTTAATAAATTATATAAGTTTCAGTTGTATGATACATTAAAAAACTCTTTCTGCTCAATGTATACAGTAAAAAAGGGAAAATCACTGTCAGTAAAAAATTTTCCTGTTTGATAAAAATCTTATTATGTTTGTTAGTACTATATGTACATCCTTTACTCTTAATGTTTACCTATTTTTCTTTGCTTATAAGGTATATAATAACTGATTGTATTATTAAAAAGCTACTGATTAGTCTTTCACAATAATAAAAAATGGGCTCTGGTATAAACTCACTAGACTAAAAGAAAGCATGCAGTGTTTACTAGGTGTACCGGTTAATAACAGCGGATTTTGTAATCAAAGAAAACATGATAATTTCAAGAGAAACATCAAAAGTGCTTTATTCAAGGTAATGTCCATCATCTACACATTTCCCCATCTTTCAGGTAATTTGTGGATACCGTCCCAATAGAACTTCTCTTGTTTTGAGGCAAACCATTCAGAGACCCAATTTTCCACTACTTTGTATGTTTTGAAGTGCTGCTCAGAAAGTGTGTGTGCCATTGATCAGAACAAGTGGTAATCTGAAGGAGCAAGGTCTGGTGAATAAGGCGGGTGGATTAATATTTCCCAGGCAAGATCTTTTAATGTGTCTTTAGATGGTTTTGAAGTGTGTGATGGTGCATCATCATGAAGCAAAATTACTTTGCCGTGTCTTCTGGCACATTCTGGTCGTTTCACGATCAAAATGTGGTTCAAATTGATTATTTGTTGTCGGTAGCGATCAGTATTAACGGTTTCACCTGGTTTTAGAAGCTCATAATACACCACACCTTCCTGATCCCACCAAACGCAGAACATTGTCTTCTTTCCTAAGCGTTGTGGCCTTGCAGTCGATGTTGATGGTTGACCTGGATCAACTCATGATTTTGTGCATTTGGGATTCTCAAAATAAATCCACTTCTCATCCAGTCACAGTTCAATGCAAAAAAAGACTTTTCTTTCCTGTCGTTGAAGCAACATTTTACTGATGACTTTTCGGTTTTCCATTTGTCTTTTGTTCAGTTGATGTGGCACCCACTTTCCTTCCTTTAAAATCTTCCCCATTGCTTGTAAACAATCGGAAATTGTTTGCTGAGCAACCTTTAATCTTTCTGCAAGTTGTTTTTGAGTTTGACATGCATCTTCATCCATTAATGCTTGTAATTGTTGGTCTTCAAACTTCTTCGGTTGACCTGGACGTTCTTTGTCTTTCACATCAAAATCATCACTTTTTAAGCATTTAAACCAGCTTGTTCACCATAAGCTTCCTGAAGTATTCAGCAGCACTTTTCTTCAAAATAATGAATTATAACTTCCCGCAAATGCTCTTTTTTTGGCACAAAATTAGACATTTTTAAGTGTAAAAATATCTATGATGTTAACACTTTCAGCAAATTTGACATTTGAAGTTTTGAAGCTTGTTGTCAATACAACAAAATAGCATACATATCAAATCGCATATATATCACCATATGTGTAACTCCATTTATTGAAAAAAATCTGCATTATTAACCGATACACCTAGTACTATCTCTGTTAACATCTCCCCTCTCTACAGATGCTTCATAATATAGTGATGTCAACTTTGTCTCTAATTTATCCCTCTCAAACTAAACAAAATTTTAAATGATTACAAAGCAAGCAACAATGTGATTCCTTTTATTTTTTAATCCTTACCCGAGGATATTTCTAAAAACTGATTTGAGAGAGAGAAGAGATAGAGAAAAACATCAATGTGACAGAGAAACATCAATTGGTTGCCTCCCATATGTGCCCCAACTGAGGATCAAATCCACAACCTTTTGGTGTACAGGATGACGCTCCAACCAACCAAGTCATCTGGCCAGGGCACAATGTGTGATTCTTTAAATCCTAGATTGGGCTAAAGGTGGTATAAGGTTGCTATAAAGGACATTATTGGGACAACTGAGGACATTTAATTATGAACTAAAACTGCAGTGACATATCAACATTAAATACCTTGAATGTGGCCATTATATTGTGGTCATGCAGGAAACTAATGTGTACTTATTCTTAGGACATTCTCACTGAAGTGTTGAGGTGTGCAGAGTCTGATATTTGTAATTCACTGTTAAATGACTCAAAAAAATAGAATTTAAAAAAAGGGATGATGGGATTTTTTTGTGTGCCTATGTGTGTATACACAAGGATAAAGTGGCAAATAATAACTGGTGAATTTAAAGGATTTATGGATATTCATTTTACGAGTCTTGCAATTTTCTAAAAGTTTAAAACTTATTCCAAATGCCAGAAAGAAAACTAAAAACAAAAAATTGTAGGTCAAAGGAGGAAAGGAAAGATCAGAAACAACGCACAACCAGAAACAGGGCTATGTAATTCCAAGTTAATTGCATGCTAAGAGAATAAGTGTACCTTAAAAAAAAAAGAAAAAAAGAAAGGGGGTCAAAAGTTATATGGCTTAAAATTTCTTCCTTTGGTCAGAGAACAAACCTGCTGCATTATCAAGGAAACTGGCATTCTGTATTATTTACTGTAAATATCTCAACAACTATGTCCTTGACCAAAGTTTTTAGCATATTTGCAAAAATGACTTCTTATCCTGATGCTTATTACATCATGTAGGACTTAGCAAAAATAACTTCTGTTTTTTTTATAGTTTCTAAGGTTTCCTACTTTTTAACATTTACTTAAAAATATACTTTGTTTGGATGGCCTACTTTTTAATTAAATTTAGTTGATATACTTGAAGAATCAAGTTCAATGAAAAATTATTGATTTGATCAATTGTTTCACTGAAAGTCTGATTTGCAAGTGATAATTCTACTTTCTCCTATGAGTCAGCAGGTTCTTCAAATACAACATTAAGAATAATGATGCCAAATTATGTATTTCCTGCTTTAGAAAATGAATGGCACTATGTCAATGATAATATAACACACAAAATTAATGTAATCACTAATGCTAGAACTGTAATCAACTATAAAATAACAAAAATCAGAGTATAAAATTATTCTTTAAGAGTAAGAAAAAATGTTATAGTAACAAATTTCTAAGACTTAGAAAACCCCAATGATAGAATAATACATAATAAATATGTATATAATACATAATCAAGTTTAAGATGCCTTATTTTAAGATCTCTTAACACTAATGCCCTGAAAGGAGAAATGGCAAATATCTAATTTCCAAATATTGCCTAGGTCATCTGGCGTCTGAAGAACAGAGTGGTGAAGTTTCTCATCAAGCTGCAGATCTTTCTGTTCCATATGTTCTATATTCAATGTAGAAGGAGAAGGTGTTTGTGACCTGGATCCCAGAGCTGAATGAACTGGAGAAGCACTTTCTGAACCTGTAGATATAATTTCATAAAATTAGCATAAAGAAGATACTCAATACCTTCTATCTAAGATGTAATGCTTAAAGCCCCAATAAAACAGAAATTTAAAATATCAAAAGATAAAAAAAGGTTATACATTAGCCAAAGAGGTAAAATCATAATATTATACAAGACTTTGTATCTAGTGGTCTCATCTTATGTCTACCATGGAACTAGTATGGAATCAGAATTGGACATACCAGCTAATAGAAGCCATCAGTGAAGGCAAGAATCTCTACTCCCATACCTGGTCCAGCTATAGAGACTTTGGTACCCACTGCTATTCAATTTCATTTACTTTAATCTTGGGCAATTAGATTTATTTTATTATTTTTTTCATATATTTTTATTGATTTCAGAGAGGAAGGGAAAAGGAGAGAGAAAAACCAATGATGAGCAAGAATCACCATCGGCTGCCTCCTGCATGTCCCCTAATGGGGATTGAGCCTGCGACCCAGGTATGTGCCCTGACCAGGAATTGAACTCTGACTTCCTGATTCATAGGTGGACGCTCAACCAATGAGTTGCTGGTCAGGCTCTTGGGGCAATTAAAGAAGAACTTGCTCATTGGGCTCTATATACCACTATGGTTGCTAGCCTGAATTACAGTGGTCCCTGGTGGTCCTAGTCTTTAGTCTCCCTCTAACCCTTACCCCTTCTTCCTAATCCATTGTCCATAAGGAAAAAAAAAACAAAAAAAAAAAACCCAAAATAAAAAACCCTAAAAACTAATCTAATCATGTCACTCCCTAATTTAAAATCCTTCTATGACTCTTTAGTGGACTCAGCATAAGTCCAAACTTCTTAGTGTGGTTTTCCAATCTTTCTGCAACTTTATTACCATTCTACTCTCTCTCTAATACAGAGATTTTCAACCTTTTACATCTCATGGCACACATAAGCTGATTACTAAAATTTTATGGCACACCAAAAAAATATTTTTTGCTGATCTGACAAAAAAAAGGTATAATTTTGATTCATTCACAACGAACAGCTATTGTTGTGTTGGCTATTGTCATTTTTAAAATTTTATTTGACAATCTAAGGGAAAAGAGGTAGGTCAGTGTCCCTGACTACATAGTCAGCTATTGCATGTTTTAAAAATTCTTGCGGCATACTGGTTGAAAATTGCTGCTCTAGTACTTTTAAGTTCTAGTCACAGAAAGTAAACTGGTATTTATCAGAATGTATCATACCTCTGGCCTTTTTCACATGTTTTCCTTTACACGGAGCCCTAACCCTCTTCTTTTAGGTCTGGTTGACTTCTATTTATTTTTCAAGTCTCAGCTTAAACACTACTTTCTAAGAAGCCTAATCCTGACCTGACCTGACCAGTGTGAATAAGGATTCTCTGCTATAACTCCTTGTATTTCCCCATTATATCACTTATCACAATGACTTGAAACTGCCTGTTTAGTTTTAAATATTCTTCAGTAGCACATATACTCTGTAAGAACAGGGACTTATCTATGATATACTATAGTATTGCCAGTGTCTAGTACAGTGTCTGGCACACAGACATTCTTATTTTATTTTTTTCATTCTCCTTATTTTAAATTATACATAATGAAAATTAATATTGTATTGAAGAACTGGTGGTGGTTGTAGTGGAGTACTGCTAGTACCAAGCAAGTAGTTAAAATATTAGGTCTTTTCATTTTATTTTGAAGCTTCTTTCGAGCAGAGGCCCTAGCCTGGTAACTCAGTTGGTTAGAGAGTCATCCCGATACACCAAGGTTCTGGTTCATCCCTGGTCAGCAATCAAACACTAAATGCATTACTAAGTAGAACAACAAACTGATGTTTTTTTTCTCTCTTTCAAAAAATAAATTAAAAAAAACTTTCTAGTAGAGAAATATCAATATTCTGTACTCAATAATCATAAAACTCTATGACTATTACTTCTTTCCATACAATAAAGCAAAAAGCACATATATTAAATAAAGTATATAAATAAAATGTGTATTATTTTATTTCCACAAACGTGTCATTTCATATTATTTATATAATTTTTAAATATAACACAATAAGTGCCTTAAAAAGTACATATGGAGGTATGAATGCCTTCTTTAATGATAATCATATGACTTAATCTAGGTTCAATTATGACACATAGTATGAGGTAAGTTTCCTGTCCTTTATTTGGAATTTGGTGTAAATTAATATGATACAAAATCATGTTAAAGGGCAGCTACAGAAACTTAAGGATACTATACGTTAATACAAACACAAACTGCTGAGGGCACAATGAAAAAAATCTTCTTAACATTTATCAAAAAATTTAAGTACGTGATAAAAACAATCATTAGCTTCCTAGTCAAAAGCAAAAAAGATTTTTTTGCTTTGTTATAAATATGTACAGTATACCCAAGATATAACATTAAATATTATTTCTTATTATTTTTTAATCCTTGCCCAAAGATATTTTAAAATTTATTTTTAGAGAGAGAGTGAGAGAAAGAAAGAAACTTGGTTGTGAGAGAGAAACATCGAACAGTTGCCTCTTATAGCCACCCAGATTGGGGATTGAACCCACAACCTAGGTATGTGCTCTGATTGGAAATCGAACCTGGTTCAATTAACCAAGCCATCCGGCCAGGGCTAAAATATGAATTTGTAAAAAATAAAGATATTGGTATAAATATAGTCATGCCCACAAAACAAGCTGTTTAGTTTTTGTTTTTATGATCTATGAGATTTATTTTGCAGTTCAAAAAAAGTTATAGGAAAATAGAAGGGTATTTCAGGACTACTAACATTCTTTGATAGAATACAGCTATTCTTAAAGTTAACAGTGTGATAACACATGCAAATTTCACCTTCAGAAAATACTGTGTTGAATTGTTTCTATATTGAGTATATAAAGTTGTATTCTTTGCTGAATTTTATGTCTTCTAAACAAATTAATTCAAGAACTGGGTTAGTTTTTTAGAAAAACATCCCTGGCACTATTAATAATGGCCCCATCTACCTAATAAAAGAGTAACACAGTCACCAGCCAATCAGGAGTGAGTATGCAAATTAACCCAACAAAGATGATGGGTTAATTTGCATATGCAGGCGAAGAGTGGCCGGGGACGGGGAGGGACATTTGCGTCGTTGTCATGGTGATGACGCAGGCGTCCACAGCACCCCAGCCGCTCTGGGCCTCTGGGCAGCGGGGGAAGGCAGAAAGGTGGCTCCAGGCCAGAGCGAAGGCGGTGCCGGCAGCCAGGGGAACGGCAGCCAGGGGAACGAAGGCCCATTCTTGCATGAATCTTCATTCGTGCATCGGGCCACTAGTTAAGATTAGAATAACTAATAAAACTTCCTAGTAGGGTCCTAGAAACAATCACTCTGTATAGCAAACATGTTACATAAATATTAAAAATTCTTAGAAATTGAATTAACCGAAAGTCATTGTGAGGCAAAGGCCTAAAATAAGTTCTCTATACATATCAAGTTTTACTTTCAGAACTTTGTGTGAAACTTTATTTTTGATAACTAAAAACAAATAAGAAAAAGTGGGGTCATACTTCTTTTACATATTATAATCTTTTGAAGACACAATAGTTTGATAAATAGCTTTAATAAAACTAGAATATGGCTTATATGATAAAACATCTCTAGTTCACTCAGAGCAAGATGTTTAAAAAGTCTTCTTACCTTCAAAAAAATAACTGGTCTCCAGATTAAGACAGAGACACATATGGTGGGATTCTGAGTCACAGGTTGAGATGGTTATCAGGTAGATCTCTAAACTACTGAGCAAACTTCTCAGGCATTTTATTATTTCTACTTTAAAATTCCAATCTTTTCAAGGTTCAACAATCTCTCTACACTGTCTAAAAATTTAGTTCTGATAATATTAAAATGTGTGTCACAGTAAAATCTAACACCTTACATTTTTTATTCACACATTTTAAGTGTATAATTACATAAAATTGGCAACTGTATATAGTCCTGTATTCAACAACACAATAAGAATATATAACAGATCATCACCATTAAAAGCTTTCTTATACCTATTTCCAGTTGATCCCCTTCCCTAACCCAAGTAATCACTGATCTGCTTTGTCACTACAGTTTTGTCTTTTCTAGAATTTCCTATAGATGGAATAATAAAGTATGGTATGTAGGCTTTTGTATTTTACTTCTCTCATTTAGCATGTTTTTGAGAGTGAGTTATGGTTTTCATATATTAACATTTAATTCTTCTTTCTTGAGTACTATTCCACTGAATATTCAATGAATGAATACATAACATGAAAAGTTGCTGAAGATAATTTACTGTATAAACATAGAATATTAGTATATTGAAAAATAGGCTTAATAGCCAGTACGCTTTACATTTTTTATAATACTTGCCAAAGAAATTTATAAAAATTTAGGCTGATTCTGAAAGACAATGAAAAAGGTAGAGTGCGGTAAATCTTAACTTTTGCTTGTTTGTAATCTATTTTAAAATTGCTGCAGGAAATGCTCTGATGCCAACATACACAAAATTTCACATACAATACTAGGAGTTCAGAGTCCCCTGAAGTTATGCATGTGGATTTTAGGTCAAAAAACTCTTAATTTTTTATCCATTATTACATAAAGGTGAGTGAAAAAATAATACTTAGCCCTAGCCCGTTTGGCTCAGTGGATAGTGTCGGCCTGCGGACCAAAGGGTCCTGGGTTCGATTCCGGTCAAGGGCACGAACCTTGATTGCAGGTTCCTCCCCGGCCCAGGCCCTGGTCGGAACTGGTACACAAGGCAACCAATCGATGTGTTTCTCTCACATCGATGTTTCTGTCTTTCCCTCTCTCTTCTACTCTCCCTAAAAAAAAAATGGAAAAATATCCTCGGGTGAGGATTAACAACAACAAAATAATAATAAAACTTAAATAGTTATAAGTAATACTTAAAATCTATCAAAATTAAATTCTAAACAGGTTCTTTGGTGGATTTAAAAAATGCATTTAAGAAATACATTCCCTGGAGTAACTTTACCAGTAACCGTTGCAACTTCAGCAGAGAAAGCTTGTTGATTAAGACTGCTTGTTTCAGAATCTATGTGAAGCGTGGTTAGACTAGCCACTTCTTGCTCTTCAGTACTCTGAAGATGACCAGAACCTGAATCCACATCAGCAGACGATGCAATCCCAGTATCAGCTCCAAAGCCAAAATCTATAAGAAAAAGAAATGGTAGTACACAGAAGTCCCAATCACAAAACAAAAATATCTACAAGAGACACAGCTACTTCAGCAAAATAATTAAATATTAACATTCTCCCTAAATCTATTCTATTTATATACCACTCACACAAGTGTAAATAATGCTAATGCTTGAAAGTTTACAATTAGAAACAATTTTTAAAAGTTCTCATAGCTAATTATTAACAAACAACAATGATAAAAGAAAAACAGCCAGACATATATCATCACTATTCTTATCCATGTTTCTGATAGCTAGTAATACACTTACTGCTCTTAAAGTACTTTATAATCTTTAATATATATATATATATATATATATATATATATATATACACTAAAGTACTTTATAAATATATATATATAAAGTACTTTACTGTACTTTATATATATAAAGTACAGTAAAGTACTTTATAATCTTTAGTGATTATAAAGTACTTTACTGCTCTTAAAGTACTTTATAATCACTAAAGATTATAAAGTACTTTAAGAGCAGTAAGTGTATATATATATATATATATATATATATATATATATATATATATATGTATCACATATATGGATGATAAAAATCATTTTTCTTTTAAATCGTATTTCCAGTCTGAGATAAAAGCAGTATATATCCATAAGGGTGGCAAATATATAATTCTCCAATGTATCTCCCAGCTCTTCACAAACTTGGTTCCCAAGGTTTTGACTTTCTTTTTTAAAATTTTGGTACCCTTCACTGACTGCCAAGTGTAATACAGAATTACAGCAGAGAAGCTATATGGTAGTGATATAATACCAAATAATATCACTGATGTCATTTTAACATGAAGCAATTATTCAAGAAACATTCCGAGTAGTGTAGCAATAAACATAACTGTACTGAACATAATGAAGCACTGAACACAACTAGGTTTCCAAATATGAGTATATAAAGTAGTGACAACTCATAATCATGACTATCTGTCCTTTATTCTAATATCCAAATCCATACTAATTTTTTTCCTACATTTTTGTCTTTAAATCATTCATTTTATGAAAGGACAGTATATTTTGTTTTTTTTTAAATGTCTTTAGTATGACAAAATAAAGTGGCCCCAACTTGAAAATGATTCCCTAAAACTTCCTTTGGAATTTCACTGAAAAATGAAATAAAAATATGTGGAAATCCCCTAAGTAATATTAGAGAGGAAGGTGATGGTCATGTGATTCATAAGTCAATCTCAAACAGAAAACAATCAACAAAAAAACAATAATGCTCAAATAGAAAAAGATACTTGCTGTCAAATTTTCGTCCATCATATTGGAAAGCACTGAAAGAATCCGAATGACTATCTGAGCTGATAAGATCACTGCTCCCTGCACTGGCAGGAGAAGTCCATTCTGAGGGTACACCTGGGTCATCAATAGGGCGCATTTGGTTCTGCTTGTTTAGAATATCAGGGAGGTCTTTGGGAATTTCGAGGCTGCCTGGACTACTTCCTCTTCTTGTCATAGTCTAAAAATTCAAGAAACATTTATCATTTTTAAAAGTCCTGAAATTCTTACTAACATCTGAAATCTTTCATTTCTGAGTCAATTATCACAATAAATGTTGAGGTTTAGGGCCTGAAGCAGGAGGGGAAAACACGCTAATGGTACAATCTTCATTAACTGTATGGAGCTGGGAGCTGGAACCTGAACTACTGTTAGTCTGCCTACAGCAAAGACCCAAATATCAGATGGTACTGGGCCTAAGACTCTTAAACCTCAAAAGGATCCATAAAGTAAATATCAGTTAAAAGAGTAGAAAGAGGAAAATATTCAAATGGAAAAAGAAGCAGCAATAAGAAGAGACAGTGAAAGGAGGAAAGAAGGCCACTCTACAATGATGTCATTCTATAATGATGCTATGAAGATGTTATTCTATAATGATTCTATCATTTTTTCCCACTCAAGAAAAAAAAAAAAATAAGGGTGGGAAATGTAATGGTCCTGCAGACTTTCATTAAGGACAAGTTGAGTTGGTGAAAGAGGGTATAGGGCAGTGGTTCTCAACCTTTCTAATGGCGCGACCCTTTAATACAGTTCCTCATGTTGTGGTGACCCCCAACCATAAAATTATTTTCGTTGCTACTTCATAACTGTAATTTTGCTACTGTTAATGAATCATAATGTAAATATCTGTGTTTTCCAATGGTCTTAGGCTCTACAGCAGCGGTTCTCAACCTGTGGGTCGCAACCCACAGGTGGAGAACCGCAAGCAGGGTCGCCTAACACCATCAGAAAACAGATATTTACATTACGATTCATTAACAGTAGCAAAATTAGTTATGAAGTAGCAACAAAAATAATTTTATGGTTGGGGGTCACCACAACATGAGGAACTGTATTAAAGGATCTCGGCATTAGAAAGGTTGAGAACCACTGGTATAGGGGGTATAAATGGTGATTAAATAAATAAATAAATAAATAAATAAATAAATAAGACAAGGTGAAACTCAAATGGAATATGACCATTCTTTTTGTTGTTGTTGTTAATCTTCACCTAAGAATATTTTTTCCATTGATTTTTAGAGAAAGTAGAAGGGAGGTGGAGAGAGAGAAACAGTGATGTGAGAGAGACACATCGACTGAACCGAGGGGCCGGGGATCGAGCCTGCAACTAAGGTAGGTGCCCTTGACCAAAATCAAACCTGGGACCCTTCAGTCCACAGGCCAGCACTCTATCCACTGAGCCAAACCAGCCAGGGCTGGACTATGACCATTCTAAAAGGCAATTCCACATATATTTATCTTTCCTTAACAATTAAGCATTATTAGGGATAAAATTGCTTCTATTTTCATTTTATCATAATTCTAATACTCAAAACAAAGATAACTTTTAAATCTACTTCAAAGTTATCTGTAATGACTGAGAAATTTATGCTATCAATGTTATGGGAGTTTGGCCATAACACTGGAGTTTGCTATCTTTCCTGCTAAGGGCTGGCAACAAGGCATCAGTGTAACCTATGAGCAAATAGAGGGAGGACTAAGAAGGCAGTAGTTTATACCTAAGTAGTTGAGCAAACAAGTATTCTAATGTTTTACTCTGGTCAAAACTATATGCCTGCTTGTTTTGTCTTTGAATAAAAAATATGAAAATATAATTTAAAATGTTTAATTAAAAAGTTTAAATTTGGGGGGAAGGCTGTTTGAATAAAAATTTCCACATATTATATATAGATGAACATAGTTATACATCTTTTAGTTTCTCTACCCTCCTCTCTAAAACCAGATAAATAAAATAATACTTACTGAGGCATTACCACTTCGAAGTCGTTCTGCTATAAACTCATCCATCAGATCAGGAACATTAGCATTGCTGCTGCCAATATCACTATTAAGAGGAGGCAGTTTTGGGCTCATATCCTCTTTATTGACTGAAAATAAATAAATAACTATATATAGTGAGGAAATACTTAACCGCATTTTCTAAATTTGAAACAAACAAGAACAACTCAAAAACAAATTACCTATGCCATATCAATTATTTGCCAAACATGCATTTATAAATAATTTCTCTCCCTTTAGATTTAATTTTAAGAATTAGTAAATTGATATTTACTTTAACTAAGCAGATGTTAGTCAATCTTCAGTATAACCTTAAATAGCAAGAAAGCTTATAGATAAGCACTAGTTGGAGTTAGGTTAATATTGATTATAAAGAAACTGGTATATTTATCTTTCCACCTCTGTGCTTCTATCTAGTCTTAATTTATAATTCCCTTTTTTCCGAAAGAGTATTTGCAAGAAATACATCCCTTGAATCTATGAAAATCTCAGTGGGACATAAATGCATTTAAATTTAGATATTAATAAATAAAAATTCTATAATTTTGACATGTTGTTTCTATTCACTACAAAATCTAATTTTATTGCTTTAATAAAAGAGATTTTCACAAATATTTTTCTGTAAAAAGCCCAAAATAGTTTTCTTGATTTTTTTTTTGTTATCTTGATTTTTTAATGTCTACATTATGATTAACATTACCAAGAATGTGTTAAACTTGGGAATTTAATTTACAGAAAATAAGATATTTATTTCACTATTATGCCATTAAAATGTTTATTTCTCTTCAATTAAAAGAGAATCAGCACTTGTTATATTCCTAATTAACTACAAAGCATTTCAAGTTAAGGAAATATACTGATCAGGAGCTAATTGTGAAATACCATTATCTTTATATTAATGGCCAGGCTTTGCTAAGCTGTCAAATACTGCCCTCAAGTGGCATTAATGGCTCAATGCAAGTTGCATTCATTGTTAATCATGCTAACAAAACCATGTTAAACAAATAAAATCAAAACCTACCTTACTGCTGAAAGTTAATTTTCTATATCTGTAAACTTATTTTAAATTTGAATCATGACAAAATAGTTATCATAATCTTGCTTTTTGTAATTTGTCCATAGAGGTTCCATGTTTAAATCATGACTGGTTATCATGAAACCTTTATGCACATCTAAAATCTCAGAAAAGAGTAACAGTAAGTGTTTCAAGGGCATAACTTGCATTCTATACAAATGAATGCAAAACTTAATAGCCTATAGCTTGTTTGGAAATCACTTAAGTAACAAATAACTATATACACTTTCAGATTTAAGAAATAATTTCCTCTTCAATTACAGTTAACTAAAAATGTTGGTGCTGATTGTAGGACCTTGATTTCCATTATGTTACATAATGTCCAAGTAATATTCTACCAAGAAAAAAATATCAGCAGTAAAAATAAATGAACTCAATGATATAGCTAGTGCCCTTCTAAACATAAACTATAGGGGTGAAAGTATTCTAGCTCCTCAGAAAACTTAATTTCAAGGCTCATGTAGTAAACACTCAGAAAAAAATATTTAGATAACCTTTGAAAGGTCATTGAAATTTTCCTATATTTTCCTTTTTCTTATCTTGTTCAGCAGCAAAGAGGTTTAACTAAATGCCTTATAAGGGAAATTAGTAATTTAAATGAACATTTTATGCTGGGAAAAATATAGCTGGGAAAAATATAGCTGGGAAAAGGCGCATGCATAACCAAACAGAGAGAAAGCAGTGACCATCCCAAAGCTTTTTGATTGCTTATAGCTTGCTTCAGTTGCATTAAGCCAAACTGGTGCTGTCTTTCTCCTTTTGCGCTCTGCACATTGTTAGTGCTCACCTGCAGCTTTCCTTCCAAAATAGCCCATTACATGACTGTACAGATCCCTCAGTGGAGCCTCTGGTGGCATTCTGTTCTGCCTCTGTGGGGAAACATTTGCCTTCGGCTTTGAAAGAGCATGTACAACAGTTTTATAAACGCCACCCAGGGAGCCCTGCGGTAGTCCTGTCTCATGACTTGATGATCTAAGAGTACTACGACTACCTAACTGATTACTTGCAATTCCTTCCTTTTGTAATATAGTAGGAATCTCTGTAGACTCCTTAATTGTTTTAGTACTTACTGATGTTGTACCAATTGTATCTAGAGGTCTGTACACACCAGGTTTTACTAGCTCAGAAACACTGTTTGAGCTGGTCTGGGGGGCGTTACTGGTGTTGCTATTGCTACTACTACTGAAGCCACTGAGCTTCCGCAGTCTCATCTTCCATGGGGCCTCTTTGTTTTCCATAGGATTATAAAACTGAACTGACTCGGTAGATGGTCTAAAAGTAACATGAACACTAGTTCGTTTTTTAGTAGCAATTTTCATGATTTTGGCTCTATGAGTTACTGTTTCAGACAAGCTCCTTTTGGTTGGAGAAAGCTTGCTAGTGTTTGTAACATGAGGCATTCTACGGTTAACAGGTGCTTTTAGTGTTGTTTTCTTGGCATGCATAACATGAGGGACAGTTTTTTTTTCATTAATTTGCATATCCATAACCTTTTCAACTAGTGTTATATCTACACAAGCATCTAATTCTGTGGCTGCTTGTCGATATAGATATTTCCTCTTTTCTTTATCACAAGGGCTACCTGAACTAGGTTCCGGTGACTGTTCATCACTGTTCAGTTGCTTAGATTTTTCAGAAGTCTTTGTTCTCATAAGACTATCTAATTGGTTAGATGAAGTATTATTCATGAAGACAGATGAGTTTTGTTCTTTTTGAAACTGTATGTTTACAGGAGTCCCAACAAAAGAGATATTTTCTAATTTATTTTCTTGATCTAAGTATTCTAATTTATCTAAGGATGACCTTTCATCCTTATTTACTGCAATAATCACTTCCTGAGAAGCTGCATCTTTACCTAACTCATTTTTACTGTGATTTTCCTGGTTTTCCTTAAAATATTCTTTCAGGGAGGAAAGAAGATCATCATCTCCTTCAAGGTCAATGTACTGGATTTGTTCAAAAGCTGAATCTGCGAGTTCTACTGGATCTATTAAGTGACAAAGATGGTCATATATGCTATCACCAACTTCCAGAGAAGACTCTCTACTATGAGTATCAGTGATGTGGCTTTCAGTGGATCTAGTTATTGAAGAAGCCTCTGTGGAACTCTGCAAGCTTGGCGCATGACGGGACGAACTGTCAATGACAGGAACTGCACCTTTGGCTCGTTCAACAGTGAATGGTTCCAAGATGTCAGAAGTGCTGCTACTTCGAGGCAACGGCTGTTCCTCATTCAAAGCACCAAAAACTTCATTCCCAGTGTCTTCACTTTGTGAAAAATGTCTGACTCTAGTTGGGCGGGGAAGTATTTGAGTATCATCAATATCTGTAAAAAAGAAATATTACATAGAAGAGAATGATATGAATATGAAAAATAAGTATTACTTTCAACCATACCCTAGTTAAATGCTTAAAAATAAAAAATTCTGAGATTTTTGTAAGCTCAATGAAAGAAAATATATTAAAAGTACAAATATGTTTTTAAATAATGATGGGCACAAGCCAATACAGCAGTGTCAATGAATTAGAAAACTACCAGAATATATTTTAAAATGTTAACATGCATAGAAAGAGACAGTAAGGTGATGAAACATTTGGAAGTGCAGTTAAAGATAGAGCTGTGCCAATAACTCAAGCAATTCAAACTGCTGTTCAGTTTTTCCTACTTATTAAGTTCCAAGCAGAAAAACTAGATCTTAACATAGAAAGCTGATCTAACTATACCATTGTAAAGTCTTATAGGGTCTCATAAATTCCCGTTTTCTTCCTTATCAGGCAAGAATCATCATCTTTTCTTCAAATCTTGCCTATCTGTTTGATCATGTATTACAAATGAAAATCTCCACCCTCCTCCTAAACTCCTCTTTGTCAGGAAACTATCTGTTCTATGAAGTATTTTATGTAATTTTATTACAGCATTAACATCTATTCAACCCTATCAAATAAAAACCAATATACTGTTAAAAAAAACTAATTGTATTTTTAAATTTCTGACTAATACACCATTTAATCCTAGGAAGAAACCTTCTCTGCCTATCACTAGCTCTTTCCATTAAACAACCATCAAACCTTAAAAACTGTATCTATGTTTTCTTACATCTCTTTTTAAAAATCACAGATTTCTGAATAAAAGTGGACATTACAAACTGTCTACTTTAACTCTCTCACTGAGGAGATCGAGGCTTAAAGAAGTGAAGATACTTTCTCAAATTTATAATCATAGTTTGAGAAGCAGGCTTAGTGTTATTACATTGCTTTTGTTGCCTGAAATGCTAAGTATATGGTAAAGGCTCAAAAATATTTATGAAATCAGAAATAACAAAATGGAACACTATTTAACTATACAGATATATACTAATTAGAAATATCAGAAGTAAAATACATCTTTGAATTTATCATGGCCTTTACAATACCTAGAAATAACTAAAATATTTTTTCAGAAGCCAGCAAAATATAATGAAAAAAAGGACACAGTCAAAAAGTCAGCTATTGTTACTCTTTAGGTTTGTAACACAAAGATAATAAGCAACAGGACTATAACTGAACAATCAAAATGAGAATTTAGATGCAGAGTAAGACAGACCTTGTCCAAGGTCACATAATAATTTATTGATGGTACTGTCTAGAATTTAGGCTTTCTTACTCTATACTCTGAGATCAGTTTTCTCATTTTTAAAATGGGAATAGCATTCAAAACATTTTCAGGATTCATACTATGGATGAAAGGAGACTAGTCTTCCTGTTATTTCATTCATATCATCCTCTTTGTATGAGGTCCAAAAGGAGCCACCTTATACCAAATTCAGGTCAAGAGAAATTTGTATTATGCCAAGATTCCACTATATTCCTGAAAATATACATTTATACTCTCTTCATAGGTCAAATTTTACAAAGTTAAACTTCTTTTATTAAGTTGAGAATATAATACTAAAATGATGCTGGCTTTCTTCTTCATGACCCTCCTCCCCCCCTTAGAAATTCTTCTAAATAAGAAGTAAAACATCTAAGAATCTTCATATTTATGCACATATACTTATTTATTATTGCAGCAGGTAAATAAAGCATATTTGTGCATCTTGATGAATGTAAATATTTTCGGTTGTTATATCTCTCACAATTGATCATAAGAATCTCTGTGCAGAGGACAGAATTTGTTCAACATGCACAAATATTCCTTTTTTTTTTTTTTTTGCACAAAATATCTTTTCCACAAAATATTCTCATAGGACTCAGCAAAGTTTATGGCAAATACTATGTAACTTTTCTATAAAAATTCTTAAGAATTATGTAGTTGAAATTTTATCAGCTCCAAATTTAAAATCAAGATCATAAGTCTTACTAAAATTTAATGTTATGAGACTAGCAAATAAGTGAACTTCAGAAAAAAAAGTAGTTTTAACCTTTTGCACTCGGATGTCGAGTGTGGCTCGACACGGTTAGCATCGGTAGCAGCTCGAGAAAAAAGCAAGCGAGTGCAAAGGGTTAATGTTTAGTTTCTTTTATTGATATCTCATTCTAAAGCCAGTAAAGATTACTATAAAGTTGTTTTTAGAAATTTCTTCCCAAACCCAGTCTCCCCATTGCATATTAGAAAATTTAACCATTTATTTTAGCCTAAGTTGTTTCCTAAACTTTTGTAACCACATATGAATATCTAAAACTTTTATGCAAGTTTAAGAGATTTTTAAAAATATATTTTTCTATCCATAATACAGTGTTAAAGAATTTAAATTTAAACAAAAAAACTTTATGAAAGTTTTAAGCTTTAAATACAGTTCTTACATCAGCATATGACAATACTAATTGCATAAAATCAAAGAAAATAATTGCTAACAGAAAGCTAATGTCAGCACTTGCATAATTGACTCTAATAAGCCTTAAATTGAAAGAAATACAGTAAAACCTTGATATAATGTGCTAATTCAGGCGAGGGGTTGTCTGTTAAAGCTGGAAATCCGTTATATAAAAGTAGGTTTTCCGAATGCATATGTTAAAAATTTGACAAATTAGTAACTTTTTAACTTATGTAGACATGTTTGTGTAATTAAAATTATGTATGAAAGTTTAATTGCACAGAAAACTGTTCTATATGTATTACAATAATTTTAAATTCTTCCTGAATAGGTCTAATTAATGTGTGCATTCAACCAGACACCACGAGTAAACAAATGCACACAGCTGGGGTGTGGCTTAGCGCATGTCAGAACATAAGCCAGCAGGCGATAAAACTGCTACAGAAAGTCATGCCACACGCCAACAGAACCAATTACTGGGTGGGATGCGGTGTGATCACGTGCTAATCATTCTCCAAACACTGTTTACAAGCAGTGACTCTTGTATTTAAATATAAATAGTTGTAGATACATAATATTTATGTTGGCAAAATTAGTAGTGTTTTTTCCAACATATGGCCTAGTCACTATAATTTGTTAAAAATAAGAGTGAACAACAAAAAAACAATAACCTTGTTGATTTAATTATAAGCAAATCTTGGTTAAAAGCATTTTAACCCTTTGCACTCGCTTGCTTTTTTCTCGATTCCTTTATTCTACTCGGGATTTAATTTTTTTAATACCCCAGATTTTACAAAGCGTGGCAGTAGAATAAAAAACTGGAGTTTCTTTTCATACAAACTTATTTATTTGGATTTTTTTATATTTCAAATTATTGATACATTCAAAGAGTAATTTGCACTCGGCATCCGAGTGCAAAAGGTTAAGATTAATTAACAAGGTGTTAATTTTCACATATGACATATGGACTGTAAGTTTTGTCCATTAAATCTGAAGTCTGTGAAATCGAAGTCCACAAAATTAAGGGTTTACTGAATAACTAAACTTTAAGGAGAAAAGGCGAAATAATAGCTAAACCATATATAGTCTTTTCTACACTCTACGCATTGTTCTAAGAATCTTATATATATTAACTCATTTAATCCTCATAACAACTCTGAAGTAGGTGTTATTATCCCCATTTTATATACGAAAAAACTATTTAAGTGATCTGCTTTAGGTTACACAGAAAGTGGAAAGTTGGGATTGGAAGGCAAATATTAGTGCATGTCCTTATACTCTTGAATAATATATATTTATGAAATAATTCATTAATTTTTTAAGTTGGTAAAAATTATATTATTAAAGCAGCACAGTAAGTTATCTCCATAAAGATAAAAATCGTAGAAGTCAAAACTTAGTCAAATACAATATTTGTAAATTATACAGAAGAAAACAATTGACAGTTTGTATTAGATTGCTGAAAATAATGGTGGCATCAGGTTAAAATAAAAATGGCCTTCACAATAATCTAATTATACTGCTTATATTTTACCTTAAAAAATAACAGCCTCTAAATTAAATTAGTTTAACCTAAAGTGTTAGTAAGCACTGAATGAGCAAAACAAGAAAAAAGGTTTTTTAATAAACTAAAAAATACTTTTGAACACTGAGAAAATGGTTCCTACAAAATACTGGAAATATCAGTTTTATCTCTGGATTTCCTTAAAATATTTAGCATTAAAATTTTCTGTATTAAAAAGTAGTTTTTTTAATAATATCCTGCTTCAGAAAAAAACAACAACAAACCTTTGATATTTCAAAAGATAAGCTGTAAATTAAAGCATAATGTATAAAGTAAATAATTCCTTACACTATAATTTTTTATTAATATCTTAATATCCCCATTGCTTAAAATAGCTCATCACAGAGTAGGAGCTCAATAAAATTTTTAATAATTTCTAAAACAAGGTACAGAATCAAGTGCCCAAATCCCTTTTACCAAAGTTAAATTCCATTATAAGTCAATCATAATAGCGATCGGTAATAATACATATTTTTATAGCTCCTGAATTCATTAAAATCATTTACATTAGTACACTGAAATTGATGCCACTCTGAAGCTCAAGATTTTTTTTTCTGGAACTGCCTAAAGGAAATGGCAATGTCCTTTATGTAATTTTTGCCTATTTGGGCAATAAAGGCAATGTACCCTTCAAGGTAAGCAAAAACTATAGAGCATTCTATTTATAATCTTACTAACAGAGGCTAGTAAAAAACTCTACATCTTTTTAAGACTAGATGTTCAGTTTGTAGGTAATTCAAAGCAGTTAACTACATCACTGAAATCATGAAATGACTAAAAAGCAACAAACCAAGTTTAATTAATTTTCATTTTAGACCACTAAAATTTAAACCACTAAACTATCTTTTGTTCTTTTATCCTTCTAATAATTTTTTCCTTGACTCTTAAATTCTGGAAACAGGCAAATAACTACTGATCACCTTTTATGATAAGCAAAGTATACTGCTTAATTTGTTTATAAACATGTTATATAATGTCATGTTTAAGTTAGCTTCAGA
Organism: Eptesicus fuscus; assembly: GCF_027574615.1. Lineage (NCBI taxonomy): Eukaryota > Metazoa > Chordata > Mammalia > Chiroptera > Vespertilionidae > Eptesicus > Eptesicus fuscus. The sequence goes on from NC_072477.1 coordinate 88,984,339, forward strand.
TTTTTCCTGAGATGTACTTTAAAAAAAAAAAAAGCACAAAATTTTTCAGCAAAAACTTTCTAATTTAGAATTATGCTTAAACCAGCAGATTATAGGCAGAAAAGCTGTGAAATCTTACTAGCACATATTGATGATAAGAAGAAAGAAGTTCTTTGATTGTATAAAGAAGGGCCGGCCTACTTGTTTGATTAGAGATGAAAAATTCTCTTTCTGATCAGGCAGAATTTAGGAACAGGATGGGGTGTGAGAGATACCATCTTCTTTCTTCTAATACTCAGAAAATAGAAACAGAAAGATCAAAGTATTTTGCTCTACGAGCTCAATTCAAATAATGCAGCATTGTTAATAACATTAGCAGTGTATATTATATGGCCTAGACAGACTAGACTCTGGGGCTAATAGCAACAAATATGGCAAACAAATTAGCAACTTTGAAAACTTATTGAAAGAAAGTAGGTCTGCAAACTATTTCAGGGTGAGAAACCCACAGTGCTTGATTAGAAAATAATAATAGTTGCAAAAGTATAAACAAAGTCAGTTGCACACAACATGCTTATGTTCTTTTACATCCCTTCTTTCATTAAAATATTATTTTTGACAGTAAAAGCTAATTTGAATAAGAATAATTATTGAGATTTCTGGCTTCTCTCTCATCTGTTTATCAGGAAAATTAAAGACTGTTAGGCTGGGCTAACAATGTGTAGAAGAAGAATTAGTATCAGAGAAAGAACAGGGCGTGTGCTTTCAAAACACCAGTTTAACTTGTAGAACTTTAAAAAATGATGTCAGATGCTTGTGCAATGTCCAACATATAATATCAAAACCTCAGGCAGGAGCCTGGAAAAAAATACTTTTCAGTATTAGATGAGTTTGATGTTAAGAATTAAGGTCACTGACACAGTGCCAATGCCCTTGAATCAGTCCCCAGAGCTAAAGAAAACTCTTCAAGGATATTCAGCTACTCAACTAGTTTACTCTGTATAAAGCTATAACAAACACATAGCATCGCACTCACAAGGTAGGCAGAATGGACATCTTAACCAAAAATACTTGGAGGAAAAGAAGAAAAGAGGAGGAAAAAAGGATGGACAAAATTAGGGTATTTTCAAAATTGGTGGTTGGTTTTTAAAATCTTACTATGTTAAAAAAGAAGGAAATTAAAAGGAGTTTCTTTTTACCCCCATAAGAATCCAAGAATATCAGGTAAATATTGTTCTGGAAAATTCTACTTCTAATCAAAAGCCAGAGTGTTTATCTCTGAGTAGTTTCATTGTTGTTGTTGTTGGTGGTGGTGGTGGTGGTGGTGGTGTGTGTGTGTGTGAAGTTGTTACAGACATCTCAACTCTCTATCTTAGATGATGAGTCCAGGATTCCAGGATTTATTCTGAGTTCAATTAAATATGCTCACATGAAATACAGAATTGTGAAAAACATTTTTTCTTTACGTACTAGTTCACTTTCCTTATTATTTTTCTCTGTATATTAAACTATTTTAAAGTAAAATTTATTCAAACCTTGTAAGAAAATAGTTTGGTTGAGGATCTAAGACTGTGATTTCCTTTAAATTTAGCACTGTTCATACAACTTCATTTTCCTCTCTCTCTCTCTCTCCCCCTCCCCCTCAATATAACTAATACCTGAAGAAGCAAACTCTAAGCTTCAATTTGCCTCCAAGAACCACAGGGGCAATAAAAAAAATCCAGTTATTCTGATTTCTACTGTGTAAGCTTATGTTAGAATAATCCTGTCCAATTTTCATAAAGCTAGTATTTAAAATTATGACATTGGTTCGATGTCTTCCAAATTTGTTCCCTCTGAAACCTTAGTGTTATAGTACGAAAATATGTGTACCTGGGTAAGTTTTCCATGATTAAGTAAGTTTGAGAAATATTGAGTTAAACAATTTTTTTAACAGGACTTCTGGGGGCCTTTAATGTGTTGAGGTACACTATAAATCTTTAACCCTTTTTACGCCTATTAACATCTCCTAGGAAAGGTTTTCAATTACACATCCGTTTCTAAAATGCTGGATTCATTCACAAGTCAGTTCTCAGGAGAGTTTTTGTTCCTTGCTTCTTTTAAGTCCTAAGAGAAAAATGATTTTTACTCAAAGTCTAGTTATGCTTTTATACATAACACACACACACACACACACACACACACACACACACACACAAGAAACACTGGAGGAAATTGTTTTTCAAGTTATCAATAAAAAAACACTGGTTTGGAGGATTATGTATATTATTCCCTATACTCTCCCATATAATCCATATTTCCTAAAATTAACATTATTTTAATAATCAGATATAAAATTTGTTTTTATTTAGTAACTGGTGTCTCACTATTATCTAAATCTTTAAAACTCTCATAGAAGGAATTTTATCCCAAATGGGGGAAATGAAAACAACAATAAATAAAGCAGCCACTTAGAAAATTTCTTTCAAGCATTTCTACATAAAAACACCTCCCCCATCAAATTATTAAAAGGTAATCTTTCTGAATTATGTATTGACAGCAAAGCAAGAATTCTGAGACAGGAATTTATCCTGGTGAAGAAACAACTTTAGAACATTTTAAAGGGAACAACCTCATCTTTATTTGAGCGTTTTAATAATATTTTAGCATTTAACATGCATATTTTCCAAAATATTACTTAAGTTGCAGACAATCAATTTTGTAAAGCCCTTAAGACTCTGAAAAAAAGAAATCTTCCTGACAGTTTTAAGATGGCAGTAGAATATTTAATCCTAGCAAACATTTAAGAATTAATGGTAAAACCTCATTTTATTTTTCTAAACACATCAAAAGTGGTTTACATTAAATGCTTTAACTGTATTTAAACAAAGCTTGAAGCAAAAAATATATCTAAGAGAAATTTATAACAAATTGGGAGTATCTTTTATTTGTATCGAATTTAGTTATAAGAACAGAAACATTGTTTTATTTGCCATTTAGATAAGTATATTATAATCTGATATAAGCAACCAAAACCAGGGCTACTTATATAGGAAGGTATAGTGCTTCCATGGAGCATTGAAGAGACAAAATAACCTAATTCTTTATTTGGAGGTAAGTATCAAATGTAACAAAAATATGTTAAAATTCATAGTATTCCATTTATTTATTTCAAATCTTACTACTTGTTGTACTAGTAGCTTAATTAATTCAGGTAGCCTAATTTTATTGGTATAAAATACATTCATTTGTCATCAAATACTTATTGAGCATCCAGATTTAGATCTAAGGTCAAATTTTCTATTTTATTATTGTCATCAATAAAACTGCACAATTGTATCATAAAATTCATTAGTAATTCATTATTTCTAATTAATTATATTTTGGATTCAAAAATAATACTGAACACCTCTCAAAAATATCATAAAGAATATATTAAAGTAACCTTCCCAATCAAGATATCCTGAAATAGAAAACACAAATATATCACATCTGATAATTGAATATTTCATTTTCTCATTTTAGAAAAAGCCAATACAAAAAAATTTTTTAAGTGAATACTAAGTTTTTTCATTGACAGTATTTCCAAAGAATACCAAACACAAGAATGTCTGTGTTATCTACATGTTATCTAACTCTTGGTTTTGGAAATCTCTGATCTTAATGGTTTAGGGATGGTGGAAGGGACTTCACCTGATGCACCTTCCTTCACATAAGCCTACAGTCCATTAGGAACTGAAAGGCAGATAGGTTGTTTTAGAAAAACAAACCGAAACAAAACCGGCCACCTCACCATAAGTGGCAATGTACTCCTAAGAAGAGAGATAGGAAAGTACCCAAGAATGTATAGGTAACTAACTTTCTTTGAGCTAGCACATTTTGCATAGTAACTACATTCAACACAGGCTTGCTTCTTTCTAAAAGACAAGACATGATATGATTTTATTCATTGAAAACTTTTTTAAAAAAGAAAAAACTTATCTATGGTGATGAAAATTAAAGTGGTTGTGTGGGTGGGGGGGTGTAGGTGTGCATGTGCATGTGCAAGTGCATCAGAAGGGTACTGACTTAGTGTTTCTAGAAAATTTTAGGGGGAATGAAAACTTTCAATATTTTGTTTCTGGTAATGGTTAACAGCGGTGTGTACAATTCTCAAAACTCATTAAACTGAACCCAGGATCTATACATTTTATTATATATTAATTAAACCTTATTAAAGAGACCATACCAGTAACTGGGGATTAAGAACATTAGTACAATTAAAAAGTTGAGCAGGTTTTAAGGCTCCTTAGAAACTGAAGCTTCACAGAATGGCTTCTTTGTTTGGTTTTAAAATGAGTGAGTTCTTAGGATTCTATATATTATTATAAGCTAATATAAATACAAAGATTTATTATAAAATAACTTTCAGATTATGTACTTTTCTTGATATTAACTCCCCTTGCTTACTTCCATTACTATACATGACAGAGACTGCATTATTCAAGATATACCATAGTGTAGTAAAAACAATGGAAGATTGAAAGTCAAGGCTCTGACTGTTATCTTCCAAGTCATCTTTTGCGAAACATTATAATGACATAAATATATACTATTACATCTTTTAACCATCTAAAAAGAAAAAAATCGAAACATAAACAGAAAAAAAATTGGCCATTTACAACCCAAAATACTAGACATTGGCACAGCACTAAACTTAGCACTTCCAGAATGAACTGCAAGGATAGGATTAGAGTTCAAATAACTCAAAATGTTGATTTCTCAACCACTTTCCCAATTTCCCACACCTCCCCCAAAGAAATTAACTTTGAAGAGTTTATTTGATTAAGCAAAATTTGAAAGCAGAAGGATTAAAAAGTGCAAAAGGTGGTGCAGAAATTAGCAGAGGTGGCACTACCTGAAAGCTCATCAGAAAGGGGAGTGAGAACAATATCAGGCAAGAAGGGTTTGGAAGTATGGATCAGAACAGGAGCACTTTTAGCACTGCGTATATAGGCCGATGGCAGAGCACATTCACCAATGGATCGGCTTCTCATGGCTTTAAAAAAAGGAAAAGAAAGAAGTGGGAAAGGAAAAAAGAAGAGTGACTATAATGAAAGGCTTGTGTCACAGAAAAAGCAGCAACAGAGAAAACTAAAAGATACAAAGGAAGGAAATTTTAAATTAAAACATTTCAGCACGGCAAATATTGGCAAGCTGTAAGAAAAGAAATCAGAGAACATATATGACCTTTCAAATGTAAATATTTTGATGTAAAGCAGGAAAATGCTTTTTATTATTAGCAGTTACAATGGTAGAGCATTACAAAACAGCAGACACTTTAATAAGCCCTATGTTCTCAAAACCAAGGGTTGATAAGTTCATTGAATGGAAACATAAAAAAGAACTCAGTATTATTAGTTCAAATAAATTTTTGGTACCATATTTGGGCCTTTCTTTGAGCCATCTGAGACAATTCTGAACCATTCTTCTTAATAAAGCTGAATTCCTAGAAAAATAATTCCTACTTTCATACACTTCCCTAATAAATTGTCAAGGACATTCAAGATCTTTTTTAGAAAATTGTATGTAATTCATAATCTAAAGAATTGAATCTTATGGTATTTGTTTCTGGTAGGAGAATACTTAATCAAATCAGTATCTCTTATTTACATGAAAGTTAGTACAACTTTATTTATTTTTTAAATCTTTACTGTTGAAAGTATTATATGTGCCCCCTTTTTCCCCATTGACCTCTTCTAGCTCTCCCCAGACCCCGCCCCACCCCCACAATTTAAAAAGTTTAAATAGAAACATTTACAGAAAATAAAATTTGTAATCAGCATGAAGAATCAATTTACTAAAAAAGTAAACAAGTTTGTGCTTACTCAAAATCTTAAGCATAGTATATAAAAACTTAGCACTGCCCAGCTGATGTGCTTTAGCTGGTGTGCTTCAGTGGTTGAGCGTCCACCCATGCATGAATCAGGAGGTCACCAGTTCAATTCCCGGTCAGTGCACACACTTGGGTTTCGGGCTCGTCCCCAGTAGGGCATGCACAGGAGGCAACTAATCTATATTTCTCTCTCATTGTTGTTTCTATCTATCCCTCTCCCTTTCTCTTGCTCTAAAAATCAATAAAAACAAATAAAATAAAAAAACTTAAAAAGTGTATTACTTTTTAAAAATTGCATTTGTAGCTGTATGTCTTTAAAGGAGAGTCACAAGTTCACAAGACTAAAGGCAAATTTTATTATATTTAAAACTAAAGTAATAATTAAGTTTAGCTCAGCTGGTATGGCTTAGTGGTTAAGCATCAACCTATGAACCAGGAAGTCATGGTAAGATTCCTGGACAGGACACATGCCCAGGTTGTGGGTTCAATCCCCAGTGTGGGACGTGAAGGAGGCAGCTAATCGATGATTTTCTCTCATCATTGATGTTTCTGTCTTACCCTCTCCCTTCCTCTCTGAAATCAATAAAGATATATTAAAAAAGAATAGCTATTAATAATTAAGTTTATACTTCCCAAACATTTTTTAACTTAACTATTAGTTTAGGAATTTTTGAATAAGTAGTTATGTGTATTGTTGTGTATAGAGGACTTTTAAAAAACAATACTGCATAATATTGCATAACAGTGAAATAGTGTCATTGGTAAAAAGATTTGTTTCCCTGATACCTAAATTACTTAGCCTGTCACACAGGCCTTTGCAACTAGCTGCAATAAACACTGAAACTTCATCTCCAACCCTTCTCTCATCCTGCTGTCATACAGAATTTTACACTGTTCCCAGAAAATTTCATGCTTTCACAACAGCATGGCTTTGTGAGTTCATTATATACTTGGTCTTCTTTTCTTCCTGAGACAACCCTTCATACTCAAAATGGCATCTCATCTGTGAATCTCTCCCACATAATTAACTTATTAGCAATAAAGCAATGAACAAAACAAACAAGAATTCCTGCTTTTACAAAGCTTACAATCTATTTTTAGTGGATTGTATGTTTCCAGTGTCAGCCTCCCAACTTTTCAAATGTAAAAAACATATCCTCTTATCTTTATATCCTACAGTGAGGCTCATATGAACTTAATAAACCTTTACTGAGTGGATATCTGTATTTGAGAAGCCCAACAAAATCATTTAAAAAACCAAAGTTTCAGTTGAGAATATATAGAGGAGAAAACCAGAAGAATTATTAACCAAAAACTAAAGGTATGCCAGAGTTGATAACTGGAAAAGAATGATAGATTTTTCAGAAATTGTTATTTATGTTGGCAAAATAAGTAATTCCTTAAGAGCAGTTTTTAGATAAATTTATGTGCAGCAAAACATGGAAGGTAGGAGTATATTAAGACAATGGCAACAATTTTTCTTCAGTGTATGGCTTGTATTAAAAATAAGTGTATTTTAAAATGGAACACATACACAAAATGTTAGAATCTGGCTCTACTCATATTTTCCTGCTAGTTTCTTGTTTTTGTGAAAATGACCAATAATTTTATAATCCAATCTGAAATAACTGTTCTGTTGATTTCAAGATAATCACTCAGTAAAAGTTGTTACAGCAAAGACACACACAAGGCAAAACTTGAAGTGCTGCTTGTTAACACATACCACCTACAGTTATAATCAGATGTGATTTGCAGAGATAATTCTTTTAAAACTAAACTGAATCAAATTTTTGATTACACAAATTATAATATGCTTTCTTCTATTTTTTCCCTTGGGTTAGATAATTCCTTCTGTTTCTCTTTTCCACCACCAACTTGAAGAGATAGGGCATTTCCCTTGGAATTTCTTCCATAATTGCAGTGGTATGTCAGTGTTATGATCTGAAATGAATTCTTCCAACACCGACCACTATGTTTGTTACTATACTACAGGTCTTTATGCATACCTGGAAATCTGGCAAGTGCCTCACAACCATGCAACTCCCACTATAAAAAATTAGAATAAATTAAGTACTGGAATTTTTGAGATGTAGTAACCTAAAGCTTATGTCAGAAAATCTCTGTTAAGCCACTAACATTTCTATTGCTGCATACATGCCAAAACCACATTCATCAGTGATCTTCTTACATCTGTAGTATCCTTTTATACATAGATAAAAGGGCAGTATCAAAAATATAACATCAAAAAGTAAAATCAGCATGGCTGATGTGGCTCAGTGGTTCAGCGTCAACCTATGAACCAGGAGATCAGGGTTCAATTACATCAGGCCCATGCAGTGTTGTGTGCTCAATCCCCAGTAGGGGGCATGCAAGAGGCAGTGATCAATGATTCTCTCCCATCCTTGATGTTTCTCTCTCTCCCTCTCCCTTCCTCTCTGAAATCAATAAAACTGTATTTTTTTTTAAAGAAAAAACACATTTTCAAAACTACAAGCATGCCAATTTTTAAAGGATTCTTATCTTCACTTCACCCCACTAAAAATAAAAAAATAAATAAATCCACTCTAATAAATTCATTTTGGACCACACTATCAAAAACTGTAACCTTCACTTCAGAGTTCCCATGCAGCATAAGAACACAGACAGCAAATGTGATGGATCACTGAAAGCATACAAACATATAAAATAAACAGGAGGAAGACAACTCTGGCCTTTTCTCACTTCCAAAATGTAACACATATTTCTCACTAATTTTAAATTAAGTTCACAATATGTATACATGTGTGTTCACTGGAAGAAATATACCTGTAAGTTCTCAAATTTAGGCCCAAGTCTATAATAAACTAAGAGGAAAATCTGGAATCAGAGCAGTGATATATTTATTCCAAATGTTGAATACCAGGTTTTAAGTCATAATTGCAAACATTTAACATTGCTTCTCATGGATATATCCTATATTAAGTCCTAAATTCACTGTACCTCCTTTAATATTTGCTGGCATAGCAAAACCTTAAAAATTTTAATTACATTTTAAACTCAATATGAATAACAGAAAAATTCTTATTAAGGCCATCCTGAGAAATCTGACTAGAGGATTATGGAATATTTAATATTTTTTTAAATGAAGACAAGTTGCCTTTAAGTGAAAAAACAAATCCTCTTAGCAGAATTCCAATCTGAAAACTCTAGAAAGCAACCAATAAAATACATGTTTGGATATAATAAAATTACTTTTTTATAAATTTCACCAGAGACTACACTAGTGCCCTCATGAAATATAAGGACATCAAATGCAGAGATTAGTTTAGACTACAAGTATAAACAAAGCTGCTTAAAGTTAAATAAGTCTTTAGAAGTTATATATGTTATCACTCTATCAGGTAAGTCAGTTGTGAGAAAAAACACAATACTTTAAAATATATATATATATATGTTTTATTGAGTTTCAGAGAGAGTGGAAGAGAGAAGGAAAGAGAGAGAAATGTTTATCCACTGCCTCCTACACGCCCCATATAGGGAATGCAGCCCACACCCGGGAAATGTTGTGCCCTCACTGGGAATTGAACAGGCAACCTTTAGGTGCACAGGACAACACTCAACTGAGCTACATTGGGCAAGGCAAAATATAATACCTTTAACAAGAGGAACTTAGGTTTGTTATTTAAAGGACTACTGCATAAAAGAGAAATGTAAAGTATATTCTCAATGTGATTTATTTCTCCCAATTCAAGTCATACAATTAAGAAATAGAGAATGACAGACTTTTAAAAAATAAAATTTTCAAAGGCAAATCTGTGATTATTTCAAATGTCTAATTCGCTTTCTGTTCTTAATGAATATCAAATATTTTAAAATATATTTTATTGATTTTATACAGAGAGGAAGAGAGAGGGATAGAGTTAGAAACATCGATGAGAGGGAAACATCGATCAGCTGCCTCCTGCACACCCCGCACTGGGGATGTGCCTGCAACCAAGGTATGTGCCCTTGACCAGAATCGAACCCGGGACACTTCAGTCCGCAGGCCGATGCTCTATCCACTGAGCCAAACTGGTTAGGGCATCAAATATTTTTTAAATTTACTGGGGTTTACAGAAAAACTGAGTGGCAAGTACAAAGAGTTCTAATATATCCTCTTCTCACCAGCACCAGGTTCCCCAAATATTAACATCTTGCATTAGTCAGCAAGGAATATTTGCTACAACTGATGAGCCAATACTGATAGCTTATACCAGGGATCACTCTTTGTGTTGTGCATTCTATGGGTTTTGGACAAATTTATAATGACACATATACACCATTATAGTATCATACAGAATAATTTCACTGTTCTAAAGACCCTCTATGCTCCCCACCTATTCATCCCTCCTCCTTGCCCTGCAATACTGCCTCACCCCATAACCAGTGACCATTTTACAGTCTCCTTAGTTTCCCGTCTTTCAGAATGCCATATAGTTGAAATCATATATAGCCATTTCAGATTGGCTTCTTTCACTTAGCATTTGGGGCTCCTCCATATATTTCATTGTCTAATAGCTAATTTCTTCATATCCTATATAACAAAAGCCTAATATGCTAAGTGTCCAGTCATCCAGTGGTCCATTCAACCAATCAAAGTGTAATATGCTAATGATATGCTAAGGCCGCTCAACTGCTCGCTATGATGTGCACTGACCACCAGGGGCCAAACAGTTGACCAGTTGCTGTGATGTGCACTGACCATCAGAGGGCAGACGCTCCGACTGGTAAGTTAGCTTACTGTTGGGGTCTGGCCGATTGGGACTGAGCGAGACGGGCCGGACACGCGCTGGAGCCTTCCCGCAGTCCCTCCCCGGCTGGCCAATCTCCCAAGTTCCTCGCCAGCCCTGATCATGTACTGGTGAGGTCCCTCGGCCTGGCCTGTGCCCTCTCGCAATCTGGGACCCCTCGGGGGATGTCGAAGAGCCGGTTTCGGCCCAATCCCACTGAACGCAGGAGCTGCCCCCTGGTGGTCAGTGCACACCCCTAGGGGGAGTGCTGCTCAGCCAGCAGCCAGGCTCATGGCTGGCAAGTGCTACCCCTGTGGGTGTGCACTGAGGGCTCCCAGATTGTGAGAGGGCGCAGGCCGGGGTGAGGGACACCCCCTCCCCTGATGTGCACGAATTTCATGTACTGAGCCTCTAGTCTCTAAATAATATTCTGTGTGTGTATGTACTAGTTGTTAATATATTCACCCACTAAAGAACATCTTGGTGCTTCCAAGTTTGGACAATCCTATATAATAAAAGGCTAATATGCAAATTATCCCCTTGACCAGGAGTTTGAATGAGAGTTCGACCAGGGGGCAAGGCCAGGCAGCCAATTGCCTGTGGCCCCTCCCCCTAGCCGGCCCTGCCCCAGATCGGCCCCCTCATCCCGATTGGGGGTAGGGCCAGCCCACCAACCGCTCACAGCCCTGCCCCCAGCCGGCCCCACCGATTGCCCCCCCCAATTAGGGGCGGGGTCAGCTGGCCAACCTCCCGCATCCCCTCCCCCTGGTCGGCCCAGCCGGCCAGACCCCAGTCGTGCACGAATTTGTGCACTGGGCCTCTAGTTATGAATAAAGTTGCTACAAATACTTGTGTGCAGGGGATTGTATGGATGTCATGCCTTCATGTTACCTGAATAATTATCAAGGATGGTAAGAATATGTTTATTTTTTTAAAAAACTACCAAACTGTCTTCCAAAGTGACTGTACCATTTTGCATTCCCACCAACACTGATAGTTACTGTTGCTCCACCACCTTATCAGCACTTGCTGTTGTCAGTATTCTGGATTTTAGCCATTCTAATAGGTATGTGGTGGTATTTCATTGTTTTAAGGACAATTTATTTTTAAATCCTACAGATTAAACCTATAGATATATCTGCATATATGTATAAAGTATGTAAGTATACATAACTGTATTCTGTACCATTTTAATAGCACAAAATTGGAAATTAACTAAATGTTCATCTTCAGGATATGGGTTACATTATGGTACTTCCATGTAATGAAATCTGATGTAAGAAATTCAACAATTTCTGATATACAATAATCTTTAAAATGTATCATTATAGCTTGACTTCACTTCCTAGCACCTCTCCCTTTCTTACCCCACACTCCAGCCACTATGACCCCCTTATTCTTTCTTTCTAAGCACACTCCTGCTCCAGGCTTTTATGTTTTTTTCTTCTGCTTAGAACACTCTTTCCTCTAGATATCTGCTCTCACTTTATTGTTGTCTCTGGTCTTAAATCATGATTAGATAGGCCTTCACTGACTTCCCTATCTAAAACAGTCCCATTTCAACATCCTATACTCTCTTGTCCTTTATTCTACTTACTTCACAACACTACTTCCTGAAATGGTTACTGTTTTATCTATTTTTTATATGTCTCCCCAACACTACAACTGTCAGCTTCAGTGGAATTTATTAGCTTTGTTCCTTCCAAAAGCCTGAATGCTTAGACAGTGCTTACATAATGAGTACTTAAAAAAACTTTTTTCGTTTGAATGTCTAAAAAGTCATGATTCATAACAGTGTGTGTATTATACTATGTACACAGGCTAAATGTATAAAATATCTTTAGCAGCATGCTCAAGAAACTGAGAATAGTGGTTTTCTCTAAGGAAATGAAGGGGGAAGGTGAGGAGTAGTGATGAGGGAAAGACCAGAATGTATATACTTTCATAGTTTGAATTTTTAACTAAGTTCATTAAGAACACAAAATATTAATTTTAAAAACTAAAGAAAATGTATGTCCAAAGAATATCCTAATTTAATTTGCTGCTTCTTTTAATATTTTCTACCTTTAGCAGGTACCTTTATTACCAAAATTGTTAATGCTTTAACTTTTTACTTCATAGGTTTCTTCAATGAACAGGTATGATTTAAAGATGAATATTACTCACATATATAATATGCCTTTTAAAAATTAGAGATATACCAACATGTTAACAATGATTACTTTGAATTAGACAGCTAAAAAGTCTTTACATTTAAACCTTTACTCCCCACACTAAGCGTAAACTACTTCTATAAAAAAATTCAGGAAGAATTTTAAAGATATTCAAGTAAGATTTAAAAGACCATGATTTTGCAGGGCCAGTGTGGCTCAGTGACTGAGTGTCAACCCATGAACAAGGAGGTCACAGTTTGATTCAGGTCAGGGCACATGCCCAGGTGGCGGGCTCCATCCCAGTAGGGGGTGTACAGGAAGTGATTATCTCTCACATTGATGTTTCTATCTCTCTCACCCTCTCCCTGAAATTAAAAATAAAATTTAAAAAAGACCATGATTTTTAAGTCTTTTAAATCTTTAATTTCTATATTCTCTTTCTAGTTTTGTTTCTCTGTTTAGAATATAATTCTTAACACTTTAGAACCCATCATTTTATAGATGACATATCCTTACAACAATGGTTTTAAATTTCTTTTAAATTAACAGTGTTTGCCAATGATTACCATTAAATAATAGATACATTCCTCCAGAAAATTCTCCTTCCATAGAATTGTAGATTGTAAAGCCTGAAGTAACTACAAGCAATTTTGTTTCAGGCACTACACAGATGAAGTAAGTAAAGTCTAGAAAGTTCAGTAAATTTTCTAAGGTTATCTAGCTATCTAGTAATGAAAGAAGAGTGAAAAAAGAGACTAGGACACAGCCCTTTTGCTTTTCCTTATAGCACTCAATCTACTACAATTCAAACCAAGTTAAAAATCTCTGAGGGGGAAAAGGAATAAAATGGTAGCTAAATCTATAGTATCCTGAGTGATCCTTGTTAAAAACAGCAAGGAACCTAGCAATAGACTCCACCTTGGCCTCAGCTGTCTGCAAATAGAGAGCATGTATTCCTTGCTGAAAGTCTGAAGCCAATCTAAATATGTAACTGTAGTACTGAAAGTTTTCCATGTTTGTGAGTATATTCACTTAGTAGAAACTATACCAGTTAATGCATGAGTTCTGGAAAGTGAATCAGTTCTACTTCAACTCTGTAAAATAACAGTTTAGAATTATTGACATTACAGTAAAATAAACTACATAAAAATAATGTACGATAAATCTTAATACCATAAAGGAACAACACAGCATGTCATTGGACTCTTGAGTACTACTGAAAGAAAAAAAAGGTTTTGCTATAGAAGTATTTCATTTAACAATAAAAATCAACTGATAAGAAAACTGCATTTAGATACATTGTTACTAAGGACTATAAATGGATTCCCCTGTACAATTCTCATGATCGTAAAGAGTACATACCAACAGTTTTTTGCCGTACTATACTCCTCGCCTTTTCAGTTCCTGGGGAACCAGTGGTTGTTGCACTTCTCTGTCTCATTGGGGCTTGGCCAGGCTGATCACGACTCCATCCTCTAGAAAATGACTTGTCAACTGAAACTTTCTGAAATTCATGTCCAACTCCTAGAAATGTAGATTTGCAATCTTAGTATATCTGATCAATAATCTTTTCAGATTATGTGTACTACCTAACCTCAGATTCTTAGACTTATTCATAATCTATATATATAAAAGCCTATGCGACCGTTTGACTGGTGGCTATGATGCACACTGACCACCAGGGGGAAGATGCTCCGACCAATAGGTAAGCTTGCTGCTGGGGTCTGGTCAATTGGGACTGGGTGAGACGGGCCGGACACGCCTTGGAGCCCTCCCGCGGTCCCTCCCTGGCCTGATTGTGCACCGGTGGGGTCCCTTGGCCTGGCCTGTGCCCTCTCGCAATCCGGGACCCCTCGGGGGATGTTGGAGAGCAAGTTTTGGCCTGATCCCTGCAGGCCAGGCCGATGGACCTCACAGGTGCAAGAATCCGTGTACTGGGCCTCTAGTTCTATATAATAAAAGGCTAATATGTAAATCGACCAAACTGCAGAATGATCAGTCGCTATGACATGCACTGACCACCAGGGGACAGAAACTCAACGCAGGAGCTGCCTCCTGGTGATCAGTGTGCTACCACAGGGAGAGCGCCACTCAGCCAGAAGCCGGGCTCATGGCTGGCGAGTGCAGTAGCTGTGGTGGGAGTCTCTCCCGCCTCCATGACAGTGCTAAGGATGTCCGACGGCTGGCTTAGGCCCATTCCCCGGGGTGAGCAGGCCTAAGCCATCAGTCAGACATCCCCCGAGGGCTCCTGGACTGCAAGAGGGCACAGGCCAGGCTGAGGGACCCCTCTCCTGAGTGCACAAATTTTGTGCACTGGACCTCTAGTGTATTATAAAGTAACAAGATAAAATGCTTGTGTACTGTAAGGCTTTATTGAACTTCATTTTATGTAGAAATCATATTCTAAAACAGATGCAGAGCTTTTAAAATATGCCATCGACAATAAGTATTATAAATTCTCTGCCACCCAACTGACTCATAATAGAAATGAAACATCTGGACAAGCCAAAAGAATAGAAAATGAGCTAACCAAAAACCATCCTGAGGTGGAAGTTACTAAATCTCTACCTGTCAATAATAGCTACTTGGGAAATAGTCCAGGAAAAAGTAGTTTGGTCACATACTTACTATCTAGTGTTAAGCGTGAAATGTGACTCAGATATAATCTCTAATTAGAAACTATTAAGAATGGAAAGTACTAACAAACCAAGGATCATAAAATCATGTATTAGTAACATAATCACTGTTACTGCCCCTCTATCCCTTTTAAATATTAGGGAGATATGCAATCCACATGTAGAGTGTTTACTTTTAGTTAAGAACTAAGAAAATGTTTTCAAAATAATCTTCAAATAATTATTTTTAAGTAGAATAATATAAAACCATCATCTAACAAAAATTTATGTATGATAAAGGAACAGTGTTTGATAAACTTCAATTTTGACTATTAAAAATACAATATTTAAGATTCTGACTTATCTACACTAATAAAAGAGAAATATGCAAATTGACCATACCTCCATGATGCCCATCAGCCAATCAGGCATGAGTATGCAAATTAACTCAACAAAGATGCCAGGTTAATCTGCATATGCAGGCACGGAGCGGCTGGGCGGGGCGCCTGCTATGCGGGGGAAGATGGGGGGCGGAGGGAGCTACAGGAGGGGCACTCTGGCCCTGAGCAAAGACTTGCAGGCTCCTGGGTGGCCGGGAGCGAGGACTTGCAGGCTCCGGGGTGGCCGGGAGCAAAGCCAGGGGAAGGAAGGCCTATTCTTGCACGAATCTTCGTGCAACGGGCCTCTAGTTTATCTATAACTCTTTATGTACAGAACACTTTGTCCCACATCAACATTATTACTGATTTTAAGGTTCTTCAACCTTCAGGATAAATGAAGAAGGGAATAATGAAGAGAAAACATGACTTTTAACCTCAGCCCTCTCCCTGGCTTGATCTTCTGAGACCAAGTTATTTATACAAATTTATATGGAACATATCTGTGAACAACTCTTACCTTTCCCTTTGTGCTTCTTTTGCTTCTGTTCACTCAGCTTATCCAATGGTAAATCACTGAGATCCAAACTATATAAATTTCTAGCTAAAACTTTAGTTAGTGTCTCCATAGTCAGTGACCACTCAGTGGCTAATTCTTCCCAAAAGGTCAATGATGACAAGACTGAGAGTAAATCATCCCAAAGTTCTCGGGAAATGTACACATTTAGATTTGCTTTGATCCAGGCAACTATAAGAGTCTATAAAGACAAAAATCAGAAATAAAAATGAAATATATTCAAACTCATATATATTCAATTATTTTAAATTACTTAAAAACAAGTAGAATAATATCCATGACCTTTTCTTGGTACATACTAATTAATACAATCATTAGTATCTACTATATATTTCAGTTCAACAATTGCCAACTCTCAACATTCTAGCAATTAAGACAAGTTGCCAAAACTGAAAAGAAATCTCCTTAAAGTTGCTCTTTTATGTTAATATTAAATAAATGCTTTTTATAAAGATACAAAATCTTCCCCACACTAATCGTTGAAATTACTGAGTAGTTAATGGTTACTGAATAAAAAAAACCCCACTACATCCTCAAGTCACTAACTATAAAACTTGAACATTCTAAAAATAGAAATTAGAGATGTACCTAACTTAGTGAATGTATTTTTGAAAAATAATATGTAAATTGAAGAATAAAATTAAATTTCATTGTAAAGAAACCAGAGGAATAGTGTTCTGTATAAATCCAATCATAGTAAAAAACTTATTCATAAAAGAATAAATGTCAATAATTAGCTAGTACCCCTGTGATACTGCAGATATATCCAATTGAAGAAATAAGTCACAAAATAGTTTTTCAAAAGCTGACTCTTAGAAATTTTATTAAGAAATTCACAAAAATTTACAGGTTAAATGTAAAGATGAAAATGAGCAGCGTTTACAGTACAGAAGATTAATAACTAGTGAGCCTCCATTCTATCTTTAAATGTTCAGATTACAAAAAAGTTATTCTACATAGCAAGGTAAAATTTTGTCTTCCTATAGCTCCCACCATTGGGTTTGTTCTAACAATGGGGAAATTAAAGAGAGAAAGAATAAAGGCTAATGAAGTCAAGAAGAGTTTAGATAATAAATATAGCTGGTTTCAAAGGGTTTTTCACTAGCAGCATAGAATTTTAGGTAAACTAGCATATTTGAAAATAAATTAATTTGAATAGTTATACTTCTGGTCAAGAATTAGATCTCAGATTTTGACATTAAGAACTATTTTTACCCATGTATTTGTATTCAATGTGTCATATTAAGAAAATATTTTGCTTTCTAGTTTCCAAAAAAATCATAATACATTTAAAGTCAGTATTTTATCCTCAGGTTGGAAAACATGATGTATAAATTTCTATAAAATCAAACTACCACTGATACTTCAAATAAAGAAGTGAAGAGAATAAAGTCTTATGGAATAGCATAAATAAAAATCTTGATTATTTACTACTTTTCATTACTGTGGAACAATATAAAACAAAGTTTTGGCTCTCCAACAGGACCCAAGACTTGGAAACTCATAAAGCAATCAGGCTACTACTCATGAAGCCCTCCAGCAGCTTTTTGCAATCATACAAGTATGCTACACAAAAAATAAATATCATCAGCCTGGGTTAACGCTTTTTTCTCAGACCCATATTTCCTCCACTTTTATAATAGGTTATGAATTTGTACATACGGCAAATAGTGTATTTTAAAAAGCAATTTTTAATTTAGCTTTACAAAAGATACTTTAATATAAAATGACCTCCAATTTAAAGCTTTTTCCCCTCAGGTAACAAATACAGAGCTCAGTGAGTCTTAAAAAAATACATATCTATACATCTATTTAACTATCTATTTATTTTTATTGCCTGAAAAAGTGGTCCTGCAAGTCGACCTGCCAAGGTCATATTTTTTTTCCCCTGGAACTGTAGAAAAACTTGTGATGGCATCTTCAGAACAGACTCCGTGACTCTGAGCAACACAAGCAGCATCTGTTCCCTTAAAGTAAAAAAATTAATTAGTTTCCTTCTTGCATATGTTTGCTTTTGATTAATGAGTAACTTTCAAATTATTATTTGCTTTAAAATGGTATTATCTTTCAATAACTCAAATAGCAAGTATCTTTCAAAATTTTAGAATTCTGAAATATTACAATTTTAAATTCCACTTTATAAATCTATATCATTTTAATTTTTCAGACACAATACCCTCTCATCAAATAAATATTTATGCAAAAGATGAAAATTTTGGGTGAAAGTGGTGAGACTGTTCCTATCCTATACCCCCAAAATTAAGTAGTAAACTTAGAAAGCTGCTTGAAGAACACTCATTCAGCTATATAATATAGTTCTACCTTGATCATCTTTACAATAGGGAGAACCACCACATATCTAGAATTGAAACAGGTTCAATTTAAAAACACTACATGATTTTATTAACCAATGTCACACCAATAAATTCAATTAAAAATGAAACACCACATGATATTTTAAGATTAATAAATCACAATGAGCCTGACAAGTAATCAAGGACCATCACTCTATTACTTCTTCCCATCTTTTAAGTTTGACCATTTAAAAGAATAGATTTTTTTATTGATTTCAGAGAGGAAGGGAGAGGAAGAGGGAAAGAGAGATAGAAACATCAATGATGAGAGAGAATCATTGATTGGCTGCCTCCTACATGCCCCACATTGGGGATTGAGGCTGCAACCTGGGCATATGCCCTGACTGGGAACTGAACTGTGACCTCCTGGTCCATAGGTCGACGCTCAACCGCTGGCCTGGACATTTTTAAAAATATATATATTTTATTGATTTTTTTACAGAGAGGAAGGGAGAGAGATAGAGAGCTAGAAACATTGATGAGAAACTTCAATCAGCTGCCTCCTGCACAACCCCTACTGGGATATGCCCGCAACCAATGTACATGCCCTTGACCTGAATTGAACCTGGGACCCTTCAGTCTGAAGGCTGACGCTCTATCTACTGATGGGCTGGCCATTTTTTAACTCTTTATGTTCTTTGTGTATTGCAAATCAAGCCATCTTAATAATATCTTTACTTTGCCTTGTTCTCCTTGATGTTTATTATTAAGACCACAAAACTACCATATTTTCACCTAATAATTCAACTATATGTGAAAAAGAGGCTGACATGGGAACTATGCTTGGCTGTATAGTGAGGCTAACAGCCTAAGTCCCTATCACAGCCCCTCCTCTTTGGCTTTATTTGCTAGCCCATTTCAGATATAGCAACACATGGAGCAGTCCATGTGAGAAAAAATACAGCAGAGGCAGCAAAAGATTCCATATTTAGATGTCAAGGTTATTCTGGAAAGTGAGGAAAAAATCAAAGAGAAAAGTATCATTCAATGAAAAGTATCAATGAATTTATTAACAAATGAACGCATGCAATCATTCATAAAATAAAAATCAAAGGTGCCACATTTGTAATCCTAGGCTTCTAGCTTAGCTATATGAAAAGCTATTTGAAGTAAACTGCATATGCAATAAAGTATAGATTTCCAAATAAATCTTATCTGATTTGTGGTCAAACCTTAACTCACTCATGTATAAGATAACCTTTCACTTTATGCTACAATAATAATGATTTTAATTCATAAAGACTTGTAAACTCAATAAAAATATGTGGGCAATCTTTCATTATGCTTTTACTTAAAGGAACTGGTAACAATTAAGAGAAGAATTCTAAAATTGTGTTCCAATTTTAAAACAAGACTCTCTTTAACCTGGCTCCACAGCATTGATTCAAAGCATATAAAAAGTAAAAAAGGGCAAACTAATAAAATAATTATTCAAAGTATTTTAGTTACTGGCAAATAATAACTAGGGCTCTGAAGTCAGAAGGACCACAGTTCAAAGCTCACCTGTGTGAACAAGGATAAATTACTTAATCTCTTGTGCCTAAGAATCATAAAATACAGATATCATCAACTTCATAGGATGTTATCAGGATTAAGAAAATACATGTAAAGTGCTTGAAAAAATACCTGGCACATAAAAGTGCTCCAAATAAGTTAATAACGATAACTACTTCTAAATATAATTATATTAATACTGTTAATAAAGATTTTTTTCAAAATAAAGCCATTTTCCCATATATAGCAAAATATAAATTAAGCATGTTCTTTGAGTAAGAACTTCCATTTTTTAAGAATGAGTCAAAGAGAAAAATTATATGTATAAGGATGTTGACCGTCCTCCCCTCCTCCAACAACAAAATTAAATATCTACATATCCATCAATAGGTGACTGGTTAAGAAAATTATGGCACACATATATGGCATAATACTATGTAACTGTGTGTGTGGCTTGGTGAGAGAACTTTTGGCCATCTTTTATTTTCTTTTACAAACTTTTCTTTGAATTTCATAATGAACATGTGCCATTTTTATAAAAACTGAAGAACAGCTCTTCTCAACTCCCCCAAAGGCCTATTTTTTCCATTCAATTAAAACCAATCTTTATAGAGTACCAATACTATCTAAGATATTATGCTAAGAAATGTAGGAAATATAGAAACAAAACAACCAGTATATACCTTTTAAGGTCTCTCAATTCAGTGAGATAAACAAATGTATACAAGTAATTTAGGGATTAAGACAATGTGACAATTATAACAGAGGTACAAATACAGAATTAAAGGAAGAAAGGAAAAAAATACAAGGACATGTGGAAAAATGAAGGTGACACTAAAGATAATGGTAACAATAAAAAAAGATGGCAGAAATTAGACATTGTAAAGGAAAGTTCAGATGTGCTTAGGAAATTTGATAAAGCTGGAGGCAGAATCCCACCCTGCAAGATGTTTAGGTTTGAGAAAGGGCTGGAAAGTAAGCAAGGGCCTAACTGTACATGGCCTTAAATGCTAGGTTGAGGAATCAGGCATTCATACATTCCATAATTACTTACTCATTCACTCACACATGCATACATGCATTCAATCCTGGGGACACAGGAGGTTATCATATGCCCATTTTAGAAAAATAACCCACGGGGTCTTTTGGAAGTTTGAACAAAGATGTTGAGATAGCCCGGCTGGTGTGGCTCAGTGATTGAGTGTCAACCCATGAACCAGGAGGTCACAGTTTGATTTCCAGTCACGACACATGCACAGGTTGAGGGCTTGATCTCTAGTAGGAGGCGTGCAGGAGTCAGCGAATCAATGATTCTCTCTCATCATTGATGTTCCTATCTTGCTGTCCCTCTCCCTTTCTCTCTCCGAAATCAATAAAAACATTTTTTAAAAGATTTTTTTAAAAAGATGTTGAGATAAAGCGAAGGAGACTATTGTCATAATTATATAAAATACTATATTCACTTATTTAGTAGAAGCCTATAAAATATTGTAACAAGCCCTGTTCACAGACACTGTTCTCTAAAAATTACGATATCCATACACACAATATAAAAAACATAAAGAATAAATATTTTTACCAAGTCTTTTTGTCCATTGATACTTGCACAACCATGAACCGATAAATGTTAAGAATACGTTTACACATATCTGTGTGCTCATCCAGAAGACTTTTTATTTCATTTGCAGGTTCAAGAAGAAATATATTTGATGAGTTTATAATAAACACCTAAGACAAAAGAAACATTAGCCATTCATTATAGAATTTCAATGGCAAATTTCTTATTCAAAGAAAAAAAACCCTTAGATGCTGACTAGGGTGTGATCAATAATAAATTTAAAAGCATAAGGCAATAGATTAATTATATATAATTCTACTTCTACCACAAACTTGATACCTGAAATATAAACTCCTTAAATCTGTGTATTTTATGTTTACCTAGACAAATTTTAAATTACTACTGCGAATGTCCCAAGTTTGTAAAAAACAGCGTATTTTTTTAAAATGAGAGCTTTCATGTAAGAATGATATTGCTGTCATAAAATGAAAGGAACAATAAAAAAATACAAATAGTTTAGAATAAAAATGATACCCAAATCAAGAATTTTCTGAATGAGGTGTTTAAAAGCATCTTTCCTCTTTTTACATGTTTATTGGCAATGTCTGTACATCTCTTTTGATAATAAATAGACTGTATAAACAGACTATATATTATAGTACTACTAATTAGGACCCATCAATGTGTATCTTCAATTAAATTCATTACAATCAAATCATTTATACTTTATTGAGCACAAAATTATAATGGTAATAGGCATGTGGCAAAGGCACTCAAAGACACTTTGCAAAAGAGAACATTGCATCCATTATAAACCTAGGACTTTTACATCTTTTATATTCATAATTCTGATTTAAATCCCCTGGATGAATTATGTAACAAAATATAGTTGTAAAATCATGTAAGAAAAGTACATTAAGCTAACTTTAAAATAGTTAAAATAGAAAGAAGCTGACTATAAGCTTAGCAACACTGACCAAGAAATGCAAGAGAGGTACAAATAAACAGCCTACATAATAAAGAGGTAA
The DNA here is from genome assembly GCF_027574615.1 of Eptesicus fuscus. Taxonomy (NCBI): domain Eukaryota; kingdom Metazoa; phylum Chordata; class Mammalia; order Chiroptera; family Vespertilionidae; genus Eptesicus; species Eptesicus fuscus. The sequence continues at coordinate 89,007,076 of NC_072477.1, forward strand.
TATGCAAATTGACCATCATGCCCTCACACAAGATGGCCACCCCATGTGGTCACAAGATGGCCAGCAGGGGAAGGCAGTTGTGGGCGACCAGGCCAGCAGGGGAGGGCAGTTGGGGGGGGACCAGGCCAGCAGGGGAGGGCAGTTATGAGAGACCATGACGGCAGGGGAGGGGAGTTAGGAGTGACCAGGACGGCAGGGGAGGGCAGTTGGGGGGACCAGGCCTGCAGGGGAGGGCAGTTGTGGGGGACCAGGCCGGCAGAGGAGGGCAGTTGGGGGGAACCAGGCCGGCAGGGGAGGGCAGTTGGGGGTGACTGGGCCGGCAGGGGAGGGCAGTTGGGAGCGATTGGACTGGCAGAGGAGTGCAGTTGGGGGCAATCGGGCTGGCAGGGGAGCAGTTAGGCATCGATTAGGCTGGCAGGGGAGTGGTTAGGGGACGATCAGGCTGGCAGGAAGAAGTAGTTAGGGGCAATCATGCAGGCAGGCAGGTGAGCAGTTGGGAGCCAGCAGTCCCGGATTGTACGAGGGATCCCAGACTGGAGAGGGTGCAGCTGGACTGAGGGACACTCCCCCTGCATGAATTTTGTGCACCGGGCCTCTAGTCATAAATAAAATAAGGACACAACTATATATCCAGGAAAGAATTTTAAAATGATGATAGTTCACTGAATAGCTTTATGCTAATAACTGAAAATGTAATGCTTTTTAAAAGTATACTTTTATTGATTTTTATGAGAGAGACAAAGGTAGAGAGAGAGAGAGAGAGAGAGAGAGAGAGAGAACAGAGAGAGAGAAACATTGATGTTAGGGAGAAACATCAATCACTTGCCTCCTGTACAAACCCCAATGGGGGATCGAACCCACAACCTGGGTATGTTTCCTGACTGGGAATCGAACCAGTGACCTTTAGATGCATGGGACAATGCTCAACTAACTGAGCCACACCGGCCAGGGCAAGTAAATTATTTTGTAGACAAACATAAATTGCCAAAACTGACTGAAGAAGAAATAGAAAAGATGTATACATTGAAACCATGAATGAAAGTGAACTGGTAATCAAGTTCTCCCTGACCCATCTCTGAACACCAGGCCTGGAAAGCTTTACAGGCAAAGTTTTGCCTAACCTTCATGGAAGATGATCCCTATTTTACACAAGCTGTTTGAGAGAGAAAGATGAAGGAAAATCACCCAATTTATTTTTACAAAACTATAATCCTATTACCAAAAAAATAAAAATAAAAAAGGACTATATAAGAAAAGACCAATATCACTTACGAACATATGGCCGAAACAACAGTAGCAATTCAAATTGGGCAAAATATAATACTTATTGATTGACTAGTATTTACCCCAGAAATGATAGGATGTCTTGACATCAGAAAAGCCTGTTAATATAATATACTCTATCAATAGATTTAAGTGGGGAAAAAAAGTATGATCATCACAATGTATTCAGAAAAACCATTCAGCACTTACTCATTATTAAAATAAAATACTTTATTTTAGCAAACTAGAAAAAATGTATAATTCCTTAATTTGAAAAAGAGTATTTATCAAAAACTATAACAAATGCTATAACAGCAACTGAACCTGAGAAATACTGCCAAAAGCCAAAAACAAGGGTACTCACTATCATCTCATTGTCCTCAAGGATGCCACGCATTCAAAAGGAAGTGGTGAAGCAGGGAGTAGAGAATGAATATAAACATGAATAAATTGAAAAGGAAAAGACAAAACTGAACTCTGTAGCAATCTGGGAGAAAAGCTCTCCAGACAAAAGAAGATGCAGATATAAGGTAACTGAGGTGACAGCCTGTGCAGCACATATGAGAAACAGCAAGGAGTATAGAATGAGGTGAGGAAGGAGAAAAGGCAGTGGGAAATACATTAAGAAACAGAGACAGAGCATGTGAAGCATAGATTCTCATACTACCAGTGGTAAAAGAACAAGTTTCTTCCACCAATCTTTAGCAGAAAGGTTCTATTAGAAATATGATAAAAAAAAAGAATAGGAAAAAGGAAATGCAAAAAGACATACAAACCCAAACTTTCATTAGATTTGAGAGATATTCAATGACTCAGTTTATAAAATTACTCCCAATTTTATAATTATGTTGTGGGCCAGCACTAGTCAGTCTATGGATTACAATCTGAGGAACAATCCTATATAACCCTATATAATAAAAGCCTAATATGCTAAGTGTCTGGTCATCTGTTCAACCAATCAAAGCATAATATGCTAAGGCCTCTCAACCACTCCCTGTGACGTGCACTGACCAGCGGGGGGGGGGGGACACAGAGAGTCAACCAGTCGCTATGATGTGCACTGACCACCAGGGGGCAGACAGCAGACACTCCGACTGGTAGATTAGCTTGCTGCTGGGGTCTGGCCAATCGGGACTGAGCGAGACTGGCCGGACATGCCCTGGAGCCCTCCGGCGGTCCCTCCCTGGCTGCAACATCCCACGTCCCTCCCCGGCCCTGATTGTGCACTGGTGGGGTCCCTCGGCCTGGCCTGCATCCTCTCGCAATCCAGGACTCCTCGGGGGATGTCGGAGAGCCGGTTTCGGCAGATCCCACAGGCCAGGCGGAGGGACCCCAATGGTGCATGAATTCGTGCACTGGGCCTCTAGTGATGTAAGTAAAACCTTAACAGACCATTAAAAAGGCTTTTGTTTTTATGATGAATGATAAACTTACTAGCAAGTTTTAAGCAGAAAAATGACATGAACTGACTGTTCTTAATAGGATCACTCTGGCTATTATTTTGAGATTACCAGGGTGATGGGTGGGCAAGAGTAAAAGCAAAAATACTAATTAGGAGTTTACTGCATTCTGGCCAGCATGGCTCAGTGGCTGAGCATCGATCTATGAACCAGGAGGTCACAGTTTGATTTCTGGTAAGGCACATGCCCAGGTTTCAGGCTTGATCCCCAGTGCAGGAGGCAGCCAATCAATGATTCACTCTCATCATTGATGTTTCTATCTTTCTCGCCCCCTCCCTGCCTCTCTCTGAAATCAATAGACATATTTTTTTTAAAAAGGAGTTTACTGCAATAATCCAGATGAAAGATTATGGAGGCCTGAACACAAGAGGTAATGTGAGTGCTCAATCCTAGTCCAATTCTGCATACATTATGAAAACTGACAGGATTTGTTGTCAAATTGGATGTAAGATATGAAAGAAAGCTAGGAAACAAGACGGCCTGATAACGGTGGTTGGCAAATTTATTACATTTAAAAAATTATACTCTACACTGAAATACTGAACTATGTTCAAATTGTTTAATGATTATGTTATTTTTAAAAAATAATCAAAAAGTGATCCACCTGCAAAACTGCCTGGGTACCAGCTCGTATGTTTTGTTCTGTGGCTTCTTCAGAGGCGTTATGAAGAACATCTTGATAGGTGCCATTTTTTGCCCAAGTGGAATTTCGAACATGATCAGCAATATTGGTCCCATTTTCCTGAAGCAAAATACCAAGTTTTTAATATTTTATTAATTAAGAATGCTATGACAAATCAGTAAGTTGAAGTAAACTGGAAATTATTGGATACCACTGCTAAGCATATTCTCAAAACAGCAGATGTCTTATTTGATTACAAAAGCTGTTTGTTCACCAGAGATTATTGTATCATTTCAGATATAGAGACATTTTTCTATGTACCAAATGAATAAACCTCCCCTCTGTATACTTACACACTTACACAGCCTTGAAAGAGATGGATTTTGTTCTAAAGTAAATGCCTTAATCTAAAAAACTTAAATAAAATAGAAAATTGCTTCTATTTATCCTACTTAAGATTAGTAAAATTCCTATTATCCGTAGAAAGAATTCTGATACTTGAAACCAGTAAAATTGCAGCTTTCTGCTTGAGTTATAGCTGTCAAAATCTTACTGACTAGAGATTTCCCTTATCTGTGAAAAGCCACACAAACAGAAATTTCACTCAATGTTGTTCCCTTTCTTAAAGTTACTCTCTAGTTTCTTTCAGCTTTTGGCCACTCACCAGTATCTTCAAATGGTTGGTTTTTTTTAAAATACTTTTTTCTAGAGCTTATCATTGTAAAATGCAGGTGGTTTCATCTAATACTTTGCCATTGCCAGAAACAGCACTGAACTCAGCTCTGAGTAGCCAAAACAGTACCTTTCTCATAAGCTCCAGGTATCATCTAAATAGTTTTATTTGAATGATCCACAAGTACCTCAAATTAAAAATGTTTAAAAGGAAGCTTATTAACTAAGTTTTCTTCCAACCCCCAACTTCCTACTAACCTCTCTAGCTACCTTGGCCACTACCACCACACTTGCATTTTTAAAATTCCTATTCAAGAGTGAATGGCAACTACCCAAAAAAAGAAACTTGGGACACCTCCCCATTTCTCATTTCTCTCAGCCAATTTAATCATCAAGACATATTGATTGTACCACCAAAGCAGCTCATATATCAGTCTTGTTCCCTATATTACCACTAGAGGCCCGGTGCATGAAATTCGTGCACGGGAGGAGGAGGTCCCCTCAGCCCAGCCTGCACCCTCTCCAATCCGGGACATCCCTCTCACAATCCTGGACTGCTGGCTCCTAACCGTTCACCTGCCTGCCTGCCTGATTGCCCATAACTGCCCACCCTGCCAGCCTGATCACCCCTAACCACCTCTGCCTGCTGGTCTGATTGCCTCTCACTGCCCCTCCTGCCGGCCTGGTCACTGCACGCAGCCTGCTGCTCAGTCGTGTAGTCGTCCCTCACTAAACCCCCTGCCAGCCTGGTCGCCCCACGCAGCCTGCTGCTCAGTCGTGTGGTCGTCCCTCACTAACCCCCCTGCCGGCCTGGTCGCCCCACGTAGCCTGCTGTTCAGTCGTGTGGTCGTCCCTCACTAACCCCCCTGCCGGCCTGGTCGCCCCACGCAGCCTGCTGCTCAGTCGTGTGGTCGTCCCTCACTAACCCCCCTGCCGGCCTGGTCGCCCCACGCAGCCTGCAGCTCAGTCGTGTGGTCATCCCTCACTAACCCCCCTGCTGGCCTGGTCGCCCCACCCAGCCTGCTGCTCAGTCATGTGGTTGTCCCTCACTTACCCCCCTGCCGGCCTGGTCGTTCTCGCAGCCTGTTCAGTTGTTTCGGTTGCGATGGTCATTTAGGCTTTTATATAGATAGATAGATAGATAGATAGATAGATAGATAGATAGATAGATTGCAACTGCCACTGTCCTATCTCTATCAAGTACTTAGTATCTCCCTTCTGAACTTGGCTAATATTTCCTAACTAGTCTCTTGCCTCCAGATTGGCCTCCAATCTATCTTTCAACCGAGACTTGGTATAATACTCCTGAAATATGTAACTACTCATGCATTCTTCTACTCATAATCCTTTGAAGGCTTTCCAGTGTCCAGAATGTAACCAAAGCCAATTACAATGGTATACCTGCATATTTTTGTAGATTCTATTCACACTATGCGGTTCCTTTCCCATTTGTTACCTGCTCCTTACATCATACTACCTCCTCCAGGAAGCCTTCCCTAAACTGTTAGATGTTCCCTCTTTCACACACTAGATCACAGAAATAATATTGTTTTATACTATTTACTTTGAATATTTGTCTTCCTGCTAAATCATAAGTTATGTAAAGACATAAATGATGTTTTTTGGGGGCTTATATCTCCAAAACTTTCTCAATTGGCATGGTTTACAGAACAATTTATAATTTGTGGAAGTGTTTTATTGTCACAAGAAATGAGAAGACGATAGATTTTTAATAAATGATCCACGGAATGCTAAACATACTATAAGGTGCCTGAGAATCTGCACATACACAAACTATCCTGTATCCAATATGTCTTACAAATGTCCACATGCACTATGTGAAAAAACCCCATTTATTAAAAAAACTAAACAAAAAAACATTTATAAAAATTATCTGAATGTATAACTTAACTCCATTTTATGAGTAATGCCTAATTTTAAATGATTTTTAATATATTGAATTTATCAGAAATATCCTATATAATAAAAGGCTAATATGCAAATTGACTGAATGGTGGAAAGACCAGTCACTATGATGCACACTGACCACCAGGGGCATATGTTCAATGCAGGAGCTGCCCCCTAGTGGTCATTGCACTCCCACAGGGGGAGCACTGCTCAGCCAGAAGCCGGGCTCACGGCTGGTAAGCGCAGCAGAGCGGGCCTAAGCCATCAGTCGGACATCCCCCGAGGGCACCAGGCCTCTAGTAAATCAATAAATGATTCTATCTTCTGTTTTTCATTCATGCCATTAGCAAGAGTTGCTGGCATTAAAAAAAAAAAAAATCACATCTCTAATGGCAACACTGGTTGCAGTATTTAAGCAGCAGAAGACACCTGTACAACACACTTATATCACCTTGCATTTGTAGCTTTGTTCTTTCCTCCCACTTTCAACTATTTGATTTTTAGTTATGTAAATAGATTATATTATCTGTCATTTTAATTTAAGGATAGTAAATGACACAGGGTAGGCTCAGTATTAAGCTAAAAATTCATGACAAAAATTTGGGGGAAAACAGATTATTTAGACTGACAGTTTTATCCTCTAGCTTGGTGCAAAATTTGGATATTTTTGTTGGTATATAATAAGTAGAACTGGAAATTTTATTTCATAATTTACATGGTTAATTTTAGTTACTTCAATTAAATTTCTTAGTTACATTCTCCCCCTTCTTAGACATAGGGGAGAATGCCCTACAAATACATACATACATATATACACTGAGTGGCCAGATTATTATGATCTCTGAACGCATAATAATCTGGCCACTCAGTGTGTGTGTGTGTGTGTGTGTGTGTGTGTATTTTAGAGGCCCGGTGCATGAATTCGTGCATGGGTGGGGTCCGGCCAGCCTGGCCAGGGGGAGGGGACATGGGCAGCTGGCTGGCCTGCCTGCTGGTCAAACTCCTGGTCGAGGGGACAATTTGCATATTAGCCTTTTATTATATAGGATATACACTGAGTGGCCAGATTATTATGCGTTCAGAGATTATAATAATCTGGCCACTCAGTATAAATGTATATATACATATATGTATAATTGATTCGCTAAATCCCTAAGGATGTAGCCTATACATTCATTGATTAAAATTCTGATAAATTTCATTGATAATATTAAATGAATCACGAAGGTGAATAAACATTACCAAGTTGCTCCTATCTGGATTTAGTAAGAGACATGTCAATATCAGACTCTCATTTTTGGTGAGAACCTGACCTATGACAACAGTTAAACAACTAAAGGACAAAAATTCATTTAGGTTTAAGAAATAAAAGGCACCTTATAGTATGTTTAGCAAATTCCACTTCTTCTCTCCTTTCTCTAATCTTTTCCCCACTGTGAGAAAAGTCAGTCATTTTTAACACAGACCAACTTATTTAGCACATCAGATGTTTTTTATTCTGCAACTGGCATTAATGCAAAAATTTTTAAGAAAGGACTCAGAATATTCTGGTTTGTGCTGGGTACCCAATCTTAGAATAAGACAGGTAAGAAGAACTGTAGTTTGGTAATCACTCTAAGAAGTATGTGTGACAACATCCATTTTTATCTACTACCACAGTTTTAAATATTATACCTTTTATAATAGCATCTAATTTTGATCTAGACAATGACATAATGATTTAGTATATATAACCTCAATATTTTTTTTTTAAAGTGTGACATCAAAGTGCTTTGGGATAGGGTACTGAGCTAATTGTAATGTTACCGAAATTATAAAATATACTAATGGTATCTTTACCTTCCCATTTAGTAAGTATATGTGTGTTAACATCACACTTTTTGAAAATCTAATCTATTAAACAAATAATAAAGTATATAAGTCTTATTTTACCTCTTCTCTCTTTTCTCCTTCTTCCATTGAAATATCATGGTCTGGAACATTATCAATGCAAGGTAAGTCAGAAGAAGAAATCACAATTTCTTCAGGCTCTTGCATGAACAAAGGTTTTTCCTCTTGCTGAATCCATTCTTGATATACTTTTACCACTTTCCTCATTGCTGCTGCTTCACAAATTGGTAATAAAAATGCCTAGTGAAAAAAAGAAAAGAAATAATGATACTTTTTAGATGCCTTTTACTTTGCCAAAAACCACTAATACATATATTTCTATCATTTTATAAAATGAGGTATAGACCATTTAAAAATATATATGTTTTAGTGATTTTAGAGAGGAAGGGAGAGGAACAGAGAGATAGTGATGTCGACCCCTGAACGAAAAGGTCACCAGTTTGATTTCTGATTAGGGCATATGCCTAGGTTGCGGGCTCAATCCCCAGTATACAGGAGGTAGTCAATTGATGATGTTTCTCTCTCATCAATTTTCTCTCTCTCTATTCTTCTCCTTTCCTCTCTCTCTAAAAATCAATAAAAGTATATTTAAAAACAAGATTTTAATTGAAACAAAACAAAATCTAACTCTGAGAATAAAAATCACATGAAACAAATCAACTGAGCTTTTCTAAGCATATGAAGAAAAAGTTACAGTTTTCTTATTTTCTTTTACTTATAACAAACTTATATAAATTAAATATTAAGACAATAATACTTCAGAAATTAAAATAAATATTTTAGTTATTCTTTTCTTTAAGTACTTGCCAGGTTGCCTTAACTTTTTAAAAAGGAAATATGTCCTTGTCACTCACAAGAATACTACATTTTCACATCAAAATAAATTTTTAAAAAAATCCTCACCCAAGGATATGTTTCCCATTGATTTTATGAGAGTTGAAAGGAGAGGGAAAGACGGAGAGAAACACTGATATGAGAGACACACACTGATTGGTTGCCTCCCGCATGCCCCTGACCAGGGGCAGGAGCCTGTATCAAAGTACGTGCTCTTGACCAGAATCAAACCTGGGAGTCTTCAGTCTGATGCTTTATCCACTGAGCAAAACCAGCTAGGGCTCAAATTTTTTATACAATTCAGGCAACAAAAATAAAACAGTAAAAATATTCTTAATCACACCACCCAAATCCTCTCCTTACGCATGTTTGTGTTTATGTAATATTTCACTGTACTTTTTATTTACAAATAGAAATTGAATTAAATTGCTTTTAATTTTTCATTTTACAACCACTACCTATTCATTTCAATTCTAAAAATCAGCCCAGCCTTCCTGGCTCAGTGGTTGAGTGTCAACTTATCAACCAAGAGGTCATGGTTCGATTCCCAGTCAGGGCACATGTCAGGGTTGTGGGCTTGATCTCCAGTAGGGGGAATGAGGGGGCAATTGATTGATGATTCTCTCTCATCATTGATTTTTCTCTCCCTCTTTCCCTCACCCTTCCTCTCTGAAATAAATTAAAAATCATCATTAATTGCAATGCCACAAAGTAGCTAAAATGAATGAAGGACGTATCAACAACAAATCTCAAAAACAATGGTTTATGCGAAAGGGAAGTTGCAGATGATAGTAGACCATGATATAATTTATATACATTTTAGAAGTATCTAAAAAGAAAGAGTATAACTTTCAAACCATATGATGGGAAGGAGGAGGATACAGAATAAAAAATCATTAATTAAAAAGAAAGTAAAAAATATGAGAAAAATATATAAAAAAGAAAAATAGAAGGAACAAAATAGAGTAACAATAAATTTAAACATATTAGTAATTAAAATAAATATAAGTATTCCAATGAAAAGATACACATTTTTAAAAGTCGAACCATATTCACAAGAGACATATAAATCTAATTATATAAAAAGGGTTGAAAATACTTAAAAAAAGACACGAGGCTAATTCTAATAAAAAGAAAGCGATATAAATGTACTAATCCTACCTAATAATAGAGTAATATGCAAATTGACCATACCTTCGCTACACCCACCAGCCACGCCTACCAGGAAACCGTCGCAGGGACGTTGGGGTGCGGCCGAGCCCAAGGACGGGAAAGCCTCGGGCGGAGGCTGGCTGGGGGAGCCGATTGGGGCCCTTATCAGGCTTGATCTCCAGTAGGAGGAATGAGGGGGCAATTGATTGATTTGCCCCCTCATTCCCCCTTTTACCTGGCGCAATCAGCCCCCAACACCCTGATGAGGGGTGGGGTAACCCAGCCAACTGCCCCTTCCTGCTCCCCCTGGCCAGCCCTGGCCCCGATAGATCCCCCACACCCCGACTGGGGGAAGGGCCAGTCAACCAACTGCCTGTGGTCCATCCCCCTGCTAGCCCGGCCCGATGGGCCCCCATCGGGGTGGGGTGGCTAGACTCCACCCGTGCACGAATTTGTGCACCAGGCCTCTAGTATCATTATAAACATGTATGTTACTTAATTACACAGCTTCAAATTATACAAAACAAAATCTATGAGCCCTAACCGGTTTGGCTCAATGGATAGAGTGTCGGACTGCGAACTGAAGGGTTTCAGGTTCGATTCCAGTCAAGGGCAAATGCCTGGGTTTTGGGCTCTATCCTCAGTAGGGTGTGTGCAGGAGGCAGTCAAATAATGCTTCTCTCTCATCATTGATGTTTCTATTTCTCCCTATCCCTTTCTCTCTGAAATCAATCAAATATATATATTTTTAAAAGTCTATGAAACTATAAAGGAAAATGTAGACAAGTCACCATCACAGTATTAGATTTTAACACACCCCTCTCTATAACTGTGATGTTAAGCTGACCAAATATCTTAAGTGAGGACACAGAAAAGTTAACAAACACAATAAGCTTGATATAAGAGACTTTAATGATTACTGAACTCAAAATAATACATTGTTTTCAAAGACATAGGATATTTATGAGAACTGACTACATATTGAACTGTACGTTTTAATAAATTTTAAGTAATTAGTACTATAAGGACTATATTCTCTGACCAAAAAATTAGAAATTTGTTAGAAAAAAGAAAACTAAAATAATCTAAAATGTTTGGAAGATATACATTGAGAAATGATTCATAGGTCAAAGAAGGAATTAACATGAAAGTTAAAAAATATTTAGAAGTAAACAATAACAAAAATGCTATACATCAAAATCTGTAGACTGTAGATACAACATTATTAAGAGGTAAAATAATAGCCTCAAAAATGCTTCTATGAGAAAAATGTGAGGCTAATATGAATTAGCTAAAAAAAAAAAAAAAAACAACAACAACAAAAAAAAAACACCAAAATAAAATCAGGAAAAGGAAAAAGAAAAAAGCAAAAATAATAAAGAGAAAAACAAACATAAAACTGATAAAATTTTAAAAGCAAAAGTTCATTCTTTGAAAAGACTAATGAGAGGGAGAGAAAGGGGAGTGTGTGGTGTATGTGTGTATGAGGGAGGGAGAGTTAGACCCTTCAGCAGTCTCGGGGGCTGGCACACTGGGCTCTCCTAGACACAGGAAGACCCTGCTATTGCTGCAAGCACTCCAGGAACAACTAGCTCTGGCACAGAAACCACGCCATCTTGAAGGGGAGAGCTGCTGTGTCAAGGAGCACAGCCTCACCACCACCCAGACTAGCCTCAGACAACATCCCGGACCCTCTAGCCACTATGACCAAAGACCTGCCACCTCATTTCACATCAACACACTCCAGGACTGCAGCCTACCTGGCCGCAGGCTCCTGTGAACCCAGAGTGCGCTCCCCTCCTGCCAAGCCTGCTGCTTCAGACACAGGCCCCAAGAGACACGGTGCCTGAACCCTTCGATGAGTTTTGGAGTGCATGAACCTCACGCCAACCCTGCCACTTTAGCCATAGGAACCACACAACTCAGCGCCTGAAACCTTTAGTGAGTTTCAGAGTGCGTGACCCCTTCCTCCCCTGCAAAACCCCGTTGCTTCAGCCGTAGGACCCGTGGGACTCGGCTCCTGCACACCTTGGTGAGACTTAAAGTATACACCCCTCCTATCAAGCCTGCCGCTTCAGCCACTGGACCTGTGCTACTGGGCACCTGGACCCCTTGGTGAGAGAGTGTATGAGCCTACTGCCCAAGAACACCGCAGGATCTGCATCCCGGAATGATCAGTGCAGGCTCCGCCCCCAACACAGATAGAGCTTTCACCTGGCGCACGCACTAACCCCAGCCCAAGTCAGAGCTGCTGGTGCAACCTGGTGCTCCCAGCCACAGGTCATAGTACCACACTGCATATGCGCTGCCAGAGGGACCTAGGGTGCCATTCTGCCTTGGGTGCTGGCGCCGTACAGTGAATTGCATGCCAGAGGACTCTGAGCCCTCACAGTAAGTCGCACACCAGAGGAACTGTGCACGTGCCTCCACTGACCCCAAGAATCTGAAGTGGATAATTGAAGGTCCAGAACGAGGGGAGAAGGAGGTATAACTCAGAGCAGAGTCAACAGAAGTGTGAAACTCGAGGCAGACCCAGCCCCTGGTCTATTGAATTCCAGATAATTGAAATGCTAGGGTCTTCAATACCTGAGACCCCAAGCAGGGAGCCCAGGGCCAGAAAGAGACAGCTAAAATGGGGAGACAAAGAAACAACCTCCAAATGAAAGAAAAGGAGGAATTTCCAGAAAAGGAACTAATGAGATGGAGGCATGCAATATGTCAGAAAAAGAATTCAGCATAAGGGTCAAACAGTTCATAAATCGGATGGATGAGAAAATCACAAACTTATGTAACCATCATAAGGAAATGAAGAATGATATACCTACAATAAAAAACACAATGGAAGGTTTCAAAGGAGACTGAAGAAGTGGAAGACCAAATTAGCAAATTAGAAGACTGGGCAGTAAAACATACCCACTATGAACAGCAATTTGAGAAAAAAATTAGAAAACAGGAGGAGAGCTTAAGGGAGCTTTGGGACAACATGAAATGAAGTAACATCCATATAATAGGGGTGCCAGAAGGACAAGAAGAGGAGCAAGGACTAGAAAACCTGTTTGAAGAAATAATGACAGAAAACTACCCTGATTTGGGGGATAGGAGGTAAATTACACAAGCACAGAGGCACAGAAAGTACCAAACAAGATGAACCCAAAAAGACCCACACCAAGACATGTCGTAATTACAATGGCAAATGTTATCAACAAAGAGAGAATCTTAAAAGGATACAAGAGTGGGGCAGAGTTACATACAAGGGATCTCCCATTAGATTATTCAAATGATTTCTCACAGAAACACATCAGGGCAGAAGGGAATGGAATGAAGTATACAAAGTGATACAAAGTAAGGGACTGAATCCAAGAATACTCTATCCAGGAAGGCTATCATTCAAAATTGAAGGGGAAATCAGGAACATCACAGATTAAAAAAAAAAAAAAAGGCTAAAGGAGTTTATCACTACCAAGCAAGCAATGTAAGAAATGCTAAAGGGAATGCTCTAAAAAGAAGAACTAGAAAGGGCAGAAGAACACAAGCATACAGAATAAAAATGGCTACAAACAAGTATCAATAATACCCTTAAACATAAATGGATTAAATGCTCCAATCAAAAGACATCAGGTGGCTAAATGGATAACAAAACATGACCCAAATGCATATGCTGTCTACAAGAAACCCACCTCAGGAAAAGGCACTCACACAGACTGAAAGGAATGGAAAAAGAATTTAAAGGCAATTGGAAATGAAAAAAAAAAAAAAAAAAAAAAAAGCTGGGGTAGGAACACTTGCATTTGACAAAATAAAACTCAAAGAGAAGGCCATAATAAGAGATAAAGAAGGCCACTTCATAATACTAAAGGGATCAATCAACAAGAGGATAAAACTCTAGTAAACATATATGCACTCAATGCAGAAGCACCCAAATACATAAAAAACCTCTGGAAGATATCAAGGGAGAGATCAACAGAATTACAATCATGATAGGGAACTATAATACCTAATGGACATCACTGAATAAATCCTCTAGAAAAAAAAAATCAACAATGAGACAGCAATCCTAAACGAATCACTAGATCAGATGGATTTAATTGACATCTTCAGAACATTTCACCCAAAAGCTACGGAATATACTTTCTTCTCAAGTGCACATGGTACATTTTCAAAGATAGACCACATATTGGGACACAGGCAAAGTCTCTTCAAATTCAAGAAGACTGAAGTCCTATCAAGCATCGTCTTATATCACAATGGTATATTAGAAATCAATTACAATAAAAATAATTTTAGAAAATCAAACACTTGGAGTCTAAATAGCATATTATTAAACAATGATTGGGTTACCAAAGAGATCAAAGAAGAAATAAAAAACATCCTGGAAATAAATGACAATGAAAACACAACAATCCAAAATCTTTGGGACACAGTGAAAGCAGTCCTGAGAGGGAAGTTTATAGCATTACAGGCCTACCTCAAAAAACAAGAAAAACTGGTAATAAATTATCTAACTCTACAACTTAAAGAATTAGAAAGAGCAACAAGAAAAGCCGAGAGTGCACAGAAGGAAATGATTCAGATCAGAGCAGAAATAAATGACACAGAGATAAAAAAAAAAAAAAAATACCAAATATCAATGAAACCCAGAGCTGATTTTTTGAAAGGATAAACAAGATTGATGAACCTCTAGCCAGGCTCAGCAAGAAGCAGAGAGAGAGGACCCAAATAAACAAAATCAGAAATGAAAGAGGCAAAATAACAACAGAGCCCACAGAAATACGAAGAATCGTAAAAAAAAAAAAAATAAAATACTATGAGCAACTCTATTCCAACAAACAGGTCACCCTAAAAGAAATGGACATATTCCTAGAAAAATTCGACCTTCCAAAACTCAACCAGGAGGAATCAAAAAATCTGAATAGGCCGATATCTATGGAGGAAATTGAAGCAGTAATCAAAAAACTTCCAGCAAACAAAATCCCTAAGCCAGACTTCTTCACAGGGGAGTTTTACCAAACATTCAAAGAACTAAAACCTATCTTGCTCAGACTATTCCAAAAAATTCAAGAGGAAGGAACAATTCCAAGCTCTTTCTATGAAGCCAGCATTACCCTAATCCCAAAACCAGATAAAGACACTAAAAAGAAAGAGAATTACAGGCGAATATCTCTGATAAACATAGATGCTAAAATCCTCAACAAAATTCAAGCAAATAGGATCCAGCATTACATTAGAAAGATCATACACCGTGACCAAGTGGGATTTATTCTAGGGATACAAGGATGGTACAATATCTGCAAATCAATAGACGTGATACATCACAGAGAGACAAATATCAATAGATGCAGAAAAAGCATTTGACAAAATCCAACAACCTTTCTTGATAAAAACTCTCAGCAACATGGGAATAGAGTGATCATACTTCAACATAATAAAAGCCTTATATGACAAACCTACAGCCAATATCATACTCAATGGGCAAAAACTAAAACCATTTCCCCTAAGAACAGGAACAAGTCAGGAATGCCCACTCTCACCAATCCTGTTCGACACAGTACTGGAAGTGCTAGCCATAGCGATCAGACAAGAAGAAGAAATACAACGTGTACTGGTTAATAATGGTGGATTTTATAATCAACGAAAACATAATAATTTTAAGAGAAACAATAAAAGTGCTTTATTCCAAGTAATGTCTATTGCTAGCTACACATTTCCCCCATCTTCCAGGTAATTTGTGGATACCGTCCCAATAGAACTTTTCTTGTTTTGAGGCAAACCATTCAGAAACCCAATTTTCCACATTGTACGTTTTGAAGTGCTGCTCAAAAAGTGCATGGGCCATCGATCGGAACAAGTGGTAATCTGAAGGAGCAAGGTCTGGTGAATACATCAGGTAGGTTAATACTTCCCAGGCAAGATCTTTTAACATAACTTTAACTGGTTTTTGAAGTGTGTGATGGTGCGTCATCATGACGCAAAAATTCCTTTGCCGTGTCTTCTGGCACATTCTTGTCGTTTCACGATCAAAACGTGGTTCAAATTGATTATTTGTTATCAGTAGTGATCAGTATTAATGATTTCACCTGGTTTTAGAAGCTCATAATACACCACACCTTCCTGATCCCACTAAACACAGAGCATTGTCTTCTTTCATAAGCGATTTGGCCTTGCAGTCAATGTTGATGGTTGACCTGGATCAACCCATGATTTTGTGCATTTGTGATTCTCAAAATAAATCCACTTTTCATCGCCAGTCACAATTCAATGCAAAAAAAGACTTTCTTTTGTGCCGTTGAAGCAACATTTTACTGATGACTTTTTGGTTTCCCATTTGTCTTTCGTTCAGTTGATGTTGCACCCGTTTTCCTTCCTTTAAAATCTTTCCCATTGCTTGTAAACTATCGGAAATTGTTTGCTGAGCAACCTTTAATCTTTCTGCAAGTTGTTTTTGAGTTTGACATGCATCTTTATCCAATAATGCTGGTAACTGTTTTTTTTGTTGTTGTTGTTGTTTTTTAAATTTCTTTATTGATTAAGGTGTCACATATTTGTCCTCATTCCCCCATTCCCATCCCACACCCCTCCCCACGGATGCCCCAACCCCCTGTTGAACTTAACCGTTGGATAGGCTCATATGCATGCACACAAGTCCTTTGGTTGATCTCTCCCCCCTCCCCCCAACCTCCCCTATCCTCCCTCTGAGGCCTGATAGTCCGATCGATGCCTCCTTGTTTCTGGTTCTGTTCTTGTTCATCAGTCTATGTTGTTCATCATTTCCCCTAGATGAGCGAGATCATGTGTCCCTAGAGATATACTTATAAGAACTGAATGCGAGACGAGCAATAATAGTTATGCTGACAGGCAAATGAATCAGTCTGTAGTGAGTTTCTTTCTGGACCAACAGTTCTTTAGAGACCCATTTTCAATGTCCACCAGTTCCTTATGTGTACATGTCAGCAGTGACCCCTCAGCTCTGGATGGTGGACAAATGGTGGTAACGGAGGTCCGACTCCCTCTGGTTTGGTCTCGGCCAGACCCAGGGGCACGGCTTCACCCGGACTCAGGGGCACGTGGCCTCACCCAGACCCAGGGGCGCGTGGCCTCTCCCAGACCGAGGGGCGCGTGGCCTCACCCGGACCTAGGTGCGCGAGACCTCACCCGGATCCAGGGACACATGGCCTCACCCGGACCCTGGGGGCGCGTGGCCTCACCCGGAGCTAGGTGCGTGAGGCCTCACCCAGACCCGGGACCCAATTGCTGGTAACTGTTGGTTTTCAAACTTTTTCGGTTGACCTGGGTGTTCTTTGTCTTTCACACTGAAATCATCACTTTTAAAGCAATAAACCAGCACTTCCAAGTATCTTAAGCTGGAGCATGTTCACCATAAGCTTCCCGAAGTATACGATAACTTTTCGCGGCACTTTTCTTCAAAATAAAGTAATGAATTAAAACTTCCCACAAATGTTCTTTTTTTTGGCACGAAATTCAACATTTTTAAACGTAAAAATATCTATGTTAACACCTTCAGAAAATTTGACATATTAAGTTTTCAAGCTTGTTTTCAATACAACATAATAGCATACACATCAAATCGCATATATACCAACTGGTCAACCTAGAAGAAATGGACATATTCCTAAAAAAATATGACCTTCCAAAACTCAACCAAGAGGAATCAAAAAATCTGAATAGGCCAATATCTATGGAGGAAATTGAAGCAGTAATCAAAAAACTTCCAACAAAAGCTCAGGACCAGACGCTTCACAGTGAAGTTTTATCAAACATTCAATGAAGAAATAAAACCTATCTTGCTCAGACTCTTCCAAAAAATTCAAGAGGAAGGAACACTTCCAAGCTCTTTCTATGAAGCCAGCATTACCCTAATCCCAAAACCAGATAAAGACAATACAAAGAAAGAGAATTACAGCCAATGTCTCTCATGAACATAGACGCCAAATTCTCAACAAAATTCTGACAAATTGAATCCAACAATACATGAGAAAGATCATACAACATAACCAAGTGGGATTTATTCTGGGGATGCAATGATAGTATAATATCTGCAAATAAATAAATGTGATCCACCACATAAACAAACTTAGAGATAAAAACCATATAATCATAACCATTGATGCAGAAAAAGCATTTGACAAAATCCAACATCCTTTCTTGATAAAAACTCTCAGCAATGTGGGAATAGAGGGATCATACCTCAACATAATAAAAGCCTTATATGACAAACCTATAGCCAACATCATACTCAATGGGCAAAAACTAAACTCATTTCCCCTAAGAACAGGAAGAACTCCTGTTCGATATAGTACTAGAAGGGCTGCCATAGCAATCAGACAAGAAGAAGAAATAAAAGGTATCCAAATTGGAAAAGAAGAAGTATAACTGTTCTTATTCACAGATGACATGATACTATACATGGAAAACACCAAAGACTCCATCAAAAAACTACTAGACTTAATAAATGAATTCAGTAATGTAGCAGGATACAAAATTAACAACCAGAAATCTATGGCCTTTTTATACATCAATAATGAACTCACACAAAGAGAAATGAAAAAAACAATCCCATTTACCATTGCACCAAAAAAATTAAGATACCTAGGAATAAACTTAACTAAAAACATAAAAGACCTGTACTCGGAAAACTACAGGACATTAAAAAAGGGGATAGAGGAAGACATAAACAAAAGGAAGAACATACCATGTTCATGGATTGGTAGAATCAACATCATTAAAATGTCCATGCTACCCAAAGCAATCTACAGATTCAATGCAACCCCCATTAAAATACCAAGGGCTTATTTCAAAGATCTAGAAGAAACTCTCCAAAAATTCATCTGGAATAAGAAAAAAAAACACCCCGAATAGCCACAGCAATCCTGAGAAAGAAGAACAAAGTTGGAGGGATCACAATACCAGATAGCAAGCTATATTACTAAGCCACAGTTCTCAAAACTGCATGGTACTGAAACAGGAACAAACATATAGACCAATGGAACAGAACAGAGAACCCATAATTCGACCCAAGCCATTATGCTCAATTAATATATTTGACAAAGGAGGCAAGAGCATACAATGGAGTCAAGACAGTCTCTTCAATAAATGGTGCTGGGAAATCTGGTCAGATACATGCAAAAAAATGAAACTAAATCACCAACTTACACCATACACAAAAACAAAATCAAAATGGCTAAAGGACTTAAATGTGAGACAGTAAACCATAAAAATCCTACAAGACTCCATAGGCAGCAAAATAGCAGACATATATCCTAGCAATATTTTTACAGACACAGCTCCTAGGGCCGTGGTCGGCAAACTGCGGCTCGTGAGCTACATGCAGCTCTTTGGCCCCTTGAGTGTGGCTCTTCCACAAAATACCACAGCCTGGGCGAGTCTATTTTGAATAAGTGGCGTTAGAAGAAGTTTAAGTTTAAAAAATTTGACTCTCAAAAGAAATTTCAATCGTTGTACTGTTGATATTTGGCTCTGTTGACTAATGAGTTTGCTGACCACTGTCCTAGGGCAATGGAGACTAAGGAAAAAAATAAACAAATGGGACTACATCAAAATAAAAAGCTTCTGCACAGCAAAAGAAACGATCAACCAAACAACAAGAAATCCCACTGCATGGGAGAACATATTTGCCAATTCTATTTCAGATAAGGGTTTAATCTCCAAAAAGGAACCCTGCTTCATTGCTGGTGGGAATGCAGACTGGTGCAGCCACTATGGAAAACATGGTGTTTCCTCAAAAAATTAAAAATGGAACTGCCATTTGACCCAGTAATACCACTTCTAGGAATATATCCTAAGAAAACAGAAACACCAATCAGAAAGGATATATGCACCCCTATGTTCATAGCAGCACAATTTACAATAGCTAAGATTTGGACACAGCCTAAATGCCCATTAGCAGATGAGTAGATTAGAAAACTGTGGTACATCTATACAATGGACTACTACGTTGTTGTAAAAAAAAGAAGGAATTCTTACCATTTGCAACAGCATAATGGAACTAAAGAGCATTATTCTAAGTGAAATAAGCCAGTCAGTGAAAGAAAAATACCACATGATCTCACTCATTTGTGGAATATAAAGAACATTATAAACTGATGAACAAAAACGGATACAGAGGCAAAGAAGCATCGAACCGACTGTCAAACTACAGTGGGAAGGCTGGGGAGGGTTGGGTGGTGGTGGGGGGAGGTAAGAGATCAACCGAAGGACTTGTATGCATGCATATGAGCATAACCAGTGGACACAAGACACTAGCGGGGAGTGGGGAGGCATGTGCCAGGGGTTAGGGGAGGCCGGGGGAAGGACAATGGGGGGAAAAAGGAGACATATGCACTACTATTTGTAATACTTTAAACAATAAAATAAAGTTTTCATATGGTTTATTTTCCACAAAATTTCTATGTAATTGAGAATGTGCATTTAGGAATTTCTAACTATCTTTATGTAAAATAGCTTCCACTTTTTTCATTTCTCTCCTTTATTTTATTCCCCAAATAATATATGCCTTAAGCAACTTTAATTTCAGAATGCCTTATAGGACAAACTAAGCCCCTGTAGGGAGGATAAAGGCAATTAAAACATTGCTTCTTATTTTTATAAACCACTTTATTGATCAGAAAGTGAAAGATGAAATGATTTTATTATAATTTATTAATCAAATAATAGAAAGAAAAGTTTCAAATCACAAAGTAACTAAGAAAATTTTCTGAAAACAAGTATGAGGGGGTAGTTATTAAACTAAAACCATCATAAACTAAAAATATAAAATACTAAAGGACTACATGTAGTAAAATTTAAAAACTAAGTATGAACTTTAAAAGCCATTTTTAAGAAGAGTAAATTTTAAAGAGCCAGAAGTCAGTACAGTATATTCAATATTAAAGACAAGTCTGTATTACAAATTAAAAATACTGAGAGATACTTTACCTGACGAAATATCTCTGTGACAAAGTTTACATTACTTCTTTTAGAAGAAAAAACTCTGCGAACTATTTCAATGTCTGTGAGATGTTCTTCATCAATACTACAGAGGCTAGATGAGCTAGGTTCTCGCTCCGTCAGAGTGCTTGTATTAGAATGCGACTGTTCTGGTTCTGTAGTTCTATCTGTTTTATCAGTATTATCAGTTTTATTTTCTTCTCTAGATACCAAACTAGCTGCTGCTCTCTAAAATAAAAAACAAAATGGGGAAAATATAATCATTAACAAGGTATTCTTTCTTCTAATAACAAATACTAACAGAATCCAAAGAATTTATTCAAAATAATGAAATGGCAATAAAAGTAATTCAACATCTAAGTGATACAGTGATAGTCGCCACTAGTCATCTACCCATCTATAATTAGATTTGTTTTTCAGCATATCTGCAGTACAAATAAGTTAATAATTAAAGCTGGGTAAGAAATTAATGCAGATAGAGTTAGCTCAGAACTTCAATAATAAATTAAAAAACGTAATATTGGACTGTCTGTTCAATAAAGCCTTAATGTTTAAAATCATCTCTAGACAAAAATTACACAAGTAAAAACTTTTTAAACAAAAAACAAAGAAATGGAAGAAAATTTATAACAGAAATAGAAATGAAGCCAAAAGGTTTTTTAGGAAAGTCTATTCTAATATATAAAAATCCTGGGTTGTAACGACCAGTAACGACAGAGGCTCGACCAACCAGAAGTCAGTCCTGCTTCCGCTGCAGGCGTGGTGCCCCAGCACTGACTGCTGAGGGGGCTGCGAATCAGGGCCAGAGAGAGGCCTGAAGAGAAAAGCAGGGACTGAACCATTGTCTCTGTGGCAGCTTTTGATCAGCACTTGCCTCTCTCTTTCTCTCCCAGTCTGGCCAGCAGCCGTGCCTCCACCGGGGCTGCTGATCTGCCCCGCCTTTCTGATCAGGCCCCGTTGATAGGCCCAGAGATGCTGACTGGCATAGGAAACAACCAATCAGAACCAAGTGTGGGTGCTGTGAGGAATCAATAGCTACCTGGAGGCGAAGTTTCTAACGCTGACTGGCATAGAAACCGACCAATCAAAACCAAATCTGGGTGCTGTGGGGAGCCAATGGTTGCCTAGGAGGTGGAGCTTTTGATGCTGACTGGCATAGAAACCTACCAATCAGAACCAAATCTGGGTACTGTGGGGAGCCAATGGCTGCCTAGGAGGCAGAGCTTTTGATGCTGAATGGCATAGACACCGTCCAATCAGAACCAAATCTGGGTGCTGTGGGGAGCCATTGGCTGCCTAGGAGACGGAGCTTTTGATGCTGACTGGTATTGAAATAGACCAATCAGAACCAAATCTGGGTGCTGTGGGGAACCAATGGCTGCCTAGCAAGCAGAACTTTTGAAGCTGACTGAAATTGAAACCGACCAATCAGAACCAAATCTGGGTGCTGTGGGG
Source organism: Eptesicus fuscus (assembly GCF_027574615.1). Classification (NCBI taxonomy): domain Eukaryota; kingdom Metazoa; phylum Chordata; class Mammalia; order Chiroptera; family Vespertilionidae; genus Eptesicus; species Eptesicus fuscus. Next base: position 89,029,294 of record NC_072477.1, read on the forward strand.
AGCCAATGGCTACCTACGAGGTGGAGCTTTTTACGCTGACTGGCATAGAAACTGACCAATCCGAACCAAACTGGCCAGCAGAGGAGGGCAGTTGGGGGCAAGATCAGGCCGTCAGGGGAGGGCAGTTGGGGGCGAGATCAGGTCTGTAGGGGAGGGCAGTTGGGGTCGAGATCAGGCCGGCATGGGAGGGCCATTGGGGGCAAGATCAGGCCAGCAGGGGAGGGCAGCTGGGGGCAACCAGGCTGGGAGGGGAGGGTAATTGGGGGTGAGATCAGGCCGGCAGGGGAGAGTAATTGGGGGCGAGATCAGGCCGTCAGGGGAGGGCAGTTGGGGGCAACCAGGAGGCAGGGGAGGGCAGATAGGGGTGATCAGGCTGGCAGGCAGGTGAGCAGTAAGGAACCAGCGGTCCCAGATTGTGAGAGGGATGTCCAACTGCTGGTTTAGGCCCGATCCCACAGGGGGGTCCCAACTGGAGAGGGTACAGGCTGGGCTAAGGGAACCCCGCCTCCGTGCATGAATTTCATGCATTGGGCCTCTAGTATTCTAATAACAATATAATTTTTACCATGACTGGAGATGAAAAAGTAAAAGTGTTATTAAGGTGGTGATGAAGAAATAACTACCATGGTGAATGATAGGAGAAGCACTATTCTGGTAAATATCATAAATTACTTTGGTAAGTTACTCGATTTTTGGTCTGTTTTGCCATCTTTATAAAATAAGAAGCTTTTAGGTAAATGATCTCAAATATGCCTTCCCAATAAAAAAAACTCTATTTCAGTCTATTACATTCTGGGATAAGAAAAATAGTTCTGCTTGAGAGTTTCTACATTTAACCCTTTGCACTCGCTTGCTTTTTTCTCGATTCCTTTATTCTACTCGGGATTTAATTTTTTAAATACCCCAGATTTTACAAAGCGTGGCAGTAGAATAAAAAACTGGAGTTTCTTTTCATATAAACTTATTTGGATTTTTTAATATTTCAAATTATTGATACATTCAAAGAGTATAAAAAGAGCTGCTACCAATGCTAACCGTGTCGAGTCACACTCACATTCAAGTGCAAAAGGTTAATAATTCTTTGTAGAGAACAAAGTTTTGGGGAAAACACACACAGCCATATAAATAGGAGGGTAAGGGGAATATAAGTCAAATTTTCTAAATGCTAATCCTATATAATAAAAGAGAAATGTGTAAATTGACCGTACCTCCGCTATGCTCACCAGCCAATCAGGAATGAGTATGCAAATTGACCCAACAAAGATGGCGGGTTAATTTGCATACACGGGCGCTGGGCGGAGAGCAGAGTGGGAGACCTGGCGGAGAGTGGAGCGGCTTGGGGAACCTGGCTCCCCAAGCCACCAGACGGAGAGCAGAGAGGGAGAACTGGCAGTTTGGAGGACTTGGCAGAGCAGGAAGGGAAAACCCAGAGCGCGGGGAGCACCAGGAATGCTGTGAATTGTAGTTCTGGTGGCAGACAGATCTCCTAGACACTAGAGCAAAGTGAGCCTGGAGCAAGTTACTGTTGCGGTGGGGGATGGAAGGAAAGCAAAGGTGAGAGACATAAGTAAAATCAGAGTGTCTAGGAAAAATTAAAGGGAAGTTATCATAAAACTTCCAGAAAATCTCCACCAATGAAGCAAAGAAAAAAATTGCCTCTATTATTCTGTGAGCAACAAACCAAACTGGGTTGGGGTCTCAGACAATTCACTCATATGATTGCAAAGACAGACAGAAACTCTTGGATTGGAGAGGGCTCCCCTGAGGGCTCCCAGATTGAAGAGGGTGCAGGTCGGGCTGAGGGACCCTACCCCTGCCCCCCCCCCCCCCCGCACAAATCTTCATGCACCCGGCCCCTAGTAAACTAATAAACACATTATAACTCCACTTAATTTTTAAAAGATTTAAGAAATCATACAAAATACACACACAGTATAAGATTTTTACAACTAAATGAGGAAATCTGAGAAAAGAAAAATAAAATAGTAATATGGACAAGTTCAGGAAAAAAGTACATTGAGGGTAAAATTAAAAGTGGAAAAGAGGAAAACTTTAATTTAAAATAACCGATTTTTAAATATTAGCTCCTCCTTTGTAGAACTGTATAACATTTCTGGACTCTGTGTTTATTGGGAAAAAATAAGGAATAAAATGGTGACAGAACTTTAAATCAGCATTCAATGAATGCCTAGAAATCTAACAAGAATTATGAAGGTTCTACAACCATTTGATTGCAAACTGTTTCCAATTGCAGGAATTTATTGCAAAATTCAGAATATTTTTATTCATACAATTCAGGATATTTTTAGTACTATAAAATTAACATAAACTACAGAAATAAATTAAAAGCTAAGACTCAGCTCTGGCTGGTGTGGCTCAGTTGGAGCATTGTTTATATACCAAAAGGTGGCAGGTTCGATTCCCTATCAGGGCACATATCCAGGTTTCAGGTTCAATCACTGTCCTCCGGGCTCATGTGGGAGGCAACCAATCGATGTTTCTCTCTATATCTCTCCCTTCCTCTCTCTAAAATCAATAAAAATTGTTAGGAAAAAAAAAAAAAAAAAGCTGAGTCTCAGCAACAACTGAAATTATCTTCTATACCTTAAAAGTTTTATATTTTTGCTACGAAAACTATTGGTCCTATAATTATTGTTAAAATTTAGATTTATAAAATATATTTATACAAAATAAATATTATTATTTTATTTAAATGTGTTCTACTCCTAAGGCAAATCAGTGGACAAATCTCTTAAGCCATTTCTAACTTTAGCAAGTTATGTGTGTATTACCTGGATATTCTTTGGCAAGATTTCACCTTCCATCCCAGGAATATGTGGTCCTGTGTGTGGCTTTGGCTCAAGCCAGAAAGAAACCAGCCAACGAATGACAATAACACGAGCCTTAATGAAAGGCTCCTTTGTACAATATATTGCTTCGTTGGTTTCAGCATCTTTTTTTATCATGACATAATGTGGCTTTGGTCTCATCTGTGGAATATCTATGCAAAATAAAGGAGGAAAAAACAAAATAAGAAAGGAACTATGCTCAGATAAATCTACATTTTTAAACATTTGAGAAATCCCTGTGACGATACCCTGATTTTAGAAGTAGATTTAGCACAAAAATGACATTTTAAGATAATTTGTGCCCTGGTGGTTTGGCTCAATGGATAGATCCTCGGCCTGAGGACTAAAGGGTCCCAGGTTCGATTCAGGTCAAGGGCACATGCCTAGGTTGTGGGCTCAATCCCCAGTGGGGGGCATGCAGGAGGCAGCTGATCAACGAATCTCTCTCATCATTGATATTTCTGATTCTCTCTCCCTCTCCCTTCCTCTCTGAGATCAATAAAAATATATTTTAAAATAAAAATTTAAAAAATTTGCTACATATAAGCATAGAATCTAGAAGAGTAAAACCATATATTGCTGATATATAGAAACATGTCCTTTTGAAAAATATCATGAAAAGGCTCAATGAATCCTAAGAACAGAGAAACTTCAGAGCCATTTAAAATGAATGAAAGCTTATTTCAATTAACCTAATATTGAGACAGATTTTGAAGTAATACAAAACATGAGATTTTTTCCTTGATTTTTTAAAGCAAATAATATTCCCAATGGCAAAGGCTTGCTACCTTAACTAATTTAAGCCATTTCTACTAGCCATAATGGTTTTGCCTATACCTGTTCCTAGACTTGGCAGAGCTTAAAATTAGAAACATCTTTCTGCAAAAAGGACATTTTCACATAGGACTACCAATGCTTTCTATATATAGCAGATGTCTGCTTCTAACCCAGGATTTGTCCACAAGACTCTAGCTTTGAGGCTCCAACAGACATCTTGGCACTGCTACTAAATACTGGACAAGACATGATCAAAATATATGATAATATAATTATTCATAAAGAATTGAATAAGATATACTAAACTGAACTCTTGGGGAACCTTAAAAAGAAAATTTATAATATAGAGAGATCTATCTCATCCAATAGGTAAGATCCAGAGAATAAGCTTTTTAATAAAAAATCTTTTCACTCACAGTGAAAATGTCCTAGTAATAAGTTTCCACTTTGGATATAATCTACATCTCTAATCAATCAATACAAATATTAAATTTTATCAGTTTTCTGCAGGTAATAAATGTCAACTTTACACTGAGGTATGTTTTATTCTTAACTTTACATTGAGGTATGTTTTATTCTTATGCATGATCTTTTAGAAAATTCCAAAGGCTACCTACCAAGCACAGGATGATATAAACTGCTCTCCTTGCACATGTTTGGAAAAATATAAGACAAATAGTACTTCTTAAAATGTGAAAACAAAAATGAAAATCCCCTTTCTTGATTTTCTTTGTTCTTCCATTCTAAACTTTTTACCTAAAAGACACAATTAGAATCATTCCAGGAAAAAGAAACAATTATCTATGATAAACAAACTTATAAAAGGTTACTTAAGCAATATACTAAACTATTACACTATGAAGATATACTAGTATAGACATATGTGTACATATATATATACACACACACACACTACATATATATAAACATACATAAATATATAAAGAAGAAATTTTAAAAACTGGTCTAATGACACACAAATACCTTATATTCCAAAAATCTTAGAAGTTAAAATGTGCTCTGAAAAACTGTCAAAGTTTATTTAAAACTCAGTTCTATTAATGACAAAGATACTAATGTTCTTTCCTCTTTGCCTTTTCTAGAATAATTCAGTCTAAAAGTTATACAAAATATGTGAGGAGGTGGGGGATGTAAAAGCAGTGGCCACCAAGTACAGGTAAACAGACTCTGACCACAGGAAGTAGGGCATCCATAATGGGAATATAGCAGAGGCAGCAATAGCCTAGTGGGGACTCCGAGTCTAAGAGAGATGAGGGCAGTGTCCATGAAGTGGGGGGACATAGGGGTTGGGGAGGAGCAGTAAAAAAACAGAGCAGTAAAATATACCATGTGAGAATTCCAATAGGGTGAGAAAGTTACCTAAGTAGGGAGATGGTAAAGGCAAAAAGTAGGCCATAATGAGATATCACTACACAATCACTTTAGAATGGCTAAAATTACAGACTGACCATACCAACTGTTGGTGAGGACAGGAATCAACTTTAAGTTTCATACATTGCTGGCAGAATGTAAAAAGGTACAACCATTTGGAAAAAAAACATGGTAGTGTCTTAAAAAAGTAAATATATTCCAATTCTTCAAACCAGCCATTCCACTACTAGGTATTTGCCCAAGGAAAAGGTAAGTTTATGTCCACAAAAAGACCTGTTTACCAATATTCATAGCAGTTTCACTAGTAATAGCCAAAAACTGGCAACAACTCAGTTGCCAGGTGGCTGAGTAACAAATTATGGTATATCACTAAAATGGAAAGCTACTCAGCAATAAAATGGACCAAACTACTACATACAATATAAATAATTTTCAAAATAACTATGATTTAAGAAACCAGACCAAAGAAAGCATATACTATATCATTCCATTTATATGAAATATGGAAAAAATACAAACTATAGAGACAAAAAATCAGATCAGTAGTTGCCTGGAGATGAAGTAGTGGAAAAGGATGGATTACAAAGGGATCCAAGAACTTTTAATGGTGATAGATAGGTTCATTATCTTGACTGTGGTGATGGTTTCATGGGTGTATGCATGTAATAAAATTAGTCAGATCGTATATTTCAAACATTGCTGTTTATTGTATGTTAATTATATCCCAATAAACCAGTACAACAATTTTAACAATCTTTATTAAGTACAAAAGTATTTAAAAAACAAAACTGGTAATACTAATGATAGTAAAAACTTCCCACTATAGCCTGGCAGGTGTTGCTCAGGGGTTGAGCACTGACACATGAACCAGTAGGTCACAGTTCAGTTCCTGGTCAGGGCACATGCCCGAATTGTGGGCTCTATCCCCAATAGGGGGCATGCAGGAGGCAACTGATTAATGATTCTCTCTCATCACTGATGTTTCTGTCTTTCTCTCCCTTTCCTTTCTTCTCTGCAACCATAAAACAAAAACAAAAACTACCCACTCTAGAACACTTTTTATTCTAAGTTCTTTACGCTAATTATTTCAGCCTCAAACACCAAAATGGGATAGGCATGATTTTTATCTGTTTTAAACTCAAAGAAGTAGTCTGTCAAAGGTCACACTATGGCAAGATGTAAACCCAGGATTCAAACCCTGGCAAACTCATTCAGAATCCTCATAATGTTTGATTCATAGAGAATTTTTGTGTTTGGAACAGTTACAAGGAATGTGTATGTGCTAAGAGCGTTTCCATCAGGACATACTAATTTCATGTCTATGGATAAATAGGCTGCTTTACAAAATATATGCATGCACCTGGCCAAGCCAACATGGCTCAGTGGTTGAGCTTCAACCTATGAACCAAAAGTCAAGATTCAATTCCTGGTCAGGGCACATGCCTGGGTTGTGGCCTCCATCCCCAGTGTGGGATGTATAGGAGGCAGCGATCAATGACTCTCTCTCATCATTAATGTTTCATCTCTCTCCCCCTCTCCCTTAATCTCTGAAATCAATAAAAATATATTAAACAAACAAAAATATGCACCTGAAAGTTTTAAAAGTACTATGAGGTTTAAGAGTAAATTACATTTCCCCACTCCCACCCCATTCTCAGCCCACCTCTCTAGTTGCTGCCTCTTGGCAGACTGTTCCTTAATCAAAGATATTACATTTTCATTTAAAGTACCACAGCTGCTAATTATAAATGAAAGTATTAGAAAGTAAACTCAACTGACTCAGATAAGGTATATATATATATATATATGAAAAGTCTACTGTAAAAATTTCTCCTTCTAGCTTCCTTTCTAAGAGCTTCAAATGTCTCCAATAATTTTTATTTCAGAAAAGACATATTAACATATTTTCAAAGGTAAAAATTTGTCACTCCTTCTTTAGGATAATAAGCAAATATCTACTATAACAGAATAATGGTAAAAGAGGGGGGGGGAATTACCCACACAGGGTAATAATGGGGATAACATCAAAGAAAATAACATGTACCTGAATTACTATATATTTTAAAAGTGCTTCAAGAAAATAGCTTGTGAGATCTTCTTGTCCTTTATCTCCTGATTGTGGGGGGACAAGAGGAGTGATTTCCTCTATAGTAACTTGAGCTATCCAAAGACAAAAAAAAAAAAGCTTAGTATAATTACAAAATAAATTTAACAATGCAATAATATAACCCAAATAAAATTTAACTGCAAAACATATGCAATACTGCTTGAAAACATTCTAATGATTAAACCTTGACATAAATCTGTCATTCTGATAGTCCATCACAACAATCATAAACTTTAATAATCAACTCTTTCATGAACCCTTGATTGAGGGAATATAACACAGGACTAGACAAAGAGATATGTAGGAATTAAGAGTAAATAACAGCCCTAACTGGTTTGGCTCAGTGGCTAGAGTGTCGGTCGGCCTGCGGACTGAAGGGTCCCAGGTTCGATTTCGGTCAAGGGCATGTACCTTGGCTGCAGGCACATACCCAGTAGCGGGTGTGCAGGAGGCGGCTGATCAATGTTTCTCTCTCATCGATGTTTCTAACTCTCTATCCTTCTCCCTTCCTCTCTGTAAAAAATCAATAAAATATATATATTTTTTAAAAGAGTAAATAACATCTCGCCCTCGCTGGTTTGACTCAGAGGATAGGGGGTTGGCCTTCGGACTAAAGGGTCTTGGGTTCGTTTTCAGTGAAGGGCACACACACCTCGGTTGTAGGCTCAATCCCCAGCCCTGGTCGGGGCTAGTGTGGGAGGCAACCAATCAATGTGTCTCTCTCACATCAATGTTTCTCCGGTCTCCCTCCCTTCCACTCTCTCTAAAAATCAACGGAAAAATATCCTCAGGTGAGGATTAACAAAAAACAAACACACACACACACACACACACACACACACACACACACAGAGAGTAAATAAAATTTTCCTTGGCAAAGACCTTCTCATGATATTTTAAAATTCACATTAAGAACATCTATTACAAAAGTTCCATAATAAGATGAGAAACATAAATAAGAATGTGCTCATTCATGAATGAAAAGACAATCTGATTACTCTAGGTAAAGACCACGCTTACTGTTTAAGGTAGTTCCTTTATTCAAAGGATGAAATACTATTTCCCTCTCAAAAAAAAAAGAAAAGAAAAATTAACATCTTAGTTCTTTGATTGCAAAAGTGCACTTATAAAATAAAAAAACTTTTATATATTTTTCCTTCTCAGATGTTCAAAAACATTCATGATAACAAAAGCAAAACCAAGAAAAATCAACCCACAACTAGCTGAATTCTTTTCAATGTTTCGTAAGCAGTAGTACCTGGTTTAGTACAGGCAGATCTCTAAATCTATCCCTCAGTAACTACCAGCTAAGTAATTAAGCTCACAGAAATGAATTTTTTTTTTTTTACAATCCTCTTTGCGTCAAGTGAAACACACTTGTGCTTTTTAAAAAATATATGTTTTTTATTAACTTTCAGAGAGAGAGGGAGAGGGATAGAGAGATAGAAACATCAATGAGAGAGGAACATCATCAACCAGCTGCCTCCTGCATGCCTCCGACTGGGGATTAATCCTGCAACCCTGGCATGTACCCTGACTAGGAATCCAACTGTAACCTCTTGGTTCCTGGTTGACACTCAACCACTGAGCCTCATGGACTGGGCCATACATGTGCTTTAATGCACATCCAAATTAACTCAAGGATTCAAGATGATACGTGAGAATCAGAAATTAGAGATAAATGTAAACAGCCTACATTAACTATGTATTTTTTATGCTTTGACACCAGAGCCTTGATGGCCCTGGACAGAGTAACTCTTCCACAACTACTTATTTCCCAGAGTAGTAAAGATCGCCCTGACAGTTCACCTTTTATATGCAAACCAATCAACCCAGAGTCCACATATCCACTGCTTCCTTTACTGGGCTCACACTCAGGGCCACTGTTCCTCTGACCTAATCACCTTGGGGCCAAGAACCAGACAACTAGGGACAACTCACCTCCCTCACTCCACCCGACTAACCCTGGTACTTCCCAGTATGGCCACCCTCCCTGGTGTGGCATGCCCTCTCCTCTTAGGACAGTGATGGCGAACCTATGACACGCGTGTCAGCACTGACACGCGTAGCCATTTCTGATGACACGCGGTCTCAGCGGCCACATGCCGAGGATGAAACATTTGCTGCTCCTGAGGATGAAACATTTGCGAAATAATGTTTTTTCCTCAAAGTGACACACTACCCAAGTTATGCTCAGTTTTTTGGCGAAGTTTGACACACCAAGCTCAAAAGGTTGCCCATCACTGTCTTAGGAACTCTGAATAACAAAATATTTTTTTTAATGGTAATTGTCTCCTGATCTGTTGTTGGCCTCACCATACCTGAATAATAATGAAACCTACATTTTAAAATATGGCCTTGGATTACTGTTAATAAATGTACAGACATTTAAAAATATATATATTATCAAACTACACAGAAAATTTTAAATAGTAATGTATAAGATCTCATTAATCTTACTTTCTTGAAGATTGAGTGGAGGATTAATGAGATTATCTAAAGTTCGAGGTCCATATTCGGATTGTGGTGCCGAAAATCCAGGGATTAAGCATGAAAACATCCAAAGCTGTTCTTTGCTACAGTTATTCTGAAGAGCTTGCAACCATAACAAGAAAAGACGAACACCTTCCCGCCGGATCTAAAATAAAATTAAAAAATATATATATTTTTACTTGTCATGGAAATACTTTCTGCTTTTTAAGGCCAAAATCCTCTAGAACAGGATTACAGAATGACACTTTGCAAAAGATAGGTAGGAAAGGTAGAAAGGAGGTAGGAGAAAGAAAGGGATGGTGGATATAACACCCATGACATTTCTTAAACCCTCATTATCTGTAAATCTAAATTCACGAATTTTGGACAAATAAAGAATGAACTTGGCCTGTAACTACTTAAAGCCATCAGGTAATTTTTTTATTCTACAATTTCCAATTGTAAAAAAATCAGAAAATCATTTCCTTCTTGTTTATTTCCCTCTCCTTCCCTCTTTTACATAACTACCAAGAAGCAAAAAGCAAGAATAAAGAGGGCAAAAACAGTTTCTTGCTATAATGAGTTCAGTAAAAGAAGGAATGATTATGGGGATCTTGGTGAGCTAACTCAATGCTATTGTTCTTAAAAATAAGTTTTTCACCATCTGAAATTATCTCATTTACTTATCATTTGCTGCTGAGCTGCAAAGCAGGAATTTTGGCCTATTACTATATTCTAAGTACCTAGAACAATGCCTGTACACAAAAGACAATAAATATTTCAATCAATCAATGAATTCTCTCCCAGGAAAAGATTTTTTTTTTAAAAAATTCAACCTTAGATAAGCAAAACACAAAGTTCTTCATTAATCTAACCTCACTGTTAGCTTTGGAAATTACCCTAACACAGCTCTGTTCACAACCACTGTCATTTATTTAACTGTTTCCACCTCATGGTTTAGTCAGATAGCAGGATAAAGATATAGGAAGGCTTTTTCCTCTGTACTGTTACAACCACGTTTTGATGCCAAAAGTACCTACAATCTGACTTTTATCTAACCTACAGCAAGATACTTTTGACTGGGTAGCTTCTCTTACCAGAGTACAACGAGATAATAAAAAAGAAAAAAATTTATATACATTCCCTATTTTCCTCTACAACTAAGAATAGCTGTGATAAATGCAGAATAATTTGCTGAATGACTAACTTTTGTCTTCTGGAGACCACAGAATAAAGTATTTCTGGCAGTGGCAAAAGTAAAATAGTTGTATGTTTTTAACAATAGTTTTTCAATAGCCTGGTCAACCTAGTATGTATTTTCATAATGAATATGTTGCTATATTTTAAGTGAATTCAGTTCAATTAAGTGAACTACAGGTAATTCAAAATTCTTTAGAAAAAAGTTGATATAGGAAAATTACTATATGCTTTACTTAGTTTTTAAAAAGTCATAGAAGAGAAATATAATAATATACCTTCAAGGAGTTTCCTGTATGAAGTAGTTTCTTTAAAATCAATCCTGAAAAGAAAAAATTATTTTAAATATTCACATCTTAATTTTTCTAAATGTCAGAGTTCTCGGTCAGACTTGAAAACACTTTAAAACAAGTCCTTGGCAACCTCCAAATTATTCTTGGTGACCTTGCTATCCCTCTGGCCATAATCTTGGGGCCAGAAGGGTATATAAAAAGTCACCTTTTTAACACATGGCTTACTGAAATTAAACATGATATCATCTATTGAAACAAATTCTAAGCCCCCAAATTATATTTAATACAACAATCTATGTATATGTCTTATTTATACTGAGAATATAATTAAATATTTCTCCATCAATAATTCAAATAAAAAACCACTACAGAAAATTTCCATTTAGTTAAGCACATAAACATCTATAACTCTAATATTTTCTTTAAAATATTTCCATTGTATTAATTTTTTCAAAATATTCAAAACCATCAAGATATTCAAAACCATATTTTTTCTTTTAAATCACATGTTTCAGAACAATAAAATACTAAAATAACATTAACATGCATCCAGAGGTCCCCATTTTTCTGAACAAATATCAACAGTCCCATATTTCTTATACTTTCAAATTCACTTATTCACATTATTTATAATGCTTTGCCTAACAGTACAAGTATCACTGAAGCCTCCTGTGAACCCATCCTGAGTTATTTTCCAGAAGAAACCATTACCCAGATTTTAGTATTATTTCCAAAAATATTTTATTAATACTTATTGATAAGTCCATAAAATATATAGAATTGTTTTATATGTTTAAAAACTTATACCAGTAACAAGAATTTGTTCCAGAGCTATTTGTTCTAATCCTGCATTTTTTTATTTGTTCTACGAACATTTATGTATAAATGATCAAGCCTGTGACTTCATTTGGTTTATGTTTCATTTGTCATATAAAAATAAGGTTTAATGTTTCAACAAACTGTGTTGATTTATCTGCAATTCCCTTCCTTATGTTTGAACAAACTCAATTTCTTAAAGTAATACTATGTAAACACCAGTCATCAGCTCTCTTAAAAATCTATTTAAAAAACACAGTTTGGTATCATGTATTGGATCCTGGAACAGAAAAACAATGTAAGAGCAAAACTAATAAAATATGAGTAAGTTCAAAGTTTAATTAATTGTAAAAACAAAACAAAATCTTACATATATGGTACATACAAAACAAGTCATTCTATATAAGTTGCTTTTCACATCCAACATTACCTTCTGAAGTTTATATTGATGCATGTACTCTAGTTATTTTAACTGCTGTATTATCCTATGCCATTGTGTGAATATACCATTCATCTACTTAATGTTAGGACATTTGGCTCGTTTTCAAAATTTTGCTATTCCCAAGAATATTATTACAAATGTTCTTGTTCTTGACTCACTTTATGCATTAGTTTCCCCAGAATATATAAAGAGAAACAAAATTACTCACTTTCAACTTTACTAAATATTGAAAAACTCTCTCCAAAGTATTTGAGAAAAAATAGCAGTCCTATTAACGTGTATAAGGGTGTATAAGGGTGCTGTGATAACAATTCTTGGCAACACAAGAAACTGACAAAAGCTCTATTATGGCCAGTCTGATGAGTATTAAATATCTTAACAATGTTTTCATTTGATATCTCCTAGTGATATTCAGCATCTTTTCATTTGGCCATTCAAGTTTCTGCATATTTTTCATTGGGTTATTTTGTTTTGTTTCATATGAGAGCTCTTCATACATACTGACTACTAATTCTATGCCACTTCTAGGAATTGGAAATATATTCTCCCAAACAACTCAACCATGTTTTTGACTGAGGGGATGGTATCTTCTGATGTACAAAAGTTTTACATTTCAATATAGTCAATTCAACATGTTTTTCTTTTTACATGTACTTACTGTGTCTAATTAAATACTACCCTACCTTAAAGTTACAAAGCTAAACCACACAGTTTCTTCAAAAAATTAAAAATGGAACTGTCATTTGAGCAAGTAATCCCACTTCTAGGAATATATCCTAATAATCCCAAAACACCAGCCAGAAAGAATGTATGCACCCTTATGTTCATAGCAGCATTATTTACAATAGCTAAGATCTGGAAACAGCCTAAGTGTCTGTCAGTAGATGAGTGGATAAAAAAAGCTATAAAAAAGAAAGATCTATTATCCTTTGAGATAGAAGGGAGGGACCTGAAGGTCATGCTAAGTGAAATAAGCCAATTAGAGAAAGACAAATATCTCACTTATATATGCAATCGAATGAACAAAATAAATTGATGAATAAAATAGAACCAGTGGAGTGAAAACATGGAACAGACTGACTAATTACAGAGACAAGAAGAGGATGGGAAGAGATTAAACAAAGAACTTATATGCATATACAGTATGCATTGGCCATGGACACAGACAATAGAAGGCCTGGGATGAGGTGGGAACCAGGAGGAAGGGAGCAATGGGAGAAAAAAGGGGAGACATCTCTAATACTCTCAAGAATAAAGATTAAAGAAAAAAAAGTTTTGCAGTGCTGCTTTTCAAGTTTAGGTCCTGAAATTTATTTCTGTGTAGAGCAATAGAACTTTTTTTCCCAGATGGAGGACCAATTGCAGTAATGATTCTTTCAGGGTTTATAATGAAATGAAATGCTATCACAATCACATTATAAATTTCCATTTATAAGCCAAGGTCAGTGGTGGGTTTCGTTGTCCTTTTCCATTAGTCTATTTGTCCATCCTTACATGAATGATAGTGTCTTAATTATTAGAACTATATAATAGGGAGAGAAACCAAGATGGCGGCATATGTAAACTCCTAAACTGCTGCCTCGCACAACAATTTCAAAATCATAACTAAAAGACAAAACGGACATCATCCAGAACCACAGGAAGGCTGGATGAGTGGAAATTCTACAACTAGAAGGAAAGAGAAAAGCACACTCAGAGGAGCTGCAGGAGGCAGAGGTACCGAGGCACACGCGCAGAGAGGGCTGGCAAGTGAGTACGCGGCTGGCTTTCTCAAGCGGGAGGGAGACAAAAGCTCCCGACTGCACTGAACTCCAGTTCCGGGCGAGACTCTGGGGACCAAGACTCATTCGGGGAGAAACTGGAATGTCAGGAAAGAGAAAAGCACACTGAGATTCAGAGGAACTGCGGAAGGCAGAGGTACTAAGACAGGTGCGCGCGGACGGAGACGGCTGGCAACTGAGTACACGGCTGGCATTCTCAACCGGGAGGGAGACAAAAGTTACTGATAGCTCTGAACTCCGGTTGCGAGCGAGACTCTGGGGACCCAGACTCATTCGGGGAGAAACTGGACTGTCTGGCAGCGGGCGAAACTCAAGGGCAGCTTTCTCTCAGAGGTGCTTGCAGCGATTACCGCAGGACACTGAGACCCAGGGACCTCATAAGGCAGGGATGACGGAAAGTCATTGCTGTCTGCTCTGTCCTGAGACTTCGCCCCATCCAAGGTGAGCACAGAGGCTTTTGCAAGTCTTGTCTCATAAGGGTGTGTTCAGCACAGAAGTCCTCCCAGCGTAGACACAGCTGATCCTCACAGCCAATTGGCCTGGAGGTCAATTCCTCCCAGTGATACCAACAACAATCAAGGCTTAACTACAACAAGACTGTGCACACAGCCCACAAAAGGGTGCACCAAGAGTGTCCACCACAGGTAACTGGGGGGGCTGAGCCACTGGGCCCTATAGGACACCTAGCACAAAAAGCCACTATATCAACTCAAGGAAGCAGCCAAAATGTGGAGACAAAGAAACAGGTCACAAATGAAAGGAATGGAGGAAAGCAAACGACTGGATATAGAGTTCAAAACCACCATTATAAGGTTTTTCAAGAATTTTCTAGAAAAGGCCAATAAATTTAGCGAGACCCTCGAGGATATGAAAAAGGACCAACTAGAAATTAAGCATACACTGACTGAAATAAAAAATAATATACAGAGACCTAACAGCAGACTAGAGGATCGCAAGAATCAAGTCAAAGATTTGAAATACAAAGAAGTAAAAAACACCCAACAGGAAAAGCAAAACAAAAAAAGAATCCAAAAATGTGAAGATAGTGTAAGGAGCCTCTGGGACAACTTCAAGCGTACCAACATCCGAATTATGGAGGTGCCAGAAGAGAGAGAGCAAGATACTGAAATCCTATTTGAAGAAATAATGACAGAAAACTTACCCCACCTGGTGAAAGAAATAGACTTATAAGTCCAGGAAGCGCAGAGAACCCCAAACGAAAGGAATCCAAAGAGGACCACGCCAACACACATCATAATTAAAATGCCAAGAGCAAAAGACAGAGAGAATATTAAAAGCAGCAAGAGAAAAACAGTTAGTTACCTACAAGGGAGCACCCATATGATTATCAGCTGATTTCTCAAGAGAAACTTTGCAGGCCAGAACGGAGTGGCAAGAAATATACTAAGTGATGAATAGCAAGAACCTACAACCAAGATTACTCTACCAACAAAGCTATCATTCAGAATTGAAGGTCAGATAAAGAGCTTTAAAGATAAGAAAAAGCTAAAGGAATTTATCATTGCCAAACCAGTATTATATGAAATGCTGAAAGGTATTCTTCAACTAGAGGCCCGGTGCACAAAATTCATGCATGGGGGCGGAGGAGGGGTGAGGGGGTTGTCCCTCAGCCCAGCCTGCACCCTCTCACAATCTGGGACCCTTCGGGGGATGTCTAACTGCCAGTTTAGGCCAGGTCCCACAGTCAGAGATCCCTCTCACAATCCAGAACCACTGGCTCCTAACCACTCGCCTGCCTGCCTGCCTGATCACCCCTAACCACTCTACCTGCTTGCCTGATCACCCCTAACTGCTCACCTGCCTGCCTGCCTAATCACCCCTAACCACTCTACCTGCTTGCCTAATTGCCCCTAACCACTCTGCCTGCCTGCCTGATTGCCCTTAACTGCTTGCCTGCCTGCCTGATTGCCCCTAACGGCTCGCCTGCCTGCCTGATCGCCCATAACCACTAACCTGCCTGCCTGATCACCCCTAACTGCCTCTGCCTCAGCCTCTGCTCTGGCGGCTTTGTCCAGAATGACGTCCAAAATGATGCCGAGAAGGTCATTCGGCTGTCCGGTCTAATTAGCATATTGTGCTTTTATTATTATAGATAATTATATCATTGCCATATACTAATGTAATGTTTTAAATGAACACAGAATACACATTCTCAAGCACAATGCAACATTCTCCAGGAGATACTATATTCTGAGCCACAAAATATCTCAAAAACATTAAAAGCAGCAATATTATATAAAGTGTGTTTCTAACCACAAAAGAATTGTTAGAAATGATACAGAAAAAAATCTGGGGTAATATCAAGTATTTGAGAATTTAAAAAAGAAAAACACTCTTAAGTAAGCCATATAGGTCAAAGAGACCAAATGGAATATTAGAAAGTATTTTCAAATGAATGAAAATCAACTAGAGTTCCTGATTTATTTTCCTTTATATATAAGACAAAAAGGAAATAAGAGTTTTAGCATTCTTCAGAGTGACAAAGAAAAATAACCACTAGGTATAATCTCAAGTTAGACATTTATTGGAATACTAGAGGCCAGGTGCACAAATTCGTGCACCAGTGGGGTCCCTCAGCTTGGCCTGCGGGGATTGGGCTAAAACCGGCAGTGCAACTCTGCCTGCAGCTCCTATCTGCGGCTCCTGCCTGTTGCTCCCGCTCATCCCAGCCCCGCTGCACCTATCCCAGGCTCGCGCCCAGTCATTCCCTAATGGGAGAGGCTCGTGCCACTGCAGCGGTGCTCGCCAGCCCTGAGCCCTGCATCTGGTGCCCATCTGTCAGCTGAGCGGTGGTCCCATTGTGGGAGCACAGTGACCACCAGGGGGCAGCTCCTGCATTGAATGTCTGCACCCTGGTGGTCAGTGCATGTCATAGTGACCAGTCGTTTGGTCGCTTAGGTTTTTACATATATAGATTATTAATCATAACTAGATAGCCCACAGGTCCTATGGAGATTCCTTAGGAGACACAGTAAACTTCTGAAGTTCAAATGTCTCAAAAAGTTGCTTCATAGATAACCTTCAAGGACATTTATATAAGACTAGAGGCCCGGTGCACAAAATTCATGCACAGGGTTGCAGTCACAACCCACAGGTTGAGAATCGCTAGCAGGGTCGCCTAAGACCATCGGAAAACACAGATATTTACATTACAGTTGGGGGTGTTCAGGCTGGCGGGAGCGGGGGGTGTTTGGAGGCAAGCAGGCCGGCAGGCAGAGTGGTTAGGGGCAATCAGGCAGGCAGGCAGGTGAGCGGTTAGGATCCAGCAGTCCCGGATTGTGAGAGGGATGTCCAACTGCCAGTTTAGGCCTGATCCCTGTAAATTGGCAGTAGGACATCCTTCGAGGGGTCCCAGAATATGGGTACCTAGAATATGAGGAGGGCAAGTGTCTTATTATGACACCTAAGAGCACTGTGATACTACAATTGTTACAGAACCAGACTCAAAATCAGCGAAGCATCTTGGTTTAGTAGCTGGTAACAGAAAGTCTGTGACCTCCTATCTGCTTGGTCTCCACAAAAGGTTCCCTTCCCCTGCCCCAATTTTCTTTTCAGCTTTGTTACGTAATCTGAAAAGCTCCCTCTTGACCTTTCAAGCATAAAGCTTAACTCTAAGTTCTCCCCCTTTTTGTGTGGGGCAAACTACCAGTTGACACTCCTTGCTTTAAAACCTGGAGCCATTGCTTCTGCTCTACTTGGCACTTTGCATTACCTTTCCATTCCTGATTCACAAAGATATTTATTTTGATGCTGAGCCTATTATTATTATTATTATTATTATTATTATTATTATTATTATTTGGTGTTATAATATCACCATCATTGCTAATGTATTCAGAGTACAAGAAGAGGTGAAACAACCGAACCAGCCTGGCTCAGTGGTTGAGTGACAACCACGGTTTAATTTCTGGCCAGGGCACATGCCTGGGTTGTGGGCTCGATCCCCAGAGAGGGGCGAGCAGGAGGCAGCCAATTGGTGATTCTCTTTTATCATTGACTAGAGGCCTGGTGCATGAGATTCATGCACTGCGCGGGTTGGGGGGGGGGGTCTCCTCAGCCCAGCCTACACCCTCTTGCAGTCCGGGACCCCTTGGGGGATGTCCGCCTGCCGGCTTAGGCCCATCCCTCTCACAGTCCAGGGCTCTCACAGTCCGGGACCCCTTGCTCCTTACCACCTGCCTGCAGCAAAGGTAGGCAGGAGAGGCTCCCGCCACCGCCGCTGCGCTCGCCAGCCATGAGCCCAGCTCAGGGCTTCTGGATGAGTGGCACTTCCCCTGTGGGAGAGCACTGACCACCGGGATAGCTCCTGCGTTTAGCATCTGTCCCCTGGTGGTCCGTGCATGTCATAGTGACCAGTCGTTCCACCATTAGGTTGATTTGCATATTAGCTTTTTATTATATAGGATTTTATCTCCCTCTCCCTTTCTCTCTGAAATCAATAAAAATACATTTTTTTAAATAAAAAGGTGAAACAAAGAAATGTAATGTACCATTTTGATAGGAAGTCTATGTTTTTTCCTTTTATTCCTAACTAGAGGCCCGGTGCACGAAATCTGTGCACGGGGAGGGGGTGTATCCCCTCAGCCCAGCCTGCACCCTCTTCAATCCCGGACCCCTCAGGGGGTCTAGACCGGCCATCGGACATCCCTCTAATAATCTTGGACCGCAGGCTCCTAATCGCTCACCTGCCTACCTGCCAGGTCTCCCCCCGCTGGCCTGGTTGCCCCAACTACCCCCTCTGCCGGCCTGGTCGCCCCTCACTGTCCCCCCCTGCCAGCCTAATCGCCCCCAACTGCCCCCCCTGCCAGCCTGGTCACCCCCAACTGCATCCCATGCCAGCATGGTCACCCCTCACGGCCCCCCTGCCAGCCTGGTCTCCCCACACAGCTTGCTTGTTCAGCCATCTGGTTGTACCTCACTAACCCCCTGATGGCCTGGTCGCCCCACGCGGCCTACTTGTTCAGTCGTTTGGTCGTCCCTCGTTAACCCCCGCTCCTGGCCTGGTCGCCCCACACAGCCTGCTTGTTCAGTTGTTTGGTCGTCCCTTGGGCCAGCCCTGGGCGGCTGGGCAGCCGACATCTGAGGCTTGCCTGCGCCTTGGGCCGGCCTTAGATAGCTGGGGGGCTGATGGAACTGAGGTACTGGGGGACTCCAGAGGTAGGTGCGCAGAGCACCTGCTGCCCCAGCGGGGCTTAGGGGACTGGGCGCTGCCATCTTTGAGGACGTGGCAGTCAATTAGCATATTCCCTCCTTATTGGCTGTGGGCACTGCCATCTTTGTGAGGGTGTGATGGTCAATTAGCATATTCCCTCTTTATTAGATAGGATAAGTCTAGTCCTGTATCATTTATTATGTTTTTACTAAAACATAAACTATGAATTAATTTCAAGTAATGACCAATCAATTGAAAAGCATTTTCTTATATTATCATTTATTTCAAATGTGAAATACACATTTAAATTACTTACCAATACTATGAAATTGCCATCGCTGATGAATTCTTTCTGGAAGAAGTTGCAAAATTTTCTAAAAATCAACATAAATAAAACAACAACCAAGAAAAAAGAATGAAAAGCAAGGAATGAATCCACATTCTGTGCAACATGAAAAATTAAAGAGCTTACACTAAAGCTTTAAGAGTTTCTTTGGTAAAAGATAGTATTACAAATACAAGTTAGTCTTTGAGCTAAGCTGATAATACTGGAAATATTTCCGAAATGGCACACGTCAATATTTGAAAACCCCCAAAACAACAAAATATGCTAATAAAGACATGAAATAGTAAATTAATTTTAACTTTTACAATGATGTTGAAAGTAATTATATTTCTCCATAGTGATTAAATACTAACTGCAATATATTTCAAAATGCTTATTTACTATTCTTAGAATTTCTGCATTGTGGATATTACTGATAAATTTTTAAATTTTTTCAGATATTAAGATTTGTGACATTTTCTCTCTTCAAGTAATTCTTTCTACTGTTTTAATAAATCATGAGGAAATATTCTGATTTTATAAAAATCCCATTATACTAAGTTAATGTATGTGAACCCAAAGGCACTTATATTTTATAACTATAGGCTGAAGAACAAAATTTTTAAATTCAAAAGACCTATTTAGTTAAGCTAATATAGGTTTCTATAATTGGAAATAAACACTTTTTACATATAATACTTACAAAATTTTGCCTTTAATTTCTTTTACGTGTTGCATAGGTGTGAATTATTCTAAATCCACAGCTGCTGTATGTACTATGCTGCTGAACTAAGCTCTCAGTACTCTACTTACTGAATGACATTTGTGTGTGTTTGGTGTTACTACTGCTCTTTCTTATGTAGTTATTAGAAACACCATTAACTGGATGTTCATAAAGGCTAAATACTAAACTAGACACTTTATAAAACTGTATCTTATTAATCTTCACAACCAACCTAAAAAGAGTTTTTTAATCTCATTTGACAAATTAGAACATGGGTTAAGTAATGTGCTTAGGTTAGAAAGTAAAAGAACCCAGCCGGTGTGGCTCAGTGAATTGAGTGTCATCCCATGCACCAAGAGGTTACTGGTTCGATTCCAGGTCAAGGCATATGCCCAGGTTGCAGGCCCAATCCCCAGTGAGGGGCATGCAGAAGGCAGCCAACCAATGTTTCTATCTTCTCTCCCTCTCCCTTCCTCTCTCTCTAAAATATCAATAAAAAACATATTTTTTTAAAAAGAAAAGAAAGCAAAAGATATGCCTATTTCTAAAATGTGTGCTTTTATACTATTCTGCTCAAAGGATAGTATACATGTTTTACACTTCTCTCATATGATCTCACACAAGATGATGAAGAAATTACAAAGTTCTTCACAGATCAATGCTGGTCTCACATGAGATACATAAACTTCTTTACCTTTGCCCTCTTCATATTTCTCTCATAGCGAGCCAACAATTGCATAATTATAATTATTTTGAAAAACAATAAAATTATTTTGAAAAGAAGTTTGTGACTATTCAAAAGCATTCCTAAATTATGACTATGAAATTATAATTTAGATTTAACCCCTCATAATATGTAAATGAACATGTCTACATGTTTTTATGTGGTTAATATAAAAATGAATGAAATTTTGTGAACTCTTAACTGAACAGTAAACATCTTACACCATGTTATCAATATTACATAATGAAGTTTCCTATTCCAAAAGGAAGAGATCACTTTATAATGTCTTCATTAAAAAAAATTATCATTAGTCTCTAAAGGAATAACATTCATTGTCTCCATTATAAGTAGAAAACACAGCATATAAATTAAATTTTTTTTCAAAAGATGAAAACCCTGTATCAAACATTATTCTTTCCTAATAAAATTTAGTGCTTCATTAAAGACAAAGATTACTATTCAAAGAATAATCAGTATATAGGGTGTAGCAAAAAAATGTATACATAAACTTTAAATAATTATCAAGGCAATGTTTATTAAAATACATTTCATTTTTAAAATTGAGCTATTAGCTGTTAAAGTGTGTATAAATTTTTGGGATACCCTGTATATTATACATAGAAAAATAAATATTACTTTTTAATAGAAGAAATACCCTGAAAAGCTTCTATTAACTTATTAATCATTTCAGTTTCCTGAATATAAAGCAAGCATGAATGTCTGAAGGAACACTTTCTAGCAATTATCATCTTGCTTACTCTGTGGCTACTTTTACTCTTTCCCAAAACATCTATATCTTAATATTTGCCTTGTAAACAATTCATGCAAACACTTGAGGAGGTAAATAAGAGCGAATTCTTCAGGATTAATGACTAATGAAATTAAATTAAGGTCAAGTACCAACATCAGTTACTTCCTTCTGGAACCCTGGAAAAAAAACCAACTTTCTTTTTCTAGCTATGACTAATCAATATAAATCAACAGCTAAGAGAGATATCAGATTGCTCAAATTCTTCTAAGCTGTATCAAAATACAAAACAATGAATTATCTTTAATTCACTGCACATAGAACAGATCCATCTTTAGAGAGTGATTTCCAAATTCTTTACTATGCCTTTCAAATCACAAGGTCTAAACCTGACTTTCTCCAGATCTCTGAATTCTGGATAAATATCAGAAAATTCCTATCACTGTTTGATTTCAAAGACAGAAGGAAGAGCAAGACGTTATCTTTAAAGCAGGCACGCAGTGGGTGGGGGTGAGGGCACCCTAATTTTTATTAATGTGGTAAAAATAAAACACAAATTTTTAGGAAAGTATCAAATGTTGTTGTTTCCTTCTGTTTATTTAGCAATAAAGACTTGTCCTACACCACTCCAAAATAATATAGAACAATAGTTTATAAAATATTTAAAACTGTTTTATACAAATTTGCAATGAAAAGCAGTTAAAGAAGAAACTATAAATTACTTAGGTATATAACAGTTCCATAAAGTTATCCTCTCAAGTAAGAATGTTTTAGAATTTTAAAAAACCCTGGAAGGTATGGCTCAGTTGGTTGGGCTTCATCCTATGCACGGAAGGATTGTTGGTTCAATTCCTGGTCAGGGCACATGCCAGGGTTGTGGACTCAATCCCCTGATAGGGGGCGTACAGGAGGCAGCTGATCGATGTTTATCTCTCTCCCTCTCTCCCCGTTCCTCTCTCTAGTATCAATAAAAATATTCTTTTTAAAACCTCCATTTGTGTAAACCTCCCTCAAATTAAAATTTTGTTTACAAACACATTTTATATATATATATATACACCAATTTCCTGGTGTCAAATGTGTAAAAACATAATTGTATCTATACTTAAAAATAATATATGTACCTCAAAAATAATTAAGAATTAAGTCAGGTATATTTTTTAGATTAAAAATGTAATTCAGTTTTTGAAAAGCACAGCAGATTCAGTCTTTTACTTAATATATTTGTATTGATTTCAATGAGGAAGGGAAAGGGAGAGATAGAAACATCAATGATGAGAGAGAATCACTGATTAGCTGCCTTCCACACACCCCACACTGGGGATGGAGCCCGCAACCCAGGAATATTCCCTGACCGGGAATCGAACTATGACCTCCTGGTTTAGAGGTTGACATTTAACCACTGAGCAATACCAGCCGGGCCACAGTGTTTTTATAGTTTATAGTTCAATACATTCCTTTGTATGTTCCAGGTACCACTTTTGTAAAAAAGAAAGATTAGCAGGTTCTTACCTCAAAAATAAAAAGTATAGCATCCAATTCCTCCCTTTGAGACTTGTGACCTAAAACATTTTTACAGAAAAATATTTTATTATAAACATTATCATTTTATCCTCACTGTTAACAACCACTTAAATAATCTAAAATATCTCTTGCACTGAAGATTTTTCTGTGATTTTTTAAAAATAAAATGGTTAAAGTATACTCTGTTCAATGTGAACACAGTATCACAGCATCTCTGTCTACTCTTTTTCAACAACTAAATTTAGACTACACATGTTTATGTCTAAAAACAAGTCATAATATATTGTGGAAAACTTTAAATGAACTCTGAAACCGAAAATATGAAAATGACTGCTCAAACCTGATAAATGCCTCTAGGGCAGACCAAAGAATGTGAGGAAACAAGCAAATCATTCCAGGAAAAAAGCAAATCTCCTAAGCCTTTTCAAAATAATAACAGTACTATGAACCCATAGCTGTGCAAGGAGTATTAAAAGCTGTCTGCCAAAAAAAAAAAAAAAAAGAAAAAAGAAAAAAGCCAATGTCCAAGAGTCTATTTTAAAGTGAAAATATATGACAATTGGGGAGAAAACCAAGATGGTGGCATAGGTAATCACCTATGCTTGCTGCCTCTCACAACTACATCAAAACCACAACTAAACGGCAGAACAACTACCACCCAGAACTGCAGGAAAGCTGGCTGAGTGGAAGTTCCACAACTAGAGAGGTGAAGAAAATGCATTGAGACTGGTAAGAGGTGCGTAGGAGCAGAAAGTGCTGGCACCTGGATGTGCTGCTCTTTTAACCAGGAGGGAGATCCAAGCTACCGCTTGCTCTGAACTCGAGTTCCGGGCGAGACTTTGGGGGACCGAGGCACATATGGGGAGAAAAGACTGTCTGGCATAGGGACAGGAACGCGAGGGCAGCTTACTCTTAGAGGTGCTCACAGCAATCATTGTTCCTGCACAGGGGCGCTGGACATGGAGAACCGGGGATTCTCCAGTTCAGGGCTGACTGGCAGCCATTGCTATTTGCTCTGCCCTGGTGACTCCCAGAGATCCCGCCCCACCAAAGCTGTGCACATCGGCTTTTGCATATGAATGGCCGGTCCTTTTGCCTAAAACCTGTCAAACTGCAGCAGGGCCTCGTCTGGGCACTTCCAAACCCCATACAAAGAGGAGGAATCTGCAGATGTCTCTGTTGCTCCTGCTGGACGGCCCCAGATAGTGGCTGACCTTGCACCTCCTTGGAGATCCAAGAGCCATTGTACGTCAGAGTGAGACCATAACAGATTACAACTCTTCACATCCATAAGAGACACACTCAAGGGGCAGACTCAGTGAGCACCAAAGCCCCACTGAACCAAGTCCTTCCCCATAAGGGTGTCTCCTGCGCAACAGATCTTCCAATGTAGACACAGCTGGTCATCACGGACAATTGGCCTGGAGATCAATTCCTCCCAGTGATACCAACAACAATCAGGGGTTAACTACAACAAGACTGTGCAAACAGCTCACAAAGGGGTGCAACAAGAGGGCCCACCTCAGGTAACTGGGGAGGCTGAGCCACTGGGTCATATAGGACACCCAACCACACAAGACCACTCTATCAACTCAAGGAGACTTAGCAGCTACCCAGTACATAGAAACAAACACATGGAAGCAGCCAAAATGAGGAGACAAAGAAACATGTCACAAATGAAAGAAATGGATGAAAGCAAAATACTGGATATAGAGTTCAAAACCATGGTTGTAAGGTTACTCAAGAATCTTCTAGAAACCTCCGAGAAATTTAGTGAGGCCCTCAAGGATATGAAAAAAGACCAATCAGAAATTAAGCATACACTGACTGAAATAAAGAATAATATACAGAGATCCAACAGCAGATCCCAAGAATCAAGTCAAAGATTTGAAATACGAAGAAGCAAAAAACACTCAACCAGGAAAGCAAAAAGCATCTAAATATATGAAGATAGTGTAAGGAGCCTCTGGTATAACTTCAAGAGTACCAACATCTGAATTATAAGGTGCCAGAAGAAGAGAGAGAACAAGATACTGAAATCCTATTTGAAGAAATAATGACAGAAAACTTACCCTACCTGGTGAAAGAAATAGACTTACAAGTCCAGGAAGTGCATACATCACCAAACAAGAGGAATCCAAAGAGGACCACACCAAGACACATCATAATTAAAATGCCAAGGGCAAAAGACAAAGAGAGAATCTTAAAAGCAGCAAGAGGAAAACAGTTAGTTACCTACAAGGAAGTACCCATACGACTATCAGCTGATTTCTCAACAGAAACTTTGCAGGCCAGAAGGGAGTGGCAAGAAATATACAAAGTAATGAATAGCAAGAACTTACAACCAAGATTACTCTACCCAGTAAAGCTATCATTTAGAATTGAAGGTCAGATAAAGAGCTTCACAGACAAGAAAAAGCTAAAGGAGTTCATCACCACCAATCCAGTATTATATGAAATGCTGAAGGGTATTCTCTAAGAAGAGGAAGAAAAAGGTAAAGATAACTGCTAACAAAGTGAAAACAAATACGTATCTATCAACAAGTGAATCTAAAAATTAAGTGAATAAAAAATCTGACGAACAGAATAAACTGGTGAATATAATAGAATCAGGGGCACAGAAAGGGAGTGGATGACAATCTCGGGGGGGGGGTAAAGGGGTAAAGGGAAGTATGGGAAGAGAATGGACAAAAATCTTACACCTATGAATGTGGACGGAGGGGGGGCGGTAAGGACAGAGGGTGGGGTGGGAACCGGGTGGGGGGGAGCTATGGGTGGAAAAAAGAGGAACAACTGTAATAATCTGAACACTAAAGATTTATTTTAAAAAAGAAAAGAAAATATATGACAATTACTGGAAACATCAACATAAATCAGAATCAATTTTTAACATCTTACCTTTCTGTTTAAGACTAGCTTCAATAGTCACGAAATTCTCAAAGAACACATAATAAATATGTGAAAAATGTTGGTCAAAAAACTGTTTAAGATCGATAGACTCCGCATTCTCTGAAAAATAAATGAAAACAATTTTAGTGATTACAGTTTACAAATACGTTAAATTATGTTCAGCAGATATGACAGTTGCAAGTTTCCTTTAACAATGTTAGCTTTAATTTTATAAAATGATATAGTCATCATAATCTTTGTTTTGCAAAAGAAAACAATGTCACAGAAAGACTTATTCCAAACCATTAACCAAACCAAAAAAAGAAGTCAAATTCCATTTTGAATTCACAAATATGCCTCTAACTTCTCCCTTAAGACAGTTTAAAAATCAGTATTTCTATGAGTAATAATATATTGTGCCTAAAATACATGTTTTCAGTAAATACGTATCTAACAACAGGTTTTATAAATAAGTACTTTAAGTATTGTAAAGCTTAAATACAGATAATAGTGCTCTAAAAGAACTGTCAGTGTAGTCCAGGGCACACAAAACTAAACAAAGAAGAGTGGGCTTACAGTTGTGATTATGTGAAACAGAGTTTATTCTTGTATTATTAATTATTGTATTACTTGTTTGTATTACAACTGTAAACCTACTTTTGCCCACCCCTGTATAATTGTACCCACAGCAGAAAGTGTTAGGATCTGAAAATGAAGTTACAAAGTATAATGGCAATTTAGAAATACAAAATTTCTTTCAAAGCTCAATGAGAAGTGAAAATGGAGAAAGAAAAAATGCCTGAGGATATCTATACATATAAAAGCCTAAGCGACCGTCGCAACCAAAACAACTGAACAGACGACCGAACAGGCTGCGTGGAGGGACCAGGCCAGCAGGGGGGTTAGTGAGGGACAACCAAATGACTGAGCAACAGGCTGCGTGGGGCGACCAGGCCGGCAGGGGGGGCAGTTAGGGGTGACCAGATTGGCAGGGGGGTCAGTGAGGGGCGACCAGGCTGGTGAGGGGGCAGTTGGGGGAGACCAGGCTGGCAGGGGGGGCAATTAGGGGTGATCAGGCAGGCAGGCAGGTGAGCAGTTAGGAGCCAGTGGTCCCGGATTGTGATAGGGATGTCCAACTGCCGGTTTAGGCCCAATCCCACAGGGGTCCCGGATTAGAGAGGGTGCAGGCTGGTCTGAGGGGACCCACCCCCCATTCACAAATTTCATGCACCGGGCCTCTAATATTCTTTATAAAGACTTTCAAGGATAGAAGGACTCTGGACATGAGCTGGTGGGGTTGAACAGGAAGAGCATTCTACACATAAACAAACACATAGAGTGATGAACATGTGAAGTGTAATAGGATGCAAAAAAACTAATTCATTTTGGCTAGAGCTAAAGAGCATTTTAAAAAAATTAAACTGGAAAAGGAGTCTTTAGATATGTTATAAAATGTTCTGAACAAAAACTAAGGAGACTGAATTTATTATTCAAAACAAGATATCTGTAGGTGTATAGCATGTATTCATGCATTTTGTTGTTTGGCTTATTTTCTAGGGGAGTGAGAAGATTGAGGGAAAAAGGGGAATGGAAAACTTATGTACTTTCTTACTATTGAAGCTTATTTATGAAAAACACATTTCTCTTATAATAAAAAATAAATTTGAAAAAGGCACAGGGGGGAAAGTCAAAGATGTTTTTTTACCTGGTAATGAGATGGAGAATAAACTATTAATCCTATATAATAAAAGGATAATATGCAAATTGACACTAACAGAGGAACGACCAGGAAAGACCGGTCACTATGACGCGCACTGACCAACAGGGGGCAGACGCTCAACACAGGAGCTGGCCCCTGGTGGTCAGTGCGCTCCCACAGGGGGAGCTCCACTCAGCCACAAGCCAGGCTGACGGCTGTGAGCACAGAGGTGGTGGCGGGAGAGTGCTAAGGATATCCGACTGATGGCTTAGGCCTGCTCCTCTAGGACTCCTGGGCTGCCAAAGGGATGTCTGACTGCCAGCCCCCGAGGAGTCCCGGACTGGGAGAGGGCGCAGGCTGGGCTGAGGGACACCGACCCCCGCCAAGGGCACAAATTTTCATGCACCGGACCTCTAGTTGTTAGTAAACTCGCCTTAAAGGTAAACATTAATTAATTAATTGGACTGATCTAACACTCAAAGGAAGACTTCAGAATAAAGTTAAATAGTACCTATATATAGATAACATATTAAATTCTCATTTGTGTATTATTTTTCCTACAAACATAATAAATTATAAATTATAATTATAATTTATAATAAATTATAATAAATTCTATGGAATTTTCCAAGACTAGTTTCCCTTTTACTCTACTCTCCCAAAGAAGGGATAGATGGCCTCTCCTCTATTCTCTTGGATTCCTTACATTTCTCTCTTATAGAAATAACTATATTTCAAGTATTCTCATCTTTTCTCTAGGATTTGTCTAATGCTTCTTTAAAATAGAAACTGTGTCCACCTTAGTATTCCAAAAACCTAGCACAGTGCTGAGCACATATGTGCTCAAGTGGGTTTTATTCTATACTAGAGGCCTGGTGCATGAAAATTCATGCACTGGAGGGAGGTCCCTCAGCCTGGTCTGCCCCCTCTCACAGTCCGGGAGCCCTCAGAGGTGGGAGGTGACTAGCAATCAGGAGAAGGCAATGCCCCATCACACCTCTCCTGCTGCCACTGCCAGCAGCACAAGCCTCGGCCTGCCCTGGTTACCTGAGCCTCGGGTGGCCCTGGGCGGCTGGGCAGT
The DNA here is from genome assembly GCF_027574615.1 of Eptesicus fuscus. NCBI lineage: Eukaryota > Metazoa > Chordata > Mammalia > Chiroptera > Vespertilionidae > Eptesicus > Eptesicus fuscus. The sequence goes on from NC_072477.1 coordinate 89,058,307, forward strand.
CGCCATTCGAGGCTTGCCTGCACCTCGGGCCAGCCCTGGGTGGCTGGGGGGCTGAAGGGACTGGGGGACTCTGGAGGCAGGCACGTGGAGCGGCCGGGCCTGCACCTAGATGGAGCTGAGGGGACTGGATGCCACTATCTTGTGGCTGTAGTCACCGCCATCTTCGAGGGTTTTGGCAGTCAATTAGCATATTCCCTCCTTATTGGCTGAGGGTCAATTAGCATATTCCCTGTTTATTAGACAGGATAATAAAGAGCTAATATGCAAATGGTCATTGCGCCCTCTGGCCAGGGGCAACTGAGGCCGTGCTCCCTGCCCTGGCGCCGGGGCTGGGGGACCTGAGGCTGGGTGGGAGGACCTAAAGCCGCACCCCCCGCCCCGGCACCAGGGACAGGGGACCTGAGCCGGGCCAGTGGACCTGAAGCCAAGTCCCCCACGCCGGGGCCAGGGGACCTGAGGATGCGCCGGGGAACCTGAGGCCATGCCCCCAGCCTGGTGCTAGGCCAGGGGACCTAAGGCTGCGCCCGCTGCCTGACAGGGCTTGACGGGGGACCTGAGGCTGCGCCCGCTGTCTGACGGGACTTGACGGGGGACCTAAGGCTGCGCCCACTGCCTGACAGGGCTTGACGGGGGACCTGAGGCTGTGCCCCCTACCATGTCAGGCTTCACGGGAGACCTGAGGCTGTACTCCCCTGCCCTGCAGGGCTTGATGGGGCCAGCTGGGTCTGAGTCTCACGCGATTTCAAGGCACGCGCAGGTGGGCGGCGACTTGACTCTGGGTCCCACAGCGTGCCCCAGGCTCTGACAGGAGGGAGATTTTCCTATACATTTTAATAATTTTCTTTCATCTCTAACACTTCTATTATATAGAAAGGGCAAATAGCAACATTAAAATATTTCCTCTAATTAATTCCCTTCTAATGCACACAAATTTCATGCACCTGGCCACTAGTCTATATATGTAAAAGCCAAGCAACCAGAACGACTGTTTGCTATGATGTGCACTGCGGCCAGCCTTCTGGCCAAATAGGGGGGCGGCCCCACACCCAATTGGCCCCCAACACCACTATCAAGGGCAGGGCTGACCAGCCAACCATCCGCAGCCCCTCCCCCTGGCTGGCCCCACCCACGATTGACCTCCCCACCCCAATCAGGGGCAGGGCCAGCCGGCCAACCTCCTGTGTCCTCTCTCCTCCCCATTGGCCTGGCCTGATTAGCCCCCAAGAAATGGCATGTCTAAAATAAGTGGTTCATAGTAATAACCAACTTGCCTCTAGAAAGCTCTAAGGACAACTGATGAAAAAGCACAGATGACTGGAAACCTTGAAGCTACTGATTTAAAACTAGTGACCCGTTGCAAGGATTCGTGCATATTGAAAGGAAATTAATTAGAAGGCAAGCCAGTGGGGCGGGACTGCACACACCCTGGAGCCAACCTCCTATGGTTCCTCCCTGGCTGACTACATGTGGGGTGGTGCCATGGCTCGAAGAGCATCTGTGGAGTGAGCGGGATCCCTCTGGCAGGTGGGGTCCCTTGGCCTGGCCTGTGGGGATCAGGCCAAAATCCGGCTCTCCAACATCCCCAAAGGGGTCCTGAAGTGAGAAAGGGCACTTTGCAACATTGCTGTCATATAGGGCGTGGAACACAAATGAAAGTGTGCAGTAAACCAGATTTGGGGCCGACAGTGCCCCAGCATCAACATAACCCAGGGCTGAAGGTGGAATTTTGCGGCTCCAAGAGGAATCGGGCTCCCTCCTCTCTGGTTTTTAGGCACCTCATCCAAGAACCACTGCTGCCAAGTCACTGCAGCTCGACAGCTCCTGTGTTGAGCGTCTGCCCCCTGGTGGTCAGTGCATGTCAAGCTACCAGTCAGATGGACACTTAGCATATTAGCCTTTTATATAGATAACTAGAGGCCCGGTGCATGAAATTTGTGCATGGGGGTGTGTGTCCCTCAGCCCAGTCTGCACCCTCTCCAATCTGGGACCCCTCTAGGGATTTCCGACTGCCCGTTTAGGCCCAAGACCCAGCACTAACAGCAACCTCCCTTGCTTCACAGCTTGGTCTCTCCTGGGCACTTTCAAGCCTAACACAAGTAGCAGCTATCTGCAGACTGCCCTATAGCTCTGCCAAGTGGCCCCAGGCAGTGGCTGGCTATGCATCTGCCAGGAGGCCAGAGCCAGTGCACCCAGTGTACAACTTCAGACCATACCAGATTCAAAAGGCAGATTCAGTGAGCACCAAATCCCACTGAAGCAAAGTCCTGGTCCAAAGGGGGTGGTTCCTGAACAACAGCTCTTCCACTATAGTCACAGCTGGTCCTCACAGCCAATTGGTCTGGAGGTCAATTCCTCCCAGGGACATCAATAGCAATTAGGGCTCAACTACAACAAGACTATGCACAAAGCCCACACAAGGGCGCACCTAGAGTGTCAGCTCAGGTGAATAGGGAGGATGAACCACTGGGCCCAATAGGACATATACTACACCAGGCCACTACCAATTACAGGAGACAGAGCAGCTCTACCTAATACATAAAAAACAAACAAAACAACAACAACAAAAACAGGGAAGCAGCCAAAATGTGGAGACAAAGAAACATGTCACAAATGAAAGAACAGAAGAAGTCTGCAAAAAAAAAAAAAGAATTAAATGAAATGGAAGCAAGCAAACTACCAGATACAGAGTTCAAAACAATGGTTACAATCATGCTTAAGGATTTTAATGAAAGCTTCAAGGGACTTAGTGAGAATTTCAAGGGTCTTAGAACATCAAAGACATAAAAAAGGACCAGTCAGAAATTAAGCATACACTAACTGAAAGAAAGAATAATTTTCAGGGATTCAACAACAGAGTAGAGAAATCTGAGAATCAAATCAACAATGTGGAATAAGAGAAAGCAAAAAACACCCAATCAGAAGAGAAAAAATAAAAAATAATGAAGACAGTGTAAGGAGCCTCTGGAATAATTCTAAGAGTACCAACATTTGCATTATGGAGGTGACAAAAGGGGAAGAGAGAGCAAGATATTGAAAGCCTATTTGAAAAAATGACAGAAAACTTCCCCTACCTGGTGAAAGAAATAGACTTACAAGTCCAGTAAGCACAGGAAATCCCAAACAAGAGGAACCCAAAGAGGCCCGTAATTAAAATGCTAAGGGTTAAAGACAAAGAGAGAATCTTAAAAGCAGCAAAAGAAAAGCAGTTATTTACCTATAAGGCAGTGCCCATATGACTGTCAGTTGATTTCTCAATAGAAACTTTGCAGACCAGAAGGGAGTGGCAAGAAATATTCAAAGTAATGAATAGTAAGGACCTACAACCAAGATTCTATGCAGCAAAGCTATTATTTAGAATTGAAGGTCAGATAAAGAGCTTCACAGACAAGAAAAAGCTGAAGGAGTTCATCACCACCAAACCAGTATTACATGAAATATTGAAAAGTATTCTTTAAGAAAAGGAAAAAGAAAAAAAGATCAACAAAATGGCAAAAATATACTTATCTATCAACAACTGAATCTCAAAATAAACAAATAAGGAATCTAATGAACAGAATAAACTGATGAATAAAATAGAACCAGAGGCGTGGAAATATGGAACAGACTGACAAGTCTCAGAGGGAAGGGGATGAGGAGAAATTAACCAAAGAACATATATGCAATACCTATGGACACAGACAATAGGGTGGTGAAGGCCTGGGGCAGGGTGTGAACCAGATGGAGGTGAACAATGGGGGGAAAAAGAGGGACATCTATAACACCCTCAACAATAAAGATTTAAAATTAAAAATATATATATTTAAAATGAAAAGAAAATACCATCAATAATTCTTATTTCCTTTGATTCATTCAATTCTCCTTTGTTTTCCCAAAAGGTTACCTTTAAATAATTTTCTAATTTACCCTTTTTAAAAAAATAGTTAAAAGACAGAATAAGTACAGAATTTAGGCCATCATCAAAATCAGTCAGGGATTTGTACTCATTTTATTTCTTAAGAATAAATTTTTACTCAACTTTGAAAGGTCATAACAGCTCTGATTAATTTTATCACCATTAACGTTCCAATTAAAATTCAAATAATGTCTTTAATTCTTCCATAAATTCTGTGCTTCAAATGCATTTTTTTCATGTAATCTTCCAACAATATCTGAGGTAATATTACTTTAATTTTATATATAGGTAAATTATCTATATAAGTATTAAATAGTAACAGCTGAGATCAGAATCCAGAAACTCTGACGTTCTCCACTGTATCTCCCTACTTACTAGCTATTTAATACTCAAGTTTCTTGGGGATTAATTACTCTCTACCACACTGGAAATTGCAGGGATTAAGTCAGGTAATACATTTAAAATGCTTGGTCCAGAGTCAGCCACATAAAAGTGGCCAACAATATTAGCTATCATTACCAATATATGACAGCTGCTTCTATAAAAACTAGAGGCCCGGTGCACGAAATTCGTGCACGGAGGGGGGTTGTCCCTCAGCCCAGCCTGTACCCTCTCCAATCTGGGACCCCTCAAGGGATGTCCGACTGCCCGTTTAGGCCCGATCCCTGGGATCGGGCCTAAACGGGCAGTCGGACATCCCTCTCACAATCCAGGACTGCTGGCTCCCAACTGCTTGCCTGCCTGCCTTCCTGATTGCCCCTAACCGCTTCTGCCTGCCAGCCTGATCACCCCCTAACCACTCTGTTGCCAGCCTGTTTGCCCCCAACTTCCCTCCTCTGCCAGCCTGGTTACCCCTAACTGCCCTTTCCTGCAGGGTTGATCACCTCCAACTGCCCTCCCTTGCAGGCTGGGTGCCTCCCAACTGCCCTCTCCTGCTGGCCATCTTGTGGTGGCCATCTTGTGTCCACATGGGGGCAGGATCTTTGACCACATGGGGGCAGCTATATAGTGTGTTGCAGTGATGATCAATCTGCATAGTACTCTTTTATTAGATAGGATAGAGGCCTGGTACAGGGGTGGGGGCCAGCTGGTTTGCCCTGAAGGGTGTCCCTGATCAGTGTGGGGTTCCCTTGGGGTGTGGGGCGGCCTGAGTGAGGGGCCTGTGGTGGTTTGCAGGTGGGCCACGCCCCCTGGCAACGCAAGCAGAGGCCCTGGTATCTGGAACTTATTTTCCTTCTACAACTGAAACTTTGTAGCCTGGAGCAGAGCCCAACCTGGGGCTCCCTCCGAGGCCCGAAGCCATTTGTGTTGGGGTTATAATTGAAACTTTGTTGCCTTAAGCGGGTGGGCCCGGCCAGGGTGTGTGGAAAGCTTTGTTTCCCCTGTTCCAGTGGCAACCCTGGCCTGCTCTCTCAAGCTCCATTCTGCCGCCATTTGTTTGAATTTGTTTACCTTCTATAATTGAAACTTCGTAGCTTGAGTGGAGGCTTAGGCCTGCAACGGCTGGCAGAAAGCTTGGCTTCCTCTGTTACCTAGGAAACCTTGCTCTCTGTGGCTGTAGCCATCTTGGTTTGGGTTAATTTGCATACTCGCTCTGATTGGATGGTGGGTGTGGCGTGTGGGCGTGGCTTGTGGGTGTGTCGGAGGTATGGTCAATTTGCATATTTGTCTAGTATTAGATAGGATGTTCACTCCTTAAAAACATCTCTAAGATAGTGAAGAAATGAAACCATATCTGAAATGCACTTTTGTGTTCATGTGAAAAAGTCGAACTATTTATTTAGTTATTATTAGAATTTTAAAAATCCTGAGAATCATAATACTCAGCTATAAGAATATACTTAAATTCTGAAGTCAATCCATAATAATGAGTATTTAAATAGGTTCAAATTTTTTCACTATTCTAAAAAACAGTGCACAGATCCTACAAACTTATCCACTTACATTCTCAGAATACTAAGAAATAAAAATGGTGGTTTCAAAATACATATGTTCATTTTAGATGTTGATAACTTTGACAACTTTATAATCTTTTCTAAATTTTGTAAATTTTTAAGTCCATAAACTAAGATAATTTACTATTTTAAACATGTTGCAAATGTTTCTTAGTTTGCAATTCTTGTCTTTTGACTCTGTTGATGAGTTGTACTATTAGAAATTTAAAATATTTTATATACGCAAATTTATCAATCATTGCTGCGACAATTTCTAAGTTTGGTGTAAATGCTAAGACTAGCCTTACCTATTCTAACATTTAAAATATATCAGCCCTAGTCAATGTGGTTCAGTTGGTTGAGCGTTGTTGCCCTGTGCACCAAACAGTAGCTGAGTTTGATTCCCAGTTTGAGTCCATACAGGAGGCAGCAGATTGATGTTTCTTTATCTCCCTCTACCTTCCTCTCTCTCTCTAAAATCAGTAAGAAAAGCCCTAGTTGGTTCTGCTCAGTGGTTAGAGTGTTAGCCTGCAGACTGAAGGGTTCCGGGTTCAATTTTGGTCAAGCTCGATCCCTAGCCCTTGTCAGGGTGTGTATGGGAGGCAACCAATTGATATAACTCTCTTACTTCGGTTTCTCTCTCTCTGTCTCTCCCCCTCCTTTCCACTCTCTCTAAAAAAGTCAAAAGAGCCCTAGCCAGTTTTGCTCAGTGGATAGAGCATCAGCCCTTGGACTGAAGGCTCCCAGGTTTGATTCTGGTCAAGGGCACATACTTCGGTTGCAGGTTCCTGGGCCATGCTTGGGATGCGTGCAGAAAGCTACCAATAGATGTGTCTCTCTCACATTGAAGTTTCTCTCTGTCTCTCTCTCTCCCTTCCACTCTCTCTAAAAATCAATGGAAAAATATCCTCGGGTGAGGATTAAGAACAACAACAAAACACACAAAAAACAAACAAACAAACAAACAAAAGGTCAATGGAAAAATATCTTCGGGTGAGGATTAACACAAAACAAAACAAAACAAAAAATCTGTAAGAACATATTTAAAATAAATAATAAAATATGCTTATTTTTTCCTTCCAGTTTACACTGAAGAATTAGAACTATTTAGATTTTATTCTGTTATAAGATATAAAGTACTGATTTGTGTGTTTTTATCCAAGTGACATTCCTTCTTCTTGACCTTTATCTAAGTCACCTTTTAATGAAGTAGTCACATGAGCTCCTTCTGTAGGAAACAGACTCATCCTTTTTAAATTTAACATCCTTTAAAACAATGTTTTTATTGATTTCAGAGAGGAAGGGAGATGGAGAGAGAGGAACATCAATGATGAGAGAGAAGCATTGATTGGCCGCCTCCTGCATGCCTACTAGGGATTGAAATGAGACTTCTGCCAGACATGGAATCAAACCATGACTTCCTGGTTCATAGGTCAACACTCAACTACTGAGCCACACTGGCTGGGGCTTAACACCCTTTTTAAAAACTATATATATATATATATATATATATATATATATATATATATATAAAATTATTTTAAAAAGGAAGAGGTAGAATGGGATAGAAACATCGATGATGTCACTGATTGGCTGCCTTCTGCACACCCCCTACTGGGAATGGAGCCCGCAACCAGGGCATGTGCCTTGACTGGGAATCGAATGGTGATCTCCTGGTTCATAGGTCAATGCTCAACCACTGAGCACGCCGGCCGGGCTTAATATCCTTTCCATTTACTTATTTTTATTATTTTATTTTTTATTTTAATTTTTTAACATCCTTTTAAAACGTAACTGTTCTGGACTACCAAAAAAGTGTACAAATCTTTCTTAGAGAAAAACATAAAATTTTAATTTATAAACATTAAGGAAAGCCTAAATAAAGTCTCCTTGGGATAAAAAGAATATTCTACAGATGTCAATCTCCTCTAAATTAAATCCACAAATTCCAATTAAAAAAACCCTAACACTATTATCATTGAACTAAACAAACTGAATCTCAAAATCATATGAAGAAGCAAAAGGCCACATCACCAAGAGATTTGTATTAGTTTCCTGTGGTTGCTATGACAAGAGCCACCAACCTGGTGTTTTGTTCTGTCTTCACATCACCTTCTTCTCTATGTCTATCTATAGGTCAGTTTATTCTGTTAAATGAAGAGTGAGGGGTGTACACTTTAAAACTAGCATGTTGTTAGGATCATTAGACATAAATTTTCTAATAATTAGCTGTTATATAAGGATCATGAAGATTGCTTTCAATAATGAGAAAGATTATGATAACCTCTGCGATAATGCTATAACCTTTTTCAGTTAATGTTCTGTGTGGGTTTTTTTTTGTTTTTCATTGTTTTTATATTTTACATAGTGCTGACTTTAGATTCTCAACCATTTTATTTTATTTCATTTGCACAGGTACTAAAGACAACCCAACATTTATTTCTGATAAGAACGCTAACTTTAAATGTTTTTTATTTTACCGCTGTCAACTGAAATTGCTCTCAAAAAAGCAACTTTGCTCTCCTCATACCTAACATATTCATTCATCATGCACTATATACTATTTACTGAGTATTATATGCCAGGCACTATGCTGAGTCTAGCGACATGAAGATAAAAAGATACACCTCTGCCCTCAGGAAGGTATGAAACTAAGTAATCTATCTATATAATAGAGGAATATGCAAATTAGCCGGGACACCGTAACATCACGACCAAACAACAGGGACCTGAGGCTGCATGGGGCCTGGCCGTGGCAAGGGACCTCAGGCCATGCCTCATGCCCAGCGGGGCTTGACGGGGGACCTCAGGCCGTGCCCCCCCTGCCCCCGCCTCAGCACCATGCAGGGGGACCTGAGGCTGTACCACCCCGCCTGGAGAGGCTTGACGGGGGTGGGGCCGGCCGGGTCTGGGTCTCACCCAATGGGGGTGGGGCCAGCCAGGTCTGGATCTCCTGCGTTTTCGAAGCGTGTGCGGGTGGTGGGCGGGGACTTGACTCTAGGTCCCGCAGTGCGCCCCAGATTCTGACAGGAGGGAGATTTTCATATACATTTTACTAAATTTCTTTCATCTCTGATACTTCTATTATAGAGAAAGGGCAAATAGCAATATTAATATATTTCCTCTAATTCCCTGTTAATGTGCACGATTTTCGTGCACCGGGCCACTAGTTAATTATAATAAAATAGACAAATCACTAGAAGTAAATATGTACAATGCAGGAAAAACCCCTATACCTACTTGGTAGGGAAGGAAGATTAGGAGCTTTCAGGTGTAAGACCAAAGGAAGGTATTATGGTACAGTAGTATTATTAGCAAAGGGATAGGCATCTCAGAAAGTGATTTCTGGTTCAATGTTACTGAAATGTAAAGTAGCAGAGAGGGGTAACAAGAAGTAAAGAGGACAATGGAAAAGACAAAGATAAATTTATACTGGGATACTTGGAGTTTGAGGTGTCTGTGGGACACCCTAACATCCATTTACCTTTTTCTATCAATGTTGTAAAAGATGAAAAAGTAACCTGGAGGTTGGTGATACCATTTACAGAAATAGAAGGGGGAAAAACCACACATTTAGATTGTGTAGACATTTTATTTTGGAAACAATAGATCTAGCAAACATATTAATCACCTATTTCTCTGTTTTCTCCAAGGTCTATTTCTATCACAATAGTGCTTCTAAAAGAAGACACATTAGATAACATATGAACATATATACACACAAATTGTGATGGGAATCAGAATCAAGAAAAAGTGTTTTAACAACAACATAAAGCATGCTATCTTTACTAAGACATTGAAAACGTGTAACCCAACATGTTTCAATTTTCACTTTAGCTGCTAGGAAATCTAAGAACCAAATTCAATGCCTACAGCTGTAATCAGCTCATCTCTGAAATCTGATAATGTTTCCTTTCTTTAAGTAGTAGGTATTCAGTTGCTTATCACTAACTGTGCTATTTCACATTTTATTCAGTCCTATATGCCATATAAAACCCTTTAGATGCAATAAAATCATTTTAAAAAACTGTTAATGCAAAGATGACTTGCAGTATTTGAAACAGCTTGTTTTACTAAGCAAATTAATCAGTAACATTGTTTATGTAGATAACTTGCTCAGTAAATCACTTCTTTAAAAATAACAAAGATAAAGTATTTCAGAGGTCAAATTAATTTTTCAAATCAAATTAATTTTTCAAATGAGTGATATTCAAATTAAAGAATATAAATTAAAGGGTATAAACAAATTAAATACAAAAGGGTCTAATGTCATGATATAAATTACTAATTTTGCACTATCAAATCCTTAAAACATAAAATGCCATGTTAGTTTCTCTTCATAGGCAATTTACAGTTTACAATGATGCATGCATTTTCAGATTTCCAGCTATATTGGTTCCAAGTTCATCTATACCACTTTTAAGTTGCTTATTTTATGAGCATATAATATTTGCTTCTGTCCTTATACATCACCACTTATGCCTACTGAACATGAGTTTTCATATTTCTGATTTAAGATATTTGAATATAATTTTAATTGTAAAAAATTAATATATTCAGGTTTGAGGTATATCAGATATATTGCACTAATCAACTAATTAAAAATTTCTTCTCTAAATATAAATAAGTAAAAAATGGGAACCAAGTTGCTTTCTATGAAGTCAATTTTCAGTCACATTAACTTAAGAGAAACTCTTATTATCAGCATCTGATATCCAGTGTCTTGAAATCTGTTATGTTTCAGGGTTTTGGGGGGTTTGTTTGTTTGTTTGTTTGTTTCAAGCAGGTGTGGACATTAAAGTAATTTGTGACAGAGAGCAAACAAACAAAATGCACTTTGACTTCTCCTACTTAAGAATTTCCAAGCCTTGTGTGAGGAAAGAAAATCCAGGCAGAGCCAGTGGTATCCAGGAATTGAGAAAATGGCCTGAGAGTCCAAGAAGACCAAGGTAATTAAGAGTTCACAGAACAGAGCAACAAAGAGGAGAAAGCTGCATACAATGAGAACCCAGGGAACTGGAGAATCCCTTTCCAGTATGATCACAACACCTTGTAAGGAAACTTTCCAAGAGAGGAGAGAGAACTATGTGAAAGAATTTGAGAAAATAAGTACCAGATGCTTACATAAGACCAAGAACAGTGCTTGTTCCCAAGAGCTGGGTTATAAAAAATTTTCCTCATAATTTACAGAGTATTTTGGTAGAATATATACAAAAGGATTTACACTCACATAGATAGTAATTAGCCCTAGATGGACCCATTCAACAAAGTGTAAAAGACCTGAAATGATCAAACTGTTTCAAGGCAATTTAATAGCACCCCTCAAAAAAAGCTCGACTTTATAATAAGACAAAAATACTTAGTAACTAAGAAGGTAAAATTCACAATATCAAACCATCCAGAGATTACTCAACATACAAAGAAACAAGAAAACAACCCAGGATGAAGAGAATAATCAGCTGATTGAAACTGATGCAGATTTGACAGATGTTAGAATGAGCAGAGAACTATTGTTACTTTAATGGTATTCTGTAGATATAATAATTAAGACATATGGACAATATAACTTGCACATATAATTTAACATATACAAAATGAACTAGATGAAAACTATAATGTCTGAGATGAAAAATAAACTGGCTGACCGCATATAGCAAAAGAAAAGAGTAGTGAACTTGAAGACAGAGAAATAGAAACTATCCAAGATAAAACAAAAAGAATAAAAAAATTAAAAGAATGTCAGTTGTTTTCCTGCTATGAGACTTTCCAATTACTAATAATACTTTCTAATAACCTAATCTAATATTATAGTTACTAAAGCACTCATAAGTTTCAAAAAGGGATGGGGGAACTTAGTAGGGGGAAATGACTAAAATTTCCCCCAACTTTTTGAAAACTATAAACCCACAATCTAATAAGCTCAATGAACCCCACCCAAAAAAATATTTTTAAAACTATACCCAGCACATATTGCTAAAAACTGGTAATGAAGAGAAAAATCTTAAAAGTAGTCAGAAAATGAAAATGATGTAAACACAGAGGAAGAAAGCAGAATTTATATCAGAAACAGTACTAGCACAAAGACAGCAGAGTAAAATTTTTAAGGGGCCAAGGAAAAAAGCTACCAATCCAGAATAGTAAACAAAGCAAATCTTTCAAAAAAGAAGGCAAAATAGTTTTCACACCAACAGGATCATAAAGAATACATCACGAAATCAACATCACAGAACAAAGGATAAAGGTAATCCTTCAGAAAGAAACAAAATGATAATGGATGGAAGGAAATATCTGTCTCTGCAAAGAAATGAAGAATGCAGGATATAGTGCTATACAGATAAATATATGCTTTTATCTTATTTTAAAGTCTTTTAAAAATAACTGTTTATTTAAACAAAATAAATAGTGTAGATTTTACAACATGTATAAGAAAATGTATGACCGAAAAAGCATAAAAGCTGGGGTGAGAAATGAAAGTACACTCTTATAAAGTTCTTATTCAATACTAGAGGCCCGGTACACGAAATTAGTGCATGAGGAGGGTGTCCCTCAGCCCAGCCTGCACCCTCTCCAATGTGGGACCCATTGAGGGATGTCCGACTGCCCGTTTAGGCCTGATCCTGATGGGCAGTCGGACATCCCTCTCACAATCCAGGACTGCTGGCTCCCAACCACTCACCTGCCTGCCTGCCTGATCCCCCCTAACCACTTCTGCCTGCCAGCCTGATTGACGCCTAACTGCTACCCTGCCGGCCCAATTGCCCCTAACTGCTCTCCCCTGCCGGCCTGGTCACCCCTAAATGCCCTCCCCTGCTGGCCGGGTCACCCCTAACTTCCCTCCCTTGCCAGCCTGGTTGCCCCTAACTGCTCTCCCCTGCTGGCCTGATTGCCCTAACTGCCCTCCCCTGCCGGCCTGGTCAACCCTAACTGCCCTCCTCTGCCGGCCTGGCCAACCCTAACTGCCCTCTCCTGCTGGCCTGGTCGCCCCTAACTGTCCTCCCTTGCAGGCCTTGTCCCCCCCAACTGCCCTCCCCTGCTGGCCCAGTCACCCCTAACTGCCCTCCCTTGCCAGCCTGGTCGCCCCTAACTGCCCTCCCCTACAGGCCTTGTCCCTCCAAACTGCCCTGCCCTGCAGGCCTGGTCGCCCCTAACTGCCCTCCCCTGCCAGCCTGGTCACCCCTAACTGCCCTCCCCTGCAGGCCTATTTGCCCCTAACTGCTCTCCCCTGCCGGCCCGGTTGCCCCTAACTGCCCTCCCCTGCAGGCCTTATTGCCCCCAACTACCCTCCCTTGCAGGCCTGGTCCCTCCCAACTGCCCTCCCCTGCTGGCCATCTTGTGGCGGCCATCTTGTGTCCACATGGGGGTGACCATCTTGTGTGTTGGAGTGATGGTCAATTTGCATATTACCTGTTTATTATATAGGCTAAAAAGCAGTATAATATCACTTAGTAGTAGACACTGGTAAATTAGAGATGCATATTATAAATCATAAAGCAGTCAATAAAATGATAAAACAAAAGAATAGAGCTAATAAGCCAACAAAGGAGATAAAAAAAAAAAGAATCATAATTTACTCAACTAATACAAAAGAAGGCAAAAAAAAAGACAGAGAGGGGAAAATGGAAACTTAGAACAGATAAGCCAAATAGAACACAGAGCAAGATCACAGACTCAAACTTAATCAAATCAATATGACATTAAATGTACATCATTCAGATCTCTATAACTACTTATAGGTCTGAATCGAAACAGAACAATTACAAATAAGGAGATTGGATCAGTGATCAAAAAGCTTCCAACAGAATAAAGTCCAGAATCAGATAACTTCACTGAATTTTTTTCCCTTTTATTTTATTGATTTTTAGAGAGACAGGAAAGGAGAGAGAGAGAGAGAGAAGAGAACATCAATGTAAGAGTGTAACATCAATCGGCTGCCTCCTGCACGCCCCCTATTGGGAATCTGGCCTGCAACCTGGACATGTGCCCTTATCAAGAATGGAACCAGCACCTTTTAGTGCTTGGGACAATGCCCAATTGGGCCATATGGGCCAGGGCTCACTGGTGAATTTTTAAAAGAATACATACCAATCCTTCTCAGACTCTTCCATATATCAGAGGAGAGGGAACACTTTCAATCTCATTTTACAAGATCCAAATTACTCTGATAAAAAAACAAACAAGGACACTACAAGAAAAAATTACAATATCCCTGAAGAACACAGATGTAAAAATTCTCAACAAAATGTCAGCAACCAAAGTCAACAATATATTAAAAGGTTCATAACCATGAGTAGGTGGCATTAATTCCAGGCATGCAAGGATGGTTTAAAATCCACAAATGAATCAAATTAACACATGAACAAAATGAAAAATAAAAATCCTAGTATCTTCTCAATAGGTACAGAAAAAGCATTCCACAAAATTCAACATCCATTCCTAATAAAAACTCTCAACAATGGCATTTTTCACAAAAATAGGTAAAAGCAATTCTAAAATTTGTGTGGAACCACAAAAGATCCCAAATAACAATGCAATCTTGAGAAAGAACAAAAGGGGGAGGCATCACACTCTCTGATTCAAACCGTATTACAAAACTATAGTAATCAAAACAGTATAATATTGGCATAAACAAACTGGTATAAAGAGAACAGAATAGAGAATCCAGACAAAAATCTATGCATAAACGGCCAATCGATTTATGACAAAGGAGCAAGAATACACAACAGAGAGAGGACAGACAGTCTCATCAATAAATGGGGTTGGGAAAACTGGATATCCACATGCAAAATAAAACAACTAGACCCCTATCTTATACCATATACAAAAATTAACTGAAAGTGACTTAAAGACTTGAATGTAAGACCTGAAACAATAAAATTCCTGAAAGAAAAAAATAGGTAGCAAGCTTCTTGACCTTAGCCTTGGTGATGATTTTTTTAAATCTGAAGACCAAAGCAAAGCAACAAAAGCAATAAACAAACAAGTGGGATTACATGAAATTTTAAAAGCACAGCAAAAAATAAATAAAAAATGAACAAAATGAAAAGTCAACCGACTGAATAGGAGAAAATATTTGCAAATCATATATCTAATACGGAGTTAATGTCCACAATATATAAAGAACTCATACAACTTTATAGCAAAATAACAAACAATCCAACTAAAAAATGGTGAATTATTACAAACACTTAAGGAAAAATAATACCAACTCTATGTGAACACTTCCAGAAAATTTAAAAAGAATACTTACAGGGGATTAAAAATGGTGACGGAGTAAGGGTATACTACACAGACATGCTCTAAGGACCAAACTGGAAATTAAACTAAAATACAAAAATAAACAAAGAAACCATCCTGAATAATCAACTGAAGACTAGCTGGAGAGAACCGATAACCAAGGACGGAAAGTGGAGACTGCATGGAGAGTGGTAGGCAGGGTGGAGGCACAAAAGGGCTGGCTGAGCTCCCACAGACAGCAGTGGAAGTTTCAGAGAGATATCTCAGCTGAGGGGGTTTACCACTGAGAACTCTGAGCTCTCAACCCCTAGCTGGGGCCCCCAGCAGAGAGCATCAGAACTAAGAAAGGTGCCCACATAACATATGGCTATGAAAAGCAGCAGGGTTGCTGTCTGACAAGGAGACAGCTGGAAATGCAGACACCCTCTTAAAGGGCCAACACACAAAATTTCATGTGCACTCATCTTGGGTTCTGGCAGAGGGAGGGCAGGGTGGACTGGAGTCATGTGAGCAGAAGCCAGGGGTGGGGCTCTTGGGTTAGAGCTCAGAAGGCAGACACCCCGGTTTCCTGTGCTGAGTGATTCCTTCATGCTGCAGAGGACATCATTCCCAGGCAGATCTTTGATATCCAGGTTTTTGTGAAGAGGGAAGACAGTTGGCCCACCCTATTAGAAAACCCCTTTCCCCACCTTGTGGAGTTTCTGAGGGCCATTAAGAGACTGACATGTTCCCAACCAAGTCATCAATCACCCTTAGGTAATTAGTACTGAGAAGACCCAACATATGAACCTCCTCATGAGATGTCTCTGAAGTATTCTCACACAAGAAAATGTTTGACTCACATTTAATCAAGCCTCCAAGCCTAACTTTCATTTTAAAGGAAATACAGACTTAAAAGTAAAGGTTAAAGGACACCAATAGAAAGCAATTAGGCAAACAAAGAATGTACAACTTTCTGTAAGGCACCTACCCAGGACTCTTCAAAAGGCAATGTCATAAATCAAAACCAAGCAGAAGTTAAGGTGGTAGATTTTCTAGAATCTATAAACCTTGATTAGATCCGGGGGGAAACTGCATAGAAATTCTTAGGAGACTGTTGGAAAAGTTTGTCTTGTATATTAGTTGTGATTGTAGAATGCTTTTTACTTTTGTAGGTATGATAGTGTCATTGTGGTTATGTAGGAAATTGCCATTCTTAAGAGACTCATGTTGAAGTATAGTAGGTCCTTGGGTTACATCGGTGATCCGTTCCTACGCCGCAACATAGTGTGATTTTCGCTATAAGTCGGAACCCACCTACATAAGCACCTACGTCACTCACATGGAGCACATACATAGCAGTAATGAAGTGAAACAGTAAAAAAAAATTTTAAAGAAAGATAACAATTCCTGCCCTTTACTTGTGGTAAATAAATAATAAAAAACATAAAGTTCATATGTACATATGTCGAAATGATGGAACTTTATTTTTTTATAAATAAATGGGAGATGGCAGCGTAACCACGAAACAATGTACGTCGAGTCCAACGTAACCCAAGGATTGCCTGTATTTAGGGATTATGATGTCATATTAACAACTTATTTTGAAAATGTGTATGCATCAGTTTGTGTCTGTGTGGGGTGGAGCGAGAGGAGAGAGAAGGGAAATGTCAAACATTGTGGCTCTATTCTTTAAACAATTTTAAGTGTTTTAAGTTTTTCACAATAAAAAATAAGAAAAAATTTTGGTAAAGTTAAAAAAAAAAAAGAGACTGAAAACAATTAGGCCCCCCCCCCCAGACAAAAGCAATTGCCCCACCCTGTTGAAAAAAAATTCTTACCACACTGTGGACAACTACCTGAGGGCTATTCAAGACAAAATCCTATCAGTCTGTAGGCAGAGGGAGTACCTGGAGGCTTTGAGTCTTTGCCTGATCTAATTAGTCAGAATCAGCATTTAACACTGTCCAGCACTAGAGATTGGGAGGTGTAGCAGATCTACCTTATACACAGTCACAAACCCAAACAGGCAGCCAAAATGAAGAGAGAGAAAAAAACAACCCCCAAATGTCCTACCCGATTTGGCTCAGTAGATAGAGCACTGGCCTGCGAACTGAAGGGTCCCGGGTTTGATTCCAGTCAAGGGCACATGCCCAGGTTGCAGACTCAATCCCACTGTGGGGCGTCAATGATTCTCTGTCATTATTGATGTTTCTATCTCTCTCTCCCTCTCCCTTCCTCTCTGAAATCAATAAATATATATTTTAAAAGAAATTTAAAAAACAACAACAACCCCAAATGAAAGAACAAGAGAATTCTCCAGAAGGAGAGATAAATGAAATGGAGATAAGAAACATATCAGACATAGAGTTCAGAACAATGATGACAAAGACACTCAACAGCATTGAGAAAAGACATAGTAAGTATGAAGAATGACATAGCACTAATAAAGAACACAGTGGAAGGAATACACAGCAGATTAGGGGAAGCCAAGGAAAGGATCAGTGAATCAGATGATAGAAAAATATCACGCAATCAGAGAATCAAAAGAAAAACAATTTAAAAATAGGAGGACAGCTTAAGGGAACTGTAGGACATGAAATGTAACAATAGTCACACAATAGGTGTACCAGAGGAGAAGAAAGTGAGCAAGGGATAGAGAACATTTGAATAAATAATGGCAGAAAACTTTCCCAACCTGATGAAAGAAAAAGTCACATAAGTACAAAAGCATAGAGTCTCAAGCAAGAAGAACCCAAAAAGGCCCATGCCCAGACACATCCTAATTAAAATCCAAAAAGTAAAGACAAAGAGAGAATCTTAAAGGCAGCAAGAGAAAAACAAACAGTTAACTACAAAGGAGTTCCCACATAAGGCTGACACCTGATTTCTCATCAGAAACTCAACAGGCAGAGGGACTGGCATGAAGTACTCTAGGTAATGAAAAGCAAAGATCTGAAACCAAGATTACTATATCCAGGCAGGATATCATTCAAAATAGATGGTAAAATAAAGAGCTTCATTGATTTAAAAAAAAAAAAAAAGGTTAAATGAATTTATCACCACCAAACCAGCAGTGCAAGAAATGCTAAAGGGACTGCTGTAATGAGAAGAAAAAAAGAGAAACATGGACATACAAAATTAAAATGGCAATCATTAAGTACCTATCAATAATAACCTTAAATGGTAATGTAGACTGCTATAGTCATTATGAAAAACAGTATGGAGTTTCCTCAAAAAATTAAATATGGAACTGCCATTTGACCAAGTGATCTCAGTTCTAGGACTACACCCTAAGAAACCTGAAACACCAATCAGAAAGAAGGTATGGCCAGCAGGACGTGGCTCAGTGGTTGAGCATAAATCTATGAACCAGGAGGTCACAGTGTGATTCCTGGTCAGGCTAGATCCCTACTGTTGGGCTCCCAGTGTGGGGCACAGGAGGCAGCCAATCAATGATTCTCTCTCATCATTGATGTTTCTATCCCTTTCCCTTCCTCTATGATATCAATCAAAATATATTAAATTTAAAAAAAGGAAAAGAAATAAGATATGCACCCCTATGTTCATAGCAGCACAATTTACAATAGCTAAGATCTGTAAACAGCCTAAGTGCCCATCAGTAGATGGGTGGATAAAAAAACTGTGGTACATTTATACCATGGAATACTATGCAACAATAAAAAAAAATTCTCTTACTCTTTGAAACAGCATAGACGGACCTGGAGAGTATTATGCTAAGCAAAATATGCCAATCAGAGAAAGACAAGTATCACATGATCTCATTCATATGTGTACACTAATGAACAAAATAAAGTGATGAACAAAACAGATCCAGAGACATAGAAGCATAGAACAGACTGCGGAATTTCAGAGGAAAGGTGAGGGAGGGAGGGGGGGTGGGAAGTGATCAAAGAACTTGTATGCATATATGCATAATCCATGGACACAGACAATAGAGTGGAGAAGACCTGGGGTTGGGGAGGGGGTGAGGGGGAGGAATGGGAAGTGTGGAGGGCAGAGGGTTAGAAGTGGTCATTCGGGGGGGGGGGGGAGGAGAAAGAGGACATATGTAATACTTTCAACAATAAAGATTTAATTTTAAAAAAAGAACATTTATAATATTGTAAGGCTAACATTACCTGGTTCAAAACAAACAAACAAAATCACAGGAAAATTACAGACTAGTATCTCTCACGAATATAAATACATAAACAATAAACAAAATTTTAGCATATCAAATGCAACAATATATAAATACTAGAGGCCTGGTGCACGAATTCGTGCACCAGTGGGTTCCCTCAGCCTGGCCTGTGGGATTTGGCTGAAACCACCTCTCTGACATCCCCTGGGGTCCCAGATTGTGAGAGGGTGCAGGCCAGACTGAGGGACACCACTGGTGCACGATTGGGGCCAGTGAGGGATGCAGGAGGGCTCCAGGGCATGTCCAGCCCATCTCACTCAGTCCCGATCTGCCAGAACCCAGCAGCAAGCTAACCTACCAGTCAGAGCGTCTGCCCCCTGGTGGTCAGTGTACATCATAGCAAGCAATTGAGAGGCCTTAGCATATCATTAGCATATTACACTTTGATTGGTTGAACAGACAACCAGACACTTAGCATATTAGGCTTTTATTATATAGGATGACAATACACACAGGACCACTGAGCTTACTCCCAAGATTGCAGAGTTGTGTAAACATTTGAAAATCAATGACTATAATACAGCATTTCATACAAATGAAAAAAGAAAAAAACATCTTTCCATCTCAACAAAAGAAGAAAAGTATTTGACAAATTTAACATCCATTCCTGATGAAAAGTTTCAGCAAACTAGCAATGGAATGAAACTTTTTCAACATGATAAAGGCTATCTATGAAAAACCTACAGTTATCATATTGTATGGTAAAAAAAAAAATGATTGCTTAACCAAGACAAAAAAACAAGACAAGGATATCCACTCTCACCACTTCTATTCTACACTTTACTAGAGGTTCTAGTGAGTTCAAAAGGCAATAAAAAGAAATAAAGGAAAGGAAGATTAGAAAGGAAGAAGCAAAATAGTATTTATTCACAAACGAGATTGTCTATGTAAAAAATCCAATGGAATCTTCAAAAGGCTAATAGAACTAATCCTATCTAATAAGAGTAATATGCAAATTGACCATCACTCCAACACACAAGATGGCTGCCCCCATGTGGTCAAAGATGGCTTCCCCCATGTGGACACAAGATGGCTGACACAAGATGGCCAGCAGGGGAGGGCAGTTGGGAGGGCCCAGGCCTGCAAGGGAGGGCAGTTGTGGGCGATCAAGCCAGCAGGGGAGGGCAGTTGGGAGGGACCAGGTCTGCAAGGGAGGGAGGGCAGTTGTGGGTGATCAGGCCAGCAAGGGAGGGCAGTTAGGGGTGTCCAGGCTGGCAGAGGAGGGAAGTTGGGGGCGACTGGGCCTGCAGGGAAGGGCAGTTGGGGGGGAACCCAGGCCTGCAGGGGAGAGTAGTTGGGGGGGACCAGGCCTGCTGGGGAGGACAGTTAGCAGTGACCAGGCCTGCAGGGGAGCAGTTAGGCATCAATCTGGCTGGCAGGGGAGTGGTTAGGGGGTGATCAGGCTGGCAGGCAGAAGCAGTTAGGGGCAATCGGGAAGACAGGCAGGCGAGCAGTTGGGAGCCAGCAGTCCTAGATTGTGAGAGGGATGTCCGACTGCCTAAACGGGCAGTTGGACATCCCTCAAGGAGTCCCAAATTGGAGAGGGTGCAGGCTGGGCTGAGGGACACACCGCCCCCCCCCCGCCCCCGTGCACAAATTTTGTGCACCGGGCCTCTAGTGAGTTAATAAAGTTTTTAAAATACAAGGCTCATGGGCATAGGATATGCCAAAAAAATTTAACTTTTCAAGCAGTCATAATTGATGGTGGTAATACCAGCATTGGGATCTGATATTGTGTGTATAATGTGGGATAAAAAAATATACAGATCATGTATCATAGAAATATACATTTGAAACCTACATAACCTTATTAATCAATGTTACCCCAATAAATTTAAATTTTTAAAAACGATACAAGGCTCAATATACAAAAATCAATTGTATTTCCTTACACTAGCAACAATCAGAAACAAATATAAAGATGTCATTTACAAGAGCATCAAAAGTAGAAAATATTTAGGAATAAGTAACAAAGAGACCTGAACATTAAAAACTACAAAACATTGCTAGAGAAATTAAAGAGCCCTATATAAATGGAGAAACATACCTTGTTCATGAGTCAGAGATTTCAATATTGTTAACTTTTCCCAAATTGACCTATAGATTCACCATAATCCCAATCAAAATCCCAGCAGGAAAATTTATCTTATTTATTTTAGAAATTGACAAGCTATATCTTAAAATTCATATGGAAATGTAAATGACATGGCATACTGCCCACCCCCAGAAAAATCCTTTGAAAAGGAAGAGCGAAGTTGGAGGGACAACACTACCTGATTTCAAGATGTACTATCAAGTTACAATAAATTTTAAAAAACACTGTGGTACTAGCAATAACACAGACAAATAGATCACAGGAACAAAAAAGGAGTCCAAAAATAGATCCACACATACATGTCAACTGAGTTTATGAAAAACTACAAAGGCAATTCAATGGTAAGACAGGGCAGTCTTTTTCAACAAATGGTGCTGAAACAATAGGATATATCCATGTGCAAAAAAAATAAACTTCAATTCATATCTCAAACCATATTTACAAAGTTAACTAAAGAAGGATCATAGACCAAAATATAAATCCTAAAATTAAAAATCTGCTAAAAGAAATCATAAAAGAAAATCTTTGTGACCTTGGGTTAGACAAAGATTTTAGATACAACACCAAAAGTATGAACCATAAAACAAAAGTTTGATTATATGGACTTAAAATTAAGAATTCCTCCTCCTTCAAAGAAAATGTTAAGAAAATTAAAAGACAATTCAAACTTGGGGAAAAAATCTGATAAAATACTTTTATCCAGAATACAAAGAATTTTCACACCTGAATAAGAAAACAAACAATTTTAAAAATAGGTAAAAGATTTGAGCAGCCACTTCAAAGAAATTATACAGTGATAAATAAGCACATGAAAAGAAGCTCAATGTTATTAGATATCAGGGAAATACTAATTATAACCACTATATACTTCTTATAGTGGCTGAAATTAAGAAGACTGGCAAAAAGTGGGGCTGGTGCATTTGTGGAGAAAATGGTAGTCTCCATACACTGCTGATGATGATAAGGGTTAGCTAGCTAGCTTAATTAGACAGACAGGAAGAGGGGGTCCAGGGACGATGGAGGCATTTCTGGCCTGAGCAATTAAAAGCAGCCCTGACCTGAGCAGCTGGGAGAGCCATAAGGGAGATTAAAAGCAACTCAAACCTGAACAGATAAGATGGATATGTGAAGGGCAGAAATAGCTCCAAGACTTTGAAACTAATTATATGTAGCAAAATGACCAATGAGGAAAGCACAGGGGTCCTAAATTGAGGAAGGGTCCAATTAGAAAGGGTCAAGTTCAGACAAAGAACTACAGCCTTTATAAAGCCAGAGACAAAGAGATTTACAGATTTTTTAGATTTACTAGTAGATTTTTCCCACTAGAGAGAGAAAGCAGGCTTTTCCCATTTGGGGGCCCTTTCTCAGGGCATCCCCTATGGGACACCCCTGCCCAGATGGAGTTTGTATATGCTTCCAATAAACTTCTACATTTTTATTTTAAAAATCTTTTAGTTCTCGAATTTATTCTTCAACTTTGTCGGACAAGGACCCACGTGAAGTTTGCACCCCGAACCGCATGTTTCAATGAGAATGTAAAATGGTAAAAAACAGTACGGCAGTTTCTTTAAAAAGTTAAACAAACAACTGCCACATGATTTCAGCCATTCCACTCCTAGGTATTTATCTAAGAGAAAAGAAAACGTGCTATACAGGTATCCCTCATAGGAGCTTTATTTGCAATAGCTGAAGCTGAAAACCCACATGTCCATCAACAGGTGAATGGGTAATCAAGCTGTGGCATATTCATACAATGGAATACTACTCAGCAATAAAAGCTATGTGCTATTGACATACTCGACAACAATATTGATGAATTTCAAAAGAATAAGGCTGAATAAAAGAAATCACACAAAAAATATTGTATAATTCCACATATATGTATACACACACACACACACACACACAATGCAAACTACTCTGAGGTGACAGCAGGTCAGTGACAGACCAGGGAAGAGAGTAGGTGCAAGTAGGGATGGAAGTAAGGGATTCCAAAGGGGAAAAAGTAAACTTTAGGGAGTTATTATTCTAATTGTCTGTATATGTTCCGGATCTTAATTGTCATGATGGCCTCACAAAGTATATATATGCCAAAAATTATTCAATTATATGCTTTAAAAATATGTGCAATTTATTGTATGTCAATTATACCTCAATAAAGCTATTAGAAAGAATGACCCAACAATAATCAATATATTAGCTAAATAAGAACTCATCTTTTTCTTTTTAAATCTAGAAGGCTGATTTGTTACCTTGCCATAGATGATGAAAATTAATATTTAGTCATTATATGTCAGGCATTATGTTAGCCACTTTACATGTGCTAACTTAGTGTCATTATCTTAAAGTTATCAGTTATATATATATAAAAAAAGGGGGGTGGGGAGATAAGAGGAAAACACAAAACTTTTTAAACTAGACAAGGTTTTATTTCTTTAAAAAATAATAACTCGTAACTTCCAATTCCTACATATCAAATATATAGCAGTATTTCAGAGTCAAGTTCTATAAATTCAGCTGGAATTGTCCTATAGTGGGAACGCATGCCTGAAAAAAGTTTACACTGGATGTTTAAATATGTTATATATTTGGGTCCACTGAATTATATAAGTACCCTAAATAAATGGCAGTTCAATCTAAGGGTTAAAAATATAGTTCTGATGAAACCAAATCAAAATCAAAATCCTGTGTAACTGGCAATACTCAATTACTTTATGTGAAACTTGTACCTGTTTCCAAAAAAGGTTCTCAGTGTCTCTTCTATACACTATATTTTGACAAGGTTTCTAAACCTCGGCACCATTGACATCTAGCGTTAGAATATTGTTGTGAGAGATTATTCTGTGCATTGTAAGATTTTTTTTTTTTCAACATTCCTGCTACCCACTAGGAGATTGAAGCACCTCCCCCAAGTTTTGACAAGCAAAAATGTTTCCAAACATAAACCTCCTCAACACATAGGGCAGGGAATCTGAAACCACAATGTTCTCTATTTGAAGGTTCTGAAGGATATTTTAAATGTTTTTATACAGTATATGCTCTATTTTTTTTCAAAAAAGCCCATAAATCACTAAAAGGTAAAAGGATTTTTTAAAATTATTGTTTTGTTTTCAAACCGAGGAAACCAGGCCATACAAAATATGCGGTATGTATGACCACTTAATTTAGACCTTGTCTCCTCTGTCATGGAAGAAATTTCTGTCAAAAAGTATACATGAGCCATTCCTTCACTGTAATATTAGAGAACTATGGCTTAATTTAGGAAATGTCAATACTCCACTGGAATTCAACTTTATAGCTCTGCCATTCATTACTCAACCTACAGTTTATCCCAAGTAGGTGTCAAATTCCATGAAGTCTTCAATTTCAAACTTCCATCATGTGTGATACATCTCCTACACTCACACATTCTTTCTTTTTCTCACTCTCTCAGCCAAACGTTTTCTTCAACGAGTTAGTTCTCAAGTGGAATGAAGATCATAAATTAAAAGATCACAATCTCAACTACATTTAGAAAATTTATATTTTTCTTGAAAGCTGGGCTTCTTTTTATACCATTAAACTGTATTTGTTTTCTCTCTATTCCACAGGAATAAGTACAACTTACTTGTGATAAAGATTTGCTGTCATAAATGTAGGAAAAGTGAAAAACTATACTGGAGATATGAAATCTGGGCTCCATTTCTGGCTCTGGCCTCTAGTACCTGGATGGCCACTTGACATTCCCAAACGTCAGCTTCCTCATTAGTAAACAATGGAGGATAATATCTACCTGTAGGGTTCTTGTGAGGATTAATTATAATTTAGGTGAAATCATTATGAAAACAGTAAACCACTATACAAATGTTAGGTGTCACTGGTGGTATCCTGGTAGTGTGATGCGATGTGATGTGATATGTATGGTACGGTACGGTACGGTATGGTAGAGAAACAGGCACCCCAAATAAGGGACTTAAATCACGGAATAAACTCACTAGGAAGAAAGCTTGAGATAAATTCTAAGCTAGGACTCATTCAGACGTGTGGGTTCAAAATTCCATTCTGACATTAACTCTGTATTAACTCGGGCAAACTAACTTTCCTTCTCACCTCAAATTTCATCAAAAAGATCCAAGTACTGAGCCAGATGTTCCATAAATACTATTACAGCCCTGTGAGTCTAAAGGGACCCAGTATCCAAGATTCCTTTAACACTACATCCAAAATGCAGGGCACTCTTTGGTCCGCCAGCAAAACAGTAGAGGGAAACAGACGACAAGACATTTTTCGTTAAAGAAAAGCGGGTTCTATGTAATTCTCTAGGGGCAAAGGAAGCTGTAAACTACCTTGTTGACTATAATTAATAATAGTTCTCCCTACAGGACAGTGGTGATGAACAAGGTGCATTAACCAAGGGCGGGGCTCCTTCCCACCAGCTTTTTGGGGAACCACCCACTTGCCAAAAAGAGGTATGACTGCTTCCTCCCGGCCCTCGTTACACAAGAAACTTGTAAATACAGGTACAGGTGTCGGTTGTCCGAGAGAGGATTATTTTCACTTGGGCAGGGAGGACGGGAGTCATCTATCTGGCAAACACGCCCTACAAACACCATTCCCCACAGCACCACGTCCACCGAAAGTCTGAAAAAGATCTGTCTTTAGATAACACTAGTTTTTGTGTGTGTGTTTTTTTTTAATGACGTGGGATTATTCACTCAAAAGGAGATAACCCTGTGTTACTGGTTGATCAGTGTTTGACAAGCGCCAAGTTTTCTCTTCCCCAAATTAACCGCCCTCCCGCCTCCCTGCAGAGGCGCCGCCTCCCCCTCCCCTCGCGCAGCCCCGCTCCGCGCCGGGACCGGGGAGTCCCCAGGGGCGCCCGCCCGGGAGGCTGGCCCGCCGCCCAGGCCTCCGGCGCCGCCGCCCCCCGCTCCTCACCAATGACGCATCGCAGGTGCTTGAGTCGGGTCAGCGCGTCCTTCTTGGTGTCCAGCACCTTTTGGGTAGATTTCTTCACGTCCCCGTGCGGCTTCTTGGAGAACATCCTGCCGCCGCGGCCGTCCCCGGCCCCGGCCCCGGCCCGGCCCCGGCGGCGGCGAGAGGCGAGAGTGGGCGGGGAGGAGGCTAGCGCGAGAGGCTCATTCACTCCCCAACCTTGCGAGGCCCCGGGGCAGCCGACTCCGCCCAGACCCAGGCCGGGGCCGCCGCCTCCACCCGCCTCGCGCCGCGGCTGCCAGGCGCCTTCGGCTCCGGCCCCAATATGGCGGATCCCTTCTCCAGCCGGGCACGGAGCTGGGGAGACCTGCGGAGGCCGCCGCCGCCGCCGCCGCCGCCGCCGCCCGCTTCCTGTGGCCGCCGCTCGCCGCCACTGGCCGGCCCAGGACCGGAGCCGCGGGGGTGGGGCGCTCGGCGTCAGCAGCTCCGCTCCCCGCTCCCGGAGGCCCCCTTAAGGTTAAAGCGTCTCTAGCAGCCTGGATCCTGCAGGAGCCGAAAAGGGATGGAGGGGAGGGGATTTCACGACGCTGCCGTCAGTAGAGTATGGTCCCCCTGGCAACGGCCTTCTGACGTCTGACGTCAAAATTTCCTGACGTCATGCCAGCGTGAGATCACCCGTGGCATGATCCCCGCCCCTTTGGTTTCCTGGGTAAGCCGTCCAAGGAGGAGCCCAAGAAAGTCAGAGAAGGTAATGACTGCGTGCGTTGTTTTAAGCAAACTCCGAGAAGAGTACCGTCTGCGTTTTGTTTATAAAGGCCCTTCATCTCTACTGTGTACTATGTCATGGTAACCTAAGAAAAGAGCTCCAAAATATCAAAGCAGACGTGCGATATATTTTATTTTATTTTTTTAAATATATTTTATTGATTTTTACAGAGAGGAAGGGAGAGGGACAGAGTGTCAGAAACATCAATGAGAGAGAAACATCGATCAGCTGCCTCCTGCACACCCCGCACTGGGGACGTGCCCGCAACCAAGGTACACGCCCTTGACCAGAATCGAACCCGGGACTCTTGAGTCCGCAGGCCGACGCTCTATCCACTGAGCCAAACCAGCCAGGGCTGTGCAATATATTTTAGATGCCAATTCTGAAGACTGTTGTAACACCCCTTCATTTACTAATTTGAATTTTGTTTAAATGATTTTGGTTTGTTTTGCAAAGCGATGATTAACAATTTACCGTAGTTTAAAGATTTGTAGGGTTCTAGTACATCCTATTGATTAAAATTATCTTGTACAAATAAATGAGTTATGCTGTACCAAAAAAAAAAATTACAGGGAAAACAAATATGGAGAACTTTAGGATGAATTTTCCCAACATGTAAAGAGTACACAAATCCAGGAGGAAATTAAGGCACAGGTAGAAAAATTAGTAGAGAACGTGGAAAAAAAATCACAGAAGTGTATACACATAACTAAAACATGTGAAAAATATTCACACTCATTAGTAATTTCAAAAATCAAATTAAAACAAATTTTAAAACCATTTTTAAACAGCTTTACTAAGGTGTAATTGATATACAATAAACTACACATTTTCAAAGTATACAGTTTGGTAAGCTCAATGTTTGCATACAGCCATAAAAACATCACCACAATGAAAATAGTGAACAAACTGTGCATCACCCCCTCAAAATTTCCTTTTGCCCCTTTGTTATCCCTTCCTCCCATTCCCACATCCCTAATCCCCAGGCAACCACTGAGCTTTCTTTCACTTAGAGTTTGCATTTTTAGAGTTTTATATAAATGTAAGCATAAAGTATACTCTTTTTGAAGGGGTGTGTGTGGGGGGGGGGAGTCTGGCTCCTTTTACTCAATATATATAATTTATTTTTAATAATAATGTAATGTTTTATCAGTGAAATTAGTAAAGACTTTTAAATTAGCCATCTGATGGTGAGTGTGACACCAGACACTCCTATTGCTTCCGGGGAAGAAGCATTAATTACTACAAACTTATTGGAAATTAAAATTTAGAGTTGTGGCCCTGGCTGGGTGGCTCAGTTGGTTGGAACATTGTCCCAATATGCCAGTGTTTTGGGTTCCATCCCTGGTCAGGACACATACAAGTGTCAACCAATAAATTCGTGAATGGGTGGAACAACAAATCAACGTTGCTCATGCTCTCTCTCTCTCCCCCCCCCCCCTTCCTCTCTCTCTTTTTCTCTTTCTTCCCCTTTCTCTCTCTCTAAAAAAAAAATTGTCATTATGTATTATGACACAAAATATTTATATACCTTGATTCATTAGTTCTACTTTTAGAACTCTATTCTAAAAAAAATTGAAATGGGAAAATTATGTAGCAATATTAAAGCATAATTAATAACACTGAAAGACTGGAAACAATATGAATGTCGATCAGAAAGGAGATGATTATTCAAAAGGTGGAATGTTATACAGCCATGAAAATTATTAATGTGAAAACTTTTTAATGACATGGAAAATACTCAAGATAATGTTAAGTGAAAAAGCAGATACCCAAACTGAAAATATGTATGTTACCAAAGCTGGGAAAAATTATGCATATAAATTATAGTTAGAAAAAATGTTTTAAAATACTCTAAAATTGTGATTATATCTGCAAAGTATAATTGCAGGTGATTTTTATTTTCTTCTTTATAGTTTGCTTAGTTTCTTTTATTTTTTTACAAAAAGCATAAATGGCTTTTAGAATTTAAAAAACAAGTTTTTAAAGAAAATTAAAAATTCTAATGCACCAATTTTAAACTCACAAAATAAATTAAGATATATAGAAACAGAAACTCCTTAAAACAGGGCTTTATTAAAACTTTATGCCATGCCGAAACTGGTTTGGCTCAGTGGATAGAGCGTCGGCCTGTGGACTGAAGGGTCCCAGGTTCAATTCCGGTCAAGGGCATGTACCTTGGTTGTGGGCACATCCCCAGCAGGGGGTGTGCAGGAGGCAGCTGATTGATGTTTCTCTCTCATCGATGTTTCTAGCTATCTATCCCTCTTCCTTCCTCTCTGTCAATAAAAATATATTTAAAAAAAAAAAAAGAAACACTTTATGCCAAAACCGGTTTGGCTCAGTGGATAGAGCGTCGGCCTGCGGACTGGAAGGTCCCAGGTTTGATTCCGGTCAAGGGCATGTACCTTGGTTGCGGGCACGTCCCCGGTAGGGGGTGTGCAGGGGGCAGCTGGTCGATGTTACTCTCTCATCGATGTTTCTAGCTCTCTATCCCTCTCCTTTCCTCTCTGTAAAAAATCAATAAAAAAATATATTAAAAAAAAACTTTATGTCCTACTATAGCACAAAATATTCTTTTGATATTTAAATTGTTATGCTTACATTATAAAATGTGTTCTTTTGATAATAGAAGAATCATTCTGACTATCATTTATTTGGTGATTTAGACACTTGTGTCCCTGCCTATAACCCAAGTCTCTTTTCTGAGATATTAATTGGACCTCGCCGTTTAGAAATTCCACAAACTACTCAAATGTAATATATATACACAAAACTTGTAGTCTTTGTCCTGCTTCTTCCCAAATCTTATCTTTCTTCTTCACCAAATATCTTCATTGATAATACCATTTATCAATCCAGAAATTAGTATCATCTTAAGGCTTCTTCTTCTCTCTTGTCCGATTTACTCCCCACCCCACAACATAGCAGGATTTGAACATCCATTCCCTTCTAATGAAATTTTAAGAATTAAAAACACACAAACACAAACCATGCTCCACTGTCCAAGTTAGCCCTTTGCACTCGCTTGCTTTTTTCTTGATTCCTTTATTCTAATGCTAACCGTGTCGAGTCACACTCAACATCTGAGTGCAAAAGGTTAGACTTCAGCATTCTAGCACCCTGGGCAAAGCAAGTGTGTTGGTGATGGGGCACATAACCAGGTCAGTCCAATAAAACTTACTCCTACAAGTATTGGAAAAGAGAAACTTGTTTTTTCCAAGATGATGGCTTGGAATTGCTAGGAACCAACATATGAAAGGAATTGCTGTGGATTAAGCAACAATCCAAGAACAGAGGGGATAGTTAGAAAGGAATAGACTGAGTCTTGATAACATTCTTTAGGCATTTGGATCCAACTTGCCTAAGTACCATGATCTTTTCTATTTCACAGGCCAATAAAGTCCTTATTTTGCTCATTCCAGTTTCAGTCCCTTGCAATAGGAAAAATCCTGATTTACACATTTTAAAGATATTCTCCTAGGCTGAGTAGAGATTACAAATTATAAAAAAGCAAACAAAAAACCAAAATTGCTTGTAAATAATAATATTGCAGCACTCTTCTGAAGTCCTCCAGCAGTACTTCCTTTTGTCTTTACCATGACATTCACCACACTCTGTTGTAGTCCTTCTATGCTTCCTCTGCATTATTATTGGACTGTAATCTCTCCTTAAGACAGGTTTTTGGGTCCCCCTGTCGTGGCTCAGTGGTTTAGCGTCAACCTATGAACCAAGAGGTCGCGGTTTGATTCCATTTAGTCGGGGCACAAGCCTGGGTTTGGGGCTGGATCCCCAGTGTGAGACGTGCAGGAGGCAGCTGATCAGTGATTCTCTCTCATCATTGATGTTACTCTCTCTCTCTCCCTCTCCCTTCCTCTTGGAAATCAATAGAAATACATTTTTTTAAAAAGGAGGGGTTTGGCAAAAAAATATTTTTTTATAAATAAATAAGGGCAAGCCACTTGGGCCCCCTCCCTGTTGCAGGGAATCTATCTCTCAATAAACTTCACTTCCACTTAAAAAAAAAAAAAAAAAGGACAGGTGTGTGTGTGTGTGTGTGTGTGTGTGTGTGTGTTTTTCATGTTCCACAATTCAAGGCTCCAAGGGTTGTCTTCTCTCTCTCTTTCCCTCCTTCCCCCTCTCTCTTTCTGTCTTCCTCTCTCTGTATCTGTTTCTCTCTTTCTCTGCCCTCCCAATGGTACCAGGCATGTGGTAGACATTTTCATGGAAAGCATGAGTAAATACTAGGCACTCAATAAATGCTTACAGAGTTTATGCAAATATAATAAAGTTGCTGTTTTTGCTGTCAATTCCGGAACAGTAATCTGCCTGTCGGGGGACACCAGAAATGCAGAGAGGATGCTGGAAGGAGGACAAAGACAGGAGCAGACCAAAATGTAAGCAAAGCCAATCTTTTACTTTACAGGCTTTGATTCATCGGGAAACATGTTTTATGCTTTCCTTAAGCTTTGAGGTGGAATTTTAAAAAAAATTTATGTTTATCTATTTAAATGGTGGGTGTTAAATTGATATTAGGGTCTTAAAATATCAGAATGTTGTATATGGTTGAGAAAATAATTCTATCTAATAAAAGAGTAATATGCAAATTGACCATCACTCCAACACATAAGATGGCTGCCCCCATGTGGACAGAAGATGGCCACCACAAGATGGCCAGCAGGGGAGGGCAGTTGGGAGGGACCAGGCCTGCAAGGGCAGTTGGGGGCGATCAAGCCTGCAGGGGAGGGCAGTTAGGGGAGACCAGGCCAGCAGAGGAGGTAAGTTGGGGGTGACTGGGCCTGCAGGGAAGGGCAGTTGGGGGGACCCAGGCCTGCAAGGGAGAGCAGTTGGGGGGGACCAGGCCTCATGGGGAGGGCAGTTAGGGGTGACCAGGCCTGCATGGAGGGCAGTTAGGGGCAATCAGGCTGGCAGGGGAGCAGTTAGGCATCAATCAAGCTGCAGGGGAATGGTTAGGGTGTGATCAGCCTGGCAGGCAGAAGTGGTTAGGGGCAATCAGGAAGGTAGGCAGGCGAACAGTTGGGAGCCAGTAGTCCTGGAATGTGAGAGGGATCCCAGATTGGAGAGGGTGCAGGCTGGGCTGAGGGACATACACCCCTGTGCACGAATTTCGTGCACCGGGCCTCTAGTAAGGATATAAAGAATAGGATAAAAGGAAAAGAAAAAGAATGTTAGTCTTTATTAAACATTTCCATGATTTATCTATGAAAATGAGCATAAGTTGTGGTCACCAGAGACAAACAGAAAGATAAACCTGGATGCTATAGTTGGGGCAATTTATTGTGTCCTAACTCTATTACTAAGAATTATTTCCATATACTATTTATGTGTTTTCTTTCATACATTTTTTCTGTTTGCTATATCATATCCCAACTTTTTAGCTGCAAACAACTTGACAACAAAAAGACTTTTAAGCAGAACTATATATGTTTTCTACAAAATTAATCTTGGTTTCCTTTCTATTACTTGTATCCTTTTTTAAATCCTCTTTTCCTTATTTGTACCCCATGTAAACATGGATATGTTGTCACTTTTTCGTCTGCAAAGAAAAATTTGATATCCTATAACATTGATGTAGTCAATCAAAGAATCTGCAGTAACTGAAAAATATCAGTGAAATTCTGCATGGTACAAATTAGAATTGCTCTTGGAAACCCTCCTCTATAAAATAATTTCATTAGGAGTGAGGCTGCTTGTTTGTGAAGTTGTTTCCTCCTACGTTCTCACTCATAGTGTTGTGGGTCAGTACTAGTCTCTCCCGTGGGATTAGGAGAAAGAGCATTTCCAGTTACATGTATGGGAGATTGTGGTTTTGTGGCAGGATTTGTTTGGGAAATCTGCCCCTGCCCCTTGGGTTTCCAATGTCCCAGCTCCTTCTGTCCCACCATGGGAAAAAGTCCAGCCATGTCTTCAGGAGGACCAAAATAAAAGCCAGTTTCCAGAATTTGTGCTTCTTCTTACTCCTTGGGGGTCTGTGCAATCTTCTACAGGCCCCAGATGGCCACTAGATCTGCATGGCCACGTTTTCCTGGGTGAGTGCAGACCAAAGGGGTGGGGGTTAGGGGCGGGGAGAGAAGAGTACATGGATTAACCAGGAGCTTTTTCTAAATAACCAATCAACTTTCCAAGTTTTCATAGGCTTCTGATGGGGTCCACCCCCTAGCCAAAAATCTTTTTCTCAGGTTAGACTAACAGGCCTCTATGGCCAAACACCTCCCCTTGTGCCATTTTGACTTATATTGTGCATTTTCTTATCTGCTCCCGATTCCCCCTTAATCCAGTACCAGAGGTGGGAGAAGGGAAGGGCGTTAATCTTTGGCCAGGCAATGCTGGAATCCCCTAGAATGTGTGTGAAACTGGAGCTTCCTGGAGAAGCAAAACAGGCTCAATGTTCCCAGCTGACCATGCTTAACAATGTCTGGCTTCCCTTGGTCTCTTCCTATTAATAACTAGCTAACTACGGTAACAATAGCACTAGCCCTTTCCAAAATATTTGATCAGCATAGAAAAATTTAAAAATACAGTAAAGAAGGGAGCTGTAATACTTTTGCCAAAATTAGGTTTAAAAACAATACTTTGCTTAATTGTAGCTTGTTTCAATGACAATCTTATAATTTTTTTAGGTTTACAAAAATCTAATTAGTTCCTCCACGCACGGCCTACATATTTGTATCATCAAGGTTACAGGGCTTGTTTTGAGGAAGCATTATGATATATTGGAAAAATAATAAATTAATCAAGGGATTTGGGTTCTAATTCCTTACAATATCAGTTTTCTCATTAGTAAAATCAAGATAGGGTTTTGTGAAATTCAGAAATTAATACTGTGTTTTCAATTATGATTTTTATAATTACATCTGAATTAGACATTCCATTTCAGCATTTACTTGCTCTGGGATCCCTGGCATATAATTTAATCTCTTTGAGCCTTGTTTTCTTCACATGTAAACTATATCAGTACTTGTGATAATTAGGTGAGAAATGCTATTGGAAGTTACTTCTATAATGGCTGACACATCTTGTAACATTCCTTTCCTTCACAGACTTTTAATAAACCAATTTATGTATTTGTTTAAAGATTTGCTCTCCCACTAAACTGTAAACACCCTGAGGACAGACACCATGTAGGTTTTGTTTAAAACTGTATTTCAGTCTTCTTGCAAAGTGCCCTTTGCAAAATGCCTTTAATAAATATTTATTGAGTAGGAAGACTGAATGTCAGTTTGCCTCCCTTTCTCTTGCATAGGCATACAATAACTCTTTGGTGAATGAATGAAAAAATTTAGTATATAAAAAATGTAACATGTGATTAATAATCCTATATAATAAAACCCTAATATGCAAATCCACCGAATGGCAGAACGACCGGTCGCTATGACTTGCACTGCCCCCCTGAGAGGCTGCCAGCCAAGATGGGTGCCAGCGGGGGGGGAGTGGGAGGGGGGAGGGGCGATTGCCCTGCCTGCTGGTCACCCCACAGATGGCCCTGATCGCCAGCCAGGCCTAGGGACCCTACCCTATATGTTGGGAACAGTCCCTTAGATTTAAAAATTAAAACCTGGCAAGGCTACTCTAACACTGAAAAAACAGGATGATGCAGCAATGACATGCATGGACTCTGGCTTGCACATTTTGTGGTCAGCCCTGATTCTGACTTATAACTGTGTGACAAAGCCAATTACTTAACTTTTCTCTGCTTCAGTTTTCTACCCATACATGGGGGAAATAGTACTACTGCCTCAGAAGGATCATGTTATGTACTACTTTTTATAATCAGGGCAAAAAAAAGGTAGCTGCCCATACACAGCAAGATGCCTTTTACCTGTATGAAAAATATGGTCACTGATGCATGCAGCGTCCCAGATTGCGAGAGGGATGTCCGATTGCTGGCTTAGGCCTGACATCCCCCAAGGGGTCCCGGATTGCGAGAGAACGTAGGCCCAGCTGAGGAATTCCCCCCCACCCACCCACCGCTCCTCATGCACGAATTTTGTGCACCGGGCCTCTAGTAATTATGTAGCTGGCATACTTGAGGAAAAAAGGAAATACTATTGCAAACCAAATGGGCATAAATGTAATTTAGATATAATATATCCAAGCCACTGCCTGATTTTCTCTTCCCAAGGACTTAAATACTAAAATGTTTTGAAAGTGTAAGCTCTCTCTACTAGAGACATACTTATTATGAAAAGAAAACCCAGAAAATTACCTTTGAAGTTTTTTGCTTCTGAAAACTTGAATTCAAACTTACCTGGTATGTTTAAGCCATGAACATTCCAGGAAAAATAGGTCATCAAATCTGCCAAATGTGAACATACTACATTACTATTTTATATAAAACCAGGTTTATTCCTATTTAAGAGATTTTTTAAACTAATAGATTAATTTTTAATAGACTTTATTTTCATGAATCAGTTTTAGATTAACAGCAAAATTGAGAGGAAGGTACAGTGATTTCCTACATATTTCCTGCCTCCATACATGCACAGCCTCCTTCAGTATCACTATCCCCTACCAGAGTGGGGTACATTTGTTACAACTGATGAACCTACATTGACATATAATTGTCACCATGGACCATAATTTACAACAAGATTTATTTTTGGTAGTATAGATTTTATAGGTTTGGACAAATGTATGATATATGTCCACTATTATAATTATCATACAGAGTATTTTCACTGCCCTAAAAATCCTTCATGCTCCACCTATTCATCCCTCCACCTAATCCCTGGAAACCACTGATCTTAAGTAAACTTATTTTTTTAAAACAATTTAAAAATTTACAGAAAAATTGAGCCAATAGTATAGAGAGTTCCTATATGACTAATTTTCGCACAGTTTCCCCTATTATTAACGTCTTATGTTATTATGCAATATTATCATTGAACCAATAATATGTTATTATTAACTAACTTTAAAGCTTATTCAAATTTCCTCATTTTTTATCTAATGTCCTTTTTCTGTTCCATATTCTTATCCAGGATACCTTATTATATTTAGTTATCAACTTCTCCATATGATCCTCTTGGCTGTGATAATTTCTCATATTTTCCTTATTTTGATAACCTTGAGAGTGCTGGTCAGGTTTGTTGAAGGATGCCCCTCTATTGAAATTTGTCTGATGTTTTTCTCATGAGTAGGCTAAAGTTGTGTATCACAGAAGCACAATTGATGTTGACCTTGAGCACCTGGCTGAAGTGTTGTTTGACATGTGTGAGAAACACACTCACCAGTTCAAAATTTTAAAAAACGGACATGGAGACACGAATTAAGGCAAAAGCTAGGCATTTAATGTTGGTCTTTCAAGACCAGGGGTCTGGTGGACAGGCACGCCCAAAGTGGTTACAACCAGCGTTTTATTCCTTAGTGCGCAGCTCACTCCTCATTGGCTGAGTACTATGGGTGTACAATCTTCCCAGATGTCATTTAAGTTTCATTATTTCCTTATAGGGTACTAGAGGCCCAGTGCATGAAAATTCATGCACTGGAGGGGGGGCATCCCTCAGCCCGGCCTGCCCCCTCTCACAGTCTGGGAGCCCTCAGGGACAGGAGGCAACCCAGTGATCAGGGGAAGGCGACGCCCCTATCACACCTCTGCTGCTGCCACTGCTGGAGCGTAAGCCTCACATCTGAGGCTTGCCTGAGCCTCGGGCAGCCGCCATCTGAGGCTTGCCTGAGCCTCGGGCCGGCCCTGGGAAGCTGGGCGGCTGAGGGGGTTTGGGGACTCCAGAGGCAGGTGCGCGGAGCAGCCGGACCCTCCTGGGGTTGGGCCTGGCCATGCTGCGCAGCTGCCACCCCAGCGGGGCTGAGGGGACTGGGAGCTGCCATCTTGAGGCTATGGGCACTGCCATCTTTGAGGGCATGGCAGTCAATTAGCATATTCCCTCCTTATTGGCTGTGGGCGCCGCCATCTTTGTGAGCATGTGATGGACAATTAGCATATTCCCTCTTTATTACATAGGATTCTTTCTTTCCCCTTTCCCAGTTTAAATTCCTTTGTTAGTTGGTCCCTCCCCAACATCCTGTTTCCCCGGGGACTCTCCAGGTGCATGAACTTTGTCACGACTGCAGGCCGCAGGCCGCTATGCAAGCAAACTACCAGTAATTTTCCATTCAGGATTAAATGCCTTGCCTTAAAAATAGACCACCACTGACTTTATTTCTAATAAATTCCCTCTTCTTTTCTTTTTACTTTTACTGGTCTTATTTTCACTCTTGTATTTTCTGCTTTTCAGATTGCTTTAGAACCCGTTGACTTTCCTCATCATAGGAGTGAGTCTAATTTGGTTTCTAATGATAGCAAATTATTTTGCTGATAGGTCATGGGCATCTGCCTGTTAATAGCTGCCTTAATTAGTCTCTGTGCTAATCCTCTTACACAGGGGATAATACAACACCCTGCCACTGTCAGGACTCCTGGTGCAATGATGAGAGATGTAAGAATCGAGGCCCTTAAGCCTTTGCATTTTATAAACCATTCTTCCAACCATCCAGTGAAGGAGTCATCAATGCCAGCATTTTCGGCCAGTTCATGAGCCAAAGTTGTTAGTCCTTGGAGGGCCTTTGTGATTGTGCCATTGGGAGCTGTGTTATTGGGAATGAAGGCACAACACTTTCCTCCCAACATAACACAGACTCCCCTTTCTCTGCCAGTATCATGTCTAGCACTATCCTGTTTTCCCAAGCCATCTGGCTAGTGGCATCTAACTGACTAGCTACCCACTGAAGAGCATCCTGGGAGTAATTGATAAACTTCTTCTGATTATAATAAATGTAGTTAATCCCAGTCCACGTTTTTATTGATAGTGGACCATCAGAAGAGTGCAGACTCAAATCCAGTGGCTACCTGGTTGCAGGCCTTAAATTCACTGGGAACCCCTATTGAGTCAATATATATATATTGGAGTCTAAAGATATGCTATTGCTCTCCGTGCCGGTGCTTACTTTCATTCTGTTTGGGTACCTGGTGGAATGCCATGGTGAATGGAAAGGCCAGTTGAACTAGGGCAAAGACACCAGTCCAATTGGATGGTAATGAGTCATGGAGGTTCCTTTTCCTACAATACCACCAGACGTCAGCCCGGGGTATGTGGAGAGCTGAGTAATTGCCAACGCTTGACCCATTGGTGACATTTAAGACACTGGTGCAGGTTGTCTATTCTCCCATAGGTCCAGTGAATTCTGCCCCCTGCCTAGAGAGGCAAGAGGAGTAGTTCACATTCCCTACAGAGAAAGAGGGGATTGCTCTAGGATCTGATCTTTGTAAAGTGGGAAGGACCAAGGCAGACTCTTACAGGACTCGTTTCCCCATGCATCTTGTCTTTGTACAGGGCCAGCATGCAATATTTTCCACCAGGATCAGTATCCCATCCAAAGGGAAATGGAACCATCTGCACTTGTGGCCATCCAGCAGCATATGCATAGCAATTGCTCTTGTTAAGTGCCTATACTACACTGAGTGGCCAGATTATTATGATCTCTGAATGCATAATAATCTGGCCACTCAGTGTATATCCTATATAATAAAAGGTTAATATGCAAATTGTCCCCTCGACCAGGAGTTCGACCAGCAGGCAGGTCAGCCAACCGCCCATGTCCCCTCCCCCTGGCCAGCCTGGCTGGACCCCACCCATGCAAGAATTCATGCACCAGGCCTCTAAAATATATGTGTGTGTGTGTGTGTGTGTGTGTACACACACACACACACACACACACACACACACACACTTACATACATACATACACTGAGTGGCCAGATTATTATGTGTTCAAAGATCATAATAATCTGGCCACTCATACATACATACATACACTGAGTGGCCAGATTATTATGCGTTCGGAGATCATAATAATCTGGCCACTCAGTGTATAAATTAGACCCATTCAACCCAGGTATTTGTATCACCATACCCAGTTTCTATTTCCAGTCTGCCTTAAATCACTTACCTTAACTACTTCCACTCTCCTGGGGTCATTATTAGGTGATGTTAGTTCTGGTTCAGATGTATTAGAAGTTATATTCTTTTCTACTTTAGGAGGGCTTTGAATTTCTATCCTAAACCTAGCAGTTGGATCTCTACCAGTAAGATCTATCCCAAACCCATAAGTTCTATTAACTTCACTATCTGGAACCTTTATAGTCAGAAGGATAGGGTTACATCCTAGGTTTTGACAGTTGGGGACCTTTCAAACATATGTAATTTTGACTTTAGAGGTTTTCCCTGTGACTAGGAGGCAGTCCAGCCTTGATATTGAGTAGTCCACCAGACATTGCTCCAGCCTGGGCATGGTGGACCTGTGTATCAAGGACCGGGAGGGGAGGTTTGCTACTCAGGGCATAAATATTTTTCAGAGCTGCTTAAGGCTCTCTGTTCTTCTAAATTTCCACAAGATAATTTGGCAGGCGTCAAACTTAATAGTTTGGGTCACCAAAGTCTTAGTTACATTGATCATTTGTTTGACCAGATACCTAGCATTTATTCTTTGCATAACAACACATCCAAACCAAAGTAATCTGGAGAGAGCGAGCCAGGCCATGATTGGGAGAAGGATTAGTGTGTCTTTCTTTTTAGGACTACCTTTAAAGGTTTTTGTTGTTGACACTAGCACCTTCCACTGATCTCCTTCCCCGCCTCCCAGATTATCTTTTACCAGTCCCTTGACGCAAGTGTAATGAGTGCAGCCCTTTTCAGCTTTTTGTGTGGTTGTTTTGGTAGTCAGGAACACCTGATAGGGACACTCCCCGGTGGCCAAGATGAACCATGAACTCAAGAGGTGGGGTCTGGGCAAGGAGTCCTTTTAACCTGAGGAATGACAGGGTAGAAAATATGGCCAGTATGTAGTTTCTCAAAAATTGATCTTTGGTTCTTATGGTAGGGAGATCGGGAGCTCTGCCCAGGTGTGGGAGCCCATATAAGATCTCATAAGGGGACAGCCCCACATCTTTCCTTGGCGCTATCCTAACCCTGCGGGGTGCTATAGGAAGACATTTTGTCCAAGGTAGTTTGGTTTCTAAGATTATTTTGGTAATTTGCCTCTTAAGGGTCTGTTAATTCTTTCCACCCTTCCTGAAGATGGGGGATACTAAGGGGTATGACAGTCCCAATTAATGTCTAATCTTTCCATTCCCCTCAACACTCTTGAGGTAAAATGACTTCCATTGTCTGAGTCAGTGTTCTCCACCAGGCCAAACCTGGGTATGATTTGCTCCAAGATTATCTTTATGACACTCCCTGCGGTGGCGGCCACAAGGGGAAAGGCTTCCACCCACCCAGAGAAGTGATCCACCATTTTCAGTAGGTATCTTTGTCATCCCACCCTAGGCATTTCTGTGAAGTCTACCTGAATCTCTGTGAAATCGACCTGAATGCTCTGAAATGGTCTTCACCTGGGTCTTTCCCCTTTCAACTGTCTCCTTACCACCTTTTTGTTTATTCTTTGGCAAGTCACACATCCCACACACACCTGTTTAGCAATGGTATAGATACCCACACACCCATAATTCCTAAGTATTGTATCACACATGGTTTGGGGACCCTAATGACTCCCCCTATGCAGTATGGACATCAGCTTCCTCATCATTTCCCATCAGGGAGCACCAATCTTCTATCTCCTGTTTCAATTGCACCTATTTTATCTAATTCCCTTTCTTCCTCTTTAGTAAACTGGGGCCTTAATGTTACCTTTGGACTACTTGGGATCCAACTAAAGAGTCTGTTTCCTTCCTCCAGAGAGGCTTGTTTGGCAGCCTCCTCTGTGAGTCTTTATCTACAGCCTCCATCGAGCCTCCCTTCTGGCGTCTGTTTACATGGACAACAGCCACTTCTGTCAGGAGTAAAAGACTTCCTAATACTTTCTTGACCAATTCTCCATGGACCAATTCCTTTCCCTTGCTGTTTATGAAACCCCATTCTGTCCAAATTTTTCCAAAAGTATGCACTACTCCACAAGCATATTTAGAGTCAATGTATAGAGTGCCTTTTTGGCCTTTGAGCAGTTTTAAGGCTTTAGTTAAGAGCATATAATTCACCCGTTTGGGCTGACCAACTATTAGGTAGTCTACCTCCCTCACACAAGGAATGTTTGGTTCCATTAATGAGGGCGTAGCCATTTTGTCTCTTTTCCTCTATTACCCAGGATAACCCATCAACAAACAGCTTGGCCCCGTCTGGCCTGACCTTAATTTGGTATTCTATGATGTCTAGGCAGTTGTGTTCAGATGCTTCCTGGTTTTCCCCTACCTTTCATAGAAACCTGGCGGTGTTCAGGCAGGCATAGGTGGTCAAAACCAAATCATCCCTTTCTAACAATATGGCCTCATACTTCAGAATTCGGGAGTCTGTCAGCCATCTCCTGGCTCTTTGATTTAGTATGCTCCTGACCTGATATGGATTGCTTACTATTAAGGCTCCTCCAAAAGTTAATTTCCTGCTCTCCTCTACCAGTAAGGCAGTAGCCACCACGGCCTGCACACATTTGGGCCATCCTCTGGAAATGGGGGTCAAGGAGTTTGGAAAAGAAGGCCACAGGTTGTCTTTTACCCCCCAGGTCTGGGTGAGCACCCCAAGGGCTACCCTCTGGTCCACTGTTACAAACAAATGGAACAGTTTCTCCACAGATGGTAGGGCTAGGACTGGGGCTGAAATGAGAGCTTGTTTTAGTTCCTCTATTGTGTGAATTTCCTCTGGAGTCCATATTAGGGGGTCAGGTTCTTCCTCTCACAGCTTGAGATATAAAGCCTTTGTCTTCTGAGCATATGAGTCAATCCACAACCAGCAATAGCCAGTTATTCCCAAGAACTTCTGAGCTCTCTTTTCGTTTTGCGTATAGGCAGACTCACTATGTCTGATATCCTCTCTGGGTTTATTCATATTTTTTCTTCACTAATGAAATGCCCTAAGTACTTAACTTCTTTTTCTACAAATTGTAACTTATTTTTGGAGATGCACAAACCATTTCTTCCCAGAAAGTTGAGTGGATTTGTTGTAGTTTCTGACACTTTATCTTTTCTTTCCCCAGATATGAGGAGGTCATCTACATACTGTAGAAGCTGGGCCCCTATAAGAGGTTGAAACTCATCTGGTACTCTTTTCAGAATCTGGCCAAATAAATTTGGGGCCTCCATAAAGCCTTGTGGTAACATGGCCCAGCGGTACTGTTGTTTTCTCCCGCTTGTTGAATTCTCCCACTCAGAGAGGTCTCTGCCCTTAGGGTCTAGAGGACAGGCCCAAAATGCATCTTTTAGATCCACTACACTGAACCATTTGTGTTCAAATGGGATTTTGCTGAGGAGAGTGTAGGTGTTAGGCACAATAGGATGGCGGGCCTGGACAATCTAATTTAGAGTCCTCAAATTCTGCACTAGTCTGCATGACCCATCAGGTTTCTTGACCGGGAGGATTGGAGTGTTGTACAGTGACATACAGAGCTCCAACAGTCCATCTTTAATTAATCCCTCCATTACTGGTTGTAGGCCCCTCCTTCCTTCAATAGGGGTGGGGTATTACCTTCTACAAACTATTTTCCCCAACTGTTTTAGCTGAATTTTTAATAGTGTGATTTTTAATCCTCCCCTGTTGCCCTCCTTGACCCACGTGAGGGAATCAATCTTCTTTTCCTCCTCTTCATTCAGAAAGGCCATCATTACTTTTATTTGTCCTTCTTCTACCCCTAATCCTAGACCAAACCTCACAATCAAGTCACGACCCAGAAAGTTAACTCCTGCCTCAGGGACAGATAATAGTGACCCCTCAGTTTGTTCTGATCCCATCATGAGTAACATTTTCATGAAAAGTGGAACCTGAAATCCCTCCCCTTTTACTCCTGATACAGTAAATTTTTCCTTAGATAATTCTGTACCCTTTGGTTGATACATACGAGAGGAGAGAGCAGCCTCGGTATCAATAAAAAAAAGTCACCTCTTCTCCCTCCAGTCCCACCTTCAACTTTACCAAGGGTTCTGGTGGGATCTAGTCAGAACGAACCCCTGACCCCCCTAGTCCTCATCGAAAGTCATGAGGGAAATCACCTTTTCCTCTTTTTTTAATTCTGGGCACTCCCTTTTAAAGTGTCCCGGCTTTCCACACTAGTAACACCCATTTGTATTTTTAAAAGTTTTCCCTTGCATTTCCCTTTGGTCTTTCTGCTGACACCTAAGGTTAGCATTTCTCCACTTCTGCTAGGAGAAGTCTTAACCTATCTGTTTTCTGACCACCTCTTCTACAGTGGAGACCATGATTTTTGCCTTTTGTTTCTCCTCCTTTCTTCTTACAAAGACTTTCTGAGCTTCTTAGTAATTCTTCTATTGGTTTTTCATTCCAACCCTCAATCTTTTGCAACTTTTTGGTAATGTCTGGCCAGCTGTTGGTCACAAAAGTGACCTTCAAAAGGCCCTATCCTATTGGGTCTAGGCCCCAGAGTATTTCTCATCTGATCTCTGTGTCTTTGTAAGAAGGCCAAAGGGGTTTCCTCCTTCTCTTGTTGGACCTCAAATGCCTTATACACATTTTATGATATAGGAGACTCTTTTATCCCCTTAATTATAAGTTCCATGAGGTCCTGCATTTGTGCTCGGTCCCTGAGGTCATTGTTATACCAGTTGGGGGTTGACATTCAGGAACTTTAGTTCCGCTGGCAAGACCCCTTGCCTAGGAGGATATTGTCTCTCCTTGGTCACGGCTGCCCTTCTGATCATTCTTCTCTCTTCCCCTGTAAATAAGATTTTCATAATGGATATCATCTCAGCCCA
The DNA here is from genome assembly GCF_027574615.1 of Eptesicus fuscus. Taxonomy (NCBI): domain Eukaryota; kingdom Metazoa; phylum Chordata; class Mammalia; order Chiroptera; family Vespertilionidae; genus Eptesicus; species Eptesicus fuscus. The sequence continues at coordinate 89,102,093 of NC_072477.1, forward strand.
GGTATAGAAGCTGGGTCCTGAGAACTGGTCCATCTGTTCTCCTAAACCCAGGGGATATTCTAAAAGGGGTTTCATCTTTTTCTTAAAATTTCTAACCTCTGTGCTTGTGAGGGGAGCATTCACAAATCCAGTTTCCCTTGTCCCGTGGGGACCTCTTGGAGAGGAGACATTGGTTGCTTAGAAGGGATTGGGAAGTTTTCAGTGTCTTTGCTCTAATTCTTTTCTTAGATTGGGGTTAGGAGCAGTTGGCTGAGCTCCCGCATAATCTTTAGTCCCTGGCTCTTCTGGCTCCTTGGTTGCCCTCTACTCCTCCTCCCCAGTCTGTGGAATATAAAAAGGAGGTAAGCATGATGAAGGGTCCCAGGGTATTTCCTTAAGGCCTTCCTCTTCTTTTTTTTAAAAAAAATATATATTTCTTTATTGATTTCAGAGAGGAAAGGAGAAGGAGAGAGAGAGACAAACATCAGTGATGACAGAGAATCATCGGTCGGCTGCCTCCTGCACACCCCCCACTGGGGATCGAGCCTGCAATCCAGGCATGTGCCCTTGGCCGTAATCGAACCTGGGACCCTTCAGTCAGGAGGCCGATGCTCTATCCACTGAGCCAAACCGGCTAGGGCTCCTCTTCTTCTTTAAGAGGAAACATACGGGTCTGTCCCTGTAACCAGCAAAGGGCATAATGTTTCTCCGCCTGTGTGGACAAGGACTTTCCATTCACATAAATAACTAGAGTTTGGCACACCCAGTCTTCATCTGAGCCAAACTTGGGCCAAAAGGTAAAAGGTCTGTGAACTGGGTCTTTAGGCCATATAAAACAACAGTATTTGCTCATCTTTCGTTTCTTCTTGTCTTTGGATTGGGGGCTGTCTCCCCAGAACCTCAGCACCCTCCCCAGTGGACTCTCCAGGGGAATGTCTAAGGGAGCCTCCTTGGCTGCACTTCCCTTGGTTTCCCTAGGCCTAGATTTCTTGTTCCCCATTTTCGGCAGGTCCCTGTGACTATCCTATGTGCTCAACTGCCCGTACGGGAGGATTCTCGCACACTCTGAGATTCACTTGTCCGTCTCCAGTCATTTCCCTCACGGGAGAACAAAACCACAGATCGAGACTCTGCACCCGCTTCCTGCCTAGGACACGTCGCAGTCACACACACTCGACCTCTGAAAATACCCAACCACTCAGGAGGTACTTATAGTCCAATTTTCCTACCTTGGCTCATGTGCAAGGTTGCCTGATTGCCGTGGTGCTTGCTTTTTCTCCCCCATGTTGCCCTCACTGTCTTCCAAATAACAGTCTCTGGCTTGTCTATGGCTTCTGCAGAGTCGGGGGCACACAGGCAGAGCAGGCCATCCGAAATTGGGTGGGATGCATCTTCCCCTCAACTGGGGTCATGCTCCATGCAGGCACAGAGATCCTGGACGAGGCCCCAAAATTGTGAAAAACACGCTCACCAGCCCAAAATTTTAAAAAATGACCACGAAGATACAAATTACAGCGAAAGCTAGGCATTTAATGTCTGTCTTGCAAGATTGGGTGTCTGGTGGTTACAGGCACGCCTAAAGCGATTACAACCAGCATTTTATTCCTTAGTGCGCAGCTCATTCCCCTGGTTCCTCATTGGCTGAGTACTATGGGTGTACAATCTTCCCTGACGTCACCTAAGTTTCATTATTTCCTTACTAGAGGCCCGGTGCACGTATTCATGCACAGATGGGGTCCCTCGGGGTGGCCTGTGGAGATCGGGCCCCATCTTGCACCCCCAGCCTTGCAGACCCACAGGCCCTCCTGGCACCCCACCTTTGCCTGGTGCCAACCCCTCACCTGCTCCACCATCCCACCTGCAGGGCAATTGATCAGGGCCAGCCCCACCCCCGCCCAGCTCCCTCAGCGCCTGGGTGCCGGGCGGTGGTCCCACCCCCTCCGCCGTCATTGGTCACTGTCTGTGGGGCATTTGGCGGAGTGATTGGTGGGGCAATCGGACCCAGCTTGCAACCACCTTGGCCTGGCGCCACCTGCTCATCATCCCGCCACGGTCCCACTCTCATTGGGGCCAGCAGCACCTCCACTGCCGCCTGCTGCCAGCTCCACATTGCCGACGCCCGCCATGTTCCATACCGCCCCCTGGTGGTCAGCACACGTCATAGTGAGCAGTCAAACTCCTGGTCTCTCAGTTGAAGGACCTCCCGTGGGGACAATTTGCATATTAGACTTTTATTATATAGGATAGGGTATTCTTTCTTTCCCCTTCCCCAGTTTAATTTCCTTTGTCAGTTGGTCCTTCCCCAACATCCTGTTTGCCTGGGGATTCTCTAGGTGCATGAACTTTGTCACGTCTGCAGGCCACTATGCAAGCAAATTACCAGTAATTTTCCATTCAGGATTAAATGCCTTGCCTTGAAAATGCACTGTGCCGCGCCAGCACAGCCAAGGGTTCGGCGAGCCTGAGGGAGGGCCAGCAAAGGATGATGAAAAGACAGACAAAGAGAATAAGCTGGGTCTAGGTGGATCTTCTGTGCATGACTGAGACCACAGAACAGATCCAGTCTGCAAGCTGATGCTTTATTTTATAGTCAGAGGTAAACAATTTACAATGTTCTTGTAAGTTTCACTTGTTTGGCAGCACTTGCTGCATCTCCCACAGCCCATTAGCTACCCAGGAAAGATCTAGGGCAGTGATGGGCAACCTTTTGAGCTTGGTGTGTCAAACTTCGCCAAAAAACTGAGCAGAACTCTGGTAGTGTGTCACTTTGAGGAAAAAACATTATTTCGCAAGTGTTTCATCCTCAGGAGCAGCAAATGTTTCATCCTCGGCATGCGGCTGCCTCAGCGGCCATGTGTCATCAGAAATGGCTACGCGTGTCAGTGCTGACACGCGTGTCATAGGTTCGCCATCACTGATCTAGAGAGTAGTCACAAGATCAAGCTTAATTATGCTAAAAGGGCTGTGCCCTCCAAGCTGGGACTTGTTTGCGGCTTTGCCAGCAGGTCAGTCCGAGGCTTAACCCTATAACCGCTCCCTACAATGCACCACCAGTGACTTTATTTCTAATATCAGGTTTCTCCAGTATGAAGTTTAGTGTGATTGTGGGATGTTATTTTTTGTTGTTGTTGTTTGTTTTTTGCCTTTTTTATACCATACTCTTTTGGGGAAATCATTATATGCAGCCACAATTTCTTAGTTTTTCATCCTATATAATAAAAGCCTAAATGCAAATCGACCAAACAGTGGAACGACCAGTTGCTATGATGTGCACTGACCACCAGGGGGCAGATGCTCAACACAGGAGCTGCCACCAGCCCACAGGCCCCAGTCCAGCCAAGGCGGGTGCCAGCAGGAGCCCCCTGATTGTCCTGCTGGTTGCCACACAGAGGGAGGCCACCAGCGGCAGGGGGTGGGGCCTGCCAGCAAGTGGGCGGCTGCGGGGGGCAGGGCTGGCTGGCGTGTGGGCCAGCGCTGCCCCCTATCGCCCTGCTGGTCACCTCCTGCAGAAGCAGGCGACCATTGCTGGTGGGGGGTGGGGGGTGGGGGGGTTAGCGAGGGGGTGGCACCAGGCTGGCCAAGGCGGGTGCCAGCAGGGGTCCCTTGATCGCCCTGCCGGTCACCCCACAGATTGGCCCTGATTGCCGGCCAAGCCTAGGGACCCTACCCATGTATGAATTTCATGCATCAGGCCTCTAGTTTTATTATAAAAACTGGTACATTTACTTCTATTACTTTAGAGACTACATCTGTTTTTGTTTCGTTATTTGTGAATGGGAAGTTTGCAATTCCAAGAATGGGAAGTTTGCAGTTCCAACTGTGTTGCAATGGTAAGAATAGGAGCAGAATGCTTACCAAGTGAATCCTAACAAAATAAAAACAGCAAGGATCTGAAATTAGTAGTTAGAGAACCAGCAAGTTCCATTAGTGACCAAGAGATAGACCAGCAGTTCTCAAAGCTTTTGGTCTTGGGCTTAAAATTATTGAGGACCCCCAAAGGACTTTTAGTAATCTATTACATTATTAAAAATGAATGTGGAGGTATCTACAAAATCCTAATGAAAAAATCTATAATAATAAAAGCATAATATGCTAATTAGACTGGGCATCCTTCTGGACGACCTTTTGGATGAAGCCGGGGCTGTGAGGGAAGCCTGGGTCCCCCAGTGCCAGCAGCTGGGGGAAGGCAGGCCTACTCTTGCACGAATTTTGTGCATCGAGCTTCTAGTTCAAATATAGAAATAAATGGAGAGAGATTTTGTGTTCATGGAATGGAGCATTCAACATTTTTTAAGATGTCAGTTCTTTCCAACTTGATCTATATATACTCAACAAAATAGCAATAAAAATTCCAGCAAGCTATTTTGTATATATCAACACACTGATTCTAAAGTTTATATGGAAAGGCAAAAGATCCAGAATAGGCAACACAACACTGAAGATGAAAAAAGTTGCTACAATCTGATTTCAAAATTTACTATACAACTATTGTAATCAAGACAGCATGGAATTGGTAAAAGAATAAACACAGCAATTAATGGAACAGAATATAGAGCCCAGAAATAGACCCCCCCCCCCCAAATATGGTCAACTGATGTTTGTCAAAGGAGAAAAGGCAATTCAATGGAAGAAAGGATAATCTTTTCAAAAAATGATGCTGGAACAAGTGAATATCCACATGTGAAAAAATGAACCTAGACACAGACATTGCACTTTTCACAAAAGTGAACTCGAAAAGGATCATTCCTAAAGGTAAAATACATAACTATGAAACTTCTAAAATAAAACTTAGGAGTGCCCTGGCTGGGTAGCTCAGTTGGTTGGAACATTGTCTGGATATGCCAGGGTTGCAGTTGCACCAGGGTTGCAGTTTGATCCCTGGTCAGGGAACATATGGGAGTCAACCAGTGGATGAGTAGATGGGTGGAACAACAAATCGACGAGACTCCCATATGTGCCCTGACTGGGGGTTGAATCCGCAACCTTGATGTATTGGGATAACACTCTAACCAACTGAGCTATCTGACCAGGGCAATAAATAAAAAGGAAAAAGAAAACTTGGGAGAAAATCTAGATGACTTTTCATTTGTCAATAGGGTTTTAGATATAGTGCCAAAAACAGGACCCATGAAAGAAAAAGTTATTAAATTTGATTTAATTAAAATTAAAATTTCTGTTCTGTGGAAGATACTGTTAAGAAAATTATAATATAAGCCAAAGCCTGAGAGAAAAATCTTTGCAAAACACATATATGAAACAAGATTTGTTTAAAATATGCAAAGAACTCCTTCTCCAGCCAGGTGGCTCAGTTGGTTGGAATGATGTCCTATAGACCAAAAAAGTTACAGGTTTAATTCATGGTCAGGGTACATGCCTGAGTTGTGGGTTCCAACCACAGTTGAGGCACATATGGGAGGCAACTGATCAATGTTTCTCTCTCACATCGATGTTTTTCTCTCTCCCCCTTCTCTAAAATAAACGAACATCTCCTCTGGAGAGAATTTTAAAAATTGGTTTTAAATATGCAAAGAACTCCTAAAACTTTGCCCTGGCCAGTGTGGTTCAATTGGTTGAGCATTGTCCAGTGCACCAAAAGTTCACCAGTTCGAATTCCCGTCAGGGTACACACCCAGGTTGTGGGTTCAATCTCCTGTTGGGGCACAAACGGGAGGCAACCAATCGATGTTCACTTTCATATTGGTGTTTATCTGTCCCTATTTCCCCTTTTTCTCTCTCTCTTAAAGCAATAAAAACATTAAAAAACAAACCCAAAACTCAATGATAAGAAAAGAAGAAACCCAATTTAAAAAGGTGCAAAAGACTGAACAGACATCTCACCAAAGAAGATATACAGATGGCAAAGAAGCATATGAAAAGATCCTTAACACAATAAATAATAAAAACATAAAAAACAAAAATAGAAAGAAAAAATACATAAAAAATAAAAATAAATGAAAAGATCCTCAGTATCATTTGTCACTAAGGCATCACAAATTAAAATAACAGTGAGACACTATCGCACAAATATTAGAATGACTAAAATTCAGAACACTGGCTACACCAAATGCTGGTGGGAATGCAGAGCACGGGAACTCTTATTCATTGCTAATGGGCATGTGAAATGTACAGCCCACTTTGGAAGACAGTTTGGCAATTTCTTAAGAAATTAAACATAATCTTACCATATGATTTAGCAGTTGCTCTTCATGATATTTAACAAATTGGTTGGAAAATACGTTGCCCTGGCCGGTGTGGCTCAGTTGGATGAGCATTGTCCCATGCACCAAGAGGTCACCAGTTTGATTCCCAGTAGGGGCATATGCCTGGGTTATGGGCTTGATTCCCGGTGGGAGGCATATAGGAGGCACCTGACCAGTGTTTCTCTCACATCAGTGTTTCTTTATCTACCTCTCCCTTCCTCTCTCTCTAAAATCAGTAAAAAAAAAATTTAGAAAAATAAAAAAGAAAATGTTCTCACAAAAGTTTGCATACAACTGTGTATAGATATCTATAATAATAAAAGCATAATATGTTAATTAGACTGGACAGCTGAAAGACCTTCTGGGCATTTTTCTAGACAACCTTTTGAACGACGCCGGGGCTGCAAGGGCCGAGGCAAGCCGCCGCAGCTGCGAGGGCTGAGTCCCTTGCATGAATTTTGTGCATCAGGCCTCTAGTTAATTCATAATTCCAAAATCTGGAAGACCAAAGATGTCAATAGGTGAATAAATAAACAAACTATGGTACAATAGTACAATGGAATATAACTCATTAATAAAAAGAAATCAAAGTCTTTGCCTTTCCCTCTCCAATCTCTGTAATAATAGGTGCCATTTTGCTGTTTTGGACATTACGGTACTGTGACTCAGGTTGTTTAATTGCTGAAGCCATTTTAGAGATTGGAAGATGGTGGCAAAATAGGTGGACCTTTCTCCCACCTCCTACCAGAATCTACCTGGAATTAAAACTAAATTGGGGAGCCCAGGCTGGTTTCCTTCATTGGTTACAGTGCAGGCCTACATACCGAAGGATCACAGGTTTGATTCCCAATCAAGGGCACATGCCTGGGTTGCAGGTTCAATCACCACCTGGTTGAGCATGCAGAAAGCAACCAATTGATGTGTCTCTTTCACATTGATGTTTCTCTCTCTCTGTCCACCACTCCCTTCCAGTTTCTCTAAAAAATCATGGAAAAAAATATCCTTGGGTAAGAATTAACAACAACAACAAAAGGAAACTAAATAGGAAATAGTCACCTTGAAATACCAGCAGAAGACTGACTGAAGAGAATACTTTTAAACAAGGAAGGGCAGACACCAGCTTGAGACTGCACCTACTTGCATGAAATGGTTGTGGTTGAGCCTCACAGTTAGCCAGCCTGAGAAGAGATCCTTCCCACAAATAGGACAACAACAATCAAGACCCAATTACAACAGGAGAGCCCAAATAAACCAGCTCAGGAGTTCCAGGAGATTGCACCACTGGATCCCACCAGACATTTACTACAAATGGCCACCCATGAAGACTGGGAGTCATAGCAGGATATCTATTACATAGAAACAACAATGAAGAGACAACTACAAGGGGGAAACAAAGAAACAACCCCCAGAGGGAGAAGAACAAAGATGGCAGCGTCGGTAAACACCAGTACTCGCCACCTTCCACAATCACATCAAAATTACAAATAAAATACAAAACAACATCATTCAGAACCACCTAAAAGCTGGTTGAATGGAAGTCCTACAACTACAGAAGTAAAGAAGAAAGCACACTGAGACTGGTAGAAGAGGCAGAGGCATGGAATGGGCTGGTCTGACACCCACATGTGCTGTGTTTTTTTTTATTGGATGGGATATTTCAGCTGCAGAAGCCCCCCATGAGGATCAAGGGGCCCTAGCCCCACACCAAATCCCCAGACCAGGGTTCTGGAGCTGGGAAGAGAAGTCCCCATAACTTCGGGCTGTAAAAACCAGTGGGAATTGTGGCTGAGTGACACAGAGACTGCTGGAGATCCAGGCATTCCTCTTAAAAGGCTTCCCCACAAACTTACTCAGATTCAGTCCCTCTGAGCTCCAGTGCCAGATGGCTTTGGGGAGCCCAGGGATATATGGGGAGGAACTAGATTGACTGGCATCACAGCAGGTACTCTGGGGTGGCTTTCTCCAAGACAGGGATCCCCTCAGGGGTCATTATGCCTATGCTGGGACATCCCCTGACTCAGGGCTGACTGGCAGCCATCTCTGAGTTTTCATCAGCCTGGCTCACACTGTTTTCTCTTCACTGGTGATTCCCTGAGATCCTGCCCCATCCAATTTGCAGCCCCACCCAAACTGTTTGCAGCAGCTTTTCCATATAATTGGCCTTTCCTGGCTCAGGCTACAGATTTTGCTAAAAATCTCTCAAACAAGCAGCAGTTGGTGTCAGTGTGCCCCAGACCTCTCAATAAGAGCCCAGAGACCCGGAACTAGCACCAGCCTGCTTTGCTTCACAGCTGGGCCTTGCCTGGGCACATCACAAGCCCAATACAGGTAGCAGCCATCTGCAGACCTCTCTGTAACTCCTGCTGGGTGGCCCCAGGCAGTGGCTGGCTTTGAACATCCCAAGAGTCACCAGAGCCAGTGCACCCCATGGACAGCTTCAGACCATAACAGATTATAACTCTACACATCCACGAGCTACACACTCAAGGGGGAAGACTCAGTGAGCAACAAAGCCACACAAATGCAAGTCCTGCTCCATAAGGGTGTCTCCTGCACAGCTCTTTCACTATAGTCACAGCTGGTCCTCACGGCCAGTTAGCTTGGTGGTTCATTCCTCTCAGTGACGCCAAGAGCAATCAAGGCTCAACTACAACAAGGCTGTGCACACAGGCCATACAGGGGCGTACCTAGAATGCCCACCTCAGGTGAGTGGGGTGGCTGAGCCACTGGGCCGTACAGGATGCCTATTACACAAGGCCACTCTGCCAATCCAGGAGACATAGCAGCTCTACCTAATACATAGAAACAAACACAGGGAACAGCCAAAATGCAGAGACAAAGAAATATGTCACAAATGAAAGAACAGAAGAAATCTCCAGACCAGAAAAAGAACTAAATGAAATGGAAGCAAGCAAACTACTAGATACAGAGTTCAAAACAATGGTTATAAGGATGCTCAAGGATCTTAACCTTTTGCACTCGGATGTCGAGTGTGACTCGACACGGTTAGCATTGGTAGCAGGAATCGAGAAAAAAGCAAGCGAGTGCAAAGGGTTAATGAGAGCTTCAAGGAACTTAGTGAGAATTTTAAGGATCTTAGTGAGAACGTCTAAGACATGAAAAAGGACCAGTCAGAAATTAAGCATACACTAACTGAAATAAAGAATAATTATAGGGATTCAACAGTAGAGTAGAGGAGGCTGAGAATCAAATCAGTGATTTGGAAAATGAGGAAGCTAAAAACACCCAATCAGAAGAGAAAAAAGAAAATAATTGGATGAGCATAGTGTGAGGAGCCTCTGGGAAAACTTTAAGAGTAGTAACATTCTCACTGTGGGGGTGTCAGAAGGAGAAGAGAGAGTAAGATATTGAAAACCTATTTTAAGAAATAACAACAGAAAACTTCCCCTATTTGTTGAAAGAAATAGACTTACAAGTCCAGGAAGTACAGAGAGTCTCAAACAAGAGGAACCCAAAGAGTCCCACACAAAGACACATCATAAGTAAAATGCCAAGGGTTAAAAACAAAGAATCTTAAAAGCAGCAAAAGAGAAGCAGTTAGTTACCTATAAGGAAGTGTCCATATGACTTTCAGCTGATTTCTCAACAGAAAGTTTGCAGGCCAGAAGGCAGTGGCAAGAACTATTCAAAGTGATGAATAGCAAGGGCCTACAACCAAGATTACTCTACCCAGCAACACTATCATTTAGAATTGAAGGTCAGATAAAGAGCTTTACAGATAAGAAAAAGCTAAAGGAGCATCACCAAACCAATATTACATGAAATATTGAAGGGTATTGTTTAAGAAGAAGAGAAAAAGGAGGAGGAGGAGGAGGAGGAGGAGAAAAAAAAAAGATAAAAATATGAACATTAAAATGGGAATAAATACATATCTATCAACAATTGCATCTATAAATCAGAATAAGTAAACAAGAAATCTAATGAACAAAATAAACTGGTGAATAAAATAGAATCAGAGGCATGGAAACATGGAACAAACTGACAGATTTTAGAGGGAAGGGGGAGAGAGGGGTGGGAAGAGATTAGCCAAAGAACTTACATGTATATATGCGTTTCCTTTGGACACAGACAATAGGGTGAAGACCTGGGGCGGGGTGGGAATTGGGTAGAGGGCGGCAGTGGGGGGGAAAAGAGGACTCTGTAATATCCTCAGCAATAATGATTTCTTTTTTAAAGGAAATTACCCCAAATGAAAGAAAATGAAGAGCTCCAGAAAAAGATCAAAATTAGGTGGACACGAGTAATTTATGAGACATGGAGTTCAGTGTAATGGTTATAAGGATGTTCAAGGAACGTAGTGATCACTAAAATAAACTGAATGGGAACTGCAAGGAACATAGTGAGAAGTACATCACCTATGAAAAAGGACATAGAAATCATAAATAAAAACCAGTTGTTAATGAAGAATACTATATAAATATCAAGAATACACTGGATGGCATTAAAAGCAGGCTTGAGAAACAGAGAATAGAATCAGTGATTTGAAAGACATAGTAGGAAGAAAACACTCAGAGCAGCAAAAAGAAAAAAACTTGAGGAAAGTGTATGGAAATGTTGAGACAACATGAAAAGGAACAACATCTGCATCATAGGGATAACATATGGAGAAGAAAGTGAGCAAGGAATAGCAAGGAATCCAGAAATCATGGCATTTTATATACCAAAAATGAACTCTCAGAAAGAGAAATTTAAAAAAAACACCATTTACCATTGTAGTAACAACAAAAATAATATTGATTCCTAGGAATAAAATTAACCAAGGAGGTAAAAGACATGTACTCAAAAACTATCCTATCTAATAAAAGAGTAATATGCAAATTAACCACCACTCCATTACACCCACAAGCCATGCCCACCAGCCATGCCCATCAGCTAATCAGGAGCGAGTATGCAAATTAACCCAACCAAGATGGCTACGGCCACAGAGAGAGCAGGAGGGAAGCTTGGGTTTCCTCAGTGATGGAGGAAGCCAAGATTTCCGCACACCCTGGTTGCCCAGGCCTCCACTCCAGGCTACAAAGTTTCAATTATAGAAGATAAATAAATCCCAACAAAAATGGCAGCAGCCATGGAGCTGGAGAGAGCAGGAGGCTAGAGTTGCCCCCAGCAATGGAGGAAGCCAAGCTTCTGCAGCCCTGGCCTGCCTTGGCCTCTGCTTAAGGCTACAAAGTTTCAATTATAGAAGATAAATAAATCCCAACAGAAATGGCTGCCACCATGGAGCGAGCAGAAGGCTTGGCTCCGCTCTAGGCTACAAAGTTTCAATTGTAGAAGATAAATAAATCCCAGATACCAGGGCCTCTGCTTGGGTCACCAGGGGACGTGGCCAGCCTGCAAACCACCACAGGCCCCTTGCCCAGGCCACCCCACACCACAAGGGAACCCCCACCCTGATCCAGGACACCCTTCAGGGCAAACCAGCTGGCCCCCACCCATGCACCAGGCCTCTATTCTATCTAATAAAAGAGTAATATGCAGATTGACCATCACTCCAACACACAAGATGGCTGCCCCCATGTGGTCAAAGATGACTGCCCCCATGTGGATGCAAGATGACCACCACAAGATGGCCAGCAGGGGAGGGCAGTTGGGAGGGACCAGGCCTGCAAGGGAGGGCAGTTGTGGGCAATCAAGCCTGCAGCGGAGGGCAGTTAGGGGTGACCAGGCCGGCAGAGGAGGGAAGTTGTGGGTGACCGGGCCTGCAGGGAAGGGCAGTTGGGGGGACCCAGACCTACAGGGGAGAGCAGTTGGGGGGGGGGAGCAAGCCTGCAGGGGAGGGCAGTTAGGGGTGACCAGGCCTGCAGGGGAGGGCAGTTAGGGGTGAACAGGCTGGTAGGGAAGCAGTTAGGGGCAATCAGGAAGGCAGGCAGGCGAGCAGTTGGGAGCCAGCAGTCCTGGATTGTGAGAGGGATGTCTGACTGCCCGTTTAGGGATCGGGCCTAAATGGGCAGTTGGACATCCCTCAATGGGTCCCACATTGGAGAGGGTGCAGGCTGGGCTGAGGGACACCCTCCCCTCCCCCCATGCATGAATTTCATGCACCGGGCCTCTAGTAGAATATTGAAAAGAGAAATAGAGGAAGCTATAAACAAATGGAAGCATATATCGTTTTGGATTGGAAGAATTAACATCATTAAAATGTCCATACTTCCCACAGCAATCTATAGATTCAATTTAACCCCAGTGAAAATACCATTGACATATTTCACAGATCTAGATCAAATCTTCCAAAAATTTATATGGAACCAAAAAGGAGCCAGAATAGCCATAACAATCTTAGAAAGAAGAACAAAGTTGGACAGATCACAATACTGGATATCAAACTATACTACAAAGCCATTGTAATCAAAACAGCCTGGTACTGGCACAAGAACAGGCATATAGATCAATGGAACAGGACAGAGACTCCAGAAATTAAGTCACAATTATTGTCAATTAACATTTGACAAAAGAGGCAAGAGCATACAATAGAGTAAAGACAGTCTCTTCAATAAATGGTGTTGAGACAATTGGACAGGTACATGCAAAAAAATGAAACTAGATCACAAACTTACACCATACACAAGAATAATCTCAAAGTGGATAAAGGACTTAAATGTAAATTGCAAAACCATAAAAATCCTAGAAGGAAACATAAGCAGTTAAATTTCAGTCATCTCATGTAACAGTTTTCCCCAATATATCTCCTAGGGCAAGAGAAACAAAGGAAAAACTAAAGAAAAGGAACTACATCAAACTAAAAAAGCAAAAAAATAATAAAATAAATAAAATGAAAAGGGAATCCACTGTATGGGAGAACTTATTCACCACTGATACATCTGATAAGGGGTTAATTTCCAAAATATATAAAGAACTCATACAATTCAACAAAATGAAGGCAAACAATCCAATTAAAATATGGGCAAAGGACCTGAATAGACACTTCTCCAAAGAGGACATACAGATGGATAAGAGATATATGATAAAATGCTGAATGTTAATCATCAGAGATGCAATTTAAAACTACAATGAGATGTGACCTCACACCTACCAGAATGGCAACTATCATTCAAGCAACAAACAACAAGTGCTGGTGAGGATGTGGGGAAAAGGGAACCCCAGTATACTGCTGGTGGGAATGCAGACTGGCACTGCCACTGTGAAAAAGAGTATCAAGTTTATTCACACACACAAAAAAATAGAACTGCCAAAACACTGATCAGAAAGAATATATGCACCCCTATGTTCATAGCAGCATTACAACTAGAGGCCTGGTGCATGAAATTCGTGCACTTGGGGGGGGGTTCCCTCAGCCTATCCTGCGCCCTCTTGCAGTCTGGGAACCCTCAGGGGATGTCTAACTGACGGCTTAGTCCTGGCAGTCGGACATCCTTAGCACTGCCACAGAGGTGGGAGAGGCTCCCACCACCGCCACTTTGCTCACCACACAGCCGTGAGCCTGGCTTTTGGCTGAGTGGTACTTCCCCTGTGGGAGCACACTGACCACCAGAAGGCAGCTCCTACGTTGAGCATCTGCCGCCTGGTGGTCAGTGCTCATCATAGAGACTGGTCGTTCCGCCATTCAGTCGATTTGTATATTAGCCTTTTACTATATACCGTATTTTCCAGCGTATAAGATTTTCCTGGGTTAAAAAGTCATCTTATATGCCAGAAAATACGGTAACTCTGCTTTTCTGGTATATATACCATATATATATAATATGTATATACCGTATTTTCCGGCGTATAAGACGACTTTTTAACCCAGAAAAATCTTATATGCCCAGTCGTCTTATACGCCAGAAAATATGGTAGGATAGCTAAGATCTGGAAACTGCTCAAGTGCCCATCAGTAGGTGAGTGGATAAAAAAGCTCTAGTACATTTACACAGTGGAATGCTATGCAAATGTAAAAAAAAAAAAAAAAAAAAAAGGATCTCTTACCCTTTGCAACAGCATGGAATGGATGGGTCTGCAGATTTTCATGCTAAATGAAGTAAGCCAGTCAGAGAAAGACAAATATCACATGATCTCACTTATTTGTGGAATCTAATGAACAAAATAAACTGACGGACAAAGTAAGTCCAGAGACATGGAAGCAGGGAACAGACTTACAGATCTCAGACAGAAGGGATGGGGGCAGGAAGAGATTAATCAAAGAACTTATATGCATATATGCATAGCCCATGGACATAGGCTATAATGTAATGCCAGCCTGGGGTGGGGTGGGAGCTGGGTGGACGTGGGCAAAGGGGGGAAAATGGGAGATAGCTCTAATACTCTCAACAATAAAAATAAATAAAAAAAAAAAAGAAATTAAGCCATGAAAACACAGGGATAAATCTTAAATGCATATTACTAAATGAAATAAATCAGTCTGAAAAAACCACATTCTGTATGATTCTAATGATATGACATTCTGGAAAAGGCAATACTATAGCAACAGTAAAAATCAGTGTTTGACAGGGGCTAGGTGGCAGGAAGAGAGAGTTGGAAAGGTGAAGCAAAGTGGATTTTTTAGGCTAATAAAATCTATATATATAGATTTAAGCTAATAAAATCTAGTATATAAAAGCCCCTGCCAGCTCCAGCCCCATTCGCACCCACAGCTGGCGCCAGAGCCGCCGCTCGCATCCATTGCTGGTGCCAGCCCCAATCGCTCCGTGCTGTCAGTAGGTGTGAGTGGCGGCTGCCAGCCCCAATTGCCCCTCACGGCTTCTCCACCTCCCCCTGCTCCTGAGGGGTGATCAGAGCCAGCAGCCACCTCTCACACCCACTGCCGGCACCGGTCCCACTCACACCTGCTGCTGGTGCTGGCCCCAGTCGCTCCGTGCTGTCAGCAGGTGCGAGCGGGGCCAGTTCTGTCAGTGTGTGGGAGCCGCGAAGGTGGGAGCGGGGCTGCTGGCAGACAGGGGACCAGGGGCCATGGCAAGAGGGGCCAGGATTGGGGGTGGAGGATGGGCCGAGACCCGCCCCTGTGCTCACCGCAGCCTCGAGGCCCACAGTTCCTTTCAAGGTGCACGATTTCGTGCACTGGGCCTCTAGTATATAATGAGTGTAAAACTTCTTAAGTGAAATACTGTTTTTAGGGAGAGTTGTTGAAGCAAAGGCTACTGATATTAGCATAAGAATATGAATTATATTCAAAGAGAAGGGAAATAAGTAAACTATATCCGATATCCTCTCTCTCATGCCCCTAACTTAATCCATTACTAAATTTTGTTGATTGTGCCTCCCATTTCAAATTTGTCCGTTTCTTTTTTTTAAATAAATTTTTAATTTTTCCATTACAGTTGACATATAATGTTATTTTAGTTTCAGGTGTGCAACATAGTGATTAGATATCTATGTAATTTATGAAGCAATAACCCTGATAAATCTCGTAACCATCTGACACCGTACATAGCCATTCCAATGCTATTCCCTATATTCCCTATGCTGAACCTTACATCCCCAAAACTGTTCTATAATATCAATTTGTAATTCTTAATCCTTTTACCTTTTTCACTCATCCTCTCAACCCCCTCCCATCTGGCAACTGTCAAAATGTTCTCTGTATTTATGAGTCTGTTTTTGTTCTGCTTGTTCGTTTATATTGTTTTATAGTTTCCACATAAAAGTGAAATCATCTGGCATTTTTCTTTTTCTGTCTGACATATTTTACTCAGCATAATGCCCAGTATTTTCATCCATATAGTCACAGATGCAAGATTTCATTCTTTTCTATAGTTGAGTCATATTCTATTGTATATATGCACTACTTTTTTATTCATTCAACCTAAGTGTTGATGGACACTTAGGTTGCTTCTATATCTTGGCTACTGTAAATAATGGTGCATATGTCTTTGATTTAGTGTTTTGGGTTTCATCAGATAAATACCCAGAAGTGAAATATTTCTGGATCCTTCTCTGTCTCTTGTTATAGCCTTTGTTTTAAAGTCTATTTTGTCCGGTATAAGTATTGCGACTTCAGCTCTTTTTTGCTTGTTTTCATTTTCATTAAATAATCTTTTTCCATCCCTTTACTTTTAGCCTGTGTGTGTGTGTGTGTTTTTTAAATAAATCTTTATTATTCAGACTAGTAGCCCATTTGCACGAAGATTCGTGCAATAGACCTTCATTCACCTGGCTGCCTGCACCAGTTTTCTGCCGGCACCGGGGACCCAGGCCTTGGCTGTGGCCACCGCCTTCTACCTTCTTTCAGGGTCCCGGCTTGGCCCTGGGCGGTGGCCTTGGGGTCGGCTGCACCCAGCGTCCCTGCAACCCGATCGCAGGCACCCGGCTGGCGCCCAAGGCCCGGAAAGCCCCGGGTGGCTTTCCGGGCCTTGGGCTCCGCCGCACCCCAGCCGGGTCCCTGAGATCGGAGCAGGCACCCGGCTGGCGCCCAAGGCCCGGAAAGCCCCGGGTGGCTTTCCGGGCCTTGGGCTCCGCCGCACCCCAGCCAGGTCCCTGCGACTTGATCGCAGGAGCGAGCCGAACCCCCAGGTCGGCTCGCTCCTGCGATGGGAGCAGGCACCCGGCTGGCGCCCAAGGCGGCTTTCCGGGCCTTGGGCTCCGCTGCACCCCAGCGACCCTGCAACGGTTTCCTGGTGGGCGTGGTTGATGGGCGTGATTGGTTGGTGGGCGTGGCTTGGGCGTAGCGAAGGTGCGGTCAATTTGCATATTTGTCTATTATAAGGTAAGATTATTACAGTTGTTTCTCTTTTTACCCCCATAGCTCCTCTCCACCTGGCTCCCCCCCCCCGCCATTACCCCCCCACACACTGTCCTTGTCCATAGGTGTAAGATTTTTGTCCATTCTCTTCCCACACCCCCAAACCTCTTCCCCCCCCAAGAATTGTCAGTCCACTCCCTTTCTATGCCCCTGGTTCTATTCTATTCACCAGTTTATTCTATTCGTCAGATTTTTTATTCACTTGACTTTTAGATTCACTTGTTGATAGATATGTATTTGTTGTCACTTTGTTGTTCATAATTTTTTATCTTTACCTTTTTCTTCTTCTTCCTCTTCTTAAAGAATACCCTTCAGCATTTCATATAATACTGGTTTGGCAGTGATAAATTCCTTTAGCTTTTTCTTATCTGTGAAACTCTTTTTTTTTGTTTGTTTGTTTGTTTTTTGTTTTTGTTTTTTTTTGTTTGTGTTTTTTTTGTTGTTTTTTTTTTTGCAGAGATAAAGCGCACTTTTCTTATCTGTGAAACTCTTTATCTGACCTTCAATTCTAAACAATAGCTTTGCTGGGTAGAGTAATCTTGGTTGTAGGTTCTTGCTATTCATCACTTTGAATATTTCTTGCCACTCCCGTCTGGCCTGCATAGTTTCTGTTGAGAAATCAGCTGACAGTCGTATGGCTACTCCCTTGTAGGTAACTGTTTTTCTCTTGCTGCTTTTAATATTCTCTCTTTGTCTTTTGCTCTTGGCATTTTATTTTTTTTTTATTTATTTTTTATTTTTAAATATATTTTATTGATTTTTTACAGAGAGGAAGAGAGAGGGATAGAGAGTTAGAAACATCGATGAGAGAGAAACATCGATCAGCTGCCTCCTGCACACCCCCCACTGGGGATGCGCCCGCAACCACTGTACATGCCCTTGACCGGAATCGAACCCGGGACCCTTCAGTCCGCAGGCCGACGCTCTATCCACTGAGCCAAACCGGTTTCGGCGCTCTTGGCATTTTAATTATGATGTGTCTTGGTGTGGTCCTCTTTGGAATCCTTTTGTTTGGGGTTCTCTGCGCTTCCTGGACTTGTAAGTCTATTTTTTTCACCAGGTAGGGGAAGTTTTCTGTCATTATTTCTTCAAATAGGTTTTCAATATCTTGCTCTCTCTCTTCTTCTGGCACCCCTATAATTTGGATGTTGGTACGCTTGAAGTTGTCCCAGAGGCTCCTTGCACTATCTTCATATTTTTGGATTCTTTTTTCTTTTCCAGTTGGGTGTTCTTTGCTTCTTCATATTTCAAATCTTTGACTTGATTCTTGGGATCCTCTAGTCTGCTGTTGGATTTCTGTATATTATTCTTTATTTCAGTCAATGTATGCTTAATTTCTAATTGGTCCTTTTTCATATCCTTGAGGGTCTCACTAAATTTCTCAGAGGTTTCTAGAAGATTCTTGAGTAACCTTATAACTGTGGTTTTGAACTCTATATCCAGTAGTTTGCTTTCCTCCACTTCTTTCATTTGTGATCTGTTTATTTGTCTCCGTATTTTGTTTTTGTTAATCCTCACTTGGGAATATTTTTCCATTGATTTTTAGAGAGAGTGGAAGGGAGAGAGAGAAACATTGATGTGAGATACATTGGCTGGTTGACACATGTGCCCAGACTGGCCAGGGATGGAGCTTGCAACCAAAGTACATGCCCTTGACTGGAATCAAACGTGAGACCCTCAGTCCGAGGGCTGACTCTCTAACCACTGAGCAATTGGCCAGAACTATACACTTGGAATAATTATAAAGTGTTTATCAAAATACATTTCATTTTCAAAATGTAATAGAATCTACAGACATTGTGTGTATGCAATTTTGGGGGCACAGCCTGTATGGAGCCAAGAGCTTAAAAAATGTCATCAGAATCTTTCTGTTTCAGCTTTGCTTTTCCTCTATGTTGGCTCCTCTTACCTCCACTAGCATGTGGATGGAGAAATGCCCTAGCAAACTGAAGCTCACAGACTTCATAGGACTTTTAATTTCAAAAGATGAGAACTTCCTAATAGCACCAGTAAAAGTCTGGCAATGCCCACCGTGGTCTAGATTGGTCCACATGTCCATCCCTGAGCCAGGAAAAGATAATATTCTCATTAGTCACCTGAACCAATAAGCTGAATGGAGCAGAGGGGTTTCTCCAAAGAAAAGTCAGGAAGCTATTACTTCACAAAGGGGATAGAAACTGGGGAGGCCAAAACAAAAGATACCCACTCTACTAACTGTACAGAAAAATTATCTGAAGAGGAACCATATGGATTAAAAATCAAACTGCATACACAGTATTTAACCTTGAGAACAATATTAGAGAAAAGGAAATTTCTCTACTTAAAAGCATTAGATAATGACTACAGAAAAGCGTATAATAATTTGAACCATGTGATAGTGGAATAATAATAATAACATAACTATTGTAACAAATGTTATAAAATTTATAGTTAAAATAACTAATTTCTGCACGTTAGGTAGTTAATGCAAGGATGGGCCCTGTACCAGTGAACAGGCTATTTTAATTACCATTAGGTTGTTTCATCCTTAAAAAATTGAAGTCATATCTTATGTAATTGACATAGTTATAAATTGGTCTCATTAGTCGTTATGTAAGTCCCTAAAGTTCCTTTAGTTTGAGTAGTTAAAATGTTTACCATGATTTTGAGTACTAGTTATTAGTTGCAGCCTCTAAGGTCTTCTGACTTTTGTTTTTCCAGCTACAGTACTGACTCAGTCAGAAATGACAAGATTTGTTGATTTTACAGCTGATGTCTCAGCTCCACCTAGTGGTGGTGATTGGATTTTAAGTTTCTTCCCTCAGAGACAAAATTTGCTAATTAAAAAACAATGGAGCCCAAGGAATATAATGAGTATGAGTGAGAGTAAAACATGGACTTCGAGCTGCTTCCCTATATCTACTTTATTCCCAACAAATATGAAATTAAAAGTTATATAAATGGAAGTTTTAATATTTTCTTCCTGCACCAGATATACTCCCTGGATTACATATGTTCCACTTTGGAGATCACTGGCCTAGAGAAGACCAATCTTCACACATATGCCCCAAAAGATACATACAATAATATTCGTGAGGCAACTATTTTTAATAATTAAAAAAGGAAACAATATAAATTTATTAACAGGTTAATGAGTCAAATTTTTAATATTCATTAAATGGAATATCTGTACTCAATGGAATACCTTAGAGCATGTTGAAATAACTGGATTTATCACAATGGATAAATCTCAAAAACATTGTTAAGGAAAAAGGTAGTTGTAGCATAATATGTATGAGAACACTTTAAAAATATGAGCCTTTTAAAACATGTTGAAGCAACCCTACATATTACTTATGCACACAAACATACAGCAATAGTATGCACACATGCATGGCAATCAAAAACACCAAAGTCTTCTCAGGTTACTCTGTAAAGAATTGGGATTGAGGAGGGATCTGGAGCCAATGTAGTAAAATGCTAAGACTTGACAAAGTTTAAAGGTGGGTACTGTGTTAGATATATAATATTCTGAGTACTTTTTATGTGTTAAATTATTATATAATATTAAAATATTTAATAAAGAGAATTAGAAAAAAGTTACCCCAAGGAAGATTTGGGAGGGAAACTTAAAGGAAAAAGTCCAAATTATTTTATATCTACTTTGTACCAGAGCAAACCCAGTAGGGAATAGAGTGGCATAGGATTATCTACAAGAATACTAAAAGGACCAAGAATTATGATAGGCCATTGGAGTGAAAGGACCAAGAATTATGATAGACAGATCATTGGAGCTAAAATTTTAAAAAATAAGGGGAAGTGACATTAGGGGTATGTTCTTTTCCAGCCTTATGTTTTTCCTTATGATTCTGCTTATATTCCCTACACATCTTTTCTAAAATCTGTTTGGGGAGATGGGAGAGAAACTCTCCTTTTAAAAAAAATTGGGGTGACATTGGTCAACATGAACATATAGGTTTCAGGTAAGGGTTTCTATGTTACAAGTTCTGTATATTGCACCCTGTGCCCACCACCCAAAGTCAAATCTTCTCAGGTCACCATGTATTAGGCTCCCCTTTGCACCCCACCCCCTTCCCTCTGGCAACCACCACACTGCTATTTGTGTTCATGAGTTTCAGAATTTATATCCCATAAATGAGTGAAATCATATCGTTCTTAGTTTTTTCTGATTAACTTATTTCACTTAGCATAATGTTCTCAAGGTCCATCCATGTTGTTTCAAATGGTGCTATTTCATCCTTACTTATGGCTGAGTAATATTACATTGTTTATATGTAGCACATCTTTATCCAGTCCTCGATAAAACACTTTGGTTGTTTCCATGCCTTGGCCACCGTGAATAATGCTACAATGAATATAGGGGTGCATATATCTTTGCAAATACAACCTCACAAGCAATTAGGGAAATGGAAATCAAGACTGCAATAAAATACCACCTCACACCTGTTAGAATGGCCATTATCAACAAGACAAGCAATAAGTGTTGGAGAGGTTATGGAATAAAGGGAACCCTCAGCCTGGCTGATGTGGCTCAGTGGTTGAGCATCAACCTATGAACCAGTCAGGTCATGGTTCCATTCCTTCCTCTCTGAAATTAATAAAAATATATCTTTTAAAAATAAAAATATATTTTTTAAAAAGAACCCTCATTTACTGCTGGTGGGACTGCAGACTGGTACAACCACTATAGAAAGCAGTCTGGGGGTTCCTCAAAAAATTAAGAATAGAGTCATCATCCAACCCAGCAATCCTCTCCTGGGTATACCCGAAAAATTCGAAACTTCCTTTAAGTAAAACACTGTCATACAACTCTAATTGCATTATCCCCTACTGTCTGGCTGCCTTACACACAAATATAATGATGGCAAGAATTTTAGAGCTGTAAGAAAAGTTAAAGATAATATAATGCAACATTCTCATTTTACAACTGACCAGAGATGAGGTGGTTTGCCAAATTTAATTGGCTGGTTACTAGCAGAACCAGAATGCCTCACATTCAATTTCCTTCTGTATTTCTTTGAAAAGCAGCAACATAAAAAACACCTAAAGATGTACTCTGTGTTGCCGTTAAGTGCAGGCTCTGGGTTAAACTACCCAAGTTCAAGCCTAAATCTACTTATTAGCTGTATGACCTTGGCCAAGTAATCTAACTACCCTGTGCCTCAGTTTCCTTATCTGCAAAATGGAAGGCATAATCATATCTACTTCAAAGAGTAGTTATGAGGATTAACTGAATTGATGTACTTAAAGCACATAACAATGCTATAAAGAGTGACCAGAAATCTAAGCTATTGTTACTGTTTTGCACACACTCTGCTAGCTGCTGATATAACAGCCATTAACAGAGGTTGGGATTTTACCCACAGCTGTTATTCTTTGGTCTGGAGTTTAAGAAACCAAACCAAAACAAAATCCACAGTTGAGATAATGTTTACAAATTTGGATATTTCACATAATATCTAAATTTCCAGTTTCTCTTGAAAATTGGCAGGTGTGACATCTCCTAGTAAGCCAGAATTCTGAGGTAGTAACAACAGGCTGGAGCTACAAGCAGTTGCTCCCTTTAGTCCGCACTACTCATATAATGTATGTGCATGTGCTCACACTCTTCCAGTTTCCACCTTTTTAAAGATGTACTTCTTTTTAAAAATTTTATTTCTTTTAATCCTCACCCGAGGATATGTTTTTATTGGTTTTTAGAGAGAAAGGAAGGGGTGCTTTTTGGTGCCCAGGACTACACTCCAACCAACAGAACCACCTGGCCAGGCTTCCGTTTCCATCTTTTAACTTCACCTGCCTGACCACTGCATTCCTTTGAAATTGTATCCGCTAAACATTACACAATACAGTGTGACAGAAACAATTACAACGTTGCAAAGTACAGAAGTAGCCTGAAAGAACATGAGTGTGTGCTGTATGGCAGAGGTGCTGCTGGTGATGTATGTTGTCCAGAAAGCGGCTTTGAGAAAGAAAAAGAGTAAAAGAGGCTTGCAGAGAGAATAAGATGTGCAAAGATATTGAAATGGGAAAGTTTGTGTGTTTAGCAACTGAGGGGTTCAGTTATGAAGAACATAGTAAGAAGAGGAGAAGTAGACTGACACTAGATAATAAAAGCCTTAGTTTGCATTTTACCCTGTAGGAGATGGATAGCCCTTAAAATGTTTTCTGTCACTAAATCTAAATCTAACTTTAATGCAATTATCGCTGGATACCCTCACCATCCTCCATAAAATGTCTTTGAACCTCATGCTTGAGAATGAAATACTGTAGAATCCACAATATTCTATGAAATGTCTTTCAATAGCAAATTGGCACTTTAAGAAGAAGCTCTCTCTTTATAAAATACAATTTAGATTTGTCTGCAAATGAAGTTTCCTCATTTGTAAAATAGGGATAATAATAGCACCTACCTCCCAGCTATTAAATTAAGAATTAAATTCAGTATAAACCATGGATACCTGATACAGAGTAAAAGTGTCAACTAATTTTAGTTATTATGATTGTGATCTTTATTGACTCCTCCTTGTGTATCATCTTTCTCATTGAGGAAACAACATTTCACTAAGTCAATTAAGTATTTTTCATTGAAAACTAAAGTTAAATCAAGACTAGTGGCAGTGGCATCTTTGGGCTGTATTGGTATAAATGTAAAGGATACTAGATGAATTGCCCAGATAAAACTTCCTTCTATATTATTGATTGCGAAAGCTTCAAGAACAATGTCAAGATTTTTGTGCAACACAGAAAGTGTAAGTTATCGTCTGCAGTTACTAATTCAACACTTAATAGTTTATCAGTGGTAATAAAGGTGCTTAGGTAGTAGAGACGTTTTTCCAGTTCCCCCAGGCTCAAGGAGGAGGAAAAACACTTGGAAAATACCTTTTCACATCTGACAGTAACATCTTCGATAGCTAGGGAGCTCAGACAACCACTTGGCGGGAAAACAATAAATACAGACTAAATCCGCACAATCTGTTTCTGTTTAGTTTATAAACTGCGGTCGAGACTGTCAGCTTTCGTGCCTTGTGGGACTTGAAGTCCAGAGGGAAGAAGTGGCGAGGGCTGTTGAAGCTTGGCAGTCAGCAGCCCCCGCAGGTCTGAGCTGCGAGGACTACAACTCCCAGCAGAACCTGCAGGGCCGCGCTGTAATTACGGGCAACCAACCGCACCTGAGCAGGGCCAGCCCCGCCCCTCGGCTGTGAGGCCTGCCTCCACCAATGGCAGAGCTCCCAGTGCGGAGCCTCGGGGTTAGGTTGTGAGGCTCCGGCTGGAGGCGGGGAGGAGCCCAGAGGTTCCGAGCTAGCTCGGCCGCTGGGTGGGTCGGGGCGTTCGGCGCGCCCTCCAGTGAAGAAGCGGTGGCCGGGCTGGGCACCGGGAGTGGGAAGCGACGGCGCGGCTGGAAAATGCCGGTCCACTCCCGCGGGGATAAGAAGGAGACCAACCATCATGATGAGATGGAGGTGGACTACGCCGAAAACGAGGGGAGCAGCTCCGAGGACGAGGACACGGAGAGCTCGTCGGTCTCCGAGGATGGGGATAGCTCAGGTGTGCAACCCGGCGGGGCTGGGACCGAGTCCGCGCGCCGGGCTGGCGACAGGCCGCTCCCCGCACGCCGGGCAGCTGCGTCCTGCCGGGCGAGCGGGGCGGGGAGAGAGAGGGAAGGGGCGGAGACTGGCTCCCGGCCCTCCGCAGCCCCCGGGCGGTCTCCGGGCGCTGCCTGGCTCCGGGCGGGTCCCGGTCGGCGGGGCGGGGCGGGGCGGGGCGGGACGCGGGCCTGAGCTTGCCCAGCCGGGACGCAGCGCCGTCCTGCTCGCGGCCCTTAGGACCCCGGGCAGTGCCCCCAGGCTGTCCACTCACCGTAGCCGGGAATGCCCCGCAGCTTGTCCGGGAGACTCTGGAAATAGCTCCTCTCTCCAAACCGCAGACCTCTTTCCTTATTTTTCATCTCTGCGAGCCTTCTCCACATGGGTGGATGGTCGGGGCTGAGCTTAGTTTGTACCGGATCTTGGATGGTTTAGAATTTAACCTCAGAGTTCACGTCAACCTGTCATTCCTCGCTTGACATCAGTCAGGGCTCCTGCGGGGGGCTTGGAGAGGGGAGGCGTGTGTGTGTCTGTGTTGTGAGAGAGACTTGGGAGTTGTCCTGTTTGCAGCATCTCTGAAGTTTTCAAGACTGAGAAGAGCCCAACCTCAAGGGGTGATTGGGAATCATGCGAATAAATTGGGCTGATTTCTGGCAGCTTTGAAATTCTCCAAATCTTTTCTTCCCTGCAACCTTTTCTAACTTGGGGCTGTTTTGAGTGGTGTTTTTGTTTTTGGGGTTGTGTGTGTGTGTGGGGGGGGGGGGGGGGTGAGGTGGGGATGGAGCAGATTAACACTACAAATTAATTTTGCAAACTTTTAGGAATTAAAAACTTAAATGGAATTTGTGATGCCTGAATTCTTTTCCTTCTATCCATATGATGAGGACGAGACTTTTTTTTTTTTTCTTAGCCTGATTTTGGCCACGTAAAGCAAGGATTGATGACAAGTTGATGACATTGTGTTACAGCACTGACATTCTTTAGGGTTCCCTTTCAAAGCAAACCCCTATGGAAGTGTGTAATTTCAATAAACAAATCAACCATCCCAAATAAGTATTTATGAGTGACTTCATTGTGGGCACAACTTAGTGTGAGCTGTAAATAAATAGTTATGACCTGATCTCGAGAGCTGCCATAAGTCACCACTTGATTAAATTGCCAAATGAATGCTGATAAACAATGCTGTAGGAATTCAGAGGTGGAGGCAATCTTTTCAAAATAGGGTGAGCAGCAAAGGTTAGTTGAAGAAGGTGGGAGCGCCTTCATTATCATGAAGAATGGGTAGAATTTGGATTGGGGTGGTAAGGGTCAGGTGTTTCTCAGGAGGAGGAATTTAAGAAAAAGTATAAAGGCCAGAGCTTAAGGTTTATTCAAAAGAACGAGAAAACCAATTTGGTTGGGAGAAGGATTTGAGCGAGGAAAGGAAAAGGAAGGTATAGATTTGAGCTAGGAAAGGAAAAGGAAGATATTTTTAAAAGCACAAAACAGGATTGATGAATGCAAAGAAACTGGTTGTAGGATGAACAGAAGAGTAAAGGATTTGAGATGAAGATGGAAAATAGAGTAGTTCAGACACACTGCTCTAGAGGTGATGGTGGTATATTTAAGAGTGCCCAACTGACAGGTGGGAATGTGGATTGGAACCTGCCCGGGATGGGAAGCATACTTTAGATGTCATCTGGCAAGCTACGAAAGTAGGAGATATTTAAAAAATGAGGAACACAGAGAAAAAACATCTAGACTGTTTGTGAATACATTTCCTAGATCTGTAAAACATTTTATTTTCAAATGTTCTTTTTTGGATGGGAGTTAGGATCTCACAAAGTGACATCTATTGCTTAAAATTCTCCCTCTCTAATTTTTATGTTAACTCTTGTGACTTCTTACTGGTTTTTATTCTATCCCAGAAAATAACAAAACCCTTTATTTGTGAGGAATGTAATAATAATTTGAGCTATAAGTCAAACTTAAAAAAATATATATTTTTTATTGATTTCAGAGAGCAAGGGAGAGGGAGAGAAAGATAGAAACATCAATGATGAGAGAATTCATTGATCAGCTGCCTCCTGCATGCCACCCAATGGGAATCAAGCCCCGCAACCCATGCATATGCCTCTACTGGGAATTGAATCGGTGACCTCATGGTTTCTGGGTCGATGCTCAACCACTGAGCCACACCCAGCTGGGCGTAAGTCAACTTTTTTAAGTGCAAAGAAATTGTAAAAATAAAATTTGCAGTTTTACTACTTGTAAAAGCACATCTTTTCTACTATTGGCTTACATGTTCAACTTCCACAGTTTTATTCCTCTTAAACCTTGATACTGAGCAGGTCCTAAGGCTACAGGAAAAACTCTACTATGCAGAGATATTGGGGAGTGAGTCATCCTGAGGGACCAAGTTTTGAAGAGCTGCGGAGTAAGCTATTAGAAGCCAGACATAATTTAAATGGTTTAGGAAAGTTAAAAAAAAAAAAAAGAATCATATACTTCCTTGCTATGTGAAAATAACAGTACCTATTTTAACTCTTGCTCATAGTTTGACTTTCATTTGATGAATATCAATATGCAGATCATTTTATACAGACTGATGGTTGCCAGAGGGAGTATGGGGAATTGGGTAAAAAGGTGAAGGGAGTGAGAAGTACAAATTGGTAGTTACAAAGTAATCATGGGGATGTAAAGTAAGACATAGGGAACCTAATTCAGTAATATTGTAATAACTATGTATGGTGCCAGGTGGGTATTGGAAATATTAGGGGAACACTTTGTAAAGTATATACTGTACACTATGTTGTATACCTGAAACTAATATGAAAGAATATCGAAGGTTAAAAATGATGTAGACTAATTTTACACTTCAGTTATTTTGATGTGTTGATTATATATGAGGTAAAAATAGAAAATATGGAATATAGGACAGACCTGGTAATAAAGTGTCTTTCTTAAAAGGTTTGCTTGTTTTTCTCCTCAGTTTCCTCTTTCTCACCGACTGACAGTAATTTGGGGAGGGGGAACAATGGGAGTATAAGAATAGTATGTAGATGAACCCTGATGGGGTAGCTCAGTTGGTTAGAGTGTCATCCCGATATGCCAAGGTTTCTGGTTTGATCCCTGGTCAGGGTTTATACAAGAATCAACCAATGAATATAAAATAAGTGGAGCAACAAATCGATGTTGCTCTCTCTCCCTTCTTCTCTTTCTCTTATTTTTCAATAAGAAAAATAAAAAAAGAGATGAAGATATCCTGTGGTTAACAAAATGAGATTAGTTTTCTTTTTCATGTGATTGGCAAATCAGCCATATGAGCAGTTCTAGAAGAATTCCAAAAGTGTTTTTGAGCAATATTAACCTTTAAAGGATGTAATCATTTTGGTGCTTAAGATATAGTGGGTTGGTGGAAAACAAACCAAAAGTAGGTTATGTACTTTATAGTCATAGCTTAATGTCAGCTCTTTAAAATGACTTAAAAATGAATAAGAAAAGAATAAAGCCTAGAGACGGCTGTAGTTTTAACTCCCATCTGTTTTGTAGGTTAAAACCTACAGTGGAAATTATTTTGGACAAATGCTGTTTTTGTTTTTCTCTTAAGGCTTAATAGAGGCCTTGCATATCTAACTTCATATTAAAGTTCTTTTTTCTTTTTTTAACCATTTGAATTAACATTTAGATATATTTGGAGCATAAA
Source organism: Eptesicus fuscus (assembly GCF_027574615.1). Taxonomy (NCBI): domain Eukaryota; kingdom Metazoa; phylum Chordata; class Mammalia; order Chiroptera; family Vespertilionidae; genus Eptesicus; species Eptesicus fuscus. The sequence goes on from NC_072477.1 coordinate 89,130,254, forward strand.
ACTAATATTATTAAATTAAATTAAATAATTGATTTTTGAGAGTGTGTTTGTTAAAACTAGGGACAGTGAAATAAGGAAGGGCTTAGAACAGAAGAGGCAACAGGAGAGAGTCTGGGTGCGGCTTCTTAGGCTCAATGAGAAGTCAGAAAAGGAGGCCTAAGAGACAGGTTCAGGGGTTAGGAGCTCCTGCTACCTATTGCTCCGCTGGCCGCAAGTGTCATGGGGACCCTTAGAGTTTAGGAGTTTCATGCCCGTGGGGTAATGTGACGGGGAAGGGAAAGGTGTGGGCTTGCTCCAGGGGGGAGAGTGGAGTGTGCCTAATTTCATTTTTGTTATTAACAGAAATGGATGATGAAGATTGTGAAAGAAGAAGAATGGAATGTTTAGATGAAATGTCCAATCTTGAAAAACAGTTTACAGATCTCAAGGATCAGTAAGTAGTGGCTTTAGAAGGTCATTGTCACTGAATCTCAACCATGTCACATGTATAGTAGCACAGGAGAAAGTTTATTCACCCTGAACTGTTTTCTTCTTTGTGTGTTGTGGGACTGACTGATCTGAAAGAGCCTTCTGTTATTGTTTGCTTAAGACTTCATTAACTAAACTGAAGGTTTTGAGGCAGGTTTTTTGAGGGGTGTAATAAGGTCTCTATGTGGATGTTGGGTCTAATCTGCTTTATTCATTCCTTTGTTAAATAATTGGGTATAGGTAGCATTTTTAAAATTTGAGGGTAAGAGAGAGTATTTCCCAAAGATGGCAGAGTGATTTTTGTTTGTATCTTAACATTGGATAGTACATACTTGATTTTACATGCGTATTGAGTTTGCTTCTGGCAGTAACTCTGTAAGGTTGGAAGATAGTCTTATCTCCATTTTGCTTGTGAGAAAGTTAATGGTCAGAGAGGTTAAGTGATTTGCCCATAGTTCATCAGGGAGGGATAAATTAAGTCAGGCTTTCTGCCTCCTAGTGGCAGCGGATTCCTTTCACTAAGACACGTTACTTTGGAGGAGATGTCGTGGAGTAGAAAGAGCACAGGCTTCACATCCAGGCTTTCTCAGCCGATCAAAACGGTATAATGATAGCTTTTTTATTATTGAATGAGCAGTGGATAAGATTCTTAGCCATTTGCTTAGTGTGTAGTAAGTGCTTATTAGATTCACCCCACCCCCCTTTATAATGCCAAGCTCTTAGGTAAAATTGGTAACACGAGAATAGGCTACACTGATTTAAAAGAACAAAATAGATGCTGATACAGATTTTTAAAAAACTCTTAAAGGTGAGCTTTCACTTTAGAAGTTGCTGGCAACGTCATGGGGCATAGCTATGTATTAGGCATTGTAAATGAAAGAGAGAAATTTATGAGAATATAGATACCTTCCATGTGTGAAGACTCTTTGGTATATGAATTCTTCATAATTTTGCTGCTTCTTCTTTTTCCCCAACCATTTCCCTAGAGAAGCCCAAAGAAGAGATGAACTCATTAAATATCTGGAATTGACAGGCTAAAATGGGACAAATTTGTTTATCATAGGAATCTGGCTATTTACACAATTTCTGGTCTTAACTTTCATTGGTAGTAGAGATGAATATGTAGATAATATTCCATGCTAGTGCAACACATTAATATAAGCAATTCAAAATCATCCAAAGTTTAAAATTTTGGCTTTAAAAAACATGGTATCATTTTCTTATTCTAAATGTTTAATTATTAATATTAAATTAAAATGAGTTTAGATCGCCAAAGAATCCATTATTTGGGAAATATGAAGAGTTCATCCCTGATCATTCTGGTAAAAAGGAAACAAATTTGTATTTTTCTATTTTAGCACAAGTAATCAATGAATGAATAATTCTCATACAATTAATTAAGATATGCCTGTTAGGTTTTTAAAGTTTATTTCATAGTTATTCAAGAAATGAAAATTACTGTAAAGCTCTAGTATAATATATTACACTAGTAGCCCAGTGCACAAATTCGTGCACATTGAAAGGAAATTAATTAGAAGAAATATTTTAATATCGCTACTCGACTTTTCTCTATAATAGAAGTGTCAACCAAATTCACGATTGACAATGACAGATTGAGACACACACATGCCGATTGGTGCCAGCGAGAGCTTTATATGTATTGCGCATGTGCGAGACAACTTAGCCTTTTACTAGGTGTACCGGGTAATGCGGATTTTGTAATCAAAGAAAACACGATAATTTCAAGAGAAATATCAAAAGAGCTTTATTCAAAGTACTGTCTATCGTTTGCTACACATTTTCCCCATCTTTCAGGTAATTTGTGGATACCATCCCAATAGAACTTTTCTTATTTTGAGGCAAAGCATTCAGAGACCCAATTTTCCACTTCTTCATATGTTTTGAAGTGCTGTTCAGAAAGTGCATGTGCCATTGATCAGAACAAGTGGTAATCTGAAGGAGCAAGGTCTGGTGAATACAGCGGGTGGGTTAATACTTCCCAGGCAAGATCTTTTAACGTATCTTTAACTGGTTTTGAAGTGTGTGATGGAGCATCATCATGAAGCAAAATTACTTTGCCGTGTCTTCTGGCACATTCTGGTTGTTTCACAATCCAAACGTGGTTCAAATTGATTATTTGTTGTCAGTAGCGATCAGTATCAATGGTTTCACGTGGTTTTAGAAGCTCATAATACACCAGACCTTCCTGATCCCACCAAACGCAGAGCATTGTCTTCTTTCTGAAGCGATTTGGCCTTGCAGTCGATGTTGATGGTTGACCTGGATCAACCCATGATTTTGTGCATTTGGGATTCTCAAAATAAATCCACTTTTTATCGCCAGTCACAATTCAATGCAAGAAAGACTTTCTTTCATGCCGTTGAAGCAACTGATGACTTTTCGGTTTTCCATTTGTCTTTAGTTCAGTTGATGTGGCACCCATTTTCCTTCCTTTAAAATCTTTTCAATTGCTTGTAAATGATCAAAATTGTTTGCTGAGCAACCTTTAATCTTTCTGCAAGTTGTTTTTGAGTTTGACATGCATCTTCATCCAATAATGCTTGTAATTGTTGGTCTTCAAACTTTTTCATTTGACCTGGACATTCTTTGTCTTTCACATCGAAACCATCACTTTTAAAGTATTTAAACCAGTGTTCACAAGTATCTTGAGATGGAGCATGTTCACCATAAGCTTCCCGAAGTATATGATAACTTTTTCTTCAAAATAAAGTAATGGATTAAAACTTCCCCAAAATGCTCTTTTTTTGGCACGAAAGTCAACATTTTTAAGCGAAAAATATCTATGATGTTAACACCTTCAGCAAATTTGACATATGAAGTTTTGAAGCTTGCTGTCAATACAACAAAATAGCATACATATCAAATTGCATATATATCAACATATGTGTAACTCTATTGATTGAAAAAAATCCGCATTATTAACTGGTACACATAGTATATATAGAATAAACTTGCTTAATTAGACCTGTTTTATGATTTAGCTAAACTTTTTCCAGCACAGTGAAGCACCCCAACTTCTCTTTCAGGTAATTGTCAGCAACACAGCAGTAAATATCAACACGAAGCAGATTATTATTGTAGATCATGCAGGGAGAACAAAGGGTAAAATATTTAACTGCAGCAGTGTTTGATTATATTCTGTGCAGTAAGCAAACCTGAAGTCATTTTCAAGGCCCACCATTTCTTTCTTCTTTTCAGTGGGTCAAGTTTCTCAGTTTTCTAAATATCTGTTTTCCGGTTAATGAAAAGCAAATAGGATTCCATTGAGTCTCCTATTTATCTATTCCAGGACTTCTGTGAAGATCAAATGAGATGAGGCATGTAAAAATTTGGTTAAAGTGTAAATGTTTCTACCTGGCTATAAAGCAAGTCTTGTTCCTGGGCTGAAGAAACTGCAAGGAGGCTAGTTGCTAGGGAGAGGAAGCTGGGCATTGCTACGTGACATTGTTATCCAGATGGACACTTAGCATATTAGCCTTTTATATATATAGATAGGAAAACTTTGCAGCTAGTAAGTCCTTAAGCCTAATCTTGTTCATCTTGGGGCTGGCAGTTGCCTTGATTTTTGCTTTCTCATGACTCACTATATCCACCAGACAGCTACCCCTACCAGCTTCATTCAACTCTGAAAGTATTAAAAGTAGACCCATTACCACCATTTAATAGGATTCTTTCTCAAAGACTTGGTATCTAGAATATGTTATAGGAAAAAAATTAATCTTTGTGTCTGGTTTATACTTCCTTTTTTGTCTTGTCCCATTTGCCTTATTTGTTATTTTTATCCTGTATATCTCTGTAAGCGGTCTCAAATCCTCTTTAGAAAAGGTGGGAAATAAGCTGATATGATAAGAATACTATAATAGTAATGATAGTAAGAATAGTAATATAATTATCCTGCTTCTCCTGTTCTAGTACCACAGGGCACAATAGCACTCCTTTCATAAGGCAGAAAATTCACCATTTGCAGTTTGTGTAATGGTGGAAGGTGAGTTCTTCCACCTCCTTAAAAAGATAGAAGAACTTATACCACCCAAATTTCCATTCATTTCAATATTCATTGTTCAACAAACATTAATTAAGCATCTACTCTGTGACTGATATTGTTGCTGCTGAGGGACTCATGATCCTTGACTTAAATGAGTTTATACTTGAATTCTAAGATTGTAGAAATTATACTGATTTTGAGGAATCTATTTTTTAAAAGGGTAGTTAATTGAATATTGTTAATTCACATACCTCTTCATTCAAGATGCTGTTCATCTATTCAGGATACATTGATAAGTTCGGTGTTTTTAGATGCAGTCATTGTTTGTATCACATTTTAATCATTTTGCCTAAAGTTGTATAGTAAATCCTCACTTAGCATCATCAATAGGTTCTTTGACCTTAAGCAAAATAACATATAACAAAACCAATTTTACCATAGGCTAATTAATATAAACAAGAGTTAAGTTTCTATAGTACTTCATTAGTGTTATAACAAAATGACATTGAATGAAATTGCTATATGAAGATCTGCTGTATTTATAATTTCAAAAAGTATTAAGTATCATGTTGTACTTTTCTGACATTACACATTTACTTATCATTGTATTTTGAGTTTAGAAAAATTTAACCCAGACATGATAATATATTATTTTGGCAGATAACTCAGATTATTTTTCCCCTTTTGGTTTATTTTAAAGAATATTTATTTATTAACACACGAACTTGCTTTCTCCCTTCAGATTCATTATATAAATCTCTATGCTAATTATAACGATCAATTATAGACAATATTGACTCTATTGTTTGTCTTGCTTTTTATTTTCAAGAGGAAAAGCAGAATTTTACATGAAAGCCAGGTGCCATGTTTTCAAAAGCCAACTGCTAGTTATACTAACACCTACAAGCTTAATCAGTGGTTTCTTTTGGAAGTTACTACATGCCATCCTGGTGACATATTATGACATATTCTTCACCTATGATAAAAGTAATAAATGGCAAAAAATAATTTACAGAATGATTTTAAATTATTAGTCTGCTTTGAAATTTTTAGGGATATCTTGAAAGTGCCGCAAAACTAGGATTAGAAGTGCCTTTCATAAAGAATGACAATGTAAACATTTTCTTGTTAAAAGGGTTCTATCCTGCAGAATTATTTCCAAAAATAAATATTGAGTTATCTCACATATTAGTACTTGTCTTTGATAAACTAAAGGTATTGGTATGGTAGCTGGCAAATTAGAATATTTGTATGTGGACTCGAATTCGACAATAGGGATCCCCTATCCCATTTTCATTCCCTATCCATGGGACAACTCACTTTATTAAGCATCTTCAGTTGCAGCCCCTGGGTATGCCTGATCACAAGTTCTATAGTTTTTCTATTTTCTATAGTACTATTGGTTTTACCTTCAGCACTCTACTTACTCTTTGTTCTTTTTTAAAAGAACAAAGCAGGCTAAATATTTTACTCCTGACTCTTTTTCAGGAAAGGTAGAGAGAAGCCAAGGGATTATTTCTTTTGACAACTAGTAATGTCTCAAGTTGTTCAAAATGATTTCTGTGTTTCTTTTAAACTCAGTGCTTAAATGACCTTTCTGTTAGACTCAACTTATTGTTATGCAATTAAATAAACCCAATAATCTAGAGTGCCAAAAAGTAGTGATTTCAGTTATGTTTCTTTGTATTGTGAATTAACCATTAAAGAGTGATATATCTAAAAAATGATCGCAAAAATTTATTTTATGACTAAGTACATAAAGTCAAATACTTGTAATTGAGTTTTTAATTTGAGATCAAGGCAAAAATACATTTGGTAGGTCATTAGAATATGAATATTAGGAAGAGGTATTATATAGAAATGGTAAATTGTTAGCCTTTGTTGGGCTTTTTAAATTAATATCTTAATTTTTGCTTTGTTAAGACTTTATAAAGAACGATTAAGTCAGGTGGATGCAAAACTACAAGAAGTCATAGCTGGAAAAGCACCAGAATATTTGGAACCACTGGCAACTTTACAAGAAAATATGCAAATTCGTACAAAGGTAGCAGGTAGGAAAGTGAAACATCTTTTTCATATAGTAGAATACGAACTCTTCAGATTTAAAAGGTGTTTGTCAAGTGAGCATTTGTTGTTAATGGAATCACAAATATATTTACACTGTGGACCAGAGTGTTTCACTGTCAATCACTGTCAATCAGCCCACAGTTATTATTAAATGCCTCTTGCTTTTCTCTGCTGCTGTGGGGTATCTAAAAAACAAAAACAAAACAAAAAAAAGGCCCTCAAGTTGCTTACGGTGTTACAGTGTTGTTGATAAGATATTTCCGCAAGTGAGACAATTAGTAGTTTCATTAAGAGATACTGTTACTATCATAGTTTAATTTCCTATTAGATAAATTAAAGTTCAATTTAAATACTCTTAGTAGTTTTCACCATAAGAGTGATAAGGATTTTTTTTATTTATAAAAACATTAAAAAGTGTTTGATCAAGATATAGAGAATAGGGAATTAGCCCTCAACCAGATAATTTAATGGTAATTATGATAGGATTGTTAACTCATTTGTGGCTATGAATAAATGAAAATGTACTATAGTATTTGTATGATTAAAATTTCACTCTTCTCTTTGTGAGTGGGATCCTACCTCAGAATTATCTCCTAGCACTCATCACAAGGATATATCCATTTAAAGAGCACTTGGTTTTTCATAGTCAAACTAAAAACTGAATTTTAATTAATGAAGAGGCTAATTGTTGTCTTTTTTTCAGACACTAATTGATCCTCATGTACTTGTTATACTAAATGCATTATTGATAATAGTTTCTTTTAGTTACTAAGCCTATCTTAATCCAAATTTTATTCTTGAGTGCTTAATATTAATATGTAGATGATACTCAGTTTGTTTGCTGTCTGCATAATGGTTTAGCACACCCTTAAAAATAAGCATGTCTGTAATTTTCTTTGACATTCTGAAAGAACTATGTGAGATTCACTGGATATTTAGGAAATATTACTTGAGTCAGTTATTCAATTTTCTGCCCTGTGGCCTTTCTTTAGTTTTTTATTGTATGGAGAGTAGTGTGTATGAATGTGTTGCTAATGGCATAGTTCTGAATATCTGTCCCTTGCTTTTGCTATACAAGAAAGACATTTCTAGGGCCAACTATGGCATGGAGTGTAGTATATCCATCTAGAGCTCTGCCATTTTTGTGATGGCATATTTGCGTGGCCATGTTGCCTTGGTACCTCTGAGTTAAACTCTCTAGAGCATCCATCCTGTAGGTACAGCCTGGTCAGGAGCATTCAGACATCACAGATTTTGTTATATCAGTTTATACATCGAATCCTCTTGGAAGCTTTGGACTCTAAAAACACATCGTACTTAATGTTATGGTTTTGATGGCTAGAGTATCCGGTTGTTTGAGTATATGATTAATGAAACCAGAGCTTATTTACTCTGCTTCCATTATGAGTCCTCAGAGGTTGTTTTTCATGGGAGAAGAGTTTTATTTTCATTTTGATCATTCTCTATCCAACATCTAGGGGTATTCTCTAGAAGAATGGGGTAAGAACTAAAATTTGTGGTATAGTTTCTTTCTAGCTCTTCTTAAAAATATATATATCTTTATTGATTTCAGAGAGGAAGGGAGAGGAGAGACAGAAACATCACTGATGAGAGAGAATCATTGATCGGCTGCCTCCTGCACGCCCCCTATTGGGGATTGAGCTCGCAATGCAGGCATGAGCCCTGACCAGGAATCGAACCATGACTTCCTGGTTCATAAGTCGACGTTCAATCACTGAGCCACACTGGCTGTGCTCTTCCTAGTTCTTAAACTCTTAGTTTTCTACTCTTCTTTAATATATACCTTAGCTGAGCCTTTTAGTTTTAGATTTTAAGGAATAAGTTAGAATCACTGGTCAATTTCTTCTTAATTCATCTTAGAAAATTCAGTTAGGACTATTTCTGTAGGAAAGTGATATTGAAACTTTGTTGCGAACATAATCAGAATAATTGTGTTTGGTTGCAGGAATCTATAGAGAGCTCTGCTTAGAATCTGTAAAGAACAAATATGAATGTGAAATTCAAGCTTCTCGCCAGCATTGTGAGGTACTGTTATTTTGCTTAATCTTTAAGCTAATTTCATTTCTTTAAGCCTTTTCTGAGTGTAGAAGTTTAAAAAGTAAATAAAATAAGTTAAAAAAATTAAATAGTACTTTAGTTCATCACTTGTGTGAATTTTTAAAAAAAATATAGTTGTACTGGAAGCTGTATTGGAAATAGGACACAAAGGAAGGACCAGAGAAAAGAACTAAGTGAGATAATTTTAGAAGTTTCGTAGCTGTTACCTTAAAAAGATTTGGTAATGATTCTAGCATTACTGATGGTAATGTCATCTAGCATTACTGAAAATACTGTAGTGTTATTTACAATAGCCAAGATCTGGAAACAGCCCAAGTGCCCATCAGTAGATGAGTGGAAAGAAAAAGCTGTGGAACATTTACACAATGGAATATTATGCAACTATAAAAAAGAGAAAGAACTCTTACCTTTTGCAACAATATGGATGGACCTGGAGAATATTATGCTAAGTGAAATAAGCCACTTAGAGAAAGACAAATACCATATGATCTCACTTATATGTGGAATCTAATGAAATAAACTGATGAACCAGAGGCATAGATGCGTGGAACAGACAGCTGTCAGAGGCAAGAGAGGTGGGGGGACTGGATGAAAGAAGGTGAAGGGATTAGCCAGAGAACATATATACATAGCCCATAGACACAATAGTGAGGTGATGGCCAGAGGGAAGTGGGGGTGGGGACTGGGTGGAGGTGGGCAAAGTGCGGGGGCGGGGGTTTGGGGGGAGGATGGGAACATCTGTAATAGTGTCAACAATAACAATAAAGTTAAAAAAATTAGTGTAATGTGCAAGTTAAGACTCAAATATGCATATTCATTAGGTCAGTTAGAATGTTGGGCTATGTTATCAATTTCTGATTCTCTAAATTTGTTTTCACATCTTTGGGCATAAATATCTATTTATGGCAAAAAAAATAAATGTACTTTTCTATAGGTTCTGTTTATTTTGAATAGCATTTTAAAAACAGTGCTAATTTTACAGATAACTTTTCGTAAAACTTAGATAAGATTTCAAGTGTACTAGTGGAAATAAGAAGATAAGTTCTATAATGATTCTTATCTTACTTTAAACATTCCAAATCTTTATAAATAATTAAAATACTAAAAGTAGATAAGTATGAAAATGGTGGATCTTGTTTCATTTTTCTGATTACAACTGAAATGAAGCATCTTTTTTAAAAAAAATATATTTTTATTGATTTCAGTGAGGAAGGGAGAGGGAGAGAGAGATAGAAACCTCAATGATTCTCTCTCATCATTGATTGGCTGCCTCCTACACACCCCACACTGGGGATCAATCCCGCAACCCCGGCATGTGCCCTGACCAGGAATTGAACAATGGCCTCCTGGTTCATAGGTTGATGCTCAACCACTGAGCCACGCCGGCCAGGCCTGAAACATCTTTTTGATGTTTGCTGGATGCTTGGATTTTTTTTTTCTTAAGAAGTGCCTGTTTATGTCTTTTAACTTAATGTTGGGCTGTTAGTCTTTCCCTCATTGATTTTAGAGGTTCTTCATATATTCTGGATACAAATGCCCTGCTGGTTATATGTTTTGCAAATATTTTTACCCAGGCAGTGAGATGTCTTTGAACTCTCTTTGATGACTTGATGAACAAAAGTTTTACATTTTAATGTAGCTAAAGTTTAATCTTTCCTTTATGATATGTGCTTTTTGTGTCTTTCCTACTTTGAGCTGAAAAGATGTATCTTCCTTTAAAATTTACTTTTTAACATTTAAATCGATAAACTACCTTTAATTACTTTTTGTGTATGGTATAATGTATGGATCTAATGTATGGCTAGGTAATTTCAACACTCTTATATACTCCACTAGAGGCCCGGTGCACGAAATTCATGCACTGGGCCTCTAGTGGAGTATATAAGCCCAGCCTGCACCCTCTCCAATCTGGGACTCCTTGGGGGATAACCGGCAGTCGAACATCCCTCTCACAATCCGGGACTGCTGGCTCCCAACCGCTCGCCTACCTGCCTGATTGCCCCTAACCGCTTCTGCCTGCCAGCCTGATCACCCCCTAACCACTCCCCTGCCAGCCTGATTGACACCTAACTGCTCCCCTGTCAGCCCGATTACCCCCAACTGTCCTCCCCTGCCAGCCGGTTGCCCCCAACTGCCCTCCCCTGCAGGCCTGGTCCCCCCAACTGCCCTCCCCTGCAGGCCTGGTCTCCCTCAACTGCCCTCCCCTGCAGGCCTGGTCCCCCCCAACTGCCCTCCCCTGCAGGTCCGGTCGCCCCCAACTGCCCTCCCCTGCAGGTCTGGTTGCCCCCAACTGCCCTCCCCTGCAGGTCCGGTCGCCCCCAACTGCCCTCCCCTGCAGGTCCGGTTGCCCCCAACTGCCCTCCCCTGCTGGTCCAATCGCCCACAACTGCCCTCCCCTGCCGGCCATCTTGTGGCAGCCATCTTGTGACCACATGGGGGTGGCCATCTTGTATGAGGGTGTGACGGTCAATTTGCATATTACCTCTTTATTATATAGGAAGGATTGTTTACCCACTAATCAGTAATTATAGCTCTTTTTTATTTCAAATGTCCATGTATGTGATGGCTGGTTTCTAGTTTTTTTCATTTGTTCCGTTGGTCTCTTTGGCTGTTTCTGCACTAGTATCATAATTCTGTTTTTACAGCTTTCAATCTAGTAAGTCTTGAAAACTCAATAATTTTACCTTGTTCTTTTTGTTCTCACAATTGTTATTGTTAAAACATTTTTTAAGTTGAATTTATTGGGGTGACACTGGTTAACAAGATTATACAGGTTTCAGGTGCACAATTTTACACACATCATGTATACATTGTATTGTGTGTTCACCACCCCAAGCCAAGTCCCCATCCATCACCATTTATACCCGCTATACCCTCCTCCACCTCTTCTCACCCCACACTCACAGTCAACACACTGTTGTCCGTGCCCATGTGTTTTTTTCCCTTTCTTTTTTTTCTCAATCTATCAGCTCCCTCACGCAGCTCCCCAGCCCACCCTGACAGCTGTCAGCCTGCTCTCTATGAATCTGTCTTTGTTTTCCTTGTTACTTCATTTTGTTCATTAGATTCCACATATGAGTGAAATCACATGGTACTTGTCTTCCTCTGTCTGGCTTATTTCACTTAGCCTAATGCTCTCTATGTCCATTCATGCTGTTGAAAAAGATAAGATTTCTGTCTTTTTTATGGGAAAAGTATCCATTGTATTAATGTACCACAGCTTTTTTATGTACTCATCTACTGATGGACACGGGCTGCTTCCATATCTTGGCTATTGTAAATATCACTGCAATGAACATAGGAGTGCATATATTATTTCAAAATTAGTGTTTCGGTTTTCTTCAGGTAAATTCCCAGAAGTGGAAGCGCTGGGTCATAAGGCAGTTCCATGTTTAATATTTTGAGGTAACTCCATACTGCTTTTCACAGTAGCTGCACCAGTTGCATTCCCATCAACAGTGCATGAGGGTTCCCTTTTCTCCACATCCTCACCAGCACTTGTTGTTTGTTGATTTATTGATGATAGCCATTCTGGCAGGTGTAAGATGATATCTCATTGTGGTTTTAAATTAAAAAAAATTTTTTTAATTGATTTTAGAGAAAGAGGAAGGGATAGGGAGAGAGAGAGAGAGAGAGAGAGAGAGAAATATCAATGAGAGAGAAACATCAATCGGCTGCCTCCGGCATGCTCCCCCACTGAGGATTGAGCCTGGAATTTAGGCATGTGCTCTGATCTGGAATCAAACTAGTGACCTCTTGGTGTGTGGGTCGACGCTCAACCACAGACCCACACCGGCTGGGCTCATTGTGGTTTTAATTTGCATCTCTCGGATGATTAGTGACATTAAGCATCTTTTCATATGTCTATTGGCCATCTGTATGTCCTCTTTGGAGAAGTGTCTATTCAGGTCCTTTGCCCATATTTCATTTGGATTGTGTGGTGTGTGTCTTTTGGTGTTGAGTTGTAAAAATTTTTTGTTGTTTAGTAACATCTTTTTAAAAGTTACTTTTTATTTTCTGCTGCTGTATAGAAAAGTAATTTTATATATTGATATTATATCCAACCTTATTTATTTCTCATTTTAATTCTAATAAATTCATTACAGAATTTTGGGTTTTCCATGTAGATTATGTCATTTGTGAATAATGCCAGTTTTTTTCTTTCAGTCTGATCTTCCTCTTAATTTATTTTACTTGTCTTATTGGCAATAGGACCTCCAGTACAGCATGGAGTAGAAGCAGTAAAAGCAGATTCTTGTTGTGTTCTTGATTTTAAGGGAATGCTTTTAACAGTTTTATAATAAATATATTTACTATTGGTTTTTGGTTAATACTATTTTTATTAAGGAAATTTACTTTTGTTTCTTGTTTTCTAAGAATTTTTACCATGAATAGATTTTATTAAATGCTTTGTCTGCATCTATTGAATTAGTCAAGGTTTTTTGCTCTTAATATATTAATGTGGTGACTTACATTATTAATGGATTTTCTAATGTAAAACTATACTTGGATTCCTGGAATTACTATATTTTTTGTGTATAGCCAGATTCATTTGCTAATATTTTGTTTAGAAGCTTTATTTCTATGTTTATAAGCTAGATTTAATTTTTAATTATCATACTACCTTTAATTCTATTTTAAGATTTATGAAATGAGTTAAGAATATTCCATATTTTTCTCTTCTATAGAGGTATATATTTAAGATTGCAGTAATTAGTTTCATGAGTGCTTAGTACACCTTACCTTTATGATATATTTTTTAACAGTCTCATAAAAAAAGATGCAAGAAAGTACAAAAGAATGAGTTTACAACATGATGCCCATCACCCCTGAATATGTAACATATACTTCAGACAAATGAGGGACATTTTCTTATGTAACCACACTACAATCATTAAAATCAGGAAATGTACATTAATATGTTTCTATCATCTAATCTTCAGCCTCCATTTAAGTTTTAGTAGTTGTCCCAGTAGCACCTTCAGAGCAAAGAGATTCAGTTCAGAATCACATGTCTTTGTCATTGCATTTAGTTGTTATGTCTTTTTAGTTTCCTTCAATGTGGAATACCTCAGTCTATCTTTGACTTTCGTAAACTTTCCATTTTTGAAAATTTTAGGCTAGTTATTTGCAGAATGTTAATTTTGAATTGATCTGCTATTTCTTCGTAATTAGAATCAGGTTTTGTATCTTTAATAGGAATATCACAGCAGTGATACTGTGTTTTTCTGATTGAATTCTATCAAGCAGTGCACAATTTTGATATATTCCATTATTGGTGATACACACTTTGATCACTTGATTTACTTGGTGTCTTCCATGTTTCTCTAAGTAAACTTACTTTTTTCTCATTGTGATTAATAAGTATACAGGGGAGAAGTTCTTTGAAGCTATACAAATATCTCATTCCTCATAATGCTTTCAATTTATTTACTTATGTAAGTCTGGACTCATTGTTCCTTACTCATTCTTTTTGGACTGCTTCATCTTTCAATTAAAGAGGAAAGTATATCAGAATTTCTCTCTGTGGTGGTAGATTTGCTAATACCTCTTTGTATTTCCTTTCTTTTTGTTCCAAAATTTTTTTTTCTGAATTAACTAAGAAAACACACATGCATACTATAATTTTTTTTCATTTTTAATTGTTTATTGATTAAGGTATTACATGTGTACATGTCTTCCCATTGCCTCGCCCCACCCCACTCCCATATATGCCCTCACCCCCCAGTGTCTTGCGTCCATTGGTTATGCTTATATGCATACATACAAGTCCTTCAGTTGATCTCTTATCTCTCCCACCCCTCCCCAACCTTCCTGCTGTAATTTGACAATCTGTTTGATGCTTTACTGCCTCTGTATCTATCTTTTTGTTCATCAGGTTATAATGTTCTTTATTATCCATAAACTAGTAGCCCATTTGCAGGAAAATCCTGCAAGCGGCTGTTGTGGCCACGTGCACTGCTGCTGCCGCCTTTTCGGCCACCGCGCCTGCACCCGCTCGCCACTGCCGCCTGCCCCGCTCTGCCTCGCCCGGGCTTTCCCTCTGGCAGCCATCTTGCTTTCCGCTTTTCCTCCCTCTTCTAAGTTGTCTTCAGTCTTCACTCCTCCCTCTCTCCACGTATGCAAATTAACCACCATCTTTGTTGGGTAATTTGCATACTCACCCTGATTGGCTGGTGGGCGTGGCTTTGGCTGGCGGGCGTGGCTTGGGTGTAGCAAAGGTACGGTCAATTTGCATATTACTATTTTATTAGGTAGGATGAGATCATGTGGTATTTTTCTTTCATTGACTGGCTTATTTCACTTAGCATAATGCTCTCCAGTTCCATCCAGGCTGCTGCAAATGGTAAGAATTCCTTCTTTTTTATAGCAGCATAGTATTCCATTGTGTAGATGTACCATAGTTTTCTGATCCAGTCATCTGCTGACGGGCACCTAGGCTGTTTCCAAATCTTAGCTATTGTAAATTGTGCTGCTATGAACATAGGGGTGCATATATCCTTTCTGATTGGTGTTTCTAGTTTCTTAGGATATATTCCTAGAAGTGGGATTACTGGGTCAAATAGGAGTTCCATTTTTAGTTTTTTGAGGAAACTCCATACTGTTCTCCACAGTGGCTGCACCAGTCTGCATTCCCACCAGCAGTGCACAAGGGTTCCTTTTTCTCCACATCCTCGCCAGCACTTGTCGTTTGTTGATTTGTTGATGATTCCCATTCTGACAGGTGTGAAATGGTACCGCATTGTCGTTTTAATTTGCATCTCTCGGATAATTAGTGACTTTGAGCATATTTTCATATGCCTCTTGGCCTTCCTTCTGTCTTCTTTCGAAAAGTTTCTATTTAGGTCCGTTGCCCATTTTTTTTATTGGGTCGTTTATCTTCCTTTTATGAAGTTGTATGAGTTCCCTGTAAATGTTGGAGATTAAATCTTTATCAGTGATAACATTTGCAAATATGCTCTCCCATACAGTGGGCTTTCTTGTTGTTTTATTGATGGTTTCTTTTGCTGTGCAAAAGCTTTTTATTTTGATGTAGTCTTATTTGATTATTTTCTCTTTAGTTTTCATTGCCCTAGCAGTGGTATCGGTGAAGAAATTGCTTCAGCATATGTTTGAGATTTCTCTGCCTGTGGATTCTTCTAGTATTTTTATGGTTTCCTGTCTTATGTTTAAGTCCTGTATCCATTTTGAGTTTATTTTTGTGTATAGTGTAAGTTGGTGGTCTAGTTTCATCTTTTTGCATGTATCTGTCCAATTTTCCCAGCACCATTTATTGAAGAGACTGTCTTGACTACATTGTATGTTCATGCCTCCTTTGTCGAGTATTAATTGAGCATAATGGCTTGGGTTGATTTCTGGGTTCTCTGTTCTGTTCCATTGGTCTATGTGCCTGTTCTTGTGCCAATAGCAGGCTGTTTTGAGAACAGTGGCTTTATAATACAGCTTAATATCTGGTATTGCGATCCCTCCTACTTTGTTCTTCTTTCTCAGGATTGCTGTGGCTATTCGAGGTCTTTTTTTATTCCAGATGAATTTTTGGAGAGTTCTTTCTAGGTCTGTGAACTATGCTGTTGGTGTTTTAATGGGGAGTGCATTGAATCTATAGATTGCTTTGGGTAGTATGGACATTGTAATGATGTTGATTCTACCAATCTGTGAACACGGTATGTTCTTCCATCTGTTTATGTCTTCCTCTATCTCTTTTTTCAATGTCCTGTAGTTTTCCAAGTAGAGATCTTTTACCTCCTTAGTTAAGTTTATTCCTAGGTATCTTCATTTCTTTGGTGTGATGGTAAATGGGATTGTTTTCTTAGTCTCTCTTTCTGTAAGTTCACTGTTGGTGTATAGAAATGCCATAGATTTCTTGGCAGTAATTTTGTATCCTGCTACATTGCCGAATTCATTTATTAAGTCTAATAATTTTTTATGGAGTCTTTAGGGTTTTCTATGTACAGTATCATGTCATCGGCGAATAAGGACGGTTTTACTTCTTCTTTTCCAATTTGGATGCCTTTTATTTCGTCTTCTTGTCTAATCGCAATGGCTAGTACTTCCAGAACTACGTTGAACAGGAGTGGTGAATGCATGCATGCCTGTCTTGTTCCTGTTCTTAGGGGAAATGGGTTTAGTTTTTGCCCATTGAGTATGATGTTGGCTGTGGGTTTGTCATATATGGCTTTTATTATGTTGAGGTATGATCCTTCTATTCCCACCTTGCTGAGAGTTTTTATCAAAAATGGGTGTTGGATTTTGTCAAATGCTTTTTCTGCATCAATTGATATGACTATGTGGTTTTTATCTCTCAATTTGTTTATGTGATGTATCACATTTATTGATTTGCGGATATTGTACCATCCTTGCATCCCTGGGATAAATCCTACTTGGTCATGGTGTATGATCTTTTTGATGTACTGCTGTATCCGATTTGCTAGAATTTTGTTGAGGATTTTGGCATCTATGTTCATGAGGGATATTGGCCTGTAATTCTCTTTCATTGTGTTGTCTTTATCTGGTTTTGGTATTAGGGTGTTGCTGGCTTCATAGAATGAGTTTAGAAGTGTTCCTTCCTCTTGAATTTTTTGGAATAATCTGAGGAGGATAGGTTTTAGTTCTTCCTTGAATGTTTGGTAAAACTCCCCTGTGAAGCCATCTGGCCCTGGGCTTTTGTTTGCTGGAAGCTTTTTGATGACTGCTTCAATTTCTTCCATAGTTGTTGGCCTATTGAGATGTTTAGATTCTTCCTGATTGAGTTTTGGAAGGTTGTATTTTTCTAGGAATATGTCCATTTCCTCCAGTTGTCCAGTTTGTTGGAATAGAGTTGTTCATAATATTTTTTAACAATCCTTTGTATTTCTGTGGGGTCTGTTGTTATTTCTCCTCTTTCATTTCTGATTTTGTTTATTTGGGTCCTCTCTCTTTGCTTCTTGGTGAGCCTGGCTAGAGGTTCATCAATCTTGTTTATCCTTTCAAAGAACCAGCTCTTGGTTTTGTTGATCTTTTGTATTGTTTCTTTGGTCTCTATGTCATTTATCTCCACTCTGATCCTTATTATTTCATTCCTTCTGCTTACACTGGGCTTTTCTTGTTGCTCTCTCTAACTCTTTGAGTTGTAGGGTTAGGTAATTTATTACCATTGTTTCTTGTTTTTTTGCAGTAGGCTTGTAGAGCTATGAATTGCTCTCTCAAGACTGCTTTCGCTGTGTCCCATAGATTTTGGATTGTTGTGTTTTCATTGTCGTTTGTTGCCATGATGCTTTTTATTTCTTCTTTGATCTCTCTGGTAACCCAGTCATTGTTTAATAGCATGCTATTTAGTCTCCAAGTGTTTGATTTTTTTCATTGTTTTTATTGAGTTGATTTCCAGTTTTATGCCATTGTGATCTGAGAAGATGCTTGATATGATTTCTATCTTCTTGAATTTGAAAAGACTTCGTCTGTGTCCTAATATGTGGTCTATCCTTGAAAATGTTCCATGTGCACTGGAGAAGAATGTATATTCTGTAGCTTTGGGGTGAAATGTTCTAAAGATGTCAATTAACTCCATCTGATCTAGTGTGTCATTTAGGATTGCTGTTTCTTTGCTGATTTTTTGTTTAGTTGATTTATCCAGTGGTGTCAGTGGGGTATTAAAGTCCCCTACTATGACTGTATTGCTATCAGTCTCTCCCTTGATATCTTCCAGAAGTTGTTTTATGTATTTGGGTGCTCCTGTATTGGGTGCATATATGTTTACCAGAGTTATATCTTCTTGTTGAATCGCTCCCTTTAGTATTATGGCCTTCCTTATCTCTTGTTATGGCCTTTACTTTGAGGTCTATTTTATCAGATATAAGTATCACAACCCCAGCTTTTTTCTCCATACTATAATTTTCAAAACAGTAAAGTCATTCACAATGTGAAATTTGGAGGCCCAAAATACTAATGATGAGATGTTCCACAATGCACGTCTACTATCTCAGCTTTCTTAGATCAAAACAATTAGAAACTGAATGCTTATGATTCCAGCTGAAACTCACCTCCCATGGAAATTTTTTAATTTTTTTTAAATTGTTAGAAGAACACTTAACATGAGATCTACCCTCTTAACACATTTTAAGTGTGCAATACAGTATTGTTAACTATAGGCATACTTTATCATTATGTATACCTGAAATTTTATACCTGTTGAATAGCAATTTCCTATTTCCTCTTCCTCGTACCCCCTGGCAATCACCATTCTACTCTCTGCTTCTATGTGTTTGACTTGTTTATATACCTCATGTATGTATCATGCAATATTTGTCCCTATGTAACTGGCTTATTTCACTTAGCATAGTACTCTCAAGGTTCATTCATCTTAGATTTACTTATTTTTTTTAGACTGACTAATGTTTCACTGTATGTGTATATCACATTTTCTTTATCCATTCATCCTTCAATGTACACTAAGGTTGTTTATCACATATTGGCTATTATGAATGGTGCTGTAATGAACACATGAGTGCAATTATCTCTTTGAGATCCTGATATAAATTCTTTTGGGCATATACTCAGAAGGGATTGCTAGATCATGTGGTAGTTCTGTTTTTAAAATTTTTTAATTGATTTGTTGATTGCAGAGTAAGAGAGAGAGAGAGAGACAGACAGACAGAAACAGACATCAATTTGTTGTTCCACTCATGTATGCATTCATTGGTTGATTCTTGTATGTGTCCTGACCAGGGATCAAACCTGCAACCTTGGCATATAAGGATGACACTCTAACCAACTGACTTACCCCGCCAGGGTGGTAGTTCTATTTTTAATTTTTTGAGAAACCTCCATATTGGTTTTCACAGTGACCACATCATTTTATATTGCCATCAACTGTGCACAAGATTCCAATTTCTCTATATCCTCACCAACACTTACCTGTTTTTTTGATAATAGCCATCAAAACAGGTAGGAAGTGCTATCTCATTGTGATTTGCATTTTCTTTTTATTTTTTAATTTCTTTATTGATTAAGGTGTCACATATTTGTCCTCATCCCCCCATTCCCATCCCACACCCCTCCCCATGGATGCCCCAACCCCCTGTTGAACTTAACCGTTGGATAGGCTCATATGCATGCACACAAGTCCTTTGGTTGATCTCTCCCCCTTCCCCCCTACCTCCCTTATCCTCCCTCTGAGGCCCGATAGTCCGATCGATGCCTCCTTGTTTCTGGTTCTGTTCTTGTTCATCAGTGCTGACATGTACACATAAGGAACTGGTGGACATTGAAATTGGGTCTCTAAAGAACTGTTGGTCCAGAAAGAAACTCACTACAGACTGATTCATTTGCCTGTCAGCATAACTATTATTGCTCGTCTCACATTCAGTTCTTATAAGTATATCTCTAGTGACACATGATCTCGCTTATCTAGGGGAAATGATTTGCATTTTCTTGATGATTGGTGACATTGAGTACTTTTTCACATACCTATTGGCCATTGTATATCTTTGGAGGAATGTCTACTCACGTTCTTTGCCCATTTTTTAATTGAGTTCCTTAAAGTTTGGGTATTAGCCCCTTATTAGATATTTTCTCCTATTCTGTAGGTTGCCTTTTCACTTTAATTGTTCCTTTGCTGTGCGGAAGCTTCTTAGTTTGACATAACCACACTTATCTATTTTTGCTTTTGTTGCATGTGCTTTTGGTGTGTCATATCCAAAAAAAATCATTGCTAACACCAATGTCATGAAGCTTATTCCCTATATTTTCTTCTAGTGGTTTTACAGTTTCAGTTTTTACATTTAAACCTTTAACCCATTTTGAATTGATTTTTGTATATGGTGTAAGAGAAGAACCAAATTTTACTCTTTTGCATATTTCTGCCAAGTTTTCCCAACACTGTTTGTTGAAGCGACTGTCCTTTCCCTATTATGTATTTTTGGCACCCTTGTTGAAGATCAGTTGACCATATATACATATATGCATGGGTTTATTTCTGGGCTCTCTATTCTATTCCACTGGTCTATATGTCTATCTTCATGCCAATATCATATTATCTTAATTACTATAGCTTTGTAATATATTTTGAAATTAGGAAATGTGAGGTCTTGAGTTTTTTTCCCTTTTCTTAAGATAGTTTTAGTATTCAGCGTCCTTTGTGGTTCCATATGAATTTTAGGATTTTTTTCTTAGATGCCATTGGGATTTAAAAAAAAAGAATATATATATATTTTTATTGATTTCAGACAGGAAGGGAGAGGGAGAGCAAGAGATATAGAAACATCAATGATGAGAGAGAATCATCACTTGGCTGCCTCCTGCACGCCCCACACTAGGGATCGAGCCCACTACCCAGGTGTGTGCCCTGACCTGGAATTGAGCCATGACCTCCTGGTTCATAGGTCGACACTTAACTACTGAGCCATACTGGCTGGGTGGGATTTTGATAGAGATTGCACTGAATTTATAAATTACTTTAGGTAATATTGACATTAACAATATTAAGTCTTCCAATCTGTATACAAGGGATATCTTTTCACTTATATGTTTTCTTTAATTTCTTTCATTAATGTCTTACAGTTTTCAGTGTACAGTTCTTTCTTTTTTTTAAATATATTTTATTAATTTTTTTTTTAAAGAGAGGAAGGGAGAGGGATAGAGAGTTAGAAACATTGATGAGAGAGAAACATCGATCAGCTGCCTCCTGCACACCCCCTACTGGGGATGTGCCTGCAACCAAGGTACATGCCCTTGACTGGAATCGAACCCCGGACCCTTCAGTCCACAGGCTGACGTGCTATCCACTGAGCCAAACCGGTTAGGGTGTACAGTTCTTTCTTTAGTTAATTAAGTATTTTGTTCTTTTTTGTGCTATTGTAAATGGGATTGTTAATTTCCCATCCTTTTATTTCTCTCCTTTTTTATATATGTTATATATGTATATATACATGTTATATTATCAGAATCATACATTTTTAGAATTTTTTATATCTATTAGTAAATGTAACATTTTATCCTTCCGCTTTCTCTGTAACAATGATTTTTCTTTAAAGACTATTTTGTCTGATAATTAAAACAGCTACCCTATTTGTATTTGGCCTGGCATTTGCCTGAGAGAAGGTTTGTTTCATCCTTTTTTCCCAACATTTCTATGGCCTTCTATTTTAGGTATATTACTTATAAATAGCATATGACTTGATTTATAATAAACCTATTTTAATCTGTCTTTTTAAAAATATATTTGTATTGATTTCAGAGAGGAAGGGAGAGGGAGAGAGAGGTAGAAACATCCATGATTACCGAGAATCATTGTTCAGCTGCCTTCTGCACATCCCCCACTGGGGATTGAGCCCGCAACCCGGGCTTACGTCCTGACTGGGAATCAAACCGTGATGTCCTGGTTCATAGGTTGATGCTCACCAGCTGGGCATGTACAACTATTTTTTTTAAACCTTGGAATTAATAATTGTTTAGTTTATTGTTTGTTAGTTTTCTCTGTATTTATCAATTCTTCCCAGAGACTCCAGTAGATCTGTGAAAGCTTTCTAATGCCATTTTCCATGTGATTGAATGCATTAGATAACCCACGAGTGCCGTTTCCTTCTGGTGTCCTCCCTCCAGGGAGCAGTCCTTTCAGCCTTCCGTCCCCTGTGCTCCCACTCCATCCTGCTCCATCCTTCAGAGTTTGCCAGCTGCTGGAAGTATTTGCTCCTTTTCAGAATGTATTCAACTTTCATTTATGAGCATAATGTGATAAGGAGGGCCTTCTCCTTTCCAGGCTTGAAGGTATTTTCCCTTGGACAACCTATCCAGATGCTACTTCATTTCTTTTAAGATTTGAGGTAGTGTTCAGACTTTTCCAAATATTGCCCCTTGCTCACATTTTTTTCTTTACAAAGAGCACACTTACGTATAGTGTATGTAGTACATGTCTTGGGGTTCTATCTTAGTTTAGTTACCATATTCAGAGATCACAGTATGCAATTGTGCCATCCCTTGGTTTGATAACTGCAGGTGTTTGTTTTATTTTGTGCATTTCATTAGGTCTTGGGGAAGAGACAGTTTGTGATATGGGTTCATTTGTAATCTTACCCTAGAAGTCTCTCCCTGCTTTTTGAATTCTGAATTTTTAGTGTCTGCAGAGCAATAATATGGACATCAATAATTTATGTAGCCAATACTCTATTATTGGATTTTATTGCTTTCCTAATCTTTGCATTGCAACTATGCCATAGTTAGCATCCTTTTACATACAACTTTGGTTGAGATTGTTATTTCCTTAGGATAGAATCTCTAAGTGTAATTATTAGATCAAAGGATGCAATCATTAATCCCCTTAATACTTGTTTCTAAATTGCTATCCCAAGTAATTGGATCAGTTTATATACTAGTATCAGTCAACATTGTGGATTATAATAGAAAATAAAACTTTACTAAGAGAAAAATAATATCACATAATGCACATTTTAATTTCCACTTGTGTTTTTTTCTCTCTCTCATTTTGGCCTCTTTTGGCAGTGGGAATAGGCAGTATTTAGGTTGTCTTGCTGAGTTATCCGTGCTTGTTTAATGCCATCTTATGGTTATTGAGCCTTAATCATGCTAGTTTTTTATTGCCTTTTTACTTTCATTTGCTTTTAAATTTGATTTTAATTTTTATGTGATTAAATGTATTAGTCTTTCCTTTATGGTTTCTCCTGACTTTTGTGTTTTGAAAGGTTTCCTTTATCCCAACATCAAATAAAGAGTCACTATCTTTCATTTAGTTCTTTTAGGTTTCATTTTGTAAATTTAACTCTGTAGTCCATTTATTTTCATGTATAATGTGAGACATAGAATCCTGAGTTTTTTATGTATATAGTTAAACTCATTTCTGTTGTTTTATTTATTATCAGATTTGCAGATGATTTGAAAAGTCACCTTTATCATATACTAAAATTTCCTTGAATTAGGGTCTATTCTGAGCTTCTGTTTTTGTTTTTTTGTTAATCCTCACTGGAGGATGTTTTCCCATTGATTTTTAGAGAGAGTGGAAGGGAGAAGGGGATAGAGGGATAGAGAAAAAGAGAGAGAAACATGGATGTGAGAGAGACATGTTGATTGGTTGCCTCCCACATACGCTCCCAATTGGAGTCTTTATTGAACCTGCAACCCAGGCAGATGCCCTTGACCGGCGATCAAACCCGAGACCCTTCGGTGCAGGGGCTGATGGTCTGTCCACTGAGCCACACTGGCTAGGGCTGTTCTCTGAGCTTTTAAATTCTATTCTGCTTATCTTTTTCTCTCTTAAATAAACACAGCAGTGTTATACTTTACTGATTTTTTTAGAGTGAGAGGAATGGAGAAGAGAGAACGCAAAATCAATTGGCTGCCTCCTGCACACCCTCTACAGGGGATGGAGCCCGCAACCCAGGCACCTGCCCTGATTGGGAATTGAACCAGCAACCTTTTAGTGTACTGGATGGTGCCCAACCAATTGAGCCACACCAGCCAAGACTATTCTGTTTATCTTTTTATTGCAGTGCAGTATACTTTTAAAAAATGATGATAGCCTTATAATATGTTTCATTCTCTGGTAATGCTAGTCCTTCAGAAATCTCCCAGGACTGGAGAGTCCTGAAGGAAGATGAAACCCGTGAGGTGCCCAAGTCAGGAAACTGCCAAAAGGAAGCTGGTTCTGAACATGGGCCAGACAAACCAGTACAAAAATGGGAACTTGGAGCTACTTTCCTGCCTCCTTGAAGCTGCCCTGATGAGAAACAGCATAGGTGTCAGCCTAGGAAAGGGCTCAGGGAGCAGCTTCACTCAGTCTATGTGTGACGATTGCAGGGATTGGGGTCTTAAAGCCAAATATATAAGTAGTGCCTTTAAAGCAAAATTACCTGTTGAACATAGAAGCCTCTATGGGCTCCCAAGCAATTCGAGTTTCGATGCCCCTTTTCCAGATGTCCTCTAGCTGCTCTATTATGACTTTTTTTATCCTCAAGGAAGCCCTTTCAGACTTACCAGGTTAGGGGTAAGGGAGGGAAGAATAAAGAAATCAGAATGAGAATAGAATCAAGGCACTTCTATCTGTAAGCTTTAAAACACACATACAATATCTTTAGAGATGCTTCCGAAGCTTCAAACATTTCAGTCGCATTGTGACTTTTTTTATTCGTTGTAAAAAATGGTTAGTGGATTTATTTTAGAGTTTCTGTTTAGCCAAGGGCAAACTTATCAGTAGAAAGGCGAGAACATACCAGTTAAACTCTCATAGTCTTAATAAAAGCCCTACCACTCCAGCGCTATAGTCAGAGTCATCTTTAGGTGGACAACCTGGATCTATTTATAGCTGTCACATACACAGTGGTGGGGTCTGCTCTCCCTTTTTCCTGACACACAATATTTCCCAATTCTTGTAGCACAGTTTGAATAAGGCTGGAATACTTCATAAGACTTTACCAAAGGCAGGGGAACAAGTAAAAGGAGGTAAACAGAGAGTAGCCTGCCTATGAGATCATTTTTCATATGAGATCTCGTTTTTGTTACCTTCAGCCTTGCTTTCCTACTAGCTCCTGGTTTGCCTCAAATTCACAAAAGTCATCTTTTCCCTCCCACTCAGGAGAATCTTCAAGCGTGTGTAGACTCTAAAATTTCAAACTTGAAAGAGAGGACTTTATGATTGACACTGGCAATGCTGTCTGCCTGGGTGTGTCCTATGCCTTCCACAAGAAATCATAGCTAACTGTATTCCAGTAGCTTCTACAAAATAATCATCTAGTTATATCCCAATAGCCTAATCTCCTTACTAGCAATAAGCATGTGGTGAGTGGCTTGGGAATCTGTCATAAGCACTTTATGTAATGAATCTAAAAATATGTTCATTATGGCTTTTCAAATAAGGGGTACAGTGCTATATAAAACAACAATGGACTAGAACTAGTAGACCTGGGTTCTAATCCGATTTGCCAGTAAACAGCCTTGCCTCTTGTAGCAAGTCACTCAGTCCTCCCATAGATAGTTTTGTTGCGAGATTTGGATATAGTTAGTCTGTAATTTTATGATCTTGACTGTAATTGAAGTATTATAAAATTTGTACTTGAATCTTTCTCTTTGTGATATATTAGCCTATTTTAATATTATGCTGAGATATTAGTGAGGAATAAAGGCCCAATTACTGTTCCAATGAGGAAATATGATCCATTTTATAAAGTTGTACTTTATTGGACAGGTTCTCCATTATGGTGACAGGTGGGACCTGCTTATATTTAAGAGGAGACATGGAGCTTATTATGAGTTTCTTATCAAGTAAATAACTTCTTTAATTATCACATACAAATTTAGATGTCCTTAAGCAATTTAATTGCATGTATTTTCTGGTTTTATTTCTTTCATATTTTGACTTTTCTTCTTTAAAATACTTAAGTTGGAATAAAAAAGCAAACAAAAGCATCATTCGTTGAAGTACTTTAAGAATAAGTTATTTAGTACTCTTAGTTAAGATAGACCAATTTTTCCTTTCTACTTATGTATAATCTTTTTTTTTTTAGAGTGAAAAGCTTTTGTTATATGATACAGTCCAGAGTGAGCTAGAGGAGAAGATAAGAAGGCTTGAAGAAGACAGGCATAGCATTGATATTACCTCAGGTAATGGGAATGATGTGACTGTGATGTTTAGTTTAGGTGACACCGAACCTTTGACTAATTATAATGTCTCACTAGAGGCCCGATGCACAAAATTTGTGCAAGGGGCTCAGCCCTCGCAGCCACGGTGGCTTGCCTCTCCTAATATAAATGTTATGTAAAAGAAGTGTTCTAATGAGAGGGGAGAAGGGGAGACTTCTAAACAGTCGGTAAGATTGTGATTGTTCCTTTGATTTGAACTCAGACTTCAGAAAGATGTAGAAAATGGAGCACATGAAAAGGGACAAAATATAAGTTTGACAGGAACTATAAGAATAAGAATACTATACTATAAGAATGATAAGAATATAATTTTTTAATAAATTTACTTATTGAAGTTTTTTTTAGGGAGAGAGAGAGGAAGGGAGAAAGAGAAAGACAGAGAAACATCAATTTTGTTGTTCTGCTTATTTATGCATTCATTGGTTGCTTCTTGTATGTGCCCTGACCAGGAATTGAACCCACAAGTTGGGCATATCGGGATGATACTCTAATCAACTGAGCTACCTGGTCAGGGCAAGAATATTATTATTTTATGAGAATAGTATTGGAAGATAATAGGAGTAGGCTTTGAAGACAGCTATAGTATATGTTGCCTCTAAGTTTTGAAAGATTGTCATGTGGAAGAAGGAATAAAAACCTCTTACCACGCAAACTAGGACAAATGGATAGAGTGACAAGGAGGCAGATTTGTGTCTCAGATAAAGGAAAAACTTGCTAATAATTAGATCAGTCCAATAGAAATTGGCTTTTTCAGGGGTATTGTGGAAAGGCTTTCTCCACTAAATGGATTACTTACTGGGTTGTCCTACAGTTCTTGCATATGTATTATTTTATTTTTTGCAAATTCTGTTTTTTTGTATAGAGTAGACATAGTGGAGTCAGACAAGCTGAGCTTGATGCCACTGCTCCATTACCTGCTAGTCAAGGGTGACCATGGGTGACAGTCACTTTAGCTTTTCTAATTGGTCTTTTCATTTGTAAAACTGAAGCAATGATAATACCTCCCTCAGAGGTAGCTTTGAGGGTTAGTTGAGACAATTCATGTATATTTAACAAAGTGCCTGATATATGTTGACCAATTATTAGTTATTAAGTTCAAGTTGATTTTTACTTCAATAAAAGCAGAGAAAACTTCATAAATATATAGCTGCTCATGAAATTCTTGTAGTCACATATCTATATACATATACATAACCGCCAATGAAATTAAAAAATATATATTTTATTGATTTTTTACAGAGAGGAAGGGAGAGGGATAGAGAGTTAGAAACATCAATGAGAGAGAAACATCAATCAGTTGCCTCCTGTACACCCCCCACTGGGGATGTGCCCGCAACCAAGGTACATGCCCTTGACCGGAATCGAGTCCGGGACCCTTGAGTCCGCAGGCTGACGCTCTATCCACTGAGCCAAACCGGTTAGGGCCCAATGAAATTTTGCTACCTTGAAATTATAGTCTCTTTTTCCTCCTTTGGTCTCCAGGAATCAGCTAATACTTAATTTTTATTTACTTGCCAGAGCTGTGGAATGATGAGCTTCAGTCAAGAAAAAAGAGGAAGGATCCTTTCAGTCCTGACAAAAAGAAGCCTGTTGTTGTTTCAGATATCCTTTTCCAAATTTCCTGGGTTTTTGTTGTTGTGGTGGTTGTTGCCTTATGAATACTTTTGCACTGTACATACCTTTATAACTCTTATTAGTATAAGTAATATACTTATAATTCATTACTAATTCATTACTATATATATTAATATATACTTATTAGTATACACTGTCTTTGTTTGCAAGATCTGTAATAAGCAAAAGATAATTTATAAAACTGATTAAAGGCATAAGAATATAATTTAGATTAAGAGGGATGGGAGGAACAAAAATTTACAACTTCAAAAACTGTTATGACTTTATAGTTCACAGGAGCTTTGATGTGAAATAGCTGTTTAGTATATAGCACAATTACATAATTCTTGTGTGCTTTTTAACATTTTTTAATGTTTCTTAACGTGGAGTGTCTTTAAATTAAATTAATGTGTGCATGCAATCTTAGCATTCCTTATGGTACCCTACCCTTTTCCCCTGACTTTTCCCCCATTTCAAAATAGTGACTAGGTTGTGCTATATCTGACAATATATGTAGAATTAAAAGAATATGGTTAATAACATCTGAAGTATTGTGATACATTTATCCTGGTACTAAGGTTTTTGAAGAATAATTGAAGTCAGAAATCAGCATGCCAAGGGATTATGTCCAGAAATCATTATTCTATTCTTTGAAAAACAGCAGTTTGAAAGTATAATTCACAATGTGAAATTCTTACAGTTAAAATGTCCTTGACTTTTCAACGTCCATATATAGTTTATATGCTACAAGACCTTGATATTCTTGAAGACTGGACAACAATTCGGAAGGTATGATTAACAAGCAATGGGATACAAGTATATTTTTATAGTTTACTTTTTAAGATTCTATGGTTTTTCACTAGTACATTAAAATAGGATTATTATAAATATACTTTGTCACAGTTTCTCTAAGGCAATTAACACTAATAATTAACATTTTTTCTTGTAATAAATAATTTATGTAAAAGTATAGAAAAGCATTTATTTAGGTTGCCCCAAAGTAATAATAAATAACCATTTTATGCCCAGTTCTTAGGCTGGTCCTGGCTTACAGAAGGCACTCAATAAATATTTATTGAATGAAAGAAAATGAAAATTTCAACCTTTGTTATATGTTTTGCATTTTGTTATCAGAGATTCAAGAATTCTAGGATTTTCTGTGCTTGTTTGAAAGTGGATCTTTTGTTTTCCTTTTTTAGAAATTTTTTAGTTGAAAATGAGAGATTATTTCAGGTATTAATAATACTTCCCAGAGAAAATATCATATCATATATATGTATATGTATGTATGTATATATATATATATGTATGTGTGTATATATATATATATATATATATATATATATATTTATTTAAAAACTTAAAAAAATTTTTTTTTTAGAGAGAGAAAGAGAAAGAGAAACATTGACGTGAGAGAGAAACTTCGATTGGTTGCCTCCTACATGCACCCTGACTAGGGATCAAACCCTCAACCAGGAATCAAACCTGCCACCTTTTGGTGTGTGACCACACTTCAAACAACTGAGCCATACCAGCCAGGGCTAAAACTTTTTATTTACTGATTTTTAGAGAGAGAGAGTTATCAACATGTTGTTCTACTTATTATGCATTCATTGGTTGATTCTTGTATGTGCCTTGACTAGGATTCGAACCTGCAAACCTTGGCGTATCAGACCATGCTCTAACCATCCGAGCTACCTGCCAGGGCTCATATATATTCTTTATGGTCTTAGACATTAACAACTTATTAGAAGCGCTGAAGATTGTATTTCACTGTGCTTGTTATTGAGCTTATCTATCAGTGGTCACTGTATATGTTAAATAGATACAAAAATATACTTTGTGGACTCAGACAACGTCTTTCTTCCTTTTTCCCCCCTCAATTAGGCGATGGCTACACTGGGTCCACACAGAGTGAAAACAGAACGTAAGTCATTTAGTCTGAGCTCAGAAATCTTTATGGAGACTGTTGATTCAGGGTTAAGTCATCTACGTACAAAAGAGCTTCCCCTGTCAGTGGTTTCATTTCATCAGTACACACTATACCCAGAATTATGAGGAATTCTGTGGAGTCTTCGCCTCATATAAAAGTTTCAAGATTTGTGAATGAAATGTATTTCTTCTTTCAGTGTTTCAGCTACATTACTATTGATAATAGTGGATCAGTAATTTTAAAAGTATTTATTTAGTCTTTTTTTTATGGGCCCAGTAATTCTCTAAGGGAGGTGTTTGGAGTCCATGCGAATCCTCTGGAATTGTGGGCACCATTTCTTCTGTGCCTGCATTTTCTGGGAGAGAAATTAGAGTGCTAGCAGTGTGATCCATCAGAAAAATTTACACACCACTAAGATTTACACATCTGATATACCTTAGTAAAATTTATATACAATTACTTTTTTGACTTTTTTTAAAAGTCTGAAAATCACTGCCGAGTTGAGGTCTGAGTCCAGCAACCACAAGAAATGAGTTCCAACAACAACCATGTGCCTAGAAGAGGACCCAGGGCCTCCAGCCCTGACCAGCACCTGCAGTGCAGCCTTGTGAGGCCCTGAGCAGAGGACCAGCTCACCTGTGCCTGCACCCAGCGAAATGTTTAAATTGTCAGTGTTTATTATGATTCCTTAGAACTCAGGCAGTGCCTAGTAGTTTCTCTTCATTTTCAACTTTCTCAAATCAAAGTCCAGTTGGCTCTCTGAATCAGGATGTTTTACCAAGCAAAGGAGAAAATAGAGGAATATGTGACAGCCAGGAAGCAGGAGATTCAGCACACATGAGTCGGAGGACATTCTCGTGGTTGTGAAAGGGGATCCCAGAGTGTCACTTTGCAACAAGCCCTGATCATGGCAAGATGCCAGCTTTTTGTAGATTCCTTCAGGAGAGGTGTTTTCAAGAAAAACAACAACACACAAATAAATATAGATTGCCTCACATGTTTGAGTGTATAACACAGTGATTCACATATTTCTTATGGAGAGTCTGGACATGAATTAGTGATAGGTACATTATAAAAAATTAAGCAATCAGCATATCATACCAATACCCCCAAGAAGCAGTGTTTTAACTCCCGGGGAAACCTAACTTATTCAGGAAAAAAAATGCTATTATGTTATTGTACATTATTTACCACATTTACATTTAAAGTCATATTAATAAAACACAAATAAATTACTTAAAAAAAAATCGCTGCCAAAGTAGTGATGGACATTGTTGTCTAGGATAACTCTCTTTCGTGCCTTCTTTCACTGTATATGAAATTTCTAATTCTTCTAAGAACAGTGAAGCTAGGTTTATAAAATACATGTTTTAAATATTAAAAAGTACATTACAACAGATAAATAATCTATAAGAGCTCAAATTCTATTTTATATTTAACCCAAGGATTAATCTTTAAGCTTTATTATTAGGTCATGAAATTGTGGCAATACTATACTAAAAATGCTTCCCTTAGAAATTAACTGGCAGGGTAACTCTCTAAATCTCTAGGTTGTTAACATTTTTTTAAAATAAATCTTTATTGTTCAGATTATTACAGGTGTTCCTCTTTCCCCTCCCCCCCATAGCTCCCCTCCACCTGATTCCTCACCCCCCCATGCCCTTACCCCCCACCACTGTCTTCATCCATAGTTGCAAGATTTTTGTCCATTCTCTTCCCGCACCCCTCAAAGCCCCTCCCCCCTGAGAATTGTCAGTCCACTCCCTTTCTATGTCCCTGATTCTGTTGTATTCACCAGTCCATTCTGTTCTTCAGATTTTTTATTCACTTGATTTTTAGATTCACTTGTTGGTAGGTATGTATTTGATGTCTTTTTGTTGTTCATAATTTTTACCTTTACCTTTTTTATTCTTCTTCCTCTTCTTAAAGAATACCCTTCAGCATTTCATGTAATCCTGGTTTGGTGGTGATGAACTCCTTTAGCTTTTTCTTGTCTGTGAAGCTCTTCGTCTGACCTTCAATTCTGAATGATAGCTTTGCTGGGTAGAGTAATCTTGGTTGTAGGTTCTTGCTATTCATCACTTTGAATATTTCTTGCCACTCCCATCTGGCATTTTGAGTCATGAATTCCTTAGAGGATCTTACTATACTATTGCTTGTGTCTCCTCCCCATTTCTGTTGTCTGTAGCATTGTGCCCTGCTTGTTTTCTTCATGGCACTTACCACAATTTGTAATTTTTTATTTATTGTTTACATGTTTATCTGTCTCCTGACAGGATTGTAAGCTCAACAAAGGTCAGAATCATATTTCTTTTAGTCACAGTGCTTAGAAAACATTTTGTTGAATGAATGAATGAATGAATGAATGAACAAACGAATGAATGAGTGAGTGAATGAATACTTATTGAATACCTTCTGCACATCAGGCACTACTTGAGACTCTGGGAATACAATGATACAAGAGAAGGACCCCCAGGAATTTGTTGGGGGAGGAAGAATAATATATATGAAAATAAATAATTAACAACATAATGACAAATTGTAATAATTGCTATGAAGGAAATATAATGTTGTGATGAAGATTAACTGAGGAGCTAGGGTGGTTGGAGAAGACTTTTCTGAGGTGGTGACATTTAAATGATAAAGAGGTGTCTACTTCATAGTATACTCTTGACAGTGTTCTTTTGTAAAGAACATTTTTCTCTGCATGAGTTTACCTGATTAATGCCAAATCATTTCTAGGACATAAAAAATAAAGGAAGTTCTACTTAGGACATTTCCCTTTTAGGATCAAAGGCCCGGGGAACTCTTGGAATATCTAGTAAACTCTTTTTCTTTGGAATTGTCAGACAGCTGCTGGGGAGAAAATATGAAAAATATAATTTTCAATGGAAACATGGCAATTGATATTTTAACTCGTATTTAAAATTGGCCTTAGTAATTGGTAGTGTCCTGCTTTCCCTTCTGGCACTTGCCTAGTTAATCGATGGTTTAGTGTACATTATTTAGCTTTGTTTAGTACTTATACTGAAAATTTTGTGAATTATATTTAAAAAGTAAGAAATTAAATTTTCTTATTTCTATTAGATTTAGATTATATAAGAAACATTTTTAGTGTTTTTTTCACATATATGCATGGATTGGTGTTAATTCTTAATGTTCTGCACTTTTGTTCTGACAGTGTCTTATTAATATAACAGTTTTTGAACTGATCCCTTTAGCACCTGTGAAACTGGAAAAACATCTGCACAGTGCTAGATCTGAGGAGGGAAGATTATATTACGATGGTGAATGGTATATACGTGGACAGACAATATGTATTGACAAAAAAGATGAATGTCCTACAAGGTAAAACGCCTTTATCATTTCAGTGTTTACAACATTGATAATAAATATTTGCTGCCTCCATAGTATATTCATAATTAGTTGCCTGTGGATCCTTTCTTTCTCTTAACATATGATTTGATTAACATGTGTGTACACCAGTGTTACTCTTTATATACAAGAGTTGCATAGTACATGAACACAAGCATTAGCACAAGTGGAAATCTTGGAATTATTTAGGTAGGTAAGGGATGCTATTTGTTAATTCTTATAGTAGATGACCTTTAAGTCAGAGAATTGTGAATTTGACAGTGTGCTTCCACATGTGTGGACCTATCAGTCCTCCCCTTTCTTCTTGGTGTGACAGTATTCTGGATAAGAAGAATTTGGATCAATTAAAGTAGGAAAGGAATGGAAAACTCATGAAAACTTTAAGAGCAACAGTAATTAATGTATAACTTGAAAACTGAAAATAGTCTTTTAAAGTACTTAATCTGTCTAGGCTTAAATAAAGTTTATATAATTACTTATATAGCCTTCTAAGTTTTATCTGGTTGTGGCTTTTGAAAAATATTAATACTAATTACTGCTTTAATTCCTTCAGTAGTTAAAGATATAATTCTCAGAGTAGTAACCATCTAACATTAAGAAAATATCTTTCTAGATTTCAGTGGTAAGTAAAGTATAGAACAGTGATGGGCAACCTTTTGAGCTTGGTGTGTCAAACTTCGCCAAAACACTGAGCATAACTCGGGTAGTGTGTCACTTTGAGGAAAAAACATTATTTCGCAAATGTTTGATCCTCAGGAGCAGCAAATGTTTCATCCTCGGCATGCGGCCGCCTCAGCGGCCGCGTGTCATCAGAAATGGCTACGCGTGTCAGTGCTGACACACGTGTCATAGGTTTGCCATCACTGGTATAGAATATTCAACTTGCATTTAGTATAGAATGTTCATTTTCCAGATACAGTGGTTTTAATTGGATTGTAATTTCATCTTTAAATTTTTAGGATACCAGGAGCATTATGTATAGAAATTTCTCTCAGAAGCTCATTAAGCTGATTACTAGGTTACTAGACGATACCCCTGGATTCTTGGCTTTCTCTTATTACTTTGGAAACATTTACTATTACTTAGTATAAATGTGGTTTAAAAGATGAAATAGCAGAGGAGACAAACAAAAATCTATTTTTAAAAGGATTTCTATATTGGGATGAGTAGTGTCCAAAAAAATCTGTACAATTACCACAGGGGCTCTACACTGGGAATTAGGGATTAGCATTTAAAAAGATTTTCTACAGCCAAGACTGATATGAATTGGAGGTGTAATACCATATAAGTAGTGGTTTTAGTTCCACTCTTTTTTTTTTTTTTTTGGGGGGGGGGTGTGGAGGGGTAAGGTGGGGATTGAATAGGAACAATGTATATTTATTTAATAGTTCTAATAATAAATCTCACCAACTATTAGAAAAAGAAAGAAAATGATCTATTAGGTGTTGCTAAATATGCTATTTTGACAAAATGACAGATGATTGTCAGTATTCTGGTAAAAGGCAATTAATTGTGTACCTGAATCTATTCTTGTCGTCCTGTTATTTTGATTTTATAGCTAGTACTTGGAAACGAGTAGAGGAAGAATATTGTGATTCATTCATTCATTCATTCCTTTTTTCCCCCCCCCAATCCTTTTTAGTGCCGTAATTACAACAATTAACCATGATGAAGTTTGGTTTAAGAGGCCTGATGGAAGCAAATCTAAGCTTTACATTTCACAGCTACAGAAAGGAAAATATTCAATTAAACATTCATAATCATGATTTAAGTGTTATCTAAATCTACCTTATTAGTGTTACCAAATGTGATGTGCCATGGGAGTAAAAATGTATTCAATGACTTCAATATTCTCGCTGAATCATGAGAGACTGTGTATTTGTAGGTAGTATTCTAAGTAGACCTCATATTGATATGTTATTAAAAGAGACAGAAAAAATGTTTAATTGTGATCATTACGTTTATTTACCTTTTCGGTCCAATGACCAATAGGTGTATATGGTAGGGGTTTCTTATTAAACGTTTTTATGCAGATCTGTGTTTAGTGAACTGTGTTGCTAAATGGCTAATTTTATCTGCATTTTAAAAATTTTCCATATCTTTGTCACTCATTATGTGTTTGTAAATAAGCATCATAAAACGTTTCCTATAAATGGTTTGTACTAGTATATTAGCGTTTAATCAGGATTGAAATTAATCATATTTATGTATGTATATATGGCATTATCAGCTTGTTTAGAACTGATGGCCTTACTTTACAATCTTTTTTACCCAAAATTAAGCTATTGGGTTTGACAGCTAAAAGGAGCACTTTTGTAGACTAGTAGCTTTCTTTCTCGTCTTCTTTGATTGTATGGTGGTGACCTATTTTTACAAATGATACTTAATGTTAATTAGTAAAATTAGTGTCAAGTAATAACATGCTTCTATGTGTATTTCTCGTGAGCCTTTAGAGAGCAGGTGTTTATGCTGCAGCATAAGTGGTGGACAGTAACTGACAGTATTGTGGTGCTTGCTGTGCATTCTGATCTTCAAAACAGATTTTTAGTAAGCATTTTCCAGAGGTAAAAGTAGTTCCTTTTACTAATTTTATTCCTAGGGCAAAATAGACAGGGATAATTGCCCTGAATTCTCAAATTAGAAATTTTATCTACACTTCTACTAAATTCTATACTTTAAGGGCACTGGGTGCAATTTAGAAAGTATTGGCCTCTCTTCTCTTAGCCACATTCAAAATTAATTTCTAAGCCTCAGGAACAGTACAAATAATCGAAACCCTCAATATGGCAGCACAGTTGGCTGTAGTGTATTTTAGGGTACAACCAAATCAAGTATTCCTGGTGGTCTTGTGCACTTTAATGTCTGTTATAGTGAGACTTAAGAGGATGAGGAAGAGATCTACTTATTAACACTTAGGGCAGGAATATCTGCATTATTCCGTTTGTTTTCTTACTATTTTACCTCTGCAAACAGCTTCCTGTGTGGATCACTACTTCACAGTTGCCAAATGTTAAAATATTTGACATCTGAAATTCATTATCAGTAAAGTTATGTACTTTGTTCTGTTTCTAATTAACTGTGGCAAATGTACATAATGTCGTAATCTGATAGTATTTGACAGTACTTATGTATACAATATTTCATAAGCATTTTTAATAAGATTTGTATTTTTAAATTTAGTATATAATAAAAAGATGTGTTTGAGTGTCATTTGTAGTGTCTTGAATTACTTGTGTATAAGTTCTTTATTATTTATAATCTGTCTACTTCTAAGAAGGATTTGAGCCATTTTACATTAATAGATACAGAGTGTTGAACAAATGTTTTTGCTTCCCTAAAGCACAATTCAACCTCTATTGGGGCATATTTAGACACATAAGGTAACTAATTTATACTTAATTTTAAAATATGCATGTGTTTTACTTTAATAAAAGCATACTGTATAAGTTCTGAAATTCTAAATAGAAAGTTTTGATATTAATTAATTAATTTATTAATTTTGAGAGTATGTTTATTAAAGCTAGGGACGGTGAAACAAAGGAAGGGCTTCGGGTAAAAGAAGCACAGAGCCTAGGCGGCGGTCTGCTCTGGTGTCTGGAAAGGTTAGAGGGGAGAACTAAGCCATGCTGGGGCTGCTTTTCGCCGACTGGGAATCGAGAGAAAAGGGGGCCTTGGAGACAGCTCCCGGGGGTTAGCTCGGGACTAGCTGGTGCTGCTTGTTGCTCTGCTGGTCGCAAGTCTCCTAGGGACCCTTAGGTTTGTTAGGAGAGAAAAGTAAAGATGCATGCCTGAGAGGAAAAAAAGGCATGGGCATGCTCCTGAGAGAGCCCAGGCTGGGCCTTTCTCTTGAGGGTTCTTATCTGTTTTCTAAAGGTAGGGATTGTAGAGGAGGTCTTAGACGAGGATCTCAATAAAATCTCATCAGCTTTATGCTGATGCACCAAAACGATATTCTCCTGACTTCATCCATCCTTGGGTGTGGTTGGCACAAAAGGCACTAATGGGATTTCTGCTACCTGTCTTCAGGAGTAGGATGATTTACACTTTTCCTCCCTCTGGTTGGGGAGGAGAAGTGTAAATCATTGACTCTCAAGTGTCTTTGGTTAGGGAAGATAGGATTTTGCAATTTACTAGATGGCTATAAACTGCTTGGCTGTTTAACTATCTGTCTCAGTTTCCCTATTCCACTTGTCCTGACTTACCTGTCTCATTACCTCCTCAGATACTTCACTGAAATATTTTAGAGATGATGAGGGAGGACAGTCTGGCTTCAGTAACTGTTTCCTGCTGATGAAGGTCATGGTCCCTGCCTGTATAGAGTATGGAAGTCTCTCCCTGCCTGATCTAAGGGCAACAAGGGGATGGGATCCAAGACTGGAACAGAGAAATTGTTAGCTGATTCTTCTAAAGCAGAGATGGGCCAGAAGCATCATCCCCTTGGTATGGAATTATTGCATCCTGGGGACTGATTATGAGACCTCCAAAACCAGGATTTGGGGCATGGGATGAAGCATCAATTCAGTTATTCCTTAGAGTTTTATACATCTTGTCCAGTTTAAAGGTATGATTTGAAAGTTTATTTTTAGAAATCTGTAATTTAGAATAAGTCAGAGTTCTTCCCATGGCTTTTTCTAAATACATAACACATCTGCAAATGCATCAGAGTAAGGCAATGACTGTTTCTAAATGACAAAAACTTAAAATGACATGGTTATAAAATACAGGAAAACTCTTGTCTTCTAATAGAGTGAAAAAAGAACCAATTTCCAACTCTGTATTAACTTACTTTTGATGTTTAAATTCATTGACCTAATTAAATTCATTATTCAGCTTAACCATATAACTCTCCCTCAAGATTTCTCTTCACAAACCTACAGCTTTCACAAACCTTCTATAAAGGGAGTTTTTATTTTAAAAACTGACTATGATTTAACATACTTACTTTCAAAACTTTAATATTTATATATACCTATTTCATAATATTGATACTGATTTGGGTAAGCTTATGCTCATCTAAGACTATAGAATATATATATACTAGAGGCCCAGTGCACGAAATTCATGCACTAGAGGGGGAGGGTGTCCCTCAGCCCAACCTGCACGCTCTCCAATCTGGGACACCTCGGGGGATGTCCGACTGCCTGTTTAGGCCCGATCCCTAAACAGGCAGTCGGACATCCCTTTCACAATCCAGGACTGCTGGCTCCCAACTGCTCACCTGCCTGCCTGATTGCCCCTAACCACTTCTGCCTGCCAGCCTGATCACCCCCTAACCACTCCCCTGCCAGCCTGATCGATGCCTCACTGCTCCCCTGCCAGCCCGATTGTCCCCAACTGCCCTCCCCTGACAACCCGGTCACTCCCAAATGCCCTCCCCTGCATATTCCCTTTTTATTAGATAGGGTTTTTTCTTTAACATATTGGACAGACCTAACTGGTTTGGCTAGGTGTATGGAGCATTGGCCTGCAGACTCAAGGGTCCCAGGTTTGATTCCGGTCAAGGGCATGTACCTTGGTTGGGGGCACATACCCAGTGGGGAGTGTGCAGGAGGCAGCTGATCGATGTTTCTCTCTCATAGACATTTCTAGCTCTCTATCCCTTTCCCTTCCTCTCTGTAAAAAAATCGATAAAATGTATTTTTTTTAAAAAAAGAAACATTTAAGATTCCTCCATATCTGCCTGGCTGGTGTGACTCAGTGGTTGAGACCCCAGGCTGCCGCCGCTGGCAGGGGATCATGCCATGGGGGTGCGCGCCCCTTCCAGGCTGAAACCCCAGCCCAGGCTGCCGAAGCTGGCAGGGGATCGGGCTGTGGGGAGTGAATTTGTTTTTGTTTTTTGTAAAGGGTCAGGAGGGCCTCTGGGCAGCATTCCTCCAGGCCGCTTACTCTGCAGGCTCTCAGCGGCAGCCCTCCCTGAGACTGGGGGACTCCGGCGGGGCTGAGAGGACTGGGCGCTGCCATCTTGTGGCTATGGGTGCCGCCATTTTTGTTGTGGAGTGATGGTTAATTTGCATATTACTCTTTTATTAGATAGAGTATATATATTTTTAAATATATTTTATTGATTTTTTTTTACAGAGAGGAAGGGAGAGGGATAGAGAGTTAGAAACATCCATCAGCTGCCTCCTGCACACCTCCCACTGGGAATGTGCCCGCAACCAAGGTACATGCCCTTGACTGGAATC
Organism: Eptesicus fuscus; assembly: GCF_027574615.1. NCBI lineage: Eukaryota > Metazoa > Chordata > Mammalia > Chiroptera > Vespertilionidae > Eptesicus > Eptesicus fuscus. Next base: position 89,169,603 of record NC_072477.1, read on the forward strand.
GAACCTGGGACCCTTCAGTCCACAGGCCAACGCTCTATCCACTGAGCCAAACTGGTTAGGGCTATAATGTATTTTGTTATTGGCAGTTTGCTGTTAGACTTCTAGTGAAAAGGTCTAGTGGAATTGTTAGAATCTGTAAAGTGTGATGTAGCTGCTGTTGCTGCTATTATGTTTAGATCAGCCTCTGTCTTAGGATCAATTTAAGGGCCTTTCCTGTCACAGCTCCCAGTATTTTATGTTCAGTTCACCCCTTCCTACAATCTCTCATTTAAAAATCTAATCACAGCTAATCCAATTTATTGCTAATAATTATTAACAAACAGCATTGGTATACTCATTGTGTCCCTTTTCTCACTGTTCATTTTGGTAGGCTGGGCACTAAGTACTTTTTATTGCAGCCTCCCTCATATAAAAGTTGTTCTGAGATACATATTGTTACTCAGAACTCAAATACCACTGACAGAGCCGTGTACATACATCTCATTGATAGTTACTTAAAAAGAAGAACAGCCGAAACCGGTTTGGCTCAGTGGATGGAGCGTCGGCCTGTGGACTCAAGGGTCCCAGGTTCGATTCCGGTCGGGGGCATGTGCCTTGGTTGCGGGCACATCCCCAGGTGGGGGTGTGCAGGAGGCGGCTGATCGATGTTTCTCTCTCATCGATGTTTCTAGCTCTCTATCCCTCTCTCTTCCTCTCTGTAAAAAAATCAATTAAAAAAAAAAAAAGAAGACCAGGGATGTTGGCTGTTATTTCTAAGATTTTCTCTTTGGACCCAGTAAGTCCTATAGACTAAAATGGAACTAAGATGAAGTTATAAGGTAAGGAAAATGGATGGTAGGATAAATGAATATAGTAGTTAGGATTTATGTAGTCTCTTGCCAAATTGGAATGTAAACTATTTTAATTGCTGAAGATAAGGAAATCTAAAATATTTTTAAAGAATACAAAAGCTCAGAATCGGGGGAGAGAAAATGCATGTTCCTTATATTGTCTTTATGAATGAACTACAAGGATTGTGGCTCTTGTGTCAAGTGGAATTCCCTGAGGCAGTTTCCCCTGTTGTTCACTGTGGCCCAGAGTCTTGCCCTTTACTTCACAGGCCCAGAAACTTGAACTTTATATGTATGTCCTGTTGTGGGCTGAATTGTGTCTCCACATTCATATGTGAAAGCCATCACCCTCGGTACCTTACAATGTGACTGTATTTGGCGATAGTACCTTTAGAGATGTGATTAAGTTAACGTGAAGCTGTTAGGTTGGGGCCTAATCCAATCTGACTAATGTCCTTATAAAGAAGAGGAAATTTGGACACCAGAGGAAAGACCAGGCGAGGACACAGCAGGAAGGCAACTATCCGAAAGCCACGGGAGAGGCCTCAGAAGACACAAAGCTTTGGACACCTTGATTCTGGACTGGTAGCCTCCAACTGTGAGAAAATAAGTTCTGTGGGTTAGGCCATCCCGTTATGGCAGCCCCAGCAGACTAATACGTGCCCCAAGGTGACAGCTCTGGGGAAGTTAGACCAACTCACGGGATTGAAATGACAGCTGAGTGTCCACTTAGTAATTTACGTTGGGAAGTATAACTGAGAAGGAGAACACTCTTCAGGTTGCTATTTGGCACATTCCTTCCTTCTAGGAAAATCATTGTGAAAGCAGACTTGTCACCAGAAGAAGATTTCTTTATTTTGGAGAAACCAGTAGTCAGTCACCTGTCCTCTGGTGAGGGTACCCCCTTCCTGGTATTGTGCTGGACACACTGCTATACTCTTAATGTTCACTTTGTTTTTTCCTAGTGGCCTATTGATTGAGCTCTCTCCTCTGTTAAGGTGCTGTGCAGGCCTGGCCCACAGCCCTCTCTAACTTCTTTCTAAACCATTTGCTTTGCTATTCTAGCCAATGTATTGACCAGTGTGGCCCCTGACTCATGGGCAGCCAGTGATAATAATACTTACAATTTGAGTGTTTGCCATGTGCCAAGAACCGTATCTATATATATAAAAGCCTAATAAATCAAATGACCGAACAACCAGTTGACAAATCGCTATGATGTGCACTGACCACCGGGGACAGATGCTCAATGCACAGGATCGGGCTTCCTCCTGTCTGGATCGGGCCTGCAGGGATTGGGCCTGTGGGGATTGGGCTCCCTCCTGTCTGGATCAGGCCTGCAGGGATTGGGATTGGGCCTGTGGGGATCAGGCCTGTGGGGATCGGTCTGAAACTGGCTATCAGATATCCCCCGAGGGATCCCAGATTGTGAGAGGACGCAGGCCAGGCCAAGGGACTCCACCAATACACAAATCTGTGCACCGGGCCTCTCGTTTAATGTATAAATGAAAAGTCATTTAATATTGTTCATATTTAAAACAATGAACACAAATGTAAGAATTCTGATGTGATTACTCTTTATAAATTTACTAGAGGCCTGGTGCACAAAATTCATGCACGGGGGTGTGTGTCCCTCAGCCCAAACTGCACCCTCTCCAATCTGGGACCCCTCAAGGGATGTCCGACTGCATCCCTCTCACAATCCAGGACTGCTGGCTCCCTACTGCTCACCTACCTGCCTTCCTGATTGCCCCTAACCGCTTCTGCCTGCCAGCCTGATCACCCCCTAACCACTCCCCTGCCAGCCTGATTGATGCCTAACTGCTCCCTGCCATCCTGTTTGCCCCTAACTGCTCTCCCCTGCAGACCTGGGTCCCCCCCAACTGCCCTTCCTGCAGGCTTGGTCGCCCCCAACTTCCCTCCTCTGCTCTCCCCTGCAGGCTTGATCGCCCCCAACTGCCCTCCCCTGCTGGCCATCTTGTGGCAGCCATCTTTGACCATATGGGGGCAGCCACCTTGTGTGTTGGAGTGATGGTCAATTTGCATATTACTCTTTTATTAGATAGGATTAGATAGGATCATATACTAGACGCCTGGTGCACGAATTTGTGCATGGGAGGGGTCCCTCGGCCTGGCCAGCGATTGAGGCCTATCGGGGAGATGGCTGGCCAGGGGGAGGGAGCCTGGGAGGTTGGCCAGCTGGCCCCCCAATTGGTGCCTATCGGGGCCAGCCGGCCAGGGGGAGGGGCTGCGGGAGGTTGGCTGTGGGAGCGCACTGACCACCAGGGGCAGCTCCTGTGTTGAGCGTCTGCCTCCTGTTGGTCAGTGCATGTCATAGCGACTGGCCGACCAGTTGTTCCCGTCGTTCTGGTCGTTCAGTTGTAATAGCCACTTAGGCTTTTATATATATAGATTAGGACTTTCTGGTCATAATGTTTTTCTGAAGGTATGAGAGGCAAAAATCCTGTGGCAGGATTTATATATTGAGAGTGCTAAAGCTGAGTTGATTATCTCAAGTTGCTAATCTTTCTGAAAAAATGTGTTATATCTATCTACTTATCTATCTAAAAAGCAACTATAAGTATAAAATTTCTTTGTTCCTGTACTTGAAGTTAAATGTATTCTTTTAAAAGACACATTTTGTTATTAAAGGAAGATCAAGGGGATAAGTTATGCAATAACAGTGTTTAAAATTTTTTTTCTTTTTCTGTATCTAATATTGGTTTGAGGTGGGTGACCTTGTCAGGAGTCTGTTGCATTCTCTTGAAGAGAGAAGTGCCACATGGTATAGCATTTCACCTCTGCTAGTCAAGATGATAGTTTCTGTTAAACTGCTTAGGAGACCAGGCCTTTAAGCAGAGGCTACACTACATCTACTAGTAGAGGGACGTTGAAAAAAATACCGTATTTCATTTATTAGTATTTAAATAAATACATTTATTAGTGAAAGAATTTCAAAAAGGCATTGTTAATGGCAAAGATAGTACTTCCACTTGTTTGATGATGAATTTATGATTTCCTTATACTTAAGTACATCGATGGGTAATTGCTCTTATTATAGCAAAGTTATTTTTTAAAAATATGTTTTTATTGATTTTAGAGAGAGAGGGGAGAGATATAGGAACATTGATGAGAGAGAAACATCCCGGGCGTGTGCTCTGACTGGGAATTGAACTGTGATCTCCTGGTTCATAGGTCAGTGCTCAATCACTGAGCCACACTGGCCAGGCAAAACTTTTTTTTTTATAAGACTTCAGACACTGTATCAATTACTGACTACAGCAGTTTTTTATTTGTCCATGGTATTAAGTTATATTTTATCAATGTACTTCTATAGTATGTTTATATTATAACATTATCCACTACACCACTTTGATTGGCCAGGGCAACCTCATTCTTTCTAAGGACTGTGTGGTATTCATTTTTATGGAATAGCCACATGTAATTCCATGGTATGCAATATCAGCCCAACATTGATGGAATATTTAGGTTCCTTTTCTCTCTCCTTTCTTCCCTCCTTCTCTTTCTTCTTATCACACAAGGCTGAAGTGAATACTCTTGTATATACCATATTTTCCGGCGTATAGGACGACTGGGCATATAGAAGATTTTCCTGGGTTAAAAAGTCGTCTTATACGCCGGAAAATACGGTACATCTTTGACCATTGGAAAGAACATATTTGTGGCATAAACTTCAAGAATTGCTTGATCAAATGGTAGGGGAATTTTATATTTTATTAGATATTGCCAAATCTTCCTGCAAATAAATTGTACCACTAGCAGTAACTGAGGACGCCTATTTTTTCCTTATCATCAGAAAAGATGATTCTGATCATTAATTTTCAGGATAATTTTTTTACCTTCTCTTTAATTGTTTGTTTTGCTTCAGGCTGCATGCTAAGTCCTCACCCAAATCCTTTGAGAAGTTTTCACTCACTTCTTTGATGTCAGCTACCACCTGTGGCCTGACAGTTGCAAATCTAAATCTCTACTCTCATCCCAGTTACATATTTCAGGTTGTCTGCTCAGCATTTCCATCTGTTCCTCATACTTTTAAAAATTAACACACAAAACCAAAGATTAGCTCTTCTTTATATCTCTCCCCCACCCCCACATGTACTCCTCCTTTGTTCCCACCCTTGATTCATACTACCATCCCTCCAAACTCAGACCTTGGAGAGGCTGTGGCAGGTGGTTAAATTCCTGGACCTCGTGGACTTTGGAGCAAGACTAACTGGGTAGGAACTCTGCCACTTATCTGCTGTATGACCTTGGGAAATTTCTTAACCTTTGTGTGCATCACTATCCCCATCTGAGAATGGAAAGAATAATACTTAGTACTTCATAAGGCTGTGGTGAGGAATTGATATATGCCATGTGCTTAGCACCGTGCCTGTTACATGGTAAGTCCTATGTAAGGGCTATTTATGTATTTTGACTCCTCACATCTATTTAATTACCAAGTCCTATAGATTTTAACTCTGTAATCAAACTTTTTTCTCCAGTCCTACTGATGCTGCCTAGTTCAAGCCTCTAGTACAGGGGTCCTCAAACTTTTTAAACAGGGGGCCAGTTCACTGTCCCTCAGACCGTTGGAGGGCCGGACTATAGTTTAAAAAAAAAAAACTATGAACAAATTCCTATGCACACTGCACATATCTCTTTGCTTCTTACCTTTTCCCTCTATAGCAAATGTTATATTTCTAAAACCCAGAACTGATGTGTTTTTTTTTAACTTCCTGCCGGACTTCAATTCTTTCACTTACCCAGCACTCCAGTTCCACTTTTTCCAGGAAATACTTTTCCCAACCACGTGGTTCCAATGGGAGCATCCATTTCTCTCTTGCTCCACCAATCTTGGTTATAGTTGTTTAGACTAGGTGGGCATGAAACTCAGCTGTCCCAGGGAGAAACCTTCCCTGGGATCTTTCCAGCTATAGCTGTGGAAAGATAGCCAGTCTCCCTTTCATGTTGAAACTGGGAAGGCAAGAACGTTTGGGAATTATAGGCAAGTAAGTTTCCTGCCCTGTGGAGTAAGATGACACAGAGAGCTGAAGAGAAGAGAGATGGATAGGTAGTTTCTTGAAATTGAACTCCTGCTTCCAGCTGACTCATAGTCCATCTGTATACCAATCTTCCTCATGTGACATGAGATGTTCTAGTAAATTACTCCTTTTCTAATTTTTTATTGAATTTATGGGGTGACATTGATTCACAACATCATACAGGTTTCAAGTCCCCCTTTTCTACTTTTTAAAATCTGGGTTTCTGACTCTTGCAACATTTATTAGGGACACAGGACTTCATATTCTGTTGATTTCCATCTTAAAAATCATAATAAACTTTTACAATCGCATCATACATTCAAGGAATGAAAAATAAAGGTACTGGTAGAATTGTAGCTGTACATGTAAAAAGGAGAGAAGCAGTCCCTGACAACTAGGAACCGCCTGGCACTCGCTGCTTGTCCTCATGTTCTCCTGTTGAACATAAACAACCTCATAAAACAGCAGCATCAAACAAGGCTGCTCTGTGGCTGTGTTGGGAGTGAGACAAAAAAGAAGACCCTTCCCCCTCATAATCTTGCCTAAGTGTAGATAAACAAGGCCAGTCTACAAAGCACAAGAATACTCGACCTCCCCCTTTTTTGACTAATATGAATGACTGCTGCTTCTTTACCAATACATTCCCTTTGCCTTGTCAATAAGATTTATTAAGATACCTAATCATGGAATTGTCCCCACTTCCTGACAGTAATCTATCCAGAGCAAAGCCCTACTTCCTTGAGCACAACCCAAAACCTCCCACTACAAGCCCAAATCCTGTAAGTCCTTTCTAGCACCTTCTTTCTCAGATACCCCGAGTTTCCATGGTGTGTGTTCTCTGTCTGCAATGCGCAGGAGCCCAACTTGCTCAACTGTACGTGCGTTCCTGGTGGTCTTTGGCTGGAAGGCATTGATTCATGGAGCATTTAAACAGTTTTGCTTGAAGAGTTTTCCATTAGATTTGGACTAAAGTTACTTAAGCATATTCTGGACAGTTTTCTGGGAGCTTCCAGTATGTAATCTTCTATAATAATAAAAGCGTAATATGCAAATCAACCAAACGGCTGAACAGCAGAACAACCGTCCGGACGCCCTTCCGGACGAAGCCAGGGCTGCGAGGGCCAAGGCAGCAGGGGCTGTGAGGGCCTACTCTTGCACGAATTTCGTTACAGTTATAACGAGAGGCCCAATGCACAAAAGTTCGTGCAAGAGTAGGCCTTCCTTCTCCTGGCTGCCGGCACCAGCTTCCCTCCGGCACCTGAGACCCTGGCTGGCTTCCCTCGGGCCGCCCTCTGGCACCCGGGACCTGGGCTGGCTTCCCTTTAGCCCCGGCTTTGTCAGAAAGGATGTCCAGAAGGACATCTGGTCTAATTAGCATATTACCCTTTTATTATTATAGATGATGGATAAAACACACAGTAGGCTTTGATTTTCAGTCATGTTATAGAAAAATCATAAAAGACAAAGTCCAAGTATTTCATGAAAGACATTTGTATCGCAATCTTAGTACTTTGCTCTCCAAACCAGAAAATAATGTGTTTCTGATACATTAAGCACAGGCTGTCTCCTGGAAATGTAAAAGCTGTAGTACCACTGTATTTTGATTAAAACCTGAAGGTGGCAGTAAATTCCTACAAGACTTAGATGCTTAGTTTAGAATTTGTATTTTTCCTTCTGTTTATTCAAAATCGTATAGTGAGACTGTAGTTCCATTTAATTGAAATGTGTACTAATTAAGAGATGCTTAGGAAGAAGATAAAATTCTAAACAAGGATTATATTGTTATTACTATTTACTGACTGCAAAGAACTCACCATGTAAAAGGCTTAGGAACATTGCAACATATACGTATGCTATAGCGTTAATATAGAAACAGAGTATGTAATTAAATAAAAAGAAACTTTTAATACAAGTCAAAGTGCTATAGCATTAAGTAGACAGTTTATATTTGTCTATTGAATTTATAACCCTGTTGTAGGCTTTTGTCCCTCACTTCCCCAATTTTATCCTCAAAATTTTATTTTACTTTTTATCCTCAACATTTTAAAAAGATTCTTGTATAGTTGTGTTTTTACCCAATAATCTACTTAAAATCAATAGAATCTCTACATTATTAATCAGGAATATCTTAAGTGATAATTATAATACAAATAGCAAGTCAATAAATACTAATTCATATTGGAGAGCGAATTAGTCTATTGATCTGTTAACGAAAAAACCATTGAAACCTGTAAAGAATTTTAGTGAGTTTATTTGAGCCGAAATGTCGACATATGCCGGGAAGCAGAACCTCAATGAATTGAGATAATGCTCCGGAGAATGCAGGGTTACATCTATATTTATACCTTGAAATCAAAGAAAAGGGACGTAGGTGAGTTACATGAAATCCATTGGTGACAGATTAGGGAGGTGGGACAAAACAAAGCGGGGAAACCTCTGGGATTGGGTGAAAAGTGAAATGATGGACATGTGCTTCTCTTACAGAGATAGATACAGGATACTTTAACGTAATTAACAGTTGACAATTAACTTGATAACAATAACAATGAAGGAATGTCCCGGTGCCATTTGTTGTGCCCTGAGGGGTCCGGGGTAAAAAGGAAGTTACAAGTTACCCAGACATCTCACAGACATCTCACAGATATGTTATCTTAGAGGCAAAAAGGCAAATGGGCTCAGTAAAGATCTAAGTTGACCTTTGTCAGGGAAGATATCGGCCTAGGACATGACTGCCCACTATAACCTGTTTGTAGTTAAATATTTAATTTTCAAACCATCCTTTGTGGTTATTTCAGGTCTCTGAGTTTGCAAGACTGCCACATAGGCCTCCCCTGAGCTTGTCAGGTTAGCATGTGGCTCCTTCCGTTCACACATTCCCCTTTTGGTCATAAATCAATCCAAAGGATGCATTGATGACCAACCTTTTGGTTGGATAATGGAGTCCCACGGTGCTAGGAAGGCTCATTCCTAGGATGTCTCAGTGTCAGCATGCCTCGCTGAACAGGTGGACCACTGGGGATGGGGCAAGACCATAACCTTAGATGGCATTTAAGGTCGAATTACATATATATTTTAAAAAGGCAGGTAAATGGGAGGCAGTCAGATCCTATATGTCCTTGTTAAAAGTATTCTGGATCATTTCTAATTTTGAGCCACCATGATCCGAGTCTTTTTGCTGTTTGTCTTACATTCTGCTTTTCTGCATCTAATATAACATTTACATATCATGAACAAAAGTAACAATAGTAAACCAATAACACTGATTAGGAACAGAAAATGTCTAATACTAGACAAGGAAAAGTCTAAGGGGAACAAGCATCACAGCCAACTGAAAAACCCTTTACATGTATTATCATAATTTTTATTAAGCTAATTATATGTTTTCCTCCTTCATCCACTGTCATTCGTACCTTATGATATGTTTGGCCAAATGAATTAAGACTCCACTATTTCATTATCTAGAAGCTCTAATTTTCTTCTGGCCAATTAGTTCCCATAAAAATGGCCTCATGGGGAGGAGTTCAATTTCCCAATACATTGGTTTTTCAGTATCAATATTATCATAGGTTTTATGAACCTCAGGCAAAGTTATTTTGCCTATAATTTCAGTATTACACCATATTCCAGTATTATTTAAAGTAAACGTGGTGTTATTACAGTAAAAATCAGTTATTATAACAGAAGAGTTTTTTAACCCTTCCCAGCAAAACGCCCCTTTCCCATATACCATATGTTGTTATTCATGGGGGTAGATACAATAGGCCAGGACTGGGTGAATTCAGTATTCCCTATGGATTGAGGGCATAACCATTCACCTTTCTAATTTTCACTGACAGTGAGATGGGTTCACATTGTTTATTATTTTTAAATATGGCCCATAAACTTCCCATTGGAAGTATTCTAGTATTATAGAGGATAGTCCTTACGCCAGCCAGTTGAACTACTGGGAATTTTAAGCTTAGGATTTAACTCACACCTGGGCTTTTAAAAACACAATATCGTAGATCACATTTCCCATTTAAATTTTTTCCAAATTCCTGGGGAACCATATGAGTCCCATTAAGTGTCTGGCCTGGGCTTCTGCAGCCATTATAGTTGGCCATTGTTGCATAGCCACTTCAGATTCTTTGCATTAACATAGACAATAGGCCCTGTTGAGTTAGGGCACAGGCACGTTCCCATTGTTGGGTTTGTGCATAAGTTTTTAGAGTCTGTTCTATCCATGAAACTAAGGCTTTATTGTCTTTCCATGCTGCTTCCCCCTGTTTTTCCTTCTTCCGGAAACAGCATTCCCTCTAGATGACCTATTTGAGATAAGAATCCTTTTCTAATGAATGATGTTCTTCATTAGCTGCAAGTTCAGCTTGTCCCAGGATACCAAGGCCAGCCCCTACTCCTCCAAGTATTCCCCTTTTGCTTCTTTTAGGGAGACCAATGTTGTTGGATCCACCAGAAATATTGTTGCCATTGGGTAGCTATGACTTGGGAGCAGTTAGGGTATACTGAGTGGAGCCAAAAATGTTGAGTTTCCCATGCCATAGTTAAATGAGTGAAGGAGACTCCCAAATGGGCTAGAGTTTGAGTATTTATAGGGCTCCTCAAACATCCAGGACACAAGGACGGTGAGGTAATTATAAACATATCTACCCACCAAATGATGTCAATAATTTCTGAAATGGGGACCCATTGATTTCTTTCTTATTTCACAGACATCCAGCCATAAGAGCATGGCTGGTGAGTCTGAGGACATGATATGCTATGACAGATAGCACAGGCTGCTGCAAGCCTTTGGCCATCATATCCAGGTGTTTTTCTTAGTTATTTATCACCCATCTCTATAGCCATACAATATTCATCCAGATTACATCCATATACAATTCTACCAGTGGAATTATCAGGGAGATATTCTTGGAGGTATTTGCCTAAGGTGGGTCCTTTATAATAGATAGAGCCAGAAAACAACAACAACCACCAAAGCTTATATTGATGGTAGGAGAAGACCAATGTATGGCTAATAAGGCATTAATTTCACGATCATACCTGATAATCAGAACATCATTGTATACTAGGTGGGAAAGATTAGCAGGTATTTAGGTTAAATTTTCATATCTAATAAAGGAAGAGGTCTGGGGAGGCAGATATTGTTTCCACTAGGGAACCATAAGGATAATAATAATATGAAAATCATTTTATATACATTCAATCAATAACAATCAGTTGATATAAAACAAGGTTCAAGCAGTATCAGTTTGTGATCATACAGGCCTTGTTGATGTCATCTTGGGATAGCTGTCTGCCTCCGTGGTCGGCGACTTCTCATCCTCGAAAGGTCCCAGCTGTTCCTTGTCCTTGAAAAGTCTTTGATCTCCACTGCAGACGGAGATGGGGTCAGAGATGGGAGTAGACGTCCATTCATAGTCAAATGCCTTTTTTAAATGAGAAATGTGAATCCATGAGCTACCTCCTTTAAGTTTAGTTGCACATGGGTTAGTTAGTAATACCTGGTAAGGTCCCCTTCAATGAGGTTGGAGAGTCTTTTATTTGGTGTCTTTTCCAAGACAGCAAATCTGGTTGTAAGCCATGATCTTTGAACCCTTCGTCTCCCGGGAGCGCACTGTGAAATGAATCTGTTACCAATTTGTTAGTTCCTACAATGCAGAATGTCTGCTCTTTACTTTTCCCTATATTCAGGAAACAAAAGATTTAAGTGTCAACAATATTTTAAATAGAATCATAAGAATAATTATCCTCAATTCATTTAGTCCCATAGTTGTTTTTGTTTATTTATTCCTTGAAGTTCTATAAATCTTCATCCAGTTCAAAATATGACCTGCTTAGAAGCCTGCAAGTTAGAGTAAATCCGAGTCCTTTTCATGGATTTTTCTAGACATATATACCTACAAATGCATCAGAATAAAGCAGTCCACAAATGACAAAAATTTAAAAGTAGCATGGTTATAGATTTGATAAAAACCTTGCTTTTCTATAAAATATAACATTCCAAGACAACAACTTCTTGGTAAGTAATAATCCCTGTAAAATGACATAGAGAATAATATAAAATTTGTATACCTTTAGATTCAATTATAACTTTAACATATAAAGAATAATATGCAAGATTTTAAAATGAGGCACAAGGCTTATTGCAAGCAGTGTATTGAGCATTGAAAATAACACATAAACTCCCAATATGTGAAACGCAAATTCCCAGAGTATCACTGGCAGACGCCCCCACAGGGAATCATGACTCTTGGCTTGCCGGTGTCCCTGACTGGACACATGCTACCCTCCTAAAGTTTCCTGTTTGAACTTGGCTCTGAGAATCTTTGCAAGTTTCTTTCTGAAGCAGAGTGCCTTAGCAACGCACGTGACCTGTCCTTGCTCTTGATTGGAGCTCAGGCACACAGTCTTTCCTGATTGGCTAATTCAAAGGGAGGGGTTGGCCCTTGCTCTTTCAAGGGAAGCATCAAGCCATGCGGCCAACATGGCGGCTGCCAAGTCACAGTCCAAAATGGAGGCTGTCTAAACTATTCTTAGACAGAAAAGATGATTTGTTTATTCTCACAACAAAGGAAAGAGCAAACCGAAATCCCTAAGAGATAGACAGCCACAATTATATTTCAGACAAACAGACAGAAATCTCACTAGCTGTTTTTGGAAGCTGAACCCTGAGAGGGAGAGCAAGAAGAGCCCCCAAGATTAAGAATTCTTGGCAGCTGCTGGGACATTCTTGCAATCTCTCTCACGCTTTCAACCCCACCACACACAACTAGGCTTCCCCGAAGTGGGACTTGCCTTTTCTTTCAACAAATTAAACAACAACAGAGACACAAAAACATCAACACTGTTATACAGGCGCGCAGAAAACACACTAAGAATTTACACCAGAGAATGTCTAGCATTAAAATTACCAAAGCAGTGTCTTTGTCCCTGGTTTGGGAACTGCCCCTCTCTAGAATTTCAGTCCACTCCCAAAGGACTATTCAAAAATGGCTGTAGACATTTGTTAACTTCAGAACAGTTCTGAGACAGTCCCTGAAAATCTTTTTTATTAATTTCCATCGATAGGAAGAAAAAAAATTTTTTTCTTAGAAGCTTCTAGTTTCCAAATCAAGATACGCTTCCCATATACTCATTCACTTTAATTTCAGAGCCGGCATTTTTTTTCTGCATGCAAAATATTAACAAAGGTACCCCAAACAAACTGCATTTTTTTCTTTCTGGCCATTCCTCAGTTAATATGTTCTAGTTAAATTTTCTCATTTCTGTTAAGTACTTGCAAGTAAAGGCTTCTTATCAGGAGTATTAAATGAGGGCTGGGGTCTTGGGAGCTTCTAGCCTTGGAGGCATAATTTCCCATGTTAATTTTTTATTTTTTTGGATATCTGTAGTCTGAGCAAACTTTAGATATGTTATGTAGTAGGTCAAATGTGGCCTCAGTTTCTCTCCCGGCTGTCTAAAACCACAAAAAGTTTTTGGGGCCCGGGCAGACCAAGCCTTTATGGTGGCCCCCTAGAAAAGCCATTTAGTTAATTACAGTCGGAACTTCCAGACGGGGCTCCTGCATTTCTGACACTTCCACAAAATTCTTAGTCACCTAAGAACACCTCAGAATCAGACTATTCTTTAAAAATAAAAAAGTGTTGCCCCTTTATCTTCGGAGCTGAATGAGTTCAGCTCATTTATACGGCGAAGGTTATTTTTGCTCAGACTCTCAGCAATTCCAATTGAAAAGCCAAAATCAAAACCAGCCACCCATTTTTCCTCCAGTCCTGCCTAAGCCTAGGTTCTGCCAACCCTTAACCTGGGGTTTTGTCAACCCTGGTTCCACCTCGAGGATTTTAAAACACAGCTCAAATAAAGTCAGAGACCCTCTACCAAAACAAGGGGACGGTCCTGGATCCAAGAGAAAAACTCACCCACGTTCACCCAATGGGCGGAGAACCGGTGGGCTCAACGGGCCCTTTGCTGGATCCTAGCTCCAAGTCCAAGTCCAAAGGATGATCCCGGGTGAGTTTTCTTTGGAATCCTGCCACGACTACGCCAAAATGTTAACGAAAAAACCATTGAAACCTGTAAAGAATTTTAGTGAGTTTATTTGAGCCGAAATGTCGACATATGCCGGGAAGCAGAACCTCAATGAATTGAGATAATGCTCCGGAGAATGCAGGGTTACATCTATATTTATACCTTGAAATCAAAGAAAAGGGACGTAGGTGAGTTACATGAAATCCATTGGCGACAGATTAGGGAGGTGGGACAAAACAAAGCGGGGAAACCTCTGGGATTGGGTGAACAGTGAAATGATGGACATGTGCTTCTCTTACCGAGATAGATACAGGATACTTTAACGTAATTAACAGTTGACTATTAAGTAGATTATTTCATAGTTCCTTCTATAAGGAGCTAAACATTGTTATTGGTACATTGAATTATACCAAAAATTAAAGTGAGGTATAGTGACCTCAATATATAGGCACAAAATTATTAGAGCTTTGAAAATTAGAAAGTATATAATTTCTATAATATTTCTAGATACAGTTAAGATAAACAGGTACTGCCTGGACAGCATGGCTCAGTGGTTGAGCGTCGACCTGTGAACCAGGAGATCATGTTTCTATTCCTGGTCAGGGCACATGCCCAGGTTGTGGGCTCGATCCCCAGTGTGGGATGTGCAGGAGGCAGCCAATCAATGATTCTCTGTCATCATTGATGTATCTCTCCCTCTCTGAAATCAATAAAAATATATTTAAAAAAATAAACAGGTACTGTATGTAAATACACTAAGTTAATTTTGTTGAGCTAAATAAATGATGCTGGTATTTTAAATATCTTCCTATGATGATGCTGAATAATTATCAGTTTAGAAATTAATATAGCTGATATGAATTTTCAAGATGTTATTTGTCCCGCCACTTAATTACATTTAATTCAATTTTTAAGGTTGTATTATAGTAATAAACTATTAATCACAATAAATGCAAATTTAATGTTCATAATTCCATATAATTTAATTTTTATTCTTTTTATGACCATTTTTCTTAGTTAGAAATTTTACATAAAGACTGAAAGAAGATAGTCATGGGTTTGTTTGATTTTGACCAAGGAATAATGTTAGAAGCATAGACATATGACATATTTATTCCAGAAATATTGATACCTGTTCATAATAAAATATTTCTAAAAATGTTATTTTTAATATAAAAATATTCTCAATAATTGTAAATAATGAATCCATTTCATTTTCAAATAATGTTTAGATTTGTTTGTAATAGTTGAAAACTTTCTTTTGTTTTGTTAATAATCCTCATCTGAGGATATATATTTTGTTTGTTTGGAGAAATGAGACTTTTAATAACACTCTGGAGAGCGGGTGCCCATTATACAGGATCACAGGTGGGGCAAGGAACATAGCCTATTTATTTAGACCCTCCTCCAGTTCCTCATTGGCTGAGGACTGTTTGGTCACCTATTTCCTAATAGGCTGCCTAGGTCTTGCTGCCTCCCATTGGGTTATTTTAAAAAATGGGCTGGGGCGTTCTCTAGTTGCCTCCACCTCCTTTTGTCTAGGGGAATCTTCCTAGGACATGTGCTATCAGCCACTTGTACAGCTCTCATCCTCTCTCCCCACCCCCACATCCTGTTTGCTGTGGGGAAATTCAGCAGCCACCAGGCCACATGCTGTTTCTTTTCTGTGAAGATAAATCAGAGGCATATTTCTTACAAATTCCCCCCTCTTTTTTTTTTTACACTGATTCTATCTTCATTACCTGTTCTAAAACCTGTTGGCTTTCACCCACCAGAAACTCTTAGCTAGTCATATTTCTGTCTGTGTGTCTATAATGTAATTTTGGCTTTCTATTTCTTGGGGACTTTAGTTTGCTCTTCCCTGGTTTATGAGTAATAGGGACAAAGATTATATGGGGAAGTAGGGATTACAGGCTTGGGGAAGTAAGCTATACAGGCTGGGTTGGGACTCCATTGTTTGGGCAACAAGGTTAATATTTCCATGATAATGGGCAGTTCTTGAATGAGAAGGAGCCACATTCCAAGGTTGACTTCCAGCCTGGTTGGTATGTCCTGTCTTTTAAGAGAAAGGGCAATCATGGTAAACAGCATAATTAATATTTCCCATTACCATAACTAGTCCCCAATATTCTGTTTTTCTTCATAACCCTGGGAGGAACAGATCTGTAGAAGTACCCTCTAGCAGTGAAGTGGGGGCACTCCTGTTTTTATAAAGGAAAATAAAATAGTATTTTCACATTAAAGCCACTGAAGGCTGGTGAGTTGTCCCGAGGATATTTTTTCCATTGATTTTTAGAGAGAGTGGAAGGGAGGGGAAAGGGAGGAAAGAGAGACAGACATCGATGTGACACTCATTGATTGGTTATCTCTTGCAATGCACGCCGATGGAGCTGGGAATGAACCTGCAACCCAGGTACATGCCCTTGACTGGACTGGAACCTGTGAACTTTCAGTGCATGGGCCAATGCTCAAACCACTGAGCCACGCTGCCAAGGCAAGCTGAAAATGTTTTAAAAGTCTCGTAACTATAGATTCTGTATAATTTAGTGCTTTTTAAACTTATGATACTTGAATTCTTTTTTTCAGTAAATGTAAATAGAATTCCCTTATGTGTCATCGCCAGCTTAAAACCTATGTATCAAATGAAGTCTGCATTATTTTGTATTGACTAGTGGTCGTTAATAATAATGGCTGCCAGCAGAGGGCGCTTTGAGGTTTATATATTAGAATTACAAACATTGGTGGCAAAGAGTCTAGACTGGATTGTCTCCAAACTTTTTCTGAGTAAAGGCACTTCTAACATTTCTTTATTCCCTATGATTTCCTGTCTCATTTTACAAACTCCCAAACTGTGGCAAGGGATAAGAAGGCCATCTAAAAAAAACCAATAGTTTCCAGCTTACAACACAAAACAGGTGTGTAAGAGATGGTCCTGTATGACCAAACCTGAGGGAGGCAGGAAACGTCCTGGATTTTTCCTTCCAGCCCCTTTCAAATTCCAGCACCACTGTCAGCAGTTCTCCCCTAGAGATCTGTATAAAACCCAGAGAGAAAAGCATGGAGTTTATCAGGAATGTAAAGTGCAGCATAGGAAATATACTCAATAATATTGAAATAACTATGTATGTTATCAGAGGGGTATTAGACTTGCTGAGGTGATCATAAGTTGTTACACCTGAAACTAATATAATATTGTATGTCAGCTGTAGTTGAAAATTTAAAAAATAAAAAGAACATGCAGTTTAAAAACACTCTAATTTAGTCAATAAGGAAGTAAATACCAAATGGAAAAGAGAAAGCCCAAGTGGGGACCCGTGCCGAGGTTGCCTCTGGATGACTGAGGGCAGTGATTTTCATAATTTTTGACAGGAACACATCTTAACACATAAGTGTGTATGCACAACACAAATACCACATGCATACACATCTTAAACAAAATATCTTGAAACAGCATTTATCTTCATAATCTAAGAAGGAGGTTCATATAATTTTTAAATACTTAAATATAGAAACTAAATTCTAACAGGGATTTTTAAGGAACATGACAAACTTGATTTGGAAATGTATATGGAAGAACAAAAGGCCAAAATTAGCCAAAACACTTCCAAAGACAAATAAGGTAAGGAGGTACCTCCTTACCAGATATTTGAATTTTAATAACGATTTAGTAATTAAAATAGTGAGGTATTCATATGATTTCACTCATATGTAGAATCTAAACAGCAAAATAAATGAACAAACAAAATAGAAACATACTCAGAAGGAGAATAGACTGATGATTGCCAGAGGGGAGGGGTTTGGAGAGCTGGGTGAAAAAGTGAAGGGATTAAGAACCACAAATTGGTAGTTACAAAATAGTTATAGGGATGGTAACTACAAAATAGTCATAGGGAATCTACACTAATAAAAGAGGAACATGCAAATTGAACGCCCCTCCGCTACACCCATCAGCCAATCAGGAGCGAGTATGCAAATTAACCCAACAAAGATGGTGGCAGCCACAGAGCTGGAGCAAGCAGGAGGCTTGGGTTGGCCCCGGCGACGGAGGAAGCCAAGCTTCCCGCCCACCCTGGTCGCCACTGAAGGAGTGGCTGGGTACCTGGGTTGCCAGGAGCGACCCAGGCTTCCAGCCCGCCCTGGCCTCCGCTCAAGGAGGGGCTCGGAGCTTGGGTCGCCGGGGGCATGGCCAGCCTGAAAATGGCCCTCAGCTCCTCACTCAGGCTGGCCATGCCCCCATGGAGTAAGAGTCCCCGCTGGGGGGCTTGGCCAGCCTGCAAACAGCCATCAGCCCCTCACCCAGGCTGGCCAGGCACCCCAGTGGGAACCCCCACCCTGAAGGGGGTGTGGCCAGCTTGAAAACAGCCCTCAGCCCCTCATCCAGGCTGGCCACACACACACCCAGTGGGGATCCTCACCCCATGGGGGCATGGCCGGCCTGAAAACGACCACAGGCCCCTTGCTCAGGCCGCCCCATGCCCCAAAGGAACCCCCACCCTGATCCGGGACACCCTTCAGGGCAAACCAGCCAGCCCCCACCCATGCACCAGGCCTCTATACTAAGGGTAATATGCTAATTAGACTGGGAGACCTTCCAGGAGACCTTCTGGATGTTCTTCTGGACAAAGCCATGGTGGCGGGGCCGAGGTAGAGGTGGTTAGAGGCCAAGAGGGGAGGGCAGTTGTGGGTGATCAGGCTGGTGGGGGGGACCATTGGGGGTGATCAGGCCGATGGGGGGGGCAGTTTGGAGTGAGCAGGCCAGCAGGGGGGCAGTTGGGGGCGAGCAGGCCAGTGGGGAGGTCAGGTGGGGGCGAGCAGGCCAGCAGGGAGGGCAGTTGGGGGTGATCAGGCTGGCGGGGGATATTTGGGGGCGAGCAGGCTGGCAGGCATAGTGGTTAGGGCAATCAGGCAGGCAGGCAGGTGAGCAGTTAGGAGCCAGTAGTCCTGGATTGCAAGAGGGATGTCCGACTGCTGGTTTAGGCCCGATCCCTGTAAACCGGCAGTAGGGCATCCTTCGAGGGGTCCCAGATTGGAGAGAGTGCAGGCTGGACTGAGGGATACCCCCCCACCCCCATGCACGAATTTTGTGCACCGGGCCAGTAGTATAGTCAATAATACTGTAATAACTATGTACGGTGCCAGGTGGGTACTTGAAACATGGGGGGAACATTTTGTAAAATATGTGATTGTCTAATCACTATGCTGTACACTTGAAACTAATATAAAATAATATTAAATGTAAACTATAATTGAGAACTAAAATTTAAAAAAGTAAACAGTGAGATACTGGCATAGGAATAGATGAGCTTCATGGAACAGACTAGAGAACTCAGAAGCACACTCATCATACTTGTGTGATGGTTGATATATGACAGGGAGGATCGTAGGGCACCGAGGAAAGAGTGGACTTTTCAATAGGGGCTTTGGAAAAATAGTTACCCATATGGGGAAATATGGAAATTGGACTTCTACCTTTATATAAATATCAATTTCAGTGGGAGAATTTTGGAGAGATGATGATGACAAGAAAAACTAGATATATAATTCTCTGCTGTTGTTCCAGCACATGGGAGGTGTGCAGATCAGCTCTCCTGTTTGAGACTTGCCAGAGGCTGCAGTGCCCTTGTCTACCACAGGAACCTCCAGCACCACAGGATTTGCTGGATGGAAGCCTATATGGCAGGGCTGCTTGTAGCACAGCCTACATCTGCTGCTGCTCCTCTGGATGACTTCCCAAACTGGCAGTGTTTGGAGTGATCTGACCTATGGCTTGGGTTCCCAAACATGCACATTGTCTTAAAAACCTGAAAAGAGCTACTATCCGCTGTGCCTCTTTCTTAGTGGTATGAGGTGCACGGTGTGATCAATCGCTCTTTACTTTGGATGGTACGTCTCAGAATACCCAAGCCCCCAGTCTCACTCAGTTTGATACTTCACTAATGGGGCAGGTCCTTGAATCATTGCAGGGTCTTTTACATGTTTCTTCTCAGAGCATTTAGAGTACTTGCCCCTCTCCATCGTCTTCCCAACACCCCAGCTTGATTAACAAGATGCCATCAATATAACGGATATGCACAGTGTTCTGTGGAATGCCCAGACAATAAAATTCTTTTTGGTCTGGCTGGAGTAGCTCAGTTGGTTGAGTGTCATCCTGTGCACCAAAAGGTTGCAGGTTCGGTCCTCAGGCACTGAGGCAGGGCATGTATGAAAGAAACCAATCGATGTTTCTCTCACCTCTCTCTTCTCTCTCTCTCTCTCTCTCTCTCTCTCTCTCTCTCTCTTCTCTCTCTCTCTCTCTCTCTCTCTCTCTCTCTCTCTCTCTCTCTCAGGCACTCAGGCTGGGCATGTATGAAAGAAACCAATCGATGTTTCTCTCACTTCTCTCTCTCTCTCTCTCTCTCTCTCTGTCTCTCTCTCTCTCTCTCTTTTTCTCTCTCTCTCCCTTTCTCTCCCTCTCTCTAAGCATGTCCTCGGGTGAGGAGTTAAAAAAAATATTTTTACT
This sequence comes from Eptesicus fuscus, assembly GCF_027574615.1. NCBI lineage: Eukaryota > Metazoa > Chordata > Mammalia > Chiroptera > Vespertilionidae > Eptesicus > Eptesicus fuscus. The sequence goes on from NC_072477.1 coordinate 89,190,005, forward strand.
ATAATTTAACAAAGAGCAGGAGAATTACTATAACCCTGGGTCAAGACCATGATGTATATTGATGGTGCAAATAAATGTGAATTAATTCTGATTTTTTTTCCTGGTAGGGATTAAAAATACTGCATTTGCTAGATTATGCCAGAATTTGTCAATCTGTTACATAAACAGCACATTAAAATCATAGCACAGCAGCCCTGGCCAGGTGGCTCAGTTGGTTGGAACATGATCCCATTCACCAAAAGGTTGTGGGTTCAGTTCCTGGTTAGGGAACATGTTTAGGTTGGGGGTTCAATCCCCAGTCAGGGCATGTGCTGGAGGCAGTCGATAGATGTTACTCTCTCTCCCTTCATCTCTCTAGAATCAATAAACATATCCTTGAGTGAGGATAAAAAATAAAGTTAAAATCAAAGCACAGCAGCTATGATTGGGGCTATCACTTTATTAAGTTTATAGCAGTCTACAGTTCTGCCATGATCTGTATATTTACAGATTGGACTGGTATATATCTTTTACCTTTAAAAAAATGGTTTTATTTTATTTATTTATTATCCTAATATATAAAAAGCTAGGGGTTGTCACAACCGAAACAACCGGATGGATGACTGAACAGCAGGCTGCGTGGGGCGACCAGGCCAGTAGGGGGGTTAGTGAGGGATGACCAAACGACTGAATAGCAGGCTGCGTAGGGCGACCAGGCCAGCAGGGGGGTTAGTGAAGGGCAACCAAACAAATGAACAAGCAGGCTGCATGGGGTGACCAGGCCGGCAGGGAGGGCAGTAAGGGGCGACCAGGCCTGCGGGGGTTGGGGGGAGCAGTTGGGAGCAACCAGGCTGGCAGGGGGGAAGTTGGGGGCGACCAGGCCGGTGGGGGGGGCAGTTGGGGGTGACCAGGCCAGCAGGGGGGGCAGTAAGGAGCGACCAGGCCAGCGGGGGATGAGGGGGCAGTTAGGGGCGATCAGGCTGGCAGGCAGAGGCAGTGAGGGGTGATCAGGCTGGCAGGGGGGGCCAGTTAGGGGCAATCAGGCAGGCAGGCAGGCAGGTGAGCGATTAGGAGCCAGTGGTCCAGGATTGTGAGAGGGATGTCTGACTGCCGGTTTAGGCCTGATCCCCGGGTTCGGGCCTAAACCAGCAGTTGGATATCCCCCAAGGGGTCCCGGATTGGAGAGGGTGCAGGCTGGGCTGAGGGGACCCCTCCCTAGGCATGAATTTCATACACTGGGCCTCTAGTTTTATATATATTGCTTTTAGAGAGGAAGGGAGAGGGAGAGAGAGTTAGAAACATCAATGATGAGATAATCATTGATCTACTGCCTCCTGCACACCCCTTGCTGGGGATCGAGCCTGCAACCTGAGCATGTGCCCTTGACCAGAATCGAACCTGGTACCCTTCAGTCCATAGGCTGACACTCTATCCACTTAGCCAAACCAGCTAGGGCAGAAGAGATTTTTATGAAGAATTGGCTCATGTGATTATGGAAGCTGTGAAGTTCCATGATCTGCCATCTGCAAACTAAAGACCCAGGAAAACCAGCCATGTAGTTCTAGTCCAAGTCTAAAGGCCTGAGAACCTGGGGATCAGATTCTCAAGGGCAGGAGAAGACCCATGTTGCAGCTCCCAGCTCCAACAAGTAGGCAAGAAGTAAAAAGATGCAAATTTCTCCTTCCTTTGTCTCTTTGTTCTATTTAGGCTCTCAAAGGATTAGAGAGGACCACCCACCACTGGTCTGCTTTTTTGAGTACACTGAATCAAATGTTGATCTCCCCTGGAAACATCCTCACAGACACCTCCACATAATGTTTAATCTGGGCACCCCTTACTCCTGAAGAGGGGCTTGGCACATACAATTAATCATCACAGGCAAATAACAATCCTTTCTTTCTTTCTTTTGACAATATTTAAATTGTTTCCGAGTGACTTTTTAAACTTCTACGTTTTTAAGCTTTCATTTTTAGAAATATACTATTAGAAATGGATATCTGTTTATTTGGGTTTTGCACACTTGTCCAAACCATATTTAAAAAAATATTACTAGGTCTTGCACACAATTTAAAAAACAATTAAGTAGTTCAAAAAGTCTAAGATTGCTTCTTATTGCCGTGAATGCTATACTTAATCTGATTACTCTTTATGTCTCCAGATCCAGCACTTGAACTTCAACACACCTTTACAATTTTTTTACTTTGTCAATTTTCTCTTTTAATAGTAAAACCATATAACCCTGGCTAGTGTGGCTTGGTTGGATGGTGCATGGTTCTGTACACTGAAGGGTGATGGGTTTGATCTCCAGTCAAGGCCCATGCCCAGATTGTGGGTTGATCCCTAGTTAGGGTATGTGCGGGAGGCAACCGATTGATGTTTCTTTCTCACATCAATGTGTTTCTCTTTCTCTAAAAAATCAATAAAATAAAAAAAAATAATAGTAAAACCATCTATTTTAAGAAAAATTTGTACCAATTCTATTATAGTGTTTTAATTGTCCTACTAGAAAAATGTCACATTTTCTAGCATCTTTTCTAAAAAGAACACTGAAAGTTTGTAACAAAACTAATTTGAAAGTCTTAAAAATCATAGCACTTTTGCTAATGGTGGAAACATACTTTCATAGTGCTCTTTATAACTATGAATTATGCTACTATAAAATGAAACTATAAAATATTCAACATTAATTCTCCCATTAAAGTGAAAAGATTGATCATCACATTCTCTCTTCCTCCTTCCTTCCTTCTTTTTTTTCTTTTTCTTAATTGTTTTCCAACAGCTTTTCTTAATTTCAGGTAAAGCCTTCAGTGCCATTCTGAGTGGAGTACAGATAGAAAAGATGTTTGAATTAGCACAGAGCCAAAATGGAACCAATATTCATGTTTCACGCAGGGTGTTGGGAACCATTACCCTAATGGTGACATGAATTATTGTAACATCAGAATCGTCTACTTTTAATTCAAAGAGACATCCAGGCTGAACATAGCTTCTTAGACCTTCAATGTCAGTATTTTAATTTGACTTTCTCTTTGTACTCTCCAAAGGAAAACAGCATCAGTATTAAACTGCATTGTGGGCTTTTGTCCCTAGTCTTTTGAACTTCAGTGTCTCCTCCCTGGTTTATCTTTATTTTTTCAGAATATACATGATCTTTTGGTTGTAATTCTCTTTGATTTTCGGTGCTTTCTATTTATTTCATCTTTTTTATAATAACACCTCAATATATTAAGTTTTCCTACCCTATCCTAGCCTTGAGATAGCTTATATGACAGTCATCTAGTGACAACTACTTTTTATACAGCCCTTTGTGCCCAAAACTACCTTCTCTTAGTAGTATTTGCAAGAGAAATCAAAGAGAAAACTGTCCTTGTTCTTCTAAGGCAGTTTTAAGGCTTTGGTTGTTAGTATCAGTCTTGTTCCACCTAACTTACTTTTCCCCTTCCATTTTTCTATTTTATGTAGATGTTCACTTGCCTTGATTATCAAGACCTGGTTACCCCTACACTTACCCAGTATAACTTTGATCTCCTTATTTCTAGATCCTTGACTTCTTCTTGGCAGTTGATATCTCAGATTTCCGTAGCTAAATCAGTCTGTTCCCCAACCTAAGGCTTACTCAAGTGAAGAGTCTGTGGGCTCCCTAATGTCTGATTCCCAGACTGGCTTATTTTTGATCATCCAACCCAATGACCAGCGTTTGGACCCTTAACTTATTTCTGATCTTCACCTTTCCTCACACAATCACATGTGGCAATTTTGTGAAATGTAAACTCCTTCTTGCCAGATGTGGATCTAGGTTCCTATCAAATCCTCTCTAGGCCTACATCTACCCTTGGATAATTCGACTTTCCCCATCCATTTGATAATGAAACCTTGTCAATTTATGTCTTAAAAATTTCTAAAGTGTATTTCCTCAGCATTAGGCAGGACTACATCAGTTACAAATTATGGAAACACAATTCAAAAGCTAGCTATGCAAAAAAGGGAATTTATTCTTTCTAGAAAGTCGAGAGATTTTGAAACTTTGAAGTCTGAGTAGGCTTCAGAGTCAGGGAGGTCCTTATGTGCAAACATTGTTATCAGGAACCTGCTGTGTAGCCTTCACTCTTTGGCAAGCAGAGGTTTTTATGGTGGGAAAGACCTCACTCTGCAGCTCCAGGCTTACACAGTGCTGACAGCACATAACCTTTAGGTAAGGAAACTGAGGCACAAGGGTGTGAAGGACACTGACTTGGCAGGATTTCAGATTTTTATCTTGTACTATTGATTAGATAAGTGAACCAATACATCATTGGAAGTTATATTACAGAGTGAAAATTCAATCCATAGAGATGAGCTAAGTAGGAAAAACACACATTCCTTTTAATTAGATAGCGGTGGGAAGAGTATGGTCAACAGTATCACATACTGTCTAGGGGACAAGCAGGCAAAGCACTATAAAGTGTTGATTGTAGTGAACATGGAAGTCAGTGATGAATATGACAAGGGGAATTTTGTTGAAACTCATAGCCAGAATGTGGTGGGTTGTGAAATGGGGAGGAGATGAGACAATGAAGAGGAGCAGAAAGAGAGGGAGCTCAGAGGAAGGGAGATGTTGGAAGACTACTGGGAAGGAGCCAGTAGAAAGAGGCAGTTTGAAAATATGGGACAGAGTAAGGTACTTGTGAAGTCATAATGTTGGCCACTTATTTCTCTGAAACAGGAGGGAGAAAAAGAAGATTCACATATAGATAAGGCTTGTTTATTGTTCTAGTGGCAGGAATTTGAGGAATCCTTCTGATGGCTTTGGTTTCTTCATGAAAATAGAAGTCTGATTTCCTCAGATTGCCTGCTGAGTGATTTGGCAGGGTTGGGAGAGGGTTTGCGTGTGTGTTGTAGAATTTAGAAGTTAGAGAAGAATAGAGAAGATTTTATCCATGTCAGAGAGATATGAAGAAAAGGGAAGTAACGCGATTAGAAAAACATAATTCTGCGTTTCTTTTCAGTGCTGTGAGCCCATTTGAGGTTGATGACCATAAAATTAGAGTAGATTCATTCCTTTCCTGTGATTTTTCTCTGGCCAAGCTCAGAGGATAGTTGGAGAAAATACAGAGTGGATTTTAGCCAGGGTTAGAAGTAGAATGGGACAATGGAATTTAAGACGTAGTAGTCACTATGTAGTCTTTTCTGCCTTTTTGGACAACATTTTCCTTTTATTCCATGCATACCTGGTATTGATCTTATTAAGTAATACTTGTCATTTTTATTTTCTTAGAAAATTCTGTATTTCATATATATTATAAAAGTTTTAGCTTAGAGTCATAGGTAGAATTTGTAAAGAAGAAACCTTCCATATCTATGGTTATAATTGCCATTTTGTTTCTTTTTGTATATATTTGTTCTTTTTTTCATTGCCTGGAGGTTTATTTGTTTTCATTTTCCTCATCAGAGAATCTGTTCTTAGAATTATTATTAAAAAATTTTTTTAAGAGTTGTTTGTTTTCCTTTTTATTACCCAGCTTTTAGTCGTTGTTGTTGTTAATCCTCACTCGAGGATATTTTCCCATTGATTTTTAGAGAGAGTGGAAGAGAGGGGGAGAGGCAGAAAGAGAAAAACATTGATGTGAGAGAGACATGGATTGGTTGCCTCCCACACATGCCAACACCAGGGTCAGGGATCAAGCCTGCAACCGAGGTACATGCCCTTGATCAGAATCAAACCCGAGACGCAGGCTGACATTTTATCCACAGTGCCAAACCGGGTAGGGCAGAATTTTTAATTTCCCCTGTTTTCAGGCCACTGTTAGGGTTGTTCGTGTCTTTACTTTTTCCTACATTAGATAGTAGTCAAATGTCCTCAATGACACTTCGCTGATGTCTTCCACAACCATGGGATTCAATTCATTTTCATAGGATTGAGTTAAATCTTTATTTTAAATTGAGATGTAATTGACATGTAACATTATATTAGTTTCAGATGTATAACAATGATTTAATATATGTGTTTCATGTGAAATAATCACCACAATAAGTCTAGTTAACATCACCACACATAGTTACATTTTTTCCCCCTTGTGATGAGGACTTTTTAGATCTACTCTCTTAACAACTTTCAAATACATATACAACATGGTATTATTATGAATATTTAAGATATGTTTTTATTGATTTTAGAGAGAGGGAGAGGGATAGAGAGATAGAAACATCGATGAGAGAGAAACATTGATTGGCTGCATGCTGCATGCCCCTCATTAGGGATTGAGTTTACCACCCGGGCATATGCCTTGACCAGAAATCAATCCAGTGACCTCTTGGTTCATGGGTTCATGCTCAACCAGCCACACTGGCCAGGCTGGTATTATTATTATAGTTTCCATGCTGTACATTATATCTCCATGACTTGGTTATTTTATAACTGGAAGTTGGTAGCTTTGACCTTCACTCATTTTACTTATCCCAAACACCTCATCTCTGACAACCACTAATTTGTTCTCTGTATCTATGAACTCTTTTATTTTTTATTTTTAAGATTCCATATATAAGTGAGAGCATACAGTATTTGTCTTTCTCTGTCTGATATATTTCACTTCGCATAATGTCATCAAGTTCTATCCATGTGGTTAAAAATGGCAGGATTTTCTTCTTTTTTATGGCTGAATAATATTTCATTGTGTATAAGTGCCACATTTTCTTTATCCATCAATGGACACATAGGTTGTTTCCATGTCTTGGTTATCTCTCTCTCTCTCTCTCTCTCTCTCTCTCTTTCTCTCTCTCTCTCTCTCTCTCTCTCTCTCTCTCTCTCTCTATATATATATATATATATATATATATATATATATATATATATATATATATAAAAGCCTAAGCGACTGTCCAACCATCCAACCATCCGACCGGAAGCTATGATGCACACTAACCACCAGGGGCAGATGCTCAATGCAGGAGCAGAAACCACAGGCCTGGAAACATGGAACAGAGTGATAAATCTCAGAGGGAAGGAGATGAGGGGGGAGGGCAGGAAGAGATTAACTAAAGATCTTATATGTATATTATAGGCCCGGTGCACGGATTCATGCACTGATGGGGTCCCTCGGCCTGGCCTGCATCCTCTCGCAATCTAGGACCCCTTGGGGGATGTTGGAGAATGGTTTCAGCCCAATCCCCACAGGCCAGGCTGAATCCGTGCACTGGGCATCTAGTTGTAAATAATGCTGCAATAACATGAGGGTGCAAATATCTTTTTGAGGTTATGATTTTATTTCTTTGGGGTAAATACTCAGAAGTGGAATTGTTGGATTGCATGGTAGTTTAATTTTAATTTTTTGAGGAACCTCCATATTTTTTTCCATAGTGGCTTCACCAGTTTACATTTTCACCATGAAATGAAAAAGTGCAGGAGGGTTCCCTTTTCTCCACATCCTCGCCAACATTTATTATTTGTCTTTTTCAAAACAGCCATTCTAACAGGTGAGGTGGTATCTTATCCTGGATTTGATTTGTATTTCCCTGATCATTAGTGACGTTGAGCACCTTTTCATCTATTTGTTGGCTTTCTGTATGTCTTCTTAGAAATGTTTATTCAGACCCTCTGCCAGTTTAAAAATCAGATTTCCCCTTCCTTCTTTCCTTCCTTCCTTCCTTCCTTCCTTCCTTCCTTCCTTCCTTCCTTCCTTCCTTCCTTCCTTCCTTCCTTCCTTTTTTCTTTTTTTTGCTATTGAGTTATATGTGTCCTTTATTTATTTTGGATTTTAACCCCTTATCAGAAATATGATTTACAAATATTTTCTCCCATTCAGGTTGCCCTTTCATTTTGTTGATGGTTTCCTTTGCTGTATGGAAGCTTTTTAGTTTGATGTCCCACTTGTTTATTTTTGTTTTTGTTGCCTTTGTTTGTGAAGTCAAATTCAAAAACAATTATTGTCAAGACTAATGTCAAGGAGTTTACTGCCTATGTTTTCTCTAAGGAATTTTATGGTTTCAGGTGTTATGTTTAAGTCTTTAATGCATTGTGAGTTGATTTTTGTGTGTGGTGTAGGAAAGGGGTCCAGTTCCATTCATTTGCATGTTGCTGTCTAGTTTTCCTATTTTTATTAAAGAAACTATCCTTTCCCCATTGTATATTCTTGGCTTCATTGTCAGAAATTAATTGACAAAATATACATGAGTTTATTTCTGGGCTCTATTTTGTTCCATTGGTCTCTGTGGAATTGACTTAAACTTATAATATGTGATAATTTTCCTTTATATTCAATAAAAGAAACTAGGAATTTATTAAATTTGCCTTAGTTAATTTTGTTTAGGACTTATATGTATGGCTTTTTCCACTCCCAAGGAATCATTGAAAATTTTTTACACATTATATTTTAAGGGTTAAAAGGCTATACTTACTGAGGGAGGAGTGTGGAACAGGAAAATGTCAGAAAGTTCTATTTTATGGTTTCTGAAATTGGAATTAAGAGCTGGTGTTGAATTGTTATCCAGCTAGCAACTTGGTAGCTTTGGGTATAGCCTCATTGCACATACTAACTGATATGAATACAATAGAACTGAGGAGGTTAATTTTCTTTCTGAAAAAATGTTTTGGCAGAGTGTTAGTGAGTGGGTGGGATAATGGGCACATGTGCATTTTTGTACATTACTTGGGGAGGTGCATATCATTATGGCCTGTATGAAAGGCTGTTTGGCAATATCAAAAGCCTTAACTATGCACATACCCTTTGTTGCAGAAATACTGCTGCTAACAATGTATCCTATGACAATAATGCAAATGAGAGGACAAAAATATATGTATGAACATAGATATTTATTACATCAGTGTTTAGGATAGAAAAATAGAAGTAATATAAATTTTTTATAATAGTAATTTGTTTAGATTTTGAAATAGCTATATAATAGCTGGTGTATTATGAAGGCATTTTGTAAAAGCATGCAGGTGTGTATGTGTATATATAATTTATACTTAAAAACGTAAAAATCTAGTACACCTAAAACTAATACAAAATAATATTGAATGTAAACTGTAGTTGAAAAATAAAATTTACAAAACACACCAAAAAACCCTTTAAAATCTGGACAGGAGTGACTCAGGGTAGCAGTAGGATAAGAATGGCCCACTTAATTTGAGTAATTTGAGTGAAGTTCAATATAAGAATTATTTATAAGGTGTAGGGAGGATATAGAGAAACAAGAAAGAATAATATAGAACCTAGAACTGGTAAGAGTGTGGGGGATAGGATGTACTTACCACTTCTAGGTCCACCTGAAAGGGCCAAAGGAAGGGGCAGTATGTGGGATGGCCTTTTTGTAGGATTTATGACTTTTCCTAAAGGGATGTACTTCCCACAGCAACTCCACATTATGGTTGCTGGGAAATGAATATCTTGCTTCTCTTTCCTTTCTCCCCATACCCTCTTAACAGTGTTTTTCATCCACCGAGCTTGCCCAGAAATCAGACTAAAAGGGGGTTCTTTGATGTGGTCCAGTTAGATCAGTCTCTAAAGGCACAGCAGGGTTGAGAGTGGCTCTGAAGGGGCAAACAGAAAATATCCAGGTCAACAGGTGCAGGCCAACATGTTAATAGAAGTTTTGCAGGGCAGTGGGATTATGGGTTGATATAGTTGTCTTTTTCTTGGAAACTAAAAAATATATTTCTAAATTCCAAATAACCCATGGGATAAAAAAATAAATCAAAAGAAAAGTTAAAAAGGATTTTGAACAGAATTAAAATGAAAACACAACATCAAAACTTGTAGAATATTGCTGCTAAAGCAGTACTTAGTGGGACATTTATAGCACTAAGTGTCTATAGCATTAGAAAAGAAGGAAAGTCTCAAATAAATTATCTTAGCTTCTACCTTAGAAGACTAGAAGAAGATACACAAAATAAAAAAATAATAAAGAGAAGATTAGAGATCAATGAAACAGAGAAAAAGCAATGAAACCAAAATCTGGTTCTTTGAAGAGATCAATTAAAGTGACAAAGCTCTAGCCAGAGTTATCAAGGAAAAAAGAGACCAGACACAAATTATCAATAAAAGGAAGGAAAGAGGAAATCACAATAGGTCTTATAGCTATTGAAAGGATAATAAGAGACTATTAACAACTTTATTTATGCCAATATATAACAACTTAGATGAAATGGAAACATTCCTTGAAAAATACAAACTACTAAAGCTCACTCAAGAGAAATAGATTACCTGAATAGTCCTACATCTATTAAAGAAATTGAATGTGTCTTCAATGTAGTTAATGACCTTTTCATAAAGAGAAGTCAAGGCCCAGATGGCTTCACTACTGACACTGCATGAACACTTCCAGAAAATTGAAGAGGAAGGGATACTTCTCAATTCATACTGTGGCATCAGATTACTCTGATGCCAATAAGATAAGAAGACTATAGACTAAAACAAAATTTTAGCAATTAAATCCAACAATGTATAAAAAGCATACATTGTGACCAATGGAGTTTCACTCAGAGGTAAAAGATTGGTTTAACATTTGAATGTCAATCAATAAAAATCAGTGTATTAACAAAAGAAAAGAAAATCCATATGTTCATCTCATTGGACACATAAATAACACTTGACAAAATCCAAAATCCATTATTTTTGAAAATTGATTTTAGAGAGAGGAAGAGATAGAGATAGATAGATAGATGATAGATAGATAGATAGATAGATAGAGAAATCGGTTGCCTCCTACACATGCCTGGACAGGGGATTGAACCCACAATCTGGGTATGTGCCCTGACTGGGAATCAAACCAGCTGCCTCCCGCACACCCCCACTGGGGATGTGCCCGCAACCAAGGCATATGCCCCTGACCGGAATCGAACCTGGAACCCTCCAGTCCGCAGGCCGACACTCTATCCACCGAGCCAAACCGGTTTTGGCAACATACATTCTTGATAAAAAAACTCTCAGCAAACTAGGAATAGAAAGGAACGCCCTGAACTTGACAAAGGGCATCTGTGAAAAATTTAGAGCTAACATCATCATAATGGGCAAAGACTCAATGCACTGCCTCTAAGATCAGGAACAAAACAAGGATGCCTGTTCTCATAATTTCTATTCAGTTTTTATTGAAGGTACTAGCTAGTGCAGTCAGGCAAGAGAAATAAATAAAAGGCACCCAAATTAGAAGGGAAGAATAAAAACGTTTTTGGTAAATGACATGATTATTCATGCAGAAAATCTGGTAGAGTCTACAAAACTAATGCTAAATGTGACTTTACCAAGGTTGTAGAATATAAGATATCCAACTGTACTGTTTTATCATATGTATTATATTATATAGTATATTATAATCAATTATATTTCTACAAACTAGGAATGAACAATTAGAAATTGAAATAAATACTACTTAATATAGCTTCAAAAATATGAAATGCTTAGGGATAAATCTGACAGGAGATGTATAACACTTATATACCAGAAATTGCAAATATTACTAAGATAAATTAAGGACCTCAATAAATGGAAATGTATACCCTGTCATGGGTAATTAGACTTAATATTGTTAAGATGTCAAGTGTCCCTATGTTGATCTACAGATTCAATACAATTGCAATAAAAATCTCAGCACATCTTTTTATAGAAATTAATAAGTTGATCTTAAAATTCATATGGAAATGCAAAGACTATAGAATAGCCAAAACAATTTTCAAAAACAAACAAAGTTCACGGGCTAACACAACCTTTGTTCAATGTTTATTATAAACCTGCAGTAATCAACACTGTGGCTGTGGGGTAAATAAATCAATATAATAGATAAATAGATCAATTTTACAGAGTTTAGAGTCCAGAAATATACCCACACTTTTCAGTCCAGGAAAAAAATCTTTTTAACAAATAGTTCTGGAATAATTGGATATCTATGAGCAAAAAAATGAACTTTAATCAATACTTTGTACCATATATAAAAATTAACTAAAGACGGCTTATAGAGCTACTATAAAGTCTAAAATTATAAAATTGAGAGGGCAAAACACAAGAAAATCTTTGCCTCACTTATGACTATGAGGCAAAGATTTCTTGCATATGACAACAAAAGCAAAATCTACAGAAAAGCTTGATAAATCGGACTTCATTAAAATGAAAAACTTCCACTCTTCAAAAGACACTGTAAGAGAATGAAAAGACAAGCCACAGATTGGGAGAAACTATTTGCAAGGCATCTATATATATAAAAACCCAGTGACCATTACAGCGGAACGACCAGGATGACCAGAACGACCGGTGGCTATGATACGCACTGTGACAGCTAACCAGCCTGATAAGGCGGATCACCCCCAACACCCCTATCAGGGCGGGGGCCAGCCGGCCAACCGCCTTGGCTGGCAGAAATTTGGGTCTGGGGATCTTGGAGGTGCTCAGTCTCAGGAAGCTGCGTGGGCAAAGCTCTCCTTTGGCCGAAGTGGACCCGGCATCAGGGAACTGGAGTCGCAGGTGGGGTTAGGAGGCTTTCCTGGCGGTCACAGCAGTCCCCGTGGGCAATGCACAGCACCTGGGCGTCTGGCCCCCATCGCAGCAGCAGCAGGAATAGGGGCCACAGGGCTCAGGGGGCACGAGGCCTGACCTGGGCTCTTACCCCGCCCACTGGGCCCAGCAGCACTAGCAGGTGGGCTGCGGATCGGAGGGAAAGCGAGCCAGGGGCGCAAGACCCCCCCGCCAGCCAGAGCCCCGAGCAGCGTGGGTGTGGCCGGAGCTGGAAATCCTGGCAGAGTGGGCGGGGCTGCAACCCCACGCCTTTTTGGCCTTGGCCTTGGAATTCTGTGGATAACCAGTGTACTGGCTACCAGCACGTCAGAGGTCAACCCCACTTCAAGAGAGAGGACATGGCGGAAAGTGGCAAGGCCACAGGAGGGATGGGAAATGCTGTGGCCATCTTCGGGAAACACAGCTGCCACGGTCTTCAGTAACTATGAACAGATACTTTGGTCTCGATTCTACAGAAGGGGAAGGTGAGACTCAAAGAAGGGAGCCTTCCGCAACACCTCACCCTGACCCTGTGCAGCATTGTTTTCGTTGAAAGTAGAGGAACCAAAATGTCTTTAGATCTTTGCTATTTTAGGCAGGAAAGAATTTAGCACGGGGAATTGGTGCTTGGGAAATTATTGGAAAGCTTGGGGAGTGGGTATTAGGCTGGGCCCCCAGGAAAGACTCCCTAGCCAGCGGGAGGAGCTGCCCCCTCAGCCACACTGGAGTCTAGGACACTGTGGCACAGCTGTGACCAGGGGATCAGGAAACTGCTGCCCTCGCAAGTACCCTCCAGCTCCCATAAAACAGGTCACTGGGCACTGCCTCTGCCACAACTGCCTGTGCACAGCCTGGATTCCGCTGCAGAAAACCTCCACATCTCTGCAAACATGATCACCAGCAGCAAACAGCCCAAACTGCGGGAAGATGCCTCTGCCCCACTTATGCCTTCAAAATATTGTGCAAGCGCATCCAATCGGCAGAAACAAATTCATATCCAGAAACCTAGCTGCAAAGGAGTTGGGCAATTTCAGACTTCCATCTAGGAGTGAGATCTTGCCATTGGTATTGATAAAAATGGGGCCCAGCTGGTGGGGCTCAGTGGTTGAGCATTGATCTATGTACCAGGAAGTCACAATGTTTCCCAGTCAGGTTTTGGGCTTGATCCTCAGTAGGGGCATGCAAGAGGCATGGGGGGTGGGGGAAGGGAGTGTTCCTCAGCCTGGCCTGCACCCTCTCCAATCTGGGACCCCTCGAAGGATGTCCTACTGCTGGTTTACAGGGATTGGGCCTAAACCGGCAGTCGGACATCCCTCTCACAATCCGGGACTGCTGGCTCCAGCCGCTCACCTGCCTGCCTGCCTGTCTGATTGCCCCTAACCACTCTGCCTGCTGGCCTGCTCGCCCCCAACTGCCCCCTGCCGCCGGCCTGCTCGCCCCCAAATGCCCCCTCGCCAGCCAGATCACCCCAACTGCCCCCTGTGCCAGCCTGCTCACCCCCAACTGCCCCCCCTGCTGGTCTGCTCGCCCCCACGTTCCCTCCCCACTGGCCTACTCACCCCCAACTGGCCCCCTGCTGGTCTGCTTACTCCCAATGGCCCCTGCCATCCCATCCTGGCCTGATCACCCCCTGGCGACCCAAGTTCCCAGCACCTCCTTTTTTTTCTTTTTCTTTTTTCTTTTTTTCAGCACCTCTTTGAGTGGAGGCCAGGGCTGGCTGGAAGCAAATATCTAGGATTTATTTATCTTTGATAATTGAAACTTTGTAGCCTTGAGTGGAGGCCAGGGTGGGCAGGAAGCTTGGCTTCTCCATCACTGGGGGCAACCCAAGCCTCCTGCTTGCTCCAGCTCCTTGGCCGGCCGCCATCTTGGTTGGGTTAATTTGCATACTCGCTCCTCATTGGCTGGTGGGCGTGGCTTGTGGGTGTAGTGGAGTGATGGTTAATTTGCATGTTTCTCTTTTATTAGTGTAGATTGTGCACACTGGGTCCTGTAGTGCCTAGAACAGTGATGGGCAACCTTTTGAGCTCGGTGTGTCAAACTTCGCCAAAAAACTGAGCATAACTCGGGTAGTGTGTCACTTTGAGGAAAAAACTAACTCCAAGACTCTAGTCGCAAATCTTTCATCCTCAGGAGCAGCAAATGTTTCATCCTTGGCATGCGGCCGCGTGTCATCAGAAATGGCTACGCGTGTCAGTGCTGACACGCATGTTATAGGTTCGCCATCACTGGCCTAGAATATGCATTTATATTTTCTAGTAAATTTATATTTAACATAAGAAACTTATGCTTTTCTTTTTTTAAAAAATATATTTTATTGACTTTTTACAGAGAGGAAGGGAGAGGTATAGAGAGTTAGAAACATCGATGAGAGAGAAACATCGATCAGCTGCCTCCTGCACACCTCCTACTGGGGATGTGCCCACAACCAAGGTACATGCCCTTGACTGGAATTGAACCTGGGACCCTTCAGTCTGCAGGCCGATGCTCTATCCACTGAGCCAAACCAGTTAGGGCGAAACTTATGCTTTTCATTATTTCTATTGCTGTTGAATAATCAACAATTATTAGACTATAATATCAAATATTTTAATATTATAAAATTAAATATTAAAATATTTATTACATATTTAACAAACTAATATTTATCATTAATATTTATTTAATATTATTAATAGCAATATACAATCAATTGTCCAATTTATAAATCAAGTTATTATATAAATTAATTTTATTTTAATTGATATTTGTTATCAATAAAGCAATATCAAATATTAATATTAAATATTTTATTAAAAATAAAAGTAGGAGGCTAATACTTTTCCCTTTTTTCATAGAAATTATGTAGTAATAATTTTGTACTCTAATTGTAAGTAACATGAAATAATACAATGTATACTCTAACCATTTGAATTAAAAACAATACTAGATGTTTCTGTTATCAGTGTATAAGAAATTCATTAATATATTTAGCATACTCAATATAATAAAATTCTACAAAGAAAACTGTACTTATTTAAAGAGATGTTAGAAGTGAAAAGCACATCTTACATATATTTCCTGCCAATACTACAATTACATAATTTCTATCTCAAAAAACCAAATATCATCTGTGTTAAATCTAGATGTACCATTTTTTACAGATCCTTGCATCTTTAAAGGTGGCTGTCCCAAATAAACTTAATGGGTAATCTCTAACTCATTCTAGAAAAACCTGTTCAGTTCTTTTCAAATGAAATTGCAATCTAAAACTAAGTATCCCCTTGGAAATAGAAGAGTGAAGATAAAAAAGGAAACGGCCCAAAATGTGACTCATTCTTTTGACATGAGGTTTTAAAGAAACATGCAAAGGAGAGCAGAATGTAGATTTTCATTTTGTGGTAAGTAAAAAAAAAAAAATTACCTTAGTTATAAAGTATATACCACTTTGCATGAAATACTGCAATTTCTTGAGAGAGTAATCTGAAAACTTATTTGGATCATTGTTAGCAAAGTTCACACCAATTTTCTTTAAAAAAAAATTCCTAATCTTTTCCCAAACTTTTCCTAGAACTATAATGGTAGAATGAGAAAAATATATTAAACGTGTTTTCCCTGCATTGTAATAAAATCCCCAATTATCACAGTTTATTATTCTAGCAAGACATATTACTGCAATTGAACTTTTAGTCCTTTTTTTCTTTTATATACCATGTTCCAAAATCAATTACAATACTCTGAAATATAAATTGTGGTGAATAAGTATTTGGAATTGATTTTCCTTGTAAAATGTTTTACAAGTTAGAAGCACCCTTAAGTGGTTGGGGCAGTTTTTCATCTATTTGACTTTTAGAAGAAATTAAAATACTTCGTTATTATGACATTTTTGTCATGATGTTCCCCTTTGTAAAGTGGAAATAGAGTTTTTTTGCTACCATAACCAAAAGTGTCAGGATGAATATTTAAAAAATATTCTCAGAGAAAAAAATGGCGGCAGAATAGGCAGACCTGTTCTGCACCTCGTCCCAGGGCCAGACTGGAAATACAACTAAATTGGAGGACATTCACCTGGAATTACCAGCTGAGGTCCAGCTGAGGAGGAGACTTATATCAAGGAAGGACAGAAAACACCTGGAGACCAGTAGGAAGGGCAAGGTCGTGAGAGGAGCTGACCCAGCTCCTAGGCTGGCAGGCTGAGAGAGGAGAGAGCGCTGGGCTACGGCAGGGTCTGTTCCCTCAGAAGATAGAGGCCCGGAACCCAGACTGGGCTCCACAGCCCCCAGCTCCAGAGCCGACACCCACGACCCACGTAACATCCAGCCGTGAAAGGCGGCAGGGCTGCTGGCTGCAGTGGAGCTTGGAAACTATAGACCAGAGTCATTTGGAGAGAAAGCCACAGTTGTGTTTTTTCCCCTCAGAGCCCAGGAGTTTTCATTTGCAGCTGCTCACCCGAGGCTCTGGTGCAGGAAGGGAGACAAGGACTGGGGTTAGAGGCATTGCAGGGAGAGTTGGAAAAACAGCCAAGAGCATTGGGTCAGAGGCCCTCAAACTGAAACACCATTTTTCCGGCGAGGAGCTAGCTGCTCCCAGAAGACACAGGGCAGGAAAAAAAAACACACCCAAAAAACAAACAAACAAAAAACAACAACAAAAACCTGCCCTAGTCCTAGGTCAGTGGTCGGCAAACTCATTAGTCAACAGAGCCAAATATCAACAGTACAACGATTGAAATTTCATTTGAGGGCCAATTTTTTTAAACTTAAACTTCTTCTAACGCCACTTCTTCAAAATAGACTCGCCCAGGCCGTGGTATTTTGTGGAAGAGCCACACTCAAGGGGCCAAAGAGCCGCATGTGGTTTGCCGACCACGGTCCTGGGTGATACCGGAGCCCTGCCTGCCACACCCTACATTTTGAGCTTTTCACAGGAAACAAAAGCAGAAGCCACCTTACAGGTTTGAACAGCCTCACGGAGCCTCAATGACTGGATATGGGGAGGGGCCGTCTTCCCCACTCTCCTGGGAACCAGAATGAGACTTTCCTTGCCTGGGAGAACTGATAAAAATTCCAGGTTCCTAGCCGACCCCATTGGTCTCCAGACAAGGATCTCTGTCCAGCCAAGGTCAGAGTCATGTTTTGGGCCACTTGCAGAGGAGTAGCTCTGGGACAGGGGGAAACACACCCACCACATTCCCTGAAATCTAACACCTCCCCCTCCTAAAGCTCTTTGAGAAACAGACTTTTGAGGGAGTAAGATTGACAGCTGGATGGTAGGAAAAGGAGGGCAGAGGTGGACCCCGGGGAACCAGGGGAAGTTTGCTGATCCAGCCCTGGACCCCCAGCTGCGAACAAACCTACTTTAGAGGGCAGATGGGCCCTGCTTGTTTGTAGCCAAGGCTTGTGGAGACAGACACAAACAGTGGATCGGTGGGTTGCTTGGAGCTTCAAGCAGGTTGCTGAAAGCCAAAAGACAGTGCCTGACAGTGGTTAGCAGCTCAGTACCTAACAGGAAGCCCAGAATGGGCAGACAGAACAGAAGAGTGGGATCCAAAGCAAACTCCCATGGGGCACTATACTCGGCTGAAACGGACACCACTTCACTTTTTTTAACTTAAAAATTGTTATCTCTCTCCCATTTTTCTTTTTTCCTCCCTTGTTCTTCTCTTTTTTCTTTCCTTTCTTTTTTTCTTTTTAAATTTATCTTCATCTATCTGCTTTATTGATTTTTTATTATTCTAGTCTCTGTTATTTCGTTCATATATCCAACTTTCCTCTTCCCTTTTCCTACTCAATATTTCCTTTTTTTCACTACTCAATTTTTTCTCCCTCTCTTTTCTTTTTCTCCTGCTTTCTCATCTTTTCTCTTTTTCAAAATTTATTTTAGGTCTATCTGCTTTCTCCTATATTTCCCTTTTCAATTTTTTTCTTGTCTTTTCATGCCCCCCCCCCCCCTTATCTTAAACAATTTTTCTTCCCCTAGTCCTCTACTTCTTTATTCTTATTTTCAGCTTTCTGCATTTATATATATACTAGGGGCCCAGTTCACAAATTTGTGCACCTTGAAAAGAACTGTGGGCTGCGAGGCTGTGGTGGGCACTGGGGCGGGTCTCAGCCCATCCTCTGCGCCCCCAACTGGCCCCTCCCTCCATGGCCCTGGGTCCCCTGTCTTCCGGCAACCCCCCTCCCACCGCCACCGTGACGCTCCCAAGCACTGCTGGTGCCAGCCCCACTAGCACCCGCTGATGGCATGGAGCAATTGGGGCCAGCGCCAGCAGCTGGTGCGAGAGGGGCCCTCGCTGGTAGCGGGTGCGAGCGGTGGCTCTGGTGCCAGCAGCGGGTGTGAGTGGGGCCGGTGCCGGCAGCAGGTGCGAGCGCCAGGTGGGACCGCAGTGCGCAGGAGCAAAGAATTTTCAGTAACCACCTGAGGCTCGCCTGGATGACAGTGACCAGCGCCCCGCCTTGGTCTGGTGCCCCCGCTCACCTGCTCCACCATCCCACCATGGCTGACCCCCACCATGTTCCATACACTCCCCCTTGTGGTCAGCGCACATCATAGTGACCGGTTGTTCGGTCTATTTGCATATTAGGGAGATATATATATATATATATATATATATATATATATATATATATATATATATATATACTAGAGGCCCGATGCACAAAATTCATGCAAGAGTAGGCCTTCCTTCCCCCAGCTGCCGGCACCGGCTTCCCTCCGGCACCTGGGACCCAGGCTTCCCTCTGGCCGCCAGCAGGCACCCGGAACCCAGGCTTCCCTTGCAGCCCAGCTTCATCCGGAAGGTCATCTGGAAGGATGTCCAGTCTAATTAGCATACTATGCTTTTATTATTATAGATAGATTCCCCCTTTTTCTTCTTGTTTTTTGTTTGTGCTTTTTTTTCATTTCTTTTTGTTTGTTTCCTTGTATTTTTTCTTTCTTTTTTTATATCATTCTTGCTCTCTTTTCTTTTTCCTAATCTCTCTTCTCTGATGGTTGCTTTTGTTGGTGCTGAAAGGGTCTTGTTTTTTGTGTGTGTCTGTTTTGTGTTTTGTTGTGTTGTATATTGTTCTGTTCAGTCAGCACCTCCACAACAGCTCATACTATGTGGTCGGGTGAGCCACAAAGTCAGCCAGACTGAGGGGAGACTCCATCCATGAATGGGACAATAGCATTCAAGACCCAACTACAACAGGAAAACCCAAATAACTCAAAAAAGGGGTCTTCCTAGAGCACCCAGCTCAGGAGATCTAAGCAACTGCACTACTGGGTTCCACAAAACACCTACTACATACAACCACTCCACAAAATCTGGGAAGCATAGCAGTTTGATCTAATACATATAAACAAAAACAAAGGGACAGTAAAAAATGGGGACACAAAGAAACAACCCCAAATGAAAGAAAGGCAGAATCACCAGAAATTGAAATAAATTAAACGGAAGTAAACAATTTGTCAGATAAAGAATTCAGAGTAGTGGTAATAAGGGTGCTCAAACAATTCAGTGAGAACTACAAGCAACTTAATGAGAATTATAAGGGTCTTAATGAGAGTTATATCAACATGAAAAGAGAGCTTGAAACAATAAATAATAATCAATTGGAAATGAGGAATTGCATAGATGAAATAAAGAATACCCTGGAAGGATTCAATAGTAGAGTAGAAGAAACAAAGGACTGAATCAATCAATTAGAATACAAGGTAGAAAAAACACCCATTCAGAGCAGCAAATGGGAAAAAAAATTAAAAAGCAGAAGGAGAGTCTAAGGGAGCTTTGGGACAACATGAAACCTAACAATATTCACATTATAGGAGTACCAGAATCTGAGAAAGGGATAGACAACCCGTTTGAGGAAATAATGGCAGAAAATTTCCCTAACCTGGTAAAGGAAAAAGTCACTCAAGTTCAGGAAACTCAGAGAGTCCCAAACAAGATGAACCCCAAAAGACTCACACCTAGGCACATATTAATTAAAATGGCAAATATTAAAGACAAAGAATCTTAAAGATTGCAAGAAATAGAAAGTTACCTACAAGGGAGTTCCCATTAAACTGTTAGCTGACTTCTCAATAGAGACACTCCAGGGCAGAAGGGAATGGCATGCAATACACAAGGTAATGAAAACCAAGGGACTGAACCCAAGACTACTCTATCTAGTAAGGCTATCATTCAAAATTGAAGGTGAAAAAAGAAGCTTTGCAGACCAAAAAGGCTAAAAGAGTTTATTACCATCAAACCAGCACTGTAAGAAATGCCAAAGGGACTGGTGTAAAAAGAAGGAATAGAGAGAAAGGAAGAACACAGGCATAAAGAATAGTAATGGCAATAAACAAGAACCTATCAATAATAACCTTAAAAGTAAATGGATTAAATGCTCAAATCAAAGGACATAGGATAGTTGAATGGATAAGAAAGCATGACCCATATATATGCTGTTCACAAGAGACCCACTTCAAAACAAAGGACTCATACAGAATGAAAGTGAAGGGATGAAAAAATTTTTCCAGGCAAATTGAAATGAAAAAAACAAACAAACAAAACAAACACACACACACACATAAAACACTGGGATAGCAATACTCATATGTGACAAAATAGACTTCAAAGGGAAGGCCATAACAAGAGATAATTAAGGTCACTTCCTAATACTAAAAGAATTGCTACAACAAGAGGATATAACTCTAGTAAACATATATGCACCCAATAAAGGAGCATCCAAATATATAAAATAACTTCTGGAAGATTTCAAGGGAGAGATTGACAGCAATATAATCATAGTAAGGGACTTTAACAGGCCCACTTATATCACTGGATAGATATGCTAGACAAAAAATCAATAAGGAAACAGTGATCCTAAATGATACACTAGATCAGATGGAATTAATTGACATTTTCAGAACATTTCACCCCAAAGCTACAGAATATACATTCTTCTCAAGTTCACATGGGACATTTTCAAAGATAGACCACATGTTAGGACACAATCTAAGTATCTACAAGTTCAAGAAGATTGACATTATATCAAACATCTTCTCAGATCACAGTGGCATGAAATTAAAAATCAACTACAACAAAAACACAAACATTCAAACACATGGAGGCTAAATAGCATGCTATTAAACAATGAATGTGTTACCAAAGAGATCAAAGAAGAGATAAAAAACATCCTGAAAACAAATGAAAATGAACACACAACAACACAAAATCCATGGACACAGTGAAAGCAGTCCTGAGAGGGAAGTTCATAGCACTACAGGCTTACCTCAAAAAACAAGAAAAACTTTTCATAAGTTATCTAACATAAATAATTAGAAAGAGAACAACAAGAAAATCCCAGAGTACATAGAAGGAAATAATAAAGATCAGAGCAGAAATAAATGACAGAGACTAAAAATAAAACAAAACAAAAAAACAATACAAAAGATCAATAAAACCAAGAGCTGGTTCTTTGAAAAGGTAAACAAGATTGATGAACCTCTAGCCAGATGCATCAAGAAACAAAGAGAGAGGAACCAAATAAATACAATCAGAAATGAAAGAGGTAAAATAACAACAGATCCCTTAGAAATACAAAGAATCATAGAGTACTATGAATGACTATATTCCAACAAACTGGAAACCTGGGTGAAATGGACATATTTCTAGAAAAATACAATCTCCCAAAACTGAATCAGGAAGAATCAGAAAACCTGAATAGCCCAATGACTACTGATAAAATTGAAGCAGTAATAAAAATTTCCAGCAAACAGAAGCCCTAGTCCAGATGGCTTCACAGGGGAGTTTTAACAAACAGTCAAAGAAGAACTAACATCTATACTCCTCAAATTGTTCAAAAAAATTCAAGAGGAAGGAACATTTCCAAGCTCTTTCTATGAGGCCAGCATAACTCTAATTCCAAAATATGATAAAGATATGACAATGGAATAGAATTACAGGCCAATATCCATGATGAACATAGATGCTAAAATCCTCAAAATATTAGCAAATCAGGAGAAACCAAGATGGCGGCATAGGTAAACACCTGAACTTGCTGTCTCATACAACCACTTCAAAACTACAACTAAAAGACAAAACGGACATCCAGAACCACAGGAAGGCTGTATAAGTGGAAATTCTATAACTAGAAGAGAAAAGAAAAGCACACTGAGACTCAGAGGAGCTGCAGAAGTAAAGTGCAGAGGTACGGAGGCCCGCGCGTGAAGAGGGCTGGCAACTGAGTACGTGGCTGGCTTTCTCAATTGGGAGGGAGACAAAAGCTCCCAACTGCTCTGAACTCCAGTGCCAGGTGAGACTCTGGAGACCCAGACTCATACGAGGAGAAACTGGACTGTCTGGCATCGGGCAGAACTCGAGGGCGGCTTTCTCTCAGAGGTGCTTGCAGTGATTACCGAGGGACACTGAGACCCAGGGGCCTCTTAGGGCAGGGCTGACGGGAAGCCATTGCTGTTTGCTCCGCCCTCAGACTCCGCCACATCCAAGCTGTGCGCAGAGGCTTTTGCATATGAATGGTCTGGCCTTTGAAATCTAAACTTACCTCACAAACTGCAGCTGACTCAGAGAGACCCAGAACATCCAAAAGAAGGCCCAAGGCCCCACAGCAGCTTGTATTGCTTCACAGCTGGGCCTCATCTGGGCACCTCCAAAACCCAAACAAAGAAGAGGAATCTGCAGATCTCTCTGTAGACCCTGCTGGGTGGCCTCAGGCAGAGGCTAAATTAGCACCTCCTTGGAGATCCAATAGCCAGTGTACCCAGTGGTCAGAGTGGGATCATCCAGATTACAACTCCTCAGATCCATAAGGGACACACTCAGGGGTCAGACTCAGTGAGCACCAAAGCCCCACTGAAGCAAGTCTTGCCTCATAAGAGTGTCTCAAATTATGAACAACAGCGTAGACACAGCTGATCCTCACAGCCAATTAGCCTGAAGTTCAATTCCTCCCAGTGATACCAACAACAATCAAGGCTTAACTAACAACAAGACTGTACACACAGCCCACAAAGGGGTGCACCAAGAGTGTCCACCTCAGGTACCTGGGGAGGCTGAGCCACTGGGCCCTATAGGACACCTAGCACACAAAACCACTCTATCAACTCAGGGAAGCAGCCAAAATGTGGAGACAAAGAAACAGGTCACAAATGAAAGAAATGGAGGAAAGCAAACGACTGGATATAGAGTTCAAAACCACGGTTATAAGGTTTTTCAAGAATTTTTTAGAAAAGGCTGATAAATTTAGTGAGACCCTCGAGGATATGAAAAAGAACCAACTAGAAATTAAGCATACACTGACTGAAATAAAAAATAATATACAGAGACCTAACAGCAGACTAGAGGATCGCAAAAATCAAGTCAAAGATTTGAAATACAAAGAAGCAAAAATCACCCAACCAGAAAAGCAAAAAGAAAAAAGAATCCAAAAATATGAAGATAGTGTAAGGAGCCTCTGGGACAACTTCAAGCGTACCAATATCCAAATTATGGGGGTGCCAGAAGAAGAGAGAGAACAAGATACTGAAAACGTATTTGAAGAAATAATGACAGAAAACTTCCCCCACATGGTGAAAGAAATAGACTTACAAGTCCAGGGAGTGCAGAGAACCCCCCAAAAAAGGAATTCAAGGTGGACCACACCAAGACACATCATAATTAAAATGCCAAGAGCAAAAGACAAAGAGAGAATATTAAAAGCAGCAAGAGAAAAACAGTTACCTACCTATGGGAGAACCCATACAATTGTCAGCTGATTTCTCAACAGAAACTATGCAGGCCAGACAGGGAGTGGCAAGAAATATTCAAAGTGATGAATAGCAAGAATCTATAACCAAGATTACTCTACCCAGAAAAGCTATCATTCAGAATTGAAGGTCAGATAAAGAGCTTCACAGATAAGAAAAAGCTAAAGGAGTTCATCACCGCTAAACCAGTATTATATGAAATGCTGAAAGGTATTCTTTAAGAAGAGGAAGAAGAAAAAAAAGGTAAAGAGAAAAATTATGAACAACAAATACATATCTATCAACAAGTGAATCTAAAAGTTAAATGAATAAAAAATCTGATGAACAGAATAATCTGGTGAATATAATATAATCAGGGGCATAGAAAGGGAGTGGACTGACAATCCTCGGGGTGAAAGGGGTTTGGGGGATGCAGGAAGAGACTGGACAAATATCATACACCTATGGATGAGGACAGTGGGGAGGGGATAAGGGTATGGGGTGGGGTGGGAACCGGGTGGAGGGGAGCTATGTGGGGGGGAAAAAGAGGAACAATTGTAATAATCTGAACAATAAAGATTTAATAAAAATAGAAATAAAAATAAAATATTAGCAAATCAGATCCAGCAATACATTAAAGAGATCATACACCATGACCAAGTGGGATTTATTTCAGGGATGCAAGGCTGGCACAATATTCGCAAATCAATAAATGTGATACATCACATAAACAGATTGCAAGACAAAAACCACATGATCATATCAATCGATGCAGAAAAAGCATTTGACAAAATTCAACAGCCTTTTTTGATGAAAAGTGGGAATAGAGGGATCATACCTCAACATAATAAAAGTCATATATGATAAACCTACAGCCAACATCACACTCAATGGGCAAAAACTAAAATCATTTCCCCTAATAACAGGAGCAAGACAGGGATGTTTGCTTTCACCATTCTTGATCAACATAGTACTGGAAATTCTAGCCATGACAATCAGACAAGAAGAAGAAAAAAAAGCATTCACATTGGAAAGGAGGAAGTAAAACTGTCACTATTTGCAGATGACATGATATTGTACATAGAAAACCTTAAAAATCCCACCAAAAAATTACTAGATTTAATAAATGAATTCGGCAATGTAGCAGGATACAAAATTAACATACAGAATCTATGGCATTTTTTACACACTAACAATGAACTCTTGGAAAGAGAAACTAAAAGAACAATCCCATTTACCACTGCAACAAAAAAAGTAAGATACTTAGGAATAAACTTAACAAAGGAGGTAAAAGACCTGTACTCAGAAAACTACAGGATGTTGGAAAAAAATATAGAGGAAGATATAAACAAGTGGAAGGATATATTATGCTCATGGATTGGTAGAATCAACATAATTAAAATGTCCATACTGCCCAATGCAATCTATAGATTCAATGCAATCCCTATTAAAATATCAACGGCATATCTCCCAGATCTAGAACAAAAACTCCAAAATTTAAATGGAACCAAAAGAGACCCCAAATAGCTGCAGCAATCTTGAGAAAAAAGAACAAAGTTGGAGGCATCACAATACCAGATATCAAGTTATAGTACAAAGTTTCTGTGCTCAAAACAGCATGGTACTGGCACAAGAACAAGCATGTAGATCAATGGAACAGAACAGATACCCCAGAAATCCACCAAACTATTATGCTCAAATAATCTATATATATATAAAAAGCCAGCAACCACAATGCCAGAATGACCAGATGACCGGTTGCTATGACGTCTACTGCAGCCAGCGAACCCAGCCCCTCCCCCTGGCCGGCCCCACCTCTTATCAGCCTTTCCCACCCTGATTGAGGGGGAGGCAGCTGGCCAACCATCCCATGGCCCCTTGCCCAGGCCGGCCCCACCCTCCAGCGGGGACCCCACTCTGATGGGAGCATGGCCGGCCTGCAAACCACGTGCAGACTCTTGCCCAGGCTGGCCCTGCCCCCCAGTTGGGACCCCCACCCCGATCAGGGGCATGGCCGACCTGCAAACCACCTGCGGCCCCTCACCCAGGCCAGCTCTGCCCCACAGTGGGGACCCCCTCTCTGATGGGGGGGTGGCTGGCCTGCAAACCACCCGTGGACCCCCACCTAGGCTGGCCCCATCCGCAGTGGGACCCCCCCTACCTGATTGGGGGCGTGGCCCCTCACCCAGGCAGGCCAAGCCCCCAGCAGGGACCCCCACCCTAATCGGGGGTGTGGCCTCTTGCCCAGGCCGGCCCCGCCCCCCAGTGGGGACCTCCACTCCTATTGGGGGCGTGGTTGGCATGAAAACCACCCATGGCCCCTTGCCCAGGCCAGCCCCACCCCCTAGCAGGGACCCCCCCACCTCGATCGGGGACCCCATCAGGGCAGGCCAGCCAGCCCCCACCTGTGCACCAGGTCTCTATCCTATATAATAAAAGGATAATATGAAAATTGACCCTAAAAGAGGAACGACCAGAACGACCGCTGGACCAGTCACTATGAGGCACACTGACCACCTCTTGGTTCCTTTCCCTGGCTGGCAAGAACCGAGGGTGGTAGCAGGGGATGTGGGTGGTACCAGGGCAAGCCCCCCCTCCCTGGCTGGTCGCTCCACATGCAGAGGGCAACTTGTGGTGGGAACGGGGCCGGTGAGTGGGCGGTAACAGCCTACATCTCAGTCCCTTCCCCAGCCGTCAGGCACTGATCACCCTATAGTGAAAGGGGAACGGAGGGTGGGTGGCAGTTGGGGGCAGGGCTGGCTGTGGGCAGCTGGGGAAGATGGCCCTGATCGCAGGCCAGGCCTTGGGACTGTACCTGTGCATGAATTTTGTGCGCTGGACCTCTAGTATTTTATATAAGAGGCAAGAACATACAATGGAGTCAAGATAGTCTCTTCAATAAATGGTGTTGGAAAAATTGGACAGATATGTGCAAAAAACTGAAATTAGATCACCAACTTACACCATACAAAAAAATAAACTCAAAATGGATAAAAGGCTTAAATGTAAGTCGTGAAACCATAAAAATCTTAGAAGAAACCATAGACAGCAAAATCTCAGACATCTCTTGTAGCAATATGTTTATGGATACATATCCTAGGGCAAAGGAAACTAAGGAGAAAATAAAGAAATGGGACTACATCAACATAAAAAGCTTCTGCACAGCAAAAGAAACCACCAACAAAACGAAAAGGTAGCACACTGTATGGGAGAACGTATTTGGCCATGGCACATCTGATAAAGGTTCAATATCCAAAATATATAAGGAACTCATAAACTTAACAAAAGGAAGACAAACAATCTAATAAAAAAATGGGCAAAGGACCTAAATAGACACCTCTCCAAAGGGGACATACAGATGGCCAAGAGACATATGAATACATACTCACAGTCACTAATAATCTGACAGATGCAAGTCAAAAGGACAATGAGATATCACCTCACACCTGACAGAATGGCTACCATCAACAAATCAACAAATGACAAGTGCTGGTGAGGATGTGGAGAAAAGAGAACCCTCCTTCACTGCTGGTGGGAATGCAGACTGGTGCAGCCATTATGGAAAAAAGTATAGTTTCCTCAAAAAATTAAAAATGGGACTGCCATTTGACCCAGTAATCCCACTTCTAGGAATATATCCTAAGAAATCTGAAATGCCAATCAGAAAGACTATATGCACCCCTATGTTCATAGCAGCGCTATTTACAATAGCTAAGATTTGGAAACAGCCTAAGTGCCCATCAGCAGATGAGTGGATAAGAAAGCCGTGGTACATTTACACAATAGAATACTATGCATCTGAAGAAAGAAAGAACTCTTATCATTTACAACTTCATGGATGGACCTGGAGAGTATTTTGCTAAGTGAAATAAGCCAGTTAGGGAAAGATAAGTATCACGTGATCTCACAAATATGTGGAATCTAATGAACAAAATAGATCCATAGACAGACTGTTGAACCTCAGAGAGAGGGGTGGAAAGGCAGGGGAGGCTGGTGTGTGGGAAGAGATCTACTAAAGAACTTGTATGCATATATGCATAACCATGGACACAGACAATAGTGTGGTGAAGGCCTGGGGCTGGGGGTAGGGGTGGTCTAGAAGTCAATGGGGGAAAAAGGGGACATATATAATACTTCCAACAATAAAGATTTAAAATTTAAAAAGTATTATTTTCATAAATTTTTAACCAAAATGATTTCATAAAATACTATTTTATTTATGGCTGTGTTATTTTTGATACCAGGAAGTTTCCAGATTAAAAAATTCATATGGCCCTTGAACCGTGGAATCCTGGACAATTAGGAGCCCAGTCCCCAAATCACTTGTCTCTTCTTTCCTTTAAACATAGAGATAACGCTGTGTTGTTTGCCAAGGACTTCCTAGCAGGTGGAGTGGCCATGGCCATCTCCCAGATGGCAGTAGCGTCCATTGAGTGAGTCAAGCTGCTGCTGCAAATGCAACATGGCAGTAAGCACATCACCACAGATAAGCAATATAAGGGCAATATAGATTGCGTGGTTCATATCCACAAGGGGAGGGAGTCCTGTCCTTCTGCCATGGTAATCTGGCCAATGTCATCAGATACTTTCTCACCCAGTCTGTCAACATTGCCTTCAAAGATAAATACAAGCAGATCTTCCTGGGTGGTGTGGACAAGAGAACCCCATTCTGCCACTACTTTGCAGGGAATCTGGCATCAGGTGGCACCGCTCATTGTGTTTTGTGCATGGTCTTGATTTTGAACATACCCATCCAGCAGCTGATGTGGGCAAAGCTGGAACTGAAGGGAAAGCCAAAGGCCTCAGTATTGCGTGGGCAATATATACAAACCTGATGGGATTAAGGGTCTGTACCAAGGCTTTAATGTGTCTGGCCAGGGTATTATTGTTGTAATTGTACCCCGAATCTCACAAAGGCCGCCTCAAGAAGCCGAATTATGGAGTCATTTATTAAAGGCCGGTGGCATACGAGGGGCAAAAGTGCTCCAGATCTCGCAGCACTGTAAAGCTCGCCACATCTGGCTTATATTGGCAGAATATCACAAAGGTATTGATTACATCTTTGGGTCTGGAATGAGGAACCTGGTTTGCACAAAGCAGTTACAGAAGCGAAATTGATCAAGTTAGTTATCTAAAGTATAGTTTTGGGTCTACGGATCACTGAATCAACAGAAACACATTATCTGGGGCCACTTGGGCAATTTAGAATAATTGTGCTGTCCAGATTCTGGGACCACTGAGTCAACCGGAATGCATTATCTGTAGCTACTGAGGCTGATTCCGGGACCACTAAGTCAACCGAAACTCATTATCTATAGCTACTGAGACAATTTAGGGTAATTGAGCTGTCCTGGTTCCCAGAAGAATGTGCTTCAATAACCAGTGAGATCACAATCAATGGGACATTCAA
This sequence comes from Eptesicus fuscus, assembly GCF_027574615.1. NCBI lineage: Eukaryota > Metazoa > Chordata > Mammalia > Chiroptera > Vespertilionidae > Eptesicus > Eptesicus fuscus. Next base: position 89,219,546 of record NC_072477.1, read on the forward strand.
ACCACCATCAATGGAATATTCAATCGATTTGGATAGCATACATAAGTTCAGAAAAATCAAAATAACTTTTCTATTGTTTTAGCAAGCAAATGAGTACAGAACCCAAAACAGCAGGGTTAAACTATTAAACAGCAATTTTTACCCAAGAATGGTTGCTACCATGCTTCATTATCATCTACCAAGCTACCTACTTCGTACCTACCTACTTCGTACCTATGACTCTGCAAAGGGAATGCTTCCAGATCCCAAGAACACTCGCATCTTTGTCAGCGGGATGATGGCACAGTCCCTCACAGTGGTGACTGGGCTGACTTCTGATCTATTTGACACTGTTCCTTGCAGCATGTTGATGCATTCAGGCACAAAGGAACTGATATTATATACAGAATCATACTCAGGTGCTGGAGGTAGATTGCTCATGATGAAGGAGGCAAAGCTTTTTTCAAGGGTGCATGGTCCAATGTTCTCAGAGGCATGGGTGGTGCTTTTGTACTTGTCTTGTATGATGCAATCAAGAAGGTCACATGAATTGTTTCCTAGTCTTTCCTCTTCCCACCACCATGAACAAGTATGTTGTATTATGTAACATATCTATTTATCAATGGCACATATTTACTGACTGAAAATGGGAAGCAATAATATTCATCTGACCAGTTTTCTCCTAAAGCCATTTCCATGATGATGATGGGACTCAATTATTTATTTTTTATTTCAGTCATTCCTGATAAACAACAAATTTCAAAAAATAAAAAAATATCTGAAATATAAAAAATCATATGTATAATGGGCAATTATGTATTTACTTGCATATATAACAGCATTTGATTATAGTGCCACTGTCACCATTATTCTCTGATGCCATGGCATAGAGGTTAATACTAAATATTCAAACATCTAACTCTTAACCACAGTGTTTGTGTATATAGCACTTTCATACTCATATGAACAACAAAGTAAGAACTTAAGCAATTTCTCTTTCTTTCTTTAGTTTTTAAATATGTTTTTATTTATTTATTTTTTTTAGAGAGAGAAACGTTAATTGGCTCCCTCTTGTACGCCCCCTACTGGAGATCGAGTCCGCAACCCAGGCATGTGCCCTGACTGGGAATCCCCAAGGCAACCTCCTGGTGCATGGGATGATGCTCAACAAACTGAACCACACTGGCCAGGGTGTTAAGCAATTTCTTTTGGAGAAAAACAGAAAAATGTCAGTAGATGGTGAAACAAAGTATTTTAACTTATTCTAAATTTAAAGAGATAAAAACATAGCTCAACCATTTAAGGGTACTTCTGACTTTTAAAACATTTTTTTATAAGAAAAAAAATCAGTTCCAAATACTTATTCTCCACAATTTATATTTCAAGTTTGTAATATTTATTCTTTCCTATAAAAGTAAATACTGTACGAGAAGAGCAATTTAGAAAAAGCCTTTTATGAATACAATGTGCCATGTTTCAACTTTCTAATTCATAGCAACATGTACATTTTCAGAGTATAAATTGCCAGCCAGAGATCCAAAATGGCAGTGGAGTAGGTGGAAGCTACACCCACCTCCTCCCAGGACCAAACTGGAAGTACAACTAAAATATAGAGCAATCAACCTGAATAACCAACTGAACACTAGCTGAAGAGGAGTCTTATAGGATTTAGACTTAAGAATTTACAGAAGAAGTCACATTGAGACAGGTAGGAAGTGTGAAAATGCAAGAAGGGCTGGCCCCACTACCAGGGGCTGTGGCTGAAGTTCCAGAGGGATATCTCAGCTGTAGGGTTGGAGGTGTGAGGGTTTCCTCTGATAAGCAGATCTCAAGCCCAAGCTGGGCTCCCAAGCCCAGAGCACCAGAGCCTGGAAGAGGCACCCTCCTAACATTTGGCTGTGAAAATCAGTGGGGTTTCTGTCTGCCAGGGAGAGACAGGATTCTGCTAGAAACTCAGGCACCACTTAAAGGGCCAATGCACAAAATCTCTTTCACAGCCACTCACCCTGGGCTCCAGCTGAAGGAGGATGGAGCAGACTAGACTCCTGGGAGGAGAGACTGGTTTGTGGCTCTGGGAGAGAGCTGAGGGGACAACCGCTGGGACCCCTGTGCTGAGTCACCCTACTGCACTACAGACACCATCTTTCTTGGGTAGAGCATGCACTTCCATGTAGCATCAGCCTGGGGAAAAGCAACTGCCCCACCCTCTGGTCTCCCTGTTGACCCATCCTGCAGAGCTTCCACCCTGGTAAGGAGTCAGTGGCCTGGGCTGGGGTGTAGAGATCTGGGCAGATTCAAGGGGTGTCAGTGACTGAGTTGTGTAGCTTAGGGGAACCCTTCTCATGCATACTCAGGCCCAGAAGAGGCAGCCACAAACTGTGGATCTTTTTGTAGCTCCAAATAGTTTGCCCAGGGCGAGTCACAGGCAGTGTCTGACATTGACCTGTGCTAGAGTCTCTCACAAGAGTCCCCAGAACCAGCACACCCAGTGGCCAGCTTCAGACATCAGAGCAAGGTCTACTTAGCTTCATAAGTGGCATACCCAAAGAGAGATCTTGGCAGGCACCAGATCCTGCTGAGGTGAATTCTGTTTTGTGTGTTCAGCATATGCACAGTAGCTGATACACTATGGTTGGGGTTGATCATAAGTTAGCCAGTCTGAGGGCTGATCCCACTCATGATTGGTCCAATCAAATCTGAATTACAACAGGAGGGCCCACATAACCCACACAGGGGACATCCCTAGAGTACTTAGCAGAAGTGATCAAGGAGACTGCACCATGGAGTCCCACAAGACACCCACTATGTAAGGTCACTGGGAGTCACAGAAGATCTAACACATAGAAAGAAATAGAAAGAGATAGTCAAAATGAGAAGACAAAGAAACATTCCCCAAATGAAAGAACAGGATAAATCTCCAGAAAAAGAGCTAAGTGAAATGGAGGCAATTTACAATTGTTACAAGAATGCTCAAGGAAATTAGGGGAAGAATGGATGAAATCAAGGAGAACTTAACCAAAGAGATGGTAAACGTAAAAAGGAAACCATATGAAAGAACCAATTAGTATACAATATCTGAAATGAGGAACACACTGGAAGGATAAGCATAAGGTTAGACAAAGCAGAGGATTAAATCAGCAATTCAGAAACCAGGTAGAAGAAAATGCCCAATCAGAGCAGCAAATAGAAAAAGGAATTATAAGAAATAAAGCTAGTTTAAGGAACCTTTGGGATAACATGAAGCGTAACAACATCCGCATCATAGAGGGACCAGAAAGAGAAGAGAGAGAACACGGGATTGGGAACCTATTTGAAGAAACAATGACTGAAAACTTTACCCTACCTGGGTAAAGGAAAAAGACACACTAGTCCAAGAAGCACAGAATCTTAAACAAGATGAAGTCAAAGAGGCCCACACCTATACATCATAATTAAAACGCCCAGTGTCAAAAGACAAAGAGAGAATCTTAGTAGCATCAAGAGAAAGGCAGTTAGTTAACCTATAAGGGAGTACCCATACAATTTGACTGTCAGCTGATTTCTCAACTGAAACTTTGCAGGCCAGAAGGGAGTGGCAAGAAACACTCAAAGTGATGAATAGCAAGGACCTACAACCAAGATTATTCTACCCAGCAAAGCTCTCATTTATTAAAAAAAAATATTTTTTATTGATTTTAGAGAGGAAGGAACAGGGAGAGAGAGATAGAAACATCAACGAGGAGAGAGAACTGGCTGCCTCCTGCAGCCCCCCACTGGGGATGGAGCCTGCAATCTAGGCATGTTCCCTTGACCGGAATCAAACCCAGGACCCCTCTGTCCACAGTCTGACACTCCATCCACTGAGCCAAACTGGCTAGGGTGCAAAGTTCTCATTTAGAATTGAAGGTCAGATAAAGAGCTTCACAGACAAGAAAAAGCCAAAGGAGTTCATCACCACCAAACCAGTATTACATGAAATGTTGAAGAGTATTCTTTAAGAAGAGGAGGAGGAGGAGGAGGAGGAGGAGGAGGAGGAGGAGGAGGAAGAAGAGGAAGAGGAAGAAGAAGAAGAAGAAGAAGAAGAAGAAGAAGAAATGAAAATAAAATGGCAATAAATACATATCTATCAACAACTGAATCTAAAAATAAAAATAAATGAACAAGAAATCTAATGAACAAAATAAACTAGTGAATAAAATAGAATTAGAGGCATGGAAACACAGAACAGACTGATGAATCTCATAAGGAAGGGGGACAGAGGGGGCAGGAAGAGATTAACCAAAGATCTTAACATGTATATATGCATTAACTATGGACACAGACAATAAGGTGGTGAAGGTGTGGGACAGGGTGGGAACCAGGTAGAAGGGAGCAATGGGGGGAAAAAGAGAGGAGAACATCTGTAATACTCTCAACAATAAAGATATTTTTAAAAAAGCAATGTGAAGAGAAAAATATTTTTAAAAGAGAAAAAATATTTATGTGCAAATGTTTTATGAATGTATCACTTGCTAAAGTGAAAAAGGTGAAGGGATTAAGCAAAGCAAAGCAAAACAAAACAAAACAAAACACCCACATAAAAACACTTAGATAGACAAAGTATATTCATTACCAGAGGAAAATGGGGGTGGAGGGAGGCAGGATGGAGTAAAGGGAAAATAAGTGGTGATGCAAAGAGACATGACTTAGGATGGTGGACATACAATACAATACAATACAATACAATACAATACAATACAATACAATACAATACAGATGATGTACTATAGAATTATATACCTTAAACCTATATAATTTTATTAATCAATGTAATCCCAATAAATTAAAAAAAATTGTCATTCATGACAAAACCACCATCTATAATAATAAAAGCATAATATGCTAATTAGACCAGACAGCCAAACGACCTTCTGGACATCATTCTGGATGTCCTTCTGGACAAAGCCGCCGCGGTGGAGACCGAGGTAGAAGTAGTTAGGGGCGATGAGGCAGGCAGGCAGAGGGGTTAGGGGTGATGAGGCAGGCAGGCAGGCGAGTAGTTAGGGGCGATGAGGCAGGCAGGCAGAGTGGTTAGGGGCCATCAGGCAGGCAGGCAGGCAGGCGAGTGGTTAGAAACCAGCAGTCCTGGATTGTGAGAGGGATGTCCTGGGTGTAGGATGGGCTGAGGGACGCCCCCTCTGTGCACAAATTTCGTGCACTGGGCCTCTAGTATTCTAATATGGGGAAAAGGTCAACATTATTGCCATCACAATCCCTTGGAGGTTAGACAGACCTTGGCTTCTTTTTCCTGGTTTCTCCTTTTTGCTGTGTGGAACAAGCAAGTGTTTTAGTATCTCTCAATCTCAGGTTTATAACTTATAAATGGCGAAAATAGCATCTATTTCCCAAGGTTGCTGGAAAGTTTAAATAAGTCCTTGTAGAAAACATACTGTCTGGTACAGGGTAAGCATTAATACCTATTACTATTGTTATTGCAAGTGTAGTCCTTTATACTTTACACGTTATGAAGTACTTTTATCTATAGTGTCTCATTTGAGATAATTAGTTCCTGGATGACAGTACAACTTTTATCACAGAACCATGTGCAAGTATTTAATAAGCATGATTGCTACTGGGTTTGTTCAGGTGAAAAAGCAGCCGATTACATTCCCATTGCTTTGATGTCAGATCAAAATGTGTTCAAGGTATTATTATTTTTTTTTTAAATCAAATTGTATCTGACTTCAAACCATTTAAAGATAATTTTATTTATTCACATTTGTCAGGCTTTCTCCCACAAAGCTAATTTTGATCCTTACTTTATGTATGGGGAAGAGAAATGTGAAATAACTTTCGTAAGGTGAGAGGGCCATCAGCTCTATAACTAGCCCTCGCTCAATGATGGAATGCTCAGCATGTGCCATCTTCTGTTCTGGCTCTAGCTGAATTCTGAAAATGTCAAATCTTGTTTGTAAGCATTTGAATGCACAGAAATGAAAAGCAGGCACCAGAACAGTGGTTGTGTGAAGTCTTTGGTAGTGGCCCTGCCATCCAGTCCTGGCCACTTACGCCTTTAATTTTCTTACTCATCAGCGAGTGTTAAATCCATTTTAAAAAGTACCCTGTAACTTCCAACCTTAAGGAGATGAAACATGGTTTGGGAAGCAGTTAAAAGCCTTATATGTTGAGTAAAAAAAAATTTTTTTCTTATGAGATTTCCTGAAAGCACTCACATTTCACTCAAAGGTTGAGAATTATTTTTTCTTTCTTGGTCTGGATGAAGTTAGATTCTTGCCTGAAGGAAACAGAGTAATATTGGTAATAGTCTCAGAATGACCTATGAGAACACTCTGCTGTAGGGGGTATTTCCAGAGGCAGATAACAAGTGCTGTCAATCTCTCACACCATTATCAATTGGTGATAATGGTGCCAATTTGCACATTCAGCAAAGATGTCTAAGTTGCTACTGGACAGACTTCAGCTTTTTCCTGGGATAAAAAATTGTTCCTAGAGTCTTGTGGGAAAAGGGGACATATGCAGAGCTCCTGCTATTCCATTCTGGTTTATGAGCATTGCTATTTATGAATGGCTTCCTTGTAATTAACTGTTTGATTTAAAACAGAACTTGTGACTTTAATAACCCCCAAAGCACAAATTTGAAACATTAACCATTTGAGGAGACTCAAAAAGTCTTTCAATTTCAAGGCTATAATTGATTGTACAGCACACAAAATAATTCTTTATTACTTTACAGGATAATTAAGAAAACATTATGGAAAGCAGCTTCTACCGCTAAATAAAATCTAATTTCTATTTGCAGAATTTCAATTTTTGTTCTAAAAAGTTCTACCTCAATGAACGTATTTCTTTTTAATTTTTGATAAGGTAAGTTAGAAGGGGGGGGGCCTTTAATTTGGTGTTTAACAAGAAAACTTACTTTGTAAAGGGAACAGTAAAAGTTTTTCTTATTCTTTTGGAGATAGTTTCCAAATCTGAAGGTATGACTTAGGACAAAAGTAAATGGAAAGGGACATTAAAAAATCAATGGTCATAGAAAACAAAGCACACTAAATGGAGTCATATATAACCCCAAGGCTCTTAATATTCTTGAGGAAAAGAATGCACGGCAAATAATGCTTTCAGTTTTATTTAATACTTTTCTCCCCAAAATGAAAACAAAGGTACTGGTTGCAGTCATTCTGAGACAATCCCAGAATATCAGCAAAAAGGAACTAGTCTGTTTTATACTTTGTGGGGGGAACATCTTTACATTTTAGAATAGCATTCCGTGATTATTTTTAATGGGAAAATAAAATATAGGTGAGCTCTCCAGGAATCAATATTCTCTTATCTCTATTAGTGTTTTGCAGGCTGATTAGTTTGCAGAGGTTGGGTTTGATTGCTACTGAAGTAGAAGGCATTATAGATTCTCTGTTTTTCTTCGATCCACTTGGCTGAGGTCTACGGATCTATCTCTATGTATTTGCCTACCTTTCTACATGGTGCTTAGCACTGCAGCACTGGGCCTCTTCTAAACAGATTGTGAAATTCTATTGTGCTGAACTCTCAAGTCTCTTTCTGTGAATAGGTAACTACACCTCTTCCCCTTCCCCACACCACCGCCATTGCCCTCAGGAGAGCTGTTCCGTTAGGTAAAGGCAAATGAGCCAGACAGAAACAGGCGTTTAGAAAACAGCTTTGTGTGTATATGAAGGATGTATCCAGCTAAGTTTTGAAAGCAAAATGTGGAGGCACTGAAGGTCATAAGATTTATGTAATTCATATAGCAATTTAAAAAGTGACCAAGAGAAAACTTGCTCAACATCTAATGTGTGGTATTCTTAAATGATTGAATACAAGAGTTCAATATTTCCAATTTTTAACATCCATGGTGTACTGCCTTGGTTATGATAGTTGGCTATCAATCAATCCTTTATAAATATTTTTTTCTGTTTTTAAAGAATGATTAATTAAATGAGTTATATCATCCATATTATCTAAACCATTTATTTTCAAAAGTTTGAGATAGAAATAAAGCATAAAAGAATGATGTTTTCTGTCCAGCCTAGCAAGAAATTTTTTTAATAGATTGCTTATTTAATCAAGTATTTCTCTCTATTTAAAATATTTCAGCATTAAACAGTAAAATTGCTAAGTCCTTTGACTTTTATGCAGGTATATTTGAAGTTGCATAAATGTGTGTTTGAAAAAAACTGGGTAAAGTTTGTATAGTTCTAAAGGTTAAGCTAGTTAAATACAAACTGAGTCAAGTATTATCAGATTAATGCTTTCCAGTTTTTAGTCATATGATGATAACTTATTGTACAAATTGTTAGAGAGATTGTCAAAACCATGTTTAAATAGAAACTATTTAAAAGGATTCCCTTTAGAAGGATAACCCATTTATAATCTAAATATATATTTTTATGCAGAAAGTGATTTATGCTTTAATAATTATGGTGGTCTATAAATAATATAAACTAAAATGATTTAATTGGTATTTGCTGAAAATATTATTATTGAATTCATTATATTTACTGGAAAGTAAAGATAGCATTAAATACTTTAATATAAAGTCTACATATAAAAAAAATCTGAATTCTTTCCCAGAAGCCAATACAGAATCATATTGGTGAATAAACACCATTATTGCTGCTTCAAACAGCTGCTTAAGAAATCTGCTCCCAATTAACCTCATAGACAAATGAAAAACCATCTTCTAAAAATGGACACATTTATTTCTGTAAATATGTAAATTCCTCAGCATTTCTACAATGTTGGAATAAACCGTTTTCAATCTATATTTATAGATCAGAGTTGGGAGCAATTTCTCTATCCTTTACAAACAGCCTTGACTTCCTACTCTGAGTTCAAAACTGCCTTAAATTGTGTCATTTTTTTATACAAAAGGCATTCTAAAATTGTATTATGCATTTATTGTGCTGAAAGAATGACCCTTGCCATGCTTTGTTTACTGAATGTCAGATTTTCATTTGTATTACAGCTGTGTACCATAGCAGTTTCGGTTTTGTATGAAGGGCAAATAATGCACAAAACAGTCAAACCACAGAGCAGTAATTAGCCTGGAAAAGATCAAAGTGTGCTCTTCTAAATCCAGCCAATTTGCTCTGGGTGTGCAAAACCAATAGTCTTTCTTTTGCTAAGGTCTCTTATTAATTTTTGCTTTCGTTTGTTGCAGAGCAGCTGCTTTACTGTCAACCCAACATCCTGCTCTAAAAAAAATCCATTTTGATGCCACAAATGCAATTTCAATGGGTTTAGGAATAATAACCAGCTTTTTTTCACCCCACTTCTAGGAGATAGAAACCTGAAATGAAAGTTTTCAGCATCTGTAAAGTGAAAGAAAGAAACATAAGTCATAACACTGTTTGGATTTGTTTCTCTAGAAAAAGCTGAAGAAGAGTGAACTGGAAATATTTCTGCTTTTAGTGCTTTTAACCAGCACTACCCTTTTCAGTGTATGGCTATTGCTCTCTTCTTTTCTTAATATGAGTTCTTTTTATCCTCAGGGTTACATTGTGGTTTTTATAGAAAAATGGAATGATCCAAGTTATTAATTAAATCCAATCCAGCAGAAAAAAAACCTTAAACTAATAGTTTATACATTTCAGGATGAAAACAGTAAAAAAGATAGTATTAATTTCTATTTTCTTGATGTAATTAGTATTATTCTTGAGTGAATATGAAGTGGCTGTTGAGGATGGTAAGGAAATAAAAACTGTGAAGGATAAAAGAGTAAAACGTTATAACCTAAAAAATAAAATATGACCTTGGAGAATATATTTTAAGTATAGTCTATGTATTTCTCGCTTCCCTTCTCCATTCTTGTCATTTTTCTCTCAATATTCTCTTTGGCAAAAAGTAGAGAGAAATAAACTGATTAGTTTATTGATTCCTATTATGTGGCAGCTTTTCTGTAATTGTTACCTATATATAAATATATAAATATATAAATATATATATATTTTTAGTAATTTTTTCTCACCCAAGCAATGAATATTAACATGTATTAGCTGAGTAAATATATTTTTGTGTGTCTAGTGTTGCAACAATTTTCCTGGCTTCACAAGAAACCATTTAAAATTCATTCTGAGTTATATTCCACTTCAAACATGTGCCAAATATTTGTTTTGGTATCAATATAACAAGCCTACTAGACACTAAAATACAACCAAGCAAAACAAAAAGTGTAATGATACACAGAATTAACATAATGAAAAGAAGCACATACAAGTAATTAAGAATAATTGATTCATAAACAAATGTATGAATGTCCATGAAATGACCAATTGGTTTGTTCTGGAAATGTTTTCAATTGAACAGGAATTTAGTGCTTTTGAAAAGTAACAAAATGATCATACATAGAAGTTAAAGTATCTCTTTAAACAACAGGTACAAATCAGACATTAACTCCTGATTTTACTCTTAAGTAACTCTTAAATAAACTTGAACTGCAGAATTCTTCATTCTTTTATATTATTTGGCATCTTTTTTTAATATATTTTATTGATTTTTTTACAGAGAGGAAGGGAGAGAGAGAGAGTTAGAAACATCGATGAGAGAGAAACATCGATTAGCTGCCTCCTGCACACTCCCTACTGGGGATGTGCCCGCAACCAAGGTACATGCCCTTGACCAGAATCGAACCTGGGACCCTTGAGTCCACAGGCCGACGCTCTATCCACTGAGCCAAACCGGTTAGGGCAGTGGTCGGCAAACTCATTAGTCAACAGAGCCAAATATCAACAGTACAACGATTGAAATTTCTTTTGAGAGCCAAATTTTTTAAACTTAAACTTCTTCTAATGCCACTTCTTCAAAATAGACTCGCCCAGGCCGTGGTATTTTGTGGAAGAGCCACACTCAAGGGGCCAAAGAGCCGCATGTGGCTCGCGAGCCGCAGTTTGCCGACCACGGGGTTAGGGCATATTATTTGGCATCTTATTAACATCTGTTGTTACCCCTATAGCCTTTATAATGCATTCTATTCTTCCCCTTCTTTATTATTTAAGAGGCCAATTCTGAAGATGATAGTGTGATGGTAATAAATCTATACTAGAAATTAAATAAATATACTTAACCTTCATTTACAGCTGTTATTAGATAAAGTCTTCAAGTTCATATAAAATTTCCTTGATTACCTTTATCTAGCATCTGTAGGACTTAACCTGAATTTCTCTATAAGACAACTTGAAACATGGCATTTAGCAAACAAAATGGCCTCAGGGAATGTGAACACAATCTCATTTAGAAAATCCTGAGAATATTTGGACTAAGATTTTTAAAAATGATATTGGGGAGAATGAGAGATTCTAAAGATACAATAGACCTTTTTTTATCCAAAGAAGAAGAACAAAAAAAGGAGGAGGAGAAGAAGGAGAAGGAGAGGGGGAAGAGGTGAAGAAGATGAAAAGCTAGTTTGCAAAGTGTAGATTGGTGGTTTCATTATTAGTTTAAATTATTGAGAGGGTAGTTCTAGAATTCTTGCAGAAGTAATTATCTCTGGCCAATTCAGTAAGGCAAGAAAGACATAAAAAAATGTAAGGACTGGAAGGGAAGAGACAGAAAACTTAAGACAACGAACAAACTGTTAAAACTAATAAAAGAATACAAGTTACAATGGCAAAAAGGAAAAAAATTAACAGAGTTCTATACTTGCACTAATCAATTAAAAATATAATGGAGTCCTGGTTGGTGTGGCTGAATGGTTGAGCATCAACCCACAGACCAAAGGGTCTCAGGTTCAATTTCCAGTCAAGAGCACATAACTGGGTTATGGGTTCATTCCTTGGCCCCAGTCAGGGCAGGTGTGGAAGGCAACCATTCAATGTGTTTCTCTCACATCAATGTTTCTCTCTCCCTCCCTCCCTCCTTTCCGCTCTCTCTAAAAAAAAAATCAATGAAAAAAAATCCTCAGGTGTGGAGTAACAAACAATATATCTATATATCTATCTCTATCTCTATCTCTATCATCTCTATCTCTATCTCTATCTCTATCATCTATATATACATCAATCTATATACAAACTAGAAAATCTTATGCCTTTTATTATAGCAACAAAACTTGAAGCATATAGAATATGATCTAACAAAATGTGGATAATACAGAAAAATCTTAAACATTTTTTGAAAGACCCCAAAAATTTGTCTAATGTGATCACAGCTTTTAGAGAAGAGTTTGAAACATAATAAGCACTAAAGAAATATATTAAATAAATAAATGAATATCTGAATAAATGGAGAGATATGCCATTTTCATAGATGGGAAAATTAACATTGTAGAGCCCTCAATTCTTTTTTTATTTTCAGTGCAGTTCCAATATTGTGGGGGAAGCCATAAGAAGAAATGGGATTGGAAATCCTACCTAATAAAAGAGTAATATGCAAATTGACCGTACCTTCGCTACACCCACAAGCACGACCACCAGCCACACCCACCAGCCAATCAGAGCGAGTATGCAAATAAATCCAATCAAGATGGCTACAGCCACAGAGAGCAAGGTTTCCCAGGCAACGGAGGAAGCCACGCTTTCCGCCTGCCCTTGCTGGCCTAATCCTCCACTCAAGCTACAAAGTTTCAATTATAGAAGGTAAACAAATCCAAACAGAAATGGTGGCAGCCACGGAGCTGGAGAGAGCAGGCCAGGGTTGTCCCCGGCAACGGAGGAAGCCAAGCTTTCCACCTGCCCTGGCTGGCCTAGGCCTCCACTCCAGGCTACAAAGTTTCAATTATAGAAGGTGAATTAACACCAACAGAAATGGCGGCAGCCACGGAGCGAGCAGAAGGCTTGGCTCCGCTACAGGCTACAAAGTTTCAATTGTAGAAGGTAAATAAATTCCAGATACCAGGGCCTCCTCTTGGGTTGCCAGGGGGCGTGGCTGGTCTGCAAACCACCATAGGCCCCTCGCTCAGGCTGCCCCATGCCTCAAGGGAACCCCCATCCTGATCCGGGACACTCTTTAGGACACACCAGCTGGCCCCCACCCCTGCACCAGGCCTCTATCCTATCTAATAAAAGAGTAGTATGCAGATTGACCATCACTCCAACACACAATATGGCTGCCCCCATGTGGTCAAAGATCCTGCCCCATGTGGACACAAGATGGCTACCACAAGATGGCCAGCAGGGGAGGGCAGGTGAGAGGCACCAAGCCTGCAAGGGAGGGCAGTTGAGAGGGACCAGGCCTGCAAGGGAGGGCAGTTGGAAGTGATCAACCCTGCAGGGGAGGAGAGTTAGGGGTGACCAGGCCGGCAGAGGAGGGAAGTTGGGGGCAAACAGGCTGGCAGGGGAGTAGTTAGGCATCAATAAGGCTGGCAGTGGAGTGGTTAGGGGGTGATCAGGCTGGCAGACAGAAGTGGTTCGGGGCAATCAGGAAGGCAGGCAGGCGAGCAGTTGGGAGCCAGCAGTCCTGGATTGTGAGAGGGCAGTCGGACATCCCTCAAGGGGTCCCAGATTGGAGAGGGTGCAGGCTGGGCTGAGGGACACCCCCCCCTCCGTGCATGAATTTTGTGCACCAGGCCTCTAGTATATTATAAAAGAGGGTAACAACAACAAAAAGTATAAATAAAATAGAGGCCATTCAGATACTGATGATGATAGGGTGCCATGAATCAAGTCAATGATGTGTATCTGAGAGCCAAGAGGAGCATATGTTTGGGTGTTGTTTTCTTACCTGTTTAGCCATCCTGTATCTTTTGATTGGAGCAGATAATCCATTTGGATTGAAAATAATTGTTGATAGATATGTATTTATTGCCATTATTCATACTTTAATCTTATTTTTTCCTTCTTCATAAAGAAACCCTTTATTTATTTATTTATTTTTTCTTTTTTCTTTTTTTTAAATATATTTTATTGATTCTTTACAGAGAGGAAGAGAGAGGGATAGAGAGTTAGAAACATCGATGAGAGAGAAACATCGATCAGCTGCCTCTTGCACACCCCCTACTGGGGATGTGCCCACAACCAAGGTACATGCCCTTGACCGGAATCGAACCTGGGACCTTTCAGTCCACAGGCCGACGCTCTATCCACTGAGCCAAACCGGTTTCGGCCAAGAAACCCTTTATTTTTTTTTAATGATACTGGTTTGGTGGTGATAAATTCCTTCAGCTTTTTCTTGCCTGGGAAGCTCTATATGTCCTTCAATTCTAATCGATAGGTTTGCTAGATAGAGTAATCATGGTTGTAAGTCCTTGCTTTTCATCACTTTGAAGATTACATGCCAATCTTTTCTGGTTTGCATGAAAAATAAGTTTCTGTTGAGAAATAAGCTGACAATCTTATGGTGCTTCCATGTAGGTAACTAACTGCTTTTCTCTTGCTGCTTTTAAGATTCTTTCTTTATCTATAACCTTTGGCATTTTAATTATGATGTGCCTTGGTGTAGGACTCTTTGGGTTCATCTTGTTTGGGACCTTCTTGGACTTGTGTGTCTTCTTCCTTCACCAAGTTATGGAACTTTTCTGTCATTATATATATCTTGCTCTCTCTTTTCTTCCACCACCCCAATGATGTGAATGTTGGTATGCTTATACTTGATGTTGTCCCAGAGGCCTCTTAAACTATCCTTATTTTTTTTGGATTGTTTTTTCTTTTTCTCTTTGGATTCTTATTTTATTCCACTGGATGTGGAAGATTTCATCTTCTCCTTCATCTAATCTACTGTTGATTCTTTCTGGTGTACCTTCATTTCAGTTATTTTATTTTTCATTTTTATTGTTCCCTTTTATGTTTTCTATCTCCATTTTTTATGTTTGCTATCTCTTCGTTGGAGTTCTCCCTGAATTGATATATTCTTCCCCTAAGTTTGTTGAGCATCTTTATAAGAAGTGTTTTGAACTTTGCATCTGTAGATTGCCTATTTAGTTCTTTTTCTGGAGTTTTGTTCTTTGTCTCCTCATTTTGGCTGATTTTCTGTGTTTCCATATATTAGGCGGAGCTGCTATGTCTCTCAATCTTGCTAGAGTGACCTTATGTAGTAGATGTCTTGTGGGGCCCAGTCTTTCAACCTCCTCAGTCACCTGAGTGAGGCATTTCAGGTGCACCATGTGGAGCAACTTTTCAAATGCTTATTTGCATTGTGTATGTCTTCTTTGGTGAGATGTGTGTTCAGATCTTTTGCCCGTTTCTCAATCAAGTTGTTTTCTTCTTGTTGAGCTTTTAATATCCTTTACCAGATGGTATCTTTTGCAAGTATTTTCTCCAGTCTGTGACTTGTCTTCTAATTCCCTTGATATTGTCTTTTGCAGAGCAGAAGGTTTAAACTTTAATAAAGTTCAACTTATCAATTATTTTATTTTCATCAATTATTTTATCTTTTCTAAAAAGATATCACCAGGGGTTATTACTAGGAGTTTTATAGTTTTGCATTTTACATTTAGGTCTATAATCTATTTTGAGTTAATTTTTGTGAAAATATTGTGTGTCTAGATTAATTTTTTTTGCATGTGGATGTCCAGTTCTAGCACCATTCATAGAAAATAATATCTTTATTTCATTGTGTTGTCTTTGTTCCTTTAAAGATCAGTTGACTATATTTATTGGGGTCTCTTTCTGGGTCCTCTATTCTGTTCATTGACCTACTTGTTTATTCTTTTGCCCATACTACACTGTCTTAATTACTGTAGCTTTATGGTAAGTCTTGAAGTCAGGTATCATCAGTTCTCCAACTTTGTTCTTCTCTTTCAATATTGGTATTCTCTGTCATTTTGCTTTCCGTAAAAACTTTAGATCAGCTTGTCAGTATCCATAAAATAATTTGCTCAGACTTTGGTGTTCATTAATTAAAAAAAAAAAAATCCTGCTAGGTAGTATGCTAATGATAATCCATTCTCACCAAGAAAATAGGTAAACAAATTTTGGGCATTTGTCTTCATAAAAGAAAAATATGTAAATCATTTTAAAATATGAAAGTTATTTTTAAGTTCTTTGCGATGAGATAACAAATCTCTATGTAATACTTCAGCTTGTCATGATGATGTTTTTACCTATTAAATGTTGATTTAAAAATATTGTAAAAATATGGAGTATATTTTAAAGTCTTTGTTTTTATAAACTTTAATACCATCAATGAAATGTTCATCTGGGTTCAATATTTTTACACACAAAGTTGCTTATAATGATGTAGGTAATGATTTTACTAGGGTACTGACTATCATTTATCCTAGGACCTCTTTCCCCCCCCCCGCACTTTTAGTCAAGTTTGTATGTACATGCAGTAGTTCCTTACCAGAGTGGTTTTAAAGATATCAATACTACCATGGCTGAGTGGTTCAGTTGGTTGGAGTGTTGTTCTCTACACCAAAAAGCTGTGGGCTCAATTCCTGGTCAGGGCACATACCTAGGTTGTGGATTTCATCCCCAGCCAGGGCATGTACATCAATTGATGTTTCTTTCTCACATCGATTTTTCTCTCTCTCCCCCCTTCCTCTCTCTCTAAAAATCAATAAAACATATCCTTGGGTGAGGATACAAAATAAAAGATAGCAATACTAATGAGAATGTATATTCTCCATTATATTTTACTTTATTGGGTCAACAAAAAGTTGTTTTTTTGATTCCTAAGCACAAAGAAAGGCATGTTGATAATTTAATTTAATTCAGAGTTCCTGATTTTTACATTGTGGAATGAGAAGATTAATATACAACCTTTAACCTTTGGCCAGGTAGGAAAGAGGGAAACTCCACCTCTATCCACCTCTGTATAAGGAATTATGTAACGTTTTTCCCTTAGTGTTTGGGACCCCCACCTCTGCTCCTCTTTTCTTCTGCTGCTACTCAGCTCCAGAATCAGGAGATGCCCTCGGTTGTGAAGACCTGAAAAACCCTGATGACCTCCAGGTGCTCAGCAACTACCTAGTGGACAAAAGCTATATCAAGGGGTATATGCCATTACAAACACATGTGGCAATATTTGAAGTTGTCTCCAACCCACCACCTGCCAACTTGTATTATGGCCTCCGCTGGTATATTCACATCAAGTCTTACAAAAAGGACAAAGCCAACCTGCCGGGAGTGAAGAAGGCTTTGGGTAAGTATGGCTCTGCCAATGTGGAAGACACCACAGGAAGTAGAGCTACAGATAGTAAAGGCGATGATGACATTGATTCCTTTGGATGGGATGAAGAGGAGGAAAGCAAAGCAGACAAGAGGCAAAGAGAAGAAAGCTTTGCATAGTATGAGTCAAAGAAAGGCAAAACTTGCACTTGTTGCCAAGTCTCCCATGATATTAGATGTGAAACCTTGGGATGATGAGAGGGATGTGGCAAAATTAGAGGAGTGCGTCAGAAGCATTCAAGCAGATGGCTTGGTCCGGGGATCTTCCATACTAGTTCCAGGGGGGGTATACGATTAAAAAACTTCAAATACAGTGTGTAAAGATGATACATTTGAAAGTTATGCTGAAGGACTATATGCATTCCATGGATGTGGCTGCTTTCAACAAGATATAAAATCTATCAAGGACCATTGCCCTTAAAAGCTTTGGAAGTTAAAAAAAAAAAAAAAAAGGTTGATTTTCATGTATTTCATTATTGACAGAGTCTAACAAATATCAAGAACAGAAACATTTAATAACAATTTTATCCAACTTTTTAGAAAAATAAGGCATGGCAGAAATGAGAAAAGGAAGGGAGGACTGGTTCAGCAAAGGGGCTGTTACCGAAAAGGTTCCGCTGTGAGCACCTGGGACTCACTCCCATTGCTGAGCTCCAGAGCCAGTGAAGAACTTTTCTGTGTTGTTCCACTCCAGGCACAGTCTCTCTCTCTCTCTCTCTCTCTCTCTCTCTCTCTCTCTCTCTCATCAGCTGGATATCAATCACGGAGTACTTCTGGCTTAATTGTTTTTAGATTTAGAATCCTCAGGCGTAGGGATACAGGTGTTGCAACGAAGGAGGTATGTGGATCGGGTTACTGCATTATCTACTAAAGTCACCATACCGGTCTTTTGACCTTGTTTTCTAAGGCAGAAAGAACAAGTATTTTTAACTAAGGTTATTACTACTAAGTAAAAAACCCTGCAAAAAAGCTTATCAATCTTGATTAATTTAGTAAAATTTTGTAAGCTCTTCATATTCTATATTTAAACCCATAACTTAAATAGTCATATATGATATACATATAAGTATGTCAATGATATATATTTTAACAGATTTGAATGTATTGTTGCTATTTTTACCTAAGAGAGAGTATGCAAGGAGCAGAAGGATCAGCTCTGACTTTGTCGTTGCTCCTCTTGTGCTTACCCTATTAGTGTTTTCTACAGTTTAGGGTTTCTTTGAAGAGATCTTTTTTTCAGTCACTTATTTATTTTAGGAGGGTTTGTTTACTTAAAAGTAGATAATATTCATATGTTTACTTAACTAGGCACCAAAAAATGCACCTTGTTAAATAAAAACAAAATGAATGACAGAATGATGGGTCAACTGTCTAGTCCTCCATATTGTGGATATCCCATTTTTCCTTCAGGGTGCTTTGCTTGCTGTATATGACATGCGACAGTTTGACATTCAAACCTATTGAGGGTGCCAGTGTCACTTTAAGTGAAATATTAGTAAAGTTTAACATTTTCATAATTATTGGGGTAAAGGTAAAACAAAACAGAAGTTCTCATATTTTTCCCCAGTGGAGTATCTTGTGCATCTCTTGTGGTATGTGCATTCCAGTTTGGAGACTACTAGTCTACAAGTATGGCATATACATCCTCCACCATATGGCCCTTGCCTGCTTCTTTAACCTAAGCTCCTGCCTTGTTGTTCCTCATACTGTACATTTCAGTTATTGAGAACTTTTTGAAGTTCCCTGAATTTATCATGTTGAGTTGTTGAGAGTCATGTGTCAGAGATTTGCTTCTACTATTGCTTCTTCCCAGAATGCTTTTTTTTTTTTTTTTTGACTGCCTGGTAACACCTCCTCTATGAGACTTTTCCTGGCTCTTTCCCATTCCCAGGGAGCATTGAAAACATACATGCTCTCAACCTTAGCGCTCAGCTCTTTTGTTGAATATATTTGCTAATATTCTTGGCTCCTTCTATAGATTATAGTATCCCTAAAATCAACGATGTTGTCTAATTTATCTTAGTATCACCAGCATGTAGCCCCAAACAGGTGCATAACCATGCTTGTTGAATTAATGATGGAGATGGTAGTCCTATTGTACACAGTCCTATTGTACTCAGAGGAAAATAATTCCAAACAATGTCATGAGAGCAATTCTAGCCTGGGCCCAATGTATAGAATAATAGGGAAGAAGGAGTTGGTTTTAATATAAGGAAGAATTATCTAACAATTAGAGCTGCTTGAATACAGGGTGAATGGCTTTGGGATATAGTGAGTTTCTTGCCACTGGAGGTATTGAAATAGAGCCTGAATAGATAACCGCCTTGAGTTGCTTGAGCCGGCTGAGTAAGGGCTTACAGCATCTGGAGTCATCAAGGTGAGAGGAAAAGAATTTAGAAAATCTTTGGATTATAAACAATCAGATTTGAAATCATTTGATATGTCTAGTGATTGGTCTAAACTTTAATATATATATATTTTAAAGTGGTGAGCCTAATGCCTGGCCACTGCGGCTCAGTGGTTGAGCATCAACTATGAACCAGGAACTCCCAGTTCGATTCCCAGTTGGTGCACATGCCTGGGTTGTGGTCTGGATTCCCAGCAGGGGGCGTTTAGAAGGCAGCTGATCGCTGATTCTCTCTCATCATTGATATTTCTGCCTCCCTCTCTGAAATCAATAAAAATGTATTTTAAAAAAGTGTTGAGCCTATTTGAAGTAAACAATTTCTCTGTAATTCATAGTTCCTGGATCTAGGTGAGAAACAACAGTAATGCTACTTTGCCTTCTCACGAGTCCGGCGAGGCAAGTCTTTGAGCAAGTACTGATGCTGTTATTTTTCTTTGTGAGTGTCACTACAGCCATCTAACTTGCTTCCTTTTTTCATCTCAGAAGTAAACCGCCTTCACCCTGCCCAACCATGGATTTAAATTTAGAGTCCTGAGAGTCTATAACAAAGTCATAGTGTCTTTTGAGATTTGGAACAGAAGCAGTTATCTTAATTTTCTATATATTTAGGGCTTTCTAAGACAGAATTTTAATGTATTGAATCAGTTAAACTTAATTCAGGAAATAAATAGTAAGACTCTACCATAGATATAAATAAGGCTAATTATAACACCTTTTAAGGGCATGAATCTGATAACATGGGAACTGGGGCTCAGTGAGGTTAAAGAGATTTGGCGAAATGCTGTACAACTAATTACTTTCAGAGCTAGATTACAATCAGTCACATCTAATTCCACTTCCATAGTTTTCTGCATTTTACCACACTGCCTCAAAAGTCCTGAAGGAATTTTACAATCTCATAAAGGAATAAGACATATATATATATATATAACAATTAGAGAGTGACAAAAGTAAAATCAAGTGTAATACATGTGTTACAGCTACGGAGTAGTTTGGAAGGTCAACAAGGTGAGAAATCACAGGCTAGAGGATACGGACATTTGTATTAAGAGCAAATTTGAAAATAGCTGTGAGAGATAATTAGGCTTACAAAATTTTTCTTTGGGCCTCAAAGTGCATGGCAGCTTTGTCCACATTTAGCAGTGCACTTCTTTTCTTTTGTTTCTTTTTAGTATTACTACTCTCTATCATACTGGCCAATAGGATGCAAGCATCTAATTGCAGCTAATTCTTATACATTCCAGTTACTCCCACAAAAACAGGTTGCCCTGGTAACCAAACAAAAAGAGAGTAGAAAACAGAAGCAAAGTATTTACTTAATGTCTGATGGGCTCTCTGCACCATTTTCATTAGACTTGTTGCTGCCTTTCTTTTTGGTTTGGGTGCCAGTCACTGCTTATTTTTAAGCTATTAAAAGATTGAAAAATTTTTTATTTTTATTTTTTTTTTAATTTCTTTATTGATTAAGGTGTCACATATTTAAAAGATTGAAAATTTTATCAGGTCTTTTTATATAGAAATTTATCCTGAGTAATGAACTCACAACTATTGATTCTTTAAATATATACATTTAACCCAGGAACTTGCAACCCTTGTCAATGGGATTCAAGAGAACAGAGAGTCATTTGATGATGGTAAAAACTCTCTTAAGGATGTTACAAGAAAGGAAGGTGATAGTATATTTGAAATAACTTTGTGAAAGGCCTTGCTATTTATTTTGCAACATCAATAAGAAAAGTATAGACTAACCAGTTGACATAGAGACTTCATTGCTAATTATTTTATGTACAGTCTTTATTTAATAGACTATATAATTAATACAATCTACTGTGTCCTAGCTAGTTTTTAAAAAAATATATTTTTATTGATTTCAGAGAGGAAGAGAGAGAGAGAGAAATAGAAACATCCATGATGAGAATCATTGATTGGCTGCCTCCTGCATGCCCCCTACTGGGGATTGAGCCCAAATCCCAGGCATGTGCCCTGACCCAGAATCCAACAATGACCTCCTGGTTCATAAGTTGTCACTCAACCACTGAACCACACCAGCTGGGCCTAGCTAGTTTTAAACCCTTGGCGAAGAAGATTTAAATGATGAAATAGAAGGCAATTTAGACTCATAAAATATGTCTAACATTTTCTGAATTGGGGAATAGGCCCACTCTCTTCATCCCTACTATTGTCTTGGTACCTCTTTGAAGTACTAAAACATGAGAACTTCAAAGGCAATCCAGGAAGATGGCAAACTCTGGAGGTATAGACAAATACACATGCCGCTAGGTGGTAGGTTTGCTAGGGATCTTGGCAAAATTGAATTTTCTTAAAGAAAAAAAGACAATTAACATCTGCATAATCTGCATATAATAAATTGCTTCATCTAACAATTACTTTTAAAAATCACACTTTGTGTATATCTTACAAAAATGTGACTCTACAATGGGAATGTCATTTGTAGGAATAGAAAAAAAAGCTGGATGCTTGTTTGGAAGTTTAATAAGCAGGAGGGAAAAAAGGTTGTTCCATAAAGAGGTAGATCTTCTATGGAATGTCACTGCTCTGTGACATAGATCCACCCATGTGTGTATCTGGAATTAGCTGTATTAAAGTAAAATACATTCTTTGCATCTTTCTATGCTAATTCTCTTAATCTAGCAGCTGAGTGTGGGATTCTTGGAACAAGATTTTTTTTCAAGGCATTTGCCTTTTAGGAGTAGAGTCAACATTATGCCAAGTTAATTCTGTTCTAGGGTCACAATGTAGAAAGGTAAAAAAATATAATACAATTTTTCTCCATATAAAGAACACTTGCTTGTAATAACAATAACATTAACAACCTATGAGATTGTTCAGTATGTAATGCCTCAAATGTGACTTATTTATTTATTTTGGTTAATCCTCATCTGAGGATATTTTTCCATTGATTTTTAGAGAGAGTAGAAGGGAGGGGGAGAGACAGAGAGAGAGAAACACAACACTGATGTGAGACATCGATTGGTTGCCTCCTGCAAGTGCCCCAACCAGGGCCGGGGATTGAGCCTGCAACCAAGGTATGTGCCCTTGACCAGAATCAAAACCATGACCCTTCAGTCCATGGGGCCGATGATCTATCCACTGAACCAAGCCAAGTAGGGCATGACATATGTTATTTTTGTACTTTGGGATGAATATCTAATTCCTCTGTCTTGTGAATTGGTTTTTTTATGTGAAGGACTAGAGGCCCAGTGCACGAAAGTTGTGCACTGGGGTGAGGGGTCCCTCAGCCTGGCCTGCGCCCTCTCGTAGTCTGGGACCCCCTTGGGGATGTCCCCCTGCCGGCTTAGACCTGGGATCGGGCTTAAGCCGGCAGGCGGACATCCCTCTCACAGTCCAGGATCCCTCTCACAGTCTGGGACCCCTCACGCCTTACCGCCCACGTGCTTGCTGCTCCTTAGCGCTGCTGCCGAGATGGAAGAGGCTTCCGCCACCACTGCTGTGCTTGCCAGCCGTGAGCCCTGCTTCTGGCTGAGCGGTGCCCCCCCTGTGGGAGCTCACTGACCACCAGGGGGCAGCTCCTGTGTTGAGTGTCTTCCCCTTGGTGGTCAGTGCACATCATAGGGACCAGTTGTTCTGACGTTTGGTCAATTTGCATATTAGGGTTTTATTATATAGGATGATAATGCAGCTTTAACCAGTATCACCAACATCTTACTACCACTGTAGCCATAGTGGAAAAATTAGAGTCAATATGATGGCTAATTCCTTTTTGGAATGTTTCTATGTGGCAAATTCAGTCATTCTTTGGAAAGGATGTGATAGGTTTGAGTGAATTTTTTTGAGTTAAGATCCAATAAAAACAGCTTGAGTTTCAGCCTATAGGAGGCAGATTTTGCTCTGAGAAAGGTTGATAGGTGTATTACCATGCTGAAGTCTCTGCGTATGGTATCCAGTACCTGCATAGAATAGGTCAGGCTTTACGAGCCTGAAAGCAACATCAAAGGAAGCTTGTAAAGAGTTCTTTGCTGAAGTTAGGGAGATTGGGAGAGTAATGTTGTCCTTTGTCTATCCGCAGGGAAAAATGTAGGTTGGTGATAAAAAAGGATTTCTGCTAAATTCTTTCAGATTTATCCCACAGCAGCATTTAAATGCTTGTCATTCTAACTTAGGAAATGATTGATACTGACTTTTCCTCACTAACTAATATTCATTCATTGTTTTATTTCTGTCTATTAATTAAGTCTACTAATTGAAGACTTTAAATGTTTCAGATAATCAAGACTACACCCAGCAAAATGCTAACGACTTTTCCTGAGTGTAATCTTAATTATCTGAAAATTTTATTTAAAGTCTTTGATCAGTGGCCTAAGGATAATTGAAAAACTGAGTCCATATTACCAAATAGTAACAATAACAACAAACACCACAGCATCCTTTCCTGATTGCATAGCCATAGAGGATCTCGTAGACTGACCTCAGCTCCTTTCCATTTCTTCATTTGTCTGGTGAGCCTTGTCAATAATTTAAGTAGCTGAAGGACTCCCTCTCTTTCTCTGGCTTCCTCTCTCCCATGGGCCCATTACCTTTGTTAGCCTGCCTTAGAAAAAGAGGAGACATCTGTGACATGGTCTAACTTCTCCCAAGTCAAGGATACCTCAAAGGCAAAGTTTGAGGGGGAGGGGGGCATCAGGGAGGAGAGAAGGAATTGTAAACAAAGCGATAGCTGGGGAGTGGCACTTTCTTTCTGGACATTCTGTGGAGCCCCTTTAGAGGCAGTGAAGAAAGTAAAATCCAGAGGCATCTTTAAAAAAAAATGCTGTTTAAGGTTCTGACTTCTTAAGCCGATCTAATAGGGAATAAAGATGAGATAAATAGTGTAAGCCAGGTGGCCAGGTACAAACCCAATCCTATTTTGACTTACATTTGCTATTTTTTCAAAGGGATTTTCAGCTTCTCTATTTGGCAATATGCCAGAGGATCCAACATGGCTAAGCTATGGCATCATGTGGTTGCAGTTTCCTGGACCAAGATCTAAATAGCCTCAAATGCTCCCCCAGTTAAAGGAGTGTGGGCTCTACAGACATAGATTTTTTCTTTAGTTTATATCTTAAATAGCTTTGTGTGAAGTATCATTAAGAAGGAAGAAAATTATGGAAAGAGAAGACAGGCATTTTTTTTTATTGATTGACTAATTTGAATTCTTAAAAAATCCTCACCCAAGGATATGCTTATTGATTTTTTGATATCAAGTTTGAGTGATGATGGGACTATACTTTTGGGGTATTATTCCAGGTTAATGTCTGGGAATACTGTATATTTGTGAATAATTCAGAAATCCAGGGGCCTTAAATTGAATTTAAAAATAATTATGAAAATCATTTCGTGTTGGTTCCTTTCATGTTTCTCCTTAGACATATCTATTTAGTAGGAAAAAGTGGGAGTTGCTTGACTCTTTTCTTTTCCCTTTCATTAGTCCTGATTTTTGTTGCGGGGGGGCGGGGGGTGTGGTGTGTTACAGAATTGGTTGGTCAACATACCTGCATAACTTAGGTGCAATTCAAGATCTTCTCTTAAGAAAATTAGTTCATGAGACCATGATTGGCATCTGTTTTGCACAATCAAAATATTTCTTTGCTGAGCTAAAAATGCCCTTTTAATGCTTTGGGGGTGAGTCCAGAGACAGTGCTTTATCTGCTTCTGTACATCTATGAGAAAATAAAAGGGCCTTAAGAAAGCTTCTCAACTGGAGGTGTGAACCTCAGATAAATTGGGAACAAATAACACCCATTTCCTCTCCCAACCAAAACGTCTTCTTTGAGCCTGCCCCAGAAACAGAGAGAGGGAGACGTATCTGCACATTTATCTGGAGGTTGGAAGCTGGAGAGAGGATTGAATTGTCAGTGAACTTTGTACTGTGATTTCATATTGAAGTGGCTGCATCTGTGCCACCTGTTGATGGCATGATTGGAGCATTAGTCCTGGCTCAGCCTCGGCACCATTGAAAACTCTGCTTAACATCGCCCTGGGGGAGGCTTTATTGGAAACCCAGTCACTTTGCCTCGGCAATGGTGTACATTGGCGCCCCATTCAACCCTTTCTCTGACATTAGCACTTTTGAATGGGCCACCAGTGAAGCCTTTCAGTGAGAACATGCAACCGGGGTTTGTGGGTGGCCTAGGGCTGAGCTGAGAATTCTTGTTAATGGACTGAGAGACTTAGCCTATTGAGGCACATGAACTCAGTGACCAAAGAAAAGTGAGACAAAGATGTCCCTCACAGGAACATGTAGGTCAGAAGTGGACAAAAGCAGACATGGACCAGTCAAGCTATTTGATTACTGAGCTGAATAGGGAACATGGATCCCTGTAAAAGGGGGTGGGAGTGGGGTGGCAGTATGACTGATTTGATAGAAATCTCAAAAATACCCGCACACCCTGAGCTCGAGACATTTACCGAATTGCAGGTGGTATGTGAAGTTATTTTTAAAATGTTTGTTTCCCTTCCACTTGTCTTTGTGGTCATTTCCTATTTGGCAGTACTTAGAAAAGACCCAAATAACTAGGATGAAGAGAAAGGGCCACAAAATTGAACTGGAGAAAGCATGCTTACAAGTAGAAGGGAACCATGGGCAGCATTCCCCAAAGCACTGGTACTCTGGTCTGTTTTCAAGCTCTTTAAGGGAACATAAGATAAGCTTTGGGAACCTGAACTTTTATATGTTTAGGATCATAACTTCAATATATGAGTGTAATTTCAAAACCTTTTTACTCTAAGACATAGGCTAAAAAATATGTCTGAAATTTTGCAAAGAAACAAAGGAAAAGAACAACAACTCAAAAAGGTTAAGAAATCCAGGTACAAGACAGGGATGCCCACTCTTACCACTTCTGTTCGACATAGTACTGGAAGTATTAACTATTGCGATTAGACAAGAAGAAGAAATAAAAGGCATCCAAATTGGAAAAGAAGAAGTAAAACTGTCCTTATTTGCAGATGACATGACACTGTACATAAAAAAACCCTAAAGACTTCATCAAAAAACTATTAGACTTAATAAATGAATTCGGCAATGTAGCAGGATACAAAATTAACGCCAAGAAATCTATAGCATTTCTATACACCAACAGTGAACTTACAGAAAGAGAGACTAAAAAAGCAATCCCATTTGCCATCGCACCAAAAAAATTAAGATACCTAGGAATAAACTTAATTAAGGAGGTAAAAGACCTATATTCGAAAAACTACAGGACACTGAAAAAAGAGATAGATGAAGACATAAACAGAAGGAAGAACATACCATGTTCATAGATTGGTAGAATCAACATCATTAAAATGTCCATACTACTCAAAGCAATCTATAGACTCAGTGCACTCCCCATTAAAATACCAACAGCATATTTCACAGACCTAGAAAGAATTCTCCAAAAATTCATCTGGAATAAAAAAAGACCCCAAATAGCCACAGCTGTCCTGAGAAAGAAGAACAAAGTAGGTGGGATCTCAATACCAGATTTCAAGCTGTATTACAAAGCCACTGTTCTTAAAACAGCCTGGTACTGGCACAAGAACAGACATATAGACCAGTGGAATAGAATAGAGAATCCTGATATCGACCCAAACCACTATGCTCAATTAATATTTGACAAAGGAGGCATGAATATACAATGGAGTCAAGACAGTCTCTTCAATAAATGATGTTGGGAAAATTGGACAGATACATGCAAAAAGATAAAACTAGACCACCAACTTACACCATACACAAAAATGAACTCAAAATGGATAAAGGACTTAAACATAAGATGGGAAACGATAAAAATACTAGAGGAATCCACAGGCAGAGAAATCTCAGACATATGCTGAAGCAATTTCTTCACTGATACTGCTCCAAAGGCAATGGAAACTAGGGAGAAAATAAACAAATGGGACTACATCAAAATAAAAAGCTTTTGCACAGCAAAGGAAACCATCAACAAAACAACAAGAAAGCCCACTGCATGGGAGAACATATTGCAAATGTTATCACTGATAAATGTTTAATCTCCAACATTTTCAGGGAACTCATACAACTTAATAAAAGGCAGATAAACGATCCAATAAAAAAAATGGGCAGTGGACCTAAATAGAAACTTTTCAAAAGAAGACAGAAGGAAGGCCAAGAGACATATGAAAACATGCTCAAAGTCACTAATTATCTGAGAGATGCAAATCAAAACGACAATGTGGTACCATCTCACACCTGTCAAAATGGCTATCATCAACAAACGACAAGTGCTGGAGAGGATGCGGAGAAAAAGGAACCCTCGTGCACTGCTGGTGGGAATGCAGACTGGTGTAGCCATTGTGGAGAACAGTATGGAGTTTCCTCAAAAACTAAAAATGGAACTCCCATTTGACCCAGTAATCCTACTTCTAGGAATATATCCCAAGAAAGTAGAAACACCAATCAGAAAGGATATATGCATCCCTATGTTCATAGCAGCACAATTCACCATAGCTTAGATTTGGAAACAGCCTAAGTGCCCATCAGCAGATGAGTGGATTAGAAAACTGTGGTACATTTACACAATGGAATACTATGCTGCGGTAAAAAAGAAACAATTCTTACCATTTGCAGCAGCATGGATGGATCTGGAGAGCATTATGTTAAGTGAAATAAGCCAGGCAATGAAAGAAAAATACCACATGATCTCACTCATTTATGGAAAATAAAGAACATTATAACCCGATGAACATAAAGATAGATACAGAGGCAGTAAAGCATTGAATAGACTGTCAAATTACAGTGGGAAGGCTGGGGAGTGTTGGGGAAGGGGGGAAAGAGATCAATAATAGCATGCGCCCAGCCAGTGTGGATCAGTTGTTGAGCATTAACCTATGAACCAGGAGGTTATGGTTGAATTCCCAGTCATGGCTCATGCCTGAGTTTTGGGCCCAATTCCCAGTAGAGGGCATGCAGGAGGCAGTCCATCAGTGATTCTCTCTCATCATTGATGTTTCTATCTCTCTCTCCCACTCTTTCTCTCTGAAATCAATAAAAATATATTTTAAAATAATAGTAATAAAAATAATAGCATGCTTAATTTTCATTAATCCTATACTGTTGCTTCTTGCTATATAAATTTTGGTGGGAGAGTCATTGGTCCCTATGTCATCAGTGGAAAGAGCTCCCCACCTCCACTAGTTGCTGGTGGGAGGGGACTCTTGGGTGCCACCGGAATAAGAATTTCCAGAGGCCCCCCTGGGAGGACGAGATATTGTAGAAAGCTGAATTTCTAAGGTCCCATTTCCCTCTGTCCCACCACAGAAGTGTAGCTGTGGCTTCAGCAGAGCTAGGATCGAAGCCAAAGCCAGTGCCCAGAGTTTCCGCTCCATGTGGGCGCACAGGTAGGTCCAGTCCAGCATCAGGCTAGCTTAGCTTGTGTTCCTCACTGCAGACTGTCAGTCCATTGCATGTGGGATCCACAGGGCCACATGGCTATGGAGGGAATACAGGTGAATGCAAGAGAGCCACAAGAGTGCCAAGAGAGTCCAGGGCTCCTTGTCTAGGGGGTTATGTATTCCCAAATGTTCATGGGCTTGCAGTGGCCCTGCCTACTCTAGCCAATGATCTCAGTTCCCAGGTTTGACTGATAGGCATCTTCCCTATGTTCCCCAAACTTTACTGCATCTCCCCTTTTGTCCAGTCCCTTCCCCCAGTCAACTTCAGGGGATGGGGTGGTGCTTCCCTGGGGAGTGTGAAATTGCAGCTTCCTGGTGAAGCTGAACAGATGGCCGTGCTTCTAATGTCTGGCCTCCCTTTTGCTCCCTCCTATTATTAATAACTAGCTAATTACAACAGAATCACTTATATTTAAACATGTGCAAATGTCTGGATATAGCCACCTAAACAAATCACTTTTAACTTATTCCAACTATTCCTTTCTAAATTAGTAAATTTCAATGAAGGTTATTGAATTTCTAGATATTTTTAAATAACATGAAATACTGAAACGTTGATTGCTAAATAAGTCTTTAAATTCCCCTGCTTTTGTCTTTATTGTTGAAAGTCTGTAAAATGGATTTAAGCTTTGGATAAAATGTCTGGCACTTGAAGGTGTGTTTCTTAAAAGTGAGAGTGTTTTTAAAATGTGTTCATAAACATTAGTCTAAGGAATGCTAGTCACTTATTTTATTTTATTTTGGTTATTTTTGGAAATTGAGGCTTCTAAGAATTAAAAGTTCAAATTAAGTTGGGAGAAATTATATGGTTGTGATAATAGAATGCAGGAGTAATGGAAATTCATTTTTGAGGAAAAAATTCTTGCATTTTCTCTGCAAAAATTAGTAGTTCAAATTATGTTAAGATCTTTATGTGTATGGTCTTTGTGTGATATGTGTTTGTGTATTATGTGTGGTAAATTTTCAGGGCCAGATGGCATTACTAGGATATAATCTTTTATTGGTCTAATAAAAAAAAGATTAAATATTTATATAAATTAAGCAGAATTCTGTGGTCTGGATAAATTTTTTGATATTAAAACTGGTTTAAGTTTGATTAATGTCTTTTAGAGTTATTACCATAAAATATATGTTTTTCCCTAGATTTACAAAGAGTTATGACATAATCTTTTGGTTAAATATATTTGACAATCTTTCCAAGTTTAAATTTTAAGACTTTTTAACTGAGAGATGACTTTGAGTCATTCCAATGGGGCCCTGGAATAATTCAAGGATTTATTCTGTCTTCTTAAAAGAACTATTTTGAACTAAATTAGGCTGATTTAATATACTTGAAATTATGTGGGAAGCTTTGTCAAATAAATATTAATAATAACTATATTCTATTTATATGCATATATTTTGTTAAAATGAATGTTATAGAAATTTCAATCTGCTTCAGAAAGGAATTTGCAAATATTCAGAACCAAGTTCAAACAGGAAACTCTCAGGAGTAGGGGGTATCCAGTCAGGGACACCAGGCAAACCAGGAGTGATGATTCCCTGTGGGGGTGTCTGCCAGTGATACTCTGGATATTTGTGTTTCACATATTGGGAGTTTATGAATTATTTTCATTGCTCAATACACCCTTTCAATAAGCCATGTGCCACATTTAAAATCTCACATATTATTTGTTCTTTATATGCTGAAATTATATATTGAATCTAAATATATACAAATGTTATATTATTCTCTATGTCATTTTATAGTAATTACTAGAGGCCCGGTACATGAAAATTCATGCACTGGAGAGGGGATCCCTCAGCCCGGCCTGCACCCTCTCACAGTCTGGGAGCCCTCAGGGGCAGGAGGCGACCCAGCGATCAGGGGAAGGCGATGCACCCACCACACCTCTGCTGCTGCCACTGCGGCAACGCAAGCCTTGGCTGGCCCTGGTTACCTGAGCCTCGGGCGGCCCTGGGCGGCTGGGCAGCTGCCATCCGAGTCTTGCATGTGTCTCGGGCTGACCCTGGGTGGCTGGGGAGCTGAGGGTACTGGGGGACTCCAGAAGCAGCGTGGGGAGTGGCCGGACCCACCCGGGGGTGGGCCCGGCTGTGCTGCATGCCTGCCGCCCTGGTGGGGCTGAGGGGACTGGGCGCTGCCATCTTGTGTCTGTGGGCGCCGCCATCTTTGAGGATGTGGCTGTCAATTAGCATATTCCCTCCTTATTGGCTGTGGGTGCTGCCATCTTTGTGACGGCGTGAGGGTCAATTAGCATATTCCAGCTTTATTAGATAGGATTATTTACCAATAAATTGTTGTCTTGGAATATTATATCTTACAGAAATGCAAAGTTTTTTTTTATCAGTTGCATTATAATCAAATCTATAACCATGCCACTTTTAAGTTTTGTCAGTCATGGATAGTCATGGCTTTAGTCTGATGCATTTATAGGTATATTATATCTTTAGAAAAATCCATGAAAAGGACTCTGACCTACTCTAACTTGCAGGCTTCTAAGCAGGTCATATCTTTGAACTGGATGAAGATTTATAGAACTTCAAGGAATAACTCTGTTCAAAAAAAAATACTGGCAAATAATCAGGATAAACAAAAATAGTTATCGGACAAACTGAATTGAAAATAATTATTATGACTCTGTTTAAAATATTCTTGATTCTTAAATCCTTTGTTTCCAAAATATAAGAAAAACTAAAAAGCAGACATTCTGCATTATAGGAACTAATAAATTAGTAACATTCATTTCACAGTACTCCCAGGAGACAAAGATTCAAAGGCTATGACAACCCGGAGATTTTTTTGTCCATTGGGAAATATATTAATTAAAGACTCTCTCCAACAGTGTTAAAGGGACCTTACCTTATCAGGTACCTAACCAGGAATGGACATCTACCCTTGTCTCTTGACACTCACCTTCAGCTCAAGGATGAGAAGCCACCAACTACAGAGGAGGTAGACAGCTATCTCAAGACGTCAACAAGGCCTGTATGCTCACAAATTGATGCTGCTCAAACCTAGTTCTTAATATCACCTAATTGTTATTGATTGAATGTATATAAAATGATTTTTATATTGTTATTATCTTCCTTATGGTTTCCTAGTGGAAATAATATTTGTCTTTCCAGATCTCTCTCCTTACTAGACATGAAAAATTTAACATGCTAATCTTTCCCACCTACTAGACAATAATATTCCGATTATCAGTTATGATAATGAAGTTAATGTTTTGTTGGCCACACACCGGTAATCTTCTACATCAATATAAGCTTTGGTACACTTTTTCAGGCTATATTTATTATAAAGGACCTACCTTGGACAAACTTCTCTAAGAACACCTCACTAGTAATTCCCCTGGTAGAATTATATATGGATCTAATCTAGATGAGTATTTTAGATGAATATTGTCTAAATATAGGAAAGAAAGGAAATCTTAACCTTTTCAACAGCATGGATGGACATAGGAGCATTAGGCTAAGTGAAATAAACTAGTCAAAAAAAGACAAGTACCACATGATTTCACTCATATGTGAAATCTAACGAACAAAATGAACTAACAAGCAAAATAGAGACAGGCTCATAGATAGAGAGCAGGCTGACAGCTGTCAGGGTGGATTGGGGGGCTGGGTGGAGGATTTGACAGATTGAGCAAAAAAAGAAAGAGAAAAAACTCATGGGCACAGACAACAGTGTGGTGATTTTGGGGGTGGAGTAGGGAGAGGTGGAGGGGGTATAATGGGTATAAGTGGTGATGCAAGGAGACTTGACTTGGGATGGTGAACACACAATACAGTGTACAGAGGATGTATTGTGGAATTGTGTATCTAAAACCTGTATAATTTTGTTAACCAGTGTCACCACAACAAATTTAATAAAAAGGGGAAAATATAGTCAGCAAGATGTAAAGTACAGCCAAAACCGGTTTGGCTCAGTGGATAGAGCGTCGGCCTGCGGACTGAAGGGTCCCGGGTTCGATTCCGGTCAAGGGCATGTACCTTGGTTGCGGGCACATCCCCACTAGGGGGTGTGCAGGAGGCAGCTGGTCGATGTTTCTCTCTCATCGATGTTTCTAGCTTTCTATCCCTCTCCCTTCCTCTCTGTAAAAAAATCAATAAAATATATTTAAAAAAAAAAAAGATGTAAAGTACAGCATAGGGAATATAGTCAATAATCCTATATAATAAAAGGCTAATATGCAAATCGACCGAATGGCAGAATGACCTGATGCTATGATGCGCAATGACCACCAGGGGGCAGATGATCAACACAGGAGCTGCCCCCTGGTGGTCAGTGCACTCCCATAGAGCGAGTGCTGCTCAGCCAGAAGCTGCTCACAGCTGGCGAGTGCAGCGGCAATGGCAGGAGCCTCTCCCGCCTCTGCAGCAGCGCTAAGGATGTCTGACTGCCAGTTTAGGCCAGGTCCCCAAAGGGACTGCACCTAAGCCATCAGTTGGACATCTCCCAAGGGCTCCCAGACTGTGAGAGGGCGCAGGTCGGGCTGAGGGACAACCCCTCCGAGTGCACGGATTTCGTGCACCAGGCCTCTAGTATTGTAATAACTATGGTGCCAGGTTGGTACTAGACTTATAGGGTGGATCACATTTATTACATAAATGTCTAACCACTATTCTGTATACCTGAAACTAATATAAAATAATATTGAATGTTTACAGTAATAATACAAATAAAAATATGTATTTAAAAAAAAGGATGAAGGACCCTGTGTGCATGTGCTCTCTCTCTCTCTCTCTCTCTCTCTCTCTCTCTCTTTCTCTCTCTCTCTCTCTCTCTCTCTCTCTCTCTCTCTCTCGCACACCCTCACCTTTCCTCTCTCCTTCCCCAAGGAGCCTTTCTTTGCCTTTCTTTCTCTTAAGCTCCAAGGCCCTTCTTTCTCTCTGTAACGGGTTCTATCTCTGTGACTTTCTAAATAAACTTTCACGTGTATTTGAGTTCCTTGGCTCTGAATTCTTTCCCAGCTGAACTCAAGAACTGAAGTTGCTGAACTGAGGCCTAACATCTGCGGGCATTCACCATTAACAATGTAGGCTGGGCCCTTTGAAACAACAGAGCCTCATTAGTAATTATATTAGACTCACACTGTGACTGCCCTTCCCCTTTATACTTTATTAATGACCCTTGGTGCTTTCCCAGCAGTTGCGGGTCTGTAACGGCCCAGCCAAAAGGCTACCTGGATATGCCAGACCACTATGGTTGCCACGAAGACTCACAGCCGCAGGTGCGTTGTGGTTGGAGGATGGTGGGAGGGCTATGTTCAGCATTTGGACCACAGCCTGGGTACGTTTTATCAGGAACTCGCTCTTTAACGTGAGCAGCTAGCTAACATGTTCTTAATCCTCCTATTCTTATTATGCTTGTTGAGTCTGATTTCTGCTCCCACATGTCTCCATTTCTGGTATCATTCAGGTGGTCTACTTTCTGATTTGGTTTCTCTGGACAAAAATGAAAATATTTTCTAAATTGTGAAATAATGTATCAAATAATGTGGTATTACAGTTACATTTCTGCTGTTTGGATGATTATTCTGACATAAGGGGCTGATGCTACTCCCTATTAGTTATGTACTATGCTCAAGGTTACAAGCTGCAAAAATAACTTACACAAAGCTCTTTGTAAAGTCTGCAAAAGGTCCAGAACCCCCATATTTGGGAGACAAAGAACTAGAAGCATATAAATAGGGAGAGCTTCCTCCATGTGTTTGCCCAGAATTTGAAAGACTCTTTCTCTGAGCCCACTGGTGTAATAATAATAAAGTGTAACTCCATTTCTCTAAGTGTGGCTTGGTTTTTCTCAGGACTTCTGTAACAATAGTTTTAGTGGAGAGTGCTTACCAGAGAATGTATACCATGTAATGTTTACTAAATAGCCTCCAACTCCTTTTACTGCTAAATAATAATAATAGCTTCCTTTTGTGTGCCAGAAAGCTTATACACCGCATTTAATCTTCTTTACTGCTTATAAGATAGATATATTCTCATTTTACTGCAGAAAACTAAAGCTTGGGGATATTGTTATTTGTCTAAGGTCTGAGAAATAAGCTTTCGGAATTGACATCTATATGTTCTAACCACTAAGTTATACTATTTGGTCCTGGTAGGCGCATGGTCAGTTGTAGTCAGAATGAGTTGTATGTCATAAAATGTTTAGCATCCTATA
The DNA here is from genome assembly GCF_027574615.1 of Eptesicus fuscus. Taxonomy (NCBI): domain Eukaryota; kingdom Metazoa; phylum Chordata; class Mammalia; order Chiroptera; family Vespertilionidae; genus Eptesicus; species Eptesicus fuscus. Next base: position 89,254,554 of record NC_072477.1, read on the forward strand.
TAATAAAGATGTAATATGCAAATGGTCATTACGCCATGAAGCGTAATGACCAACCGTGTAACAACCGGTCATAGATCAGCAGGAGGGTGGGGCAGCGATCTACAAGTGTGCGGCGGAGAGCTACAGGAGGGGGTAGGGCAGCAAGCTATGAGGGGGGCGGAGGGAGCTACAGGAGGGCGGGGCAGTGGGCAGAGAACTACTGGAGGGTGGCAGTGAGCTACTGGCAAGCTACTGGTGCACAGATTCGTGTGCAGGGCTACTAGTTTTAATATATTTATGTTTCTTATTTTTTATTTTTTTATTTTTATTTTTAAAAATTTCTTTATTGATTAAGGTGTCACATATTTGTCCTCATCCCCCCATACCCATCCCACACCCCTCCCCATGGATGTCCCCACCCCCCTGTTGTCCTTAACCATTGGTTAGGCTCGTATGCATGCACACAAGTCCTTTGGTTGATCTCTCCCCCCTACCCCCATCCTCCCCTACCTCCTCTGAGGCCCGACAGTCCAATCAATGCCTCCTTGTTTCTGGGTCTGTTCTTGTTCATCAGTCTATGTTGTTCATCATTTCCCCTAGATGAATGAGATCATGTGTTACTAGAAATATACTTATAAGAACCGAATGTGAGACGAGCAATAATAGTTATGCTGACAGGCAAATGAATCAGTCTGTAGTGAGTTTCTTTCTGGACCAACAGTTCTTTAGAGACCCAATTTCAATGTCCACCAGTTCCTTATGTGTACATGTCAGCACTGACTTTTCAGTTCTGGATGGTGGACAAATGGTGGTAATGCAGGTCTGACTCCCTCTGGTTTGGTCTTGCCCGGACCCAGGGGCGCGGATTCACCCGGACTCCGGGGTGCACGGCCTCACCCGGACCTGGGACCCAGCATCACCTGGGCCCTGGGGCGCGTGGCCTCACCCAGACCCAGGTGCGCACCGCTTCACCCGGTCCCGGGATCCAGCCTCACCTGGACCCAGGGGCGCGTGGCCTCCCATGTTTCTTATTTTTTAAACTGTATAGCTTGAATAGTTCCAAATCACAGAAAAGTTGAAAGACTATGTACTGAATACTGTATACCATTTATCTACAATTGTTAACATTTTATTATATTTGCTTTATTTTGTTCTCTATATGTGCACATGTATTGTTTCTTTTTTGTTGTTGTTGTTAATCTTCACATGAGGATACTTTTTTCATTGCTTTTCAGAGAGAGTGGAAAGGAGAGAGGAGGGAGAGAAAGAAATATTGATGTGAGAGAGACACATCGAGTGGTTGCCTCCTGCACTGGCCCCAATCAGGGGCAGGGTGTGAACCCAAAACCCAGGTACTTAGCCTTAACCAGGAATCAAATCCAAGAACCTTTGGTGCATGGGCCAACATTCTAACAACTGAGCAACACTGGCCAGGGTGATATATATATATGTTTTGTTGTCATTGTTGAACCATTTGAAGAAAGGTGTTGACATGATAGCTCACCCCTGAATACTTCAGAATGCACTGTCCAAGTATACGGACAATCTCCTATATGGCCTTTGTACTATTAACACTTAAGAAAATAAACACTGGCTCAATTTTGTCATCTAATATACAGCCCCATTTGAAAATTTCCCCAACCATGCCTAATATGTCTATTTAGTTGCTTTTGTTGACCTAAGATTCCATCAAGGTTTATTAGTTTCATTTGGTTATAATGTTTATAGACTTTTAGTCCTTACTTCCAGGTTTGAGGCTAGAAGTCCAAGATCAAAATGTCGTTGGGGTTGGTTTTGGTGAGGCCTGTTTTCCTGGCTTGTTCTGAGCTGCCTTCTCACTGTCCTTAATGGCCTCTTCTCTGTGACATGAAGAGAAAGAACCCTTTGTTGTCTCTTTCTCTTCTGATAAGGTCAGAAGTCCTGTAGGATTAGAGCTCTAACTTTATGACCTCATTTATTACCTTAATTAGTCACATTGGGGGTTAGGGTTTCAACATATGAATTTTTTTTTAATTTTTTGTTAATCCTTACTCGAGGATATTTTTCCATTGATTTTCAAGGAGAGTGAAAGAGAGAGGGAAAGACAGAGAGAAATATTGATGTGAGAGAAACACATCTATTGGTTGCCTCCTGCATGAGCCCCGACCAGCCCCCGAGCCAGGGAGGAGCCTGCAATCGAGGTACCTGCCCTTCATCAGAATTGAACCTGAGACCTTTTGGTCTGCAGGCTGATGCTCTATCCACTGAGTCAAACCAGCTAGGGCTCAACATATGAATTTTGGATGGGACAATTTAATCTATAACAGTTGGTATTCTGTAAAGTAAAGCTTTCCTCTTTTATTTTCCCCTTTTCACCTCTTCCTTCTTCTTTCCTCTCCTTTTACCCCACCCTTCCCCTTTCTCCTTTTGAGTTTCACTATGGATTCATGCATTTACTTCTCATTTAATATATTATGACCTATTTCTGTCATTATTCATTTTGATGCTCAAATTGTCTGGGATGTGGCCAGTGGGAGCTTATTCAAATTAGCTTCTGTATTCTTCTGACATGACTCTATTAGTGTTTAAACATTGCTTTCTTGAACAACAAGATGTTGTCATTGAACAGAAAGAGTTCATCTACTTGGCTCTAACAGAGTCAAACACTAAACATGAAGAATTGTAGTGGAGGAAGATTGACTATTTTATTAACAACTAGAGGCCCAGTGCATGGATTTGTGCACCGGTGGGGTCCCTAGCCTGGCCTGTGCCCTCTCGCAATCTGGGACCCCTCGGGGGATGTAGTAGTGCGCCAAGTGGCAGGTGGCCGGGGCGGAGCCCGAGCCCCGCCAGACGCCTCTCCCACTCATCCCGGCCCTGCTGCACCTGCCACCACCGCAGCTCAGGAGTGCTGTCACAGAGGTGGGAGAGGCTCGCGCAACCGCAGCTGCACTTGCCAGCCCCGAGCCCAGTGTCTGGTGCCCATCAGTCTGCTGAGTGGCACGCCTGCTGTGGGAGTGCACTGAACACTAGGGGGCAGCTCCTGTGTTGAGTGTCTGCTCCCTGGTGGTCAGTGTGCATCATAGCAACCAGGCGACTGGTCGTTCAGTCGCTTAGGCATTTATATATATATATATATATATGTGTGTGTGTGTGTGTGTGTGTGTGTATATATATATATATATATATATATATATATATATATATATATATGGCGTCACTCAGAAGAACAGGAAGCTAATGCTCAAAAGCTCAAACTCCTGATGGTGTGTAGGTTGTACAAGGTGTACCAGTTAATAATGCAGATTATTTTCAATAGATGGTGTTACACATATGTTTATATATGCGATTTGATATGTATGCTATTTTGTTGTATTGACAACAAGCTTCAAAATGTCATATGTCAAATTTGCTGAAGGTGTTAACATCATAGATCTTTTTACGCTTAAAAATGTCAAATTTCATGCCAAGAAAAGAGCATTTGCAGGAAGTTTTAATTTATTATTTTCTTTTGAAATAAAAGTGCTGCTGAAAGTTATCATATACTTCAGGAAGCTTATGGTAAACATGCTCCATCTCAAGATACTTGTGAACGCTGGTTTAAATGCTTTAAAAGTGATGATTTTGATGTGAAAGACAAACAACGTCCAGGTCAACCGAAAAAGTTTGAAGACCAACAATTACAAGCATTATTGGATGAAGATGCGTGTCAAGCTCAAAAACAACTTGCAGAAAGATTAAACATTGCTCAGCAAACAATTTCTGATCATTTACAAGCAATGGGAAAGATTTTAAAGGAAGGAAAATGGGTGCCACATCAACTGAACAAAAGACAAATGGAAAACCAAAAAGTTATCAGTAAAATGTTGCTTCAATGGCACGAAAGAAAGTCTTTTTTTGCATCGAATTGTGACTGGCGATGAAAAGTGGATTTATTTTGAGAATCCCAAACGCACAAAATCATGGGCTGATCCAGACCAACCATCAACATCGACTGCAAGGCCAAATCGCTTTGGAAAGAAGGCAATGCTCTGTGTTTGGTGGGATAAGGAAGGTGTGGTGTATTATGAGCTTCTAAAACCAGGTTAATACTGATCGCTACTGACAACAAATAATCAAATTGAACCAAGCTTTGATCATGAAACAACCAGAATGTGCCAGAAGACACAGCAAAGTAATTTTGCTTCATGATGACGCACCATCACACACTTCAAAACCAGTTAAAGACACGTTAAAAGATCTTGTCTGGAAAGTATTAACCCGTCCGCTGTATTCACCATACCTTGCTCCTTCAGATTACCACTTGTTCTGACTGATGGCACACGCACTTTCTGAGCAGCACTTCAAAACGTACGAAGAAGTGGAAAATTGGATCTCTGAATGGTTTGCTCAAAACAAGAAAAGTTCTATTGGGACGGTATCCACAAATTACCTGAAAGATGGGGAAATGTGTAGCTAGCGATGGACATTACTTTGAATAAAGCACTTTTGATGTTTCTCTTAAAATTATCATATTTTCTTTGATTACAAAATCCATATTATTAACCGATACACCTGGTAGATGATAGGACAAAATCACAGGGCACTGTGATGTAGGGGGTTGGGGTTGTGCCAGGAGCTGACTGGTTGGCGGTGAAGTAAGAGAAATGAATCATTTATTCAGGTCTTGAGGGCTGTTCTCAGCCTGTTCCTATGTCTCTCTATCTGGTTTCATGGGAAAGCAGCCAGGTGGTCATCCCACCTTAGGGCTCAGGAGCCGAAACATACTAGTAACTTCGGTTAAGATGTTATCTTTCCCCTGCTCCTGGTCCAAGCCTTGTGATCATTAGTCAGGTCCAGGCTCCTGTCTTCGGCTGCCTCAGGGGTTGCTACTTGGGGTGAAGGCTAGGTCTCTGAGAGAGCGCGCTATGACTTCTGGAGCTAGGATTTAAAGGAAAATCGTAATAAAGCCATACGGACTCTAGGTTTCAATGTTCTCTAGGCTACCTTGTATTTTTCTTATCCCACTCATTTCTGGAATTAGTCATTTCTCCAAGGAAACCTGGCTTCTTTTAGTGAGAGATGGTATTTAGAAACACTATCTGTGTGGTTGTAATTACTTGCTGTGATTACTATGCAAATCTGTTATTTTGAATATAGTTCATAACATAGTTATAGAAACGGTACCAATAAAGATTTTATTAAATTAGAGACTAACTCTTCAAGAGTTACAATCAGGCAATTAGTAAGCATTTGAAAAGTGAGTTGGAACATAACATGTATTTAGTAAATATTGATGGATGGATGGATGAATGAATGAATGAATGAATGGCTTTGAATTCTGGGTTTTTCTTGGTCTGCTAAAAGGATCTTCTAACCCAAGTGAATCTGAGGCTATAGTGAATGGAGGAGATTGGGATCAGTCTTTACATTTTATCTACATTTTCAGCCTGTATCTCTATTTCCTGTTACTGAAAAAAATGCAGATTCCCCTTTCCTGACCCCCTATCAGTTCTTATGTTTGTTTTAGTAATTGATTCTGATACTGTTGTAATTAGCTAGTTACTAATAATAGAAAAGAGCCCTGACCGGTTTGGCTCAGTGGATAGAGCGTTGGCCTGCGGACTGAAGAGTCCCAGGTTTGACTCCGGTCAATGGCATGTACCTTGGTTGTGGGCACATCCCCAGTAGGGGGTATGCAGGAGGCAGCTGGTTGATGTTTCTCTCTCATCTGATGTTTCTAACTCTCTATCCCACTCTCTTCCTCTCTGTAAAAAAATCAGTAAAATATATTTAAAAAAATAATAGAAAAGAAGCAAAGGGAAGGTCAGACATTATAGACATGTCATTTGGGCAGCTTCACCAGGAAGCCGTACTTTTGCATTTCCCAGTGTTACAGAAAACCGGAGAAGAACCAAGCAACACTTAGAGAGATGGAGTTACATTTATTATTATTATTATTATTATTATTATTATTATTATTACTACGCGCGGGCCCAGAGGAAAATGTCTCTCAAATTCTGGGCAAAGTCACACAGGAAGTTTCCGGTATTATATGTTTTTACCTTCTTTGTCTCCCAAATAAGGATTTTTCTGGTTCCCTTTGCAAGTTCATAAAGGGCCCTCTGTGCTGGGGCTTTGAGACCTCAACCAAAGGCTTGGCCTGGTAACTTCATCTGGGGAAGGTTTATGGCCTCTTTGGAACAGCAAGTAGTCTTATTTTCCTTATTATTCAAGCAAGCAAGCATTTACAGAAGCCAAATGGCCGGGTTAAAATTTCAAACAGCAGTTTTTATATAAGACTAGAGGCCCGGTGCACGAAATTCGTGCATGGAGGGGAGTTGTCCCTCAGCCCAGCCTGTACACTCTCCAATATGGGACCCCTTGAGGGATGTCCGACTGCCTGTTTAGGCCCGATCCCGGTGGGCCTAAACGGGCAGTCAGACATCCCTCTCACAATCCAGGACTGCTGGCTCCCAAATGCTTGCCTGCCTGCCTTCCTGATTGCCCCTAACCACTTCTGCCTGCCAGCCTGATCAACCCCTAATCACTCTGCTGCCAGCCTGTTTGCCCCCAACTTCCCTCCTCTGCCAGCCTGGTCACCCCTACTGCCCTCTCCTGCAGGGTTGATCACCTCCAACTGCCCTCCCTTGCAGGCTTGGTCCCTCTCAACTGCCCTCCCTTGCAGGCCGGGTGCCTCCCAACTGCCCTCTCCTGCTGGCCATCTTGTGTCCACCTGGGGGCAGGATCTTTGACCACATGGGGGCAGCTATATTGTGTGTTGCAGTGATGATCAATCTGCATATTACTCTTTTATTAGATAGGATAGAGGTCTGGTACAGGGGTAGGGGCCAGCTGGTTTGCCCTGAATGGCATCCTGGATCAGGTGGGGGTTCCCTTGGGGTGTGGGGCGGCCTGAGCGAGGGGCCTGTGGTGGTTTGCAGGCCAGCCACGCCTCCTGGTAACCCAAGCAGAGGCCCTGGTATCTGGAATTTATTTTCCTTCTACAATTGAAACTTTGTAGCCTGGAGTGGAGCCAAGCCTGGGGCTCCCTCCGAGGCCGGCAGCCATTTGTGTTGGGGTTATAATTGAAACTTTGTTGCCTTAAGCGGGTGGGCCCGGCCAGGGTGTGCAGAAAGCTTTGCTTCCCCTGTTGCCGGCGGCAACCCTGGCCTGCTCTCTCAAGCTCCATTCTGCCGCCATTTGTTTGAATTTGTTTACCTTCTATAATTGAAACTTTGTAGCTTGAGTGGAGGCTTAGGCCTGCAACTGCTGGCAGAAAGCTTGGCTTCCTCTGTTACCTAGGAAACCTTGCTCTCTGTGGCTGTAGCCATCTTGGTTTGGGTTAATTTGCATGCTTGCTCTGATTGGATGGTGGGCGTGGCTTGTGAGTGTGGCTTGTGGGTGTGTCGGAGGTATGGTCAATTTGCATATTTGTCTATTATTAGATAAGATGGGTGCTTCACCAGGGAACCACCAGCCTATTCCCTGCAGAACACTGGGGGAAGGGATCCCACAAGGAGAAGATAGACGCAGGCTTAGTGAAGTTGGGGTGACTAGAGAAGGTGCTTGTCAGTCAAACCTGGGGACAAAGATAATTGGGTAAGAGTGGGTGTGGCCACTGCAAGTGCCCAAGAAAATTTGGGAATACACAATCTTCTCAACAAAGGAGTTCTCTCTATTGTTCTCCTCCCTCTCGTTGCTCTTATTGCACTTGACTCTTGTGGTGCTCTTTTTCTCCTGCTTCTTTGCTTTCTCCGGTATGGCCCCAGCCATGCGGACCCCACGTGAAATGGACTAATGGACTGCAGTGGGGAAGCACAAGCTAAGCTAGCCTGTTGCTGGACTGGACCCGACTCCAACACGGAATGGAAATTCTGGACCCTGGCTCTGATTTTAGCTCTACTGGAGTCCCAGCTACACCTCTTCTATGGACCAAGGGAAATGGGACTTTGGAAACCCCGGGGTGTGATTCCAGGGAAATAAAGCTTTCTACCACACCTCATCCTCCTATGGGGGCCTCTGGAGATGCTTATTCCAGTGGTACCCCAAAACCCCACTTCCACAAGCAACAGGGGGAGACGAGGCCCTCTCCCCTCCGATAACAATTCTAGGAAGCCTCTAACTTCTCACCTGTGGTTCTCAGTGTATCCCTTCAGATTTCTGGGGGGATGAGATAGCTTATCTTAAAAAGAATACTTGAAAAGAAATATTTTTTACTGGTTTTACAAAACAGCTAGCTGAGGAATATTTTTTTCCCCACAGATGAAGAGAATCCAGTTAAAATGGAGCTAGAAATACAGATTTTAGAGCTCTCAAGACTCTCAAATTTTTAATATCTATTCTGAGGAACAAGGATTCGGTCACAACCACTCTTTTGAGGATTTATTTACTGTCAAATAGTAATTGGATTTTGATATAGCAATTCATTTTGGTGGGGGTTGGGGGTGGAAAGGTGATTACAAAGTAACAAACAAAATGTAAGTGATGGTACCTTTGGTTTTCTTTTTCTTTTTTTTTCTTTTCCTGCTCCTGGATCTTTGCAGATACTAGGAATAAACCCCCTATTTCCCACAGTGGTCTTAGAAAACAAGGCATACACTTCAGCTACTTCTGTTGTGAATAATCCATTGAAGCCAAGCTGCGTTATACTAGATTCATGAGTGTTCACACATAGGTCATATCCTTACATATCGCTTTGAATTTGTGGGACGCATATGGTGTACCACTTCTATAGAAGAAATATTTTCATTTTAGAATTCAACTTTTGTAACCTTTGGCAACATGTAGTATCAATGGCTCTTTGTTGTTAGAAAAAAAAGTAAAACTGTAAGCTATTCCCAAGGATATGCAGGGCGTTGCTATAGCAACAGAATCTGCCTCCCAGCACTACAAGAGAAGCTATGAATAAAAGATGGTGTTCTAAGGACAACAGAATAGAAGAGGTTGTTTCGATCCTTCTAATACCTGAAATTTGCTGTTATTTTGTTAAATGCAGAATAAAAATCTTGGGAAAAGGTCCAGTTCACTAAAGGATGAATTTCTATATTGTACTTCAGATGTCATGGGGAAAAATACATGCTTTCCAAATAGAGTCAGCTCATGGTAGGAAGACCAGGAAAAGGCCAAAATATTTGATTATGTATTTTTTTTTACTCCAAATGAAATAACTCAAAGATGAATATGTTACTCAAACATATAAAAAAATAGGACTATTTTAAATTCTTGACCCCAAATAGTCTTCTGGTTCCATCATAAGCACACTTTACATGAAAGATAGGGCAAAACAAAGTACTCTAATTTGAGCTTGCATTATCTATTCTGAACCCACTTATTTCGTGTACACCCACTTTAGTCACTGAGTTCTAGTTCTTAGTGGCTTCACTGTAGCTGGCTATTTACCTACCAACCTAGCTATTCCAGGACGATAGATAAAGGTTTCAGATGACCCAGAAATGAATGAATTTTGAATCTCTCTCTCTCTCTCCACATACATGTGTATATGCATATCTCCCCACATTTATCTTTATATTATGTTTAGTTTTTAAGAAACAATTTTTTTGGTGTGAAGTTATTGGTGAACTGTTATTCAGTGAAGTAAAGAACTTGCCTCTCTGTAAGTGCTTATTTTAATATATTAAGGGCTAAATGAAATTATTGTTGCCAGAGATATGACTATCAGAGCAAAGGGCAGCCATCTATAAGCCACGAAGAGAGGTCTCACAAAAAACAAACCAAGCCGGGTCCGTGATCTTGGACTTCCAACCTCCAGAACTATGACAAAATGAGTTTCTATTATTTAAGTCATTCAGTCTATGGCATTTTATTATTGCAAACCAAGCTAATAAGGGGATTAAGACATTTGGTATGATTACTTCCTAAATTGTCTTTCAGAGTCAAAGTTTACCCTCTGCTTGTAGGAGACAGGTGTGCACATAATTCTCAAAGCTTTTCTGGGACTTTTCTTTTGCTACTGTCACCTTGGAAACTTTACACAATTGGGGACCTAAAGGTTAAGAATGACTATGTGTATTTAAAAAATAGTACTTGCCAGCCTGCATGGCTCAGTGGTTGATCGTCGACCTATGAACCAGGAGGCCCACGGTTGGATTCCCGGTCAGGGCACATGCCCAGGTTGTGGGCTCGATTCCCAGTTTGGGGGGTGTGCAGGGGGCAGATAATCAATGATTCTCATTATTGATGCTTCTATCTCTCTCCCCCTCTTCTTTCCTCTCTGAAATCAATAAAAATATTTAAAAAACAGTACTTGGTTATGATACTTAGAAAATAGAACTTTTTGTTTTAGGTGGAATAATTTTCCTACTGAATTTATGAGTAAATTCAATTGTAGAAACTTAACAAAAAGGTAACATTTGTTTTTCTGCTCTATCTTAATTTAGGTGTAGGTAGACGACATTTGGGAAGGATGGGCTAATAGACTATATATTAATGCTAATCTTATAAGAATAAATTTCTGGATAATCACTGTCAAAATTTCAGAGATCTTCTTTTTTCTTGTTAAGGGTTTTCTTCTCCTTGGAGCTGCCCATAATTCAAAGGCTTCAAAGATTTTAGTAAAGAATCTATTCAGTTGAGCTGGTTATATGGCTTGGTTGTTTCTCCTACTCTTGAAACTGATCAGGATACTAAAATGTTACTAATGCCTGGCAAGAATATAGGTGGGAATATGAATGATTTTATTCTCCTTACTTTTCCACTTACTTTTGTGAATTTTATATAATAAGCACTTATTATCTTCATAAAGGAAATCAATCAAGTTTAAATATATTAGGTATTAGAAGAATTTGTAAAAATCCTGTATTTTTTAAAATATATTTTATTGATTTTTCACAGAGAGGAAGGGAGAGGGATAGAGAGCTAGAAACATCGATGAGAGAGAGACATCGACCAGCTGCCTCCTGCACACCCCCCACCAGGGGATGTGCCTGCAACCAATGTACATGCCCTTGACCGGAATCAAACCTGGGACCTTCCAGTCAGCAGACTGACGCTCTATCCACTGAGCCAAACCGGTTTCGGCAAAAATCCTGTATTTTTTCATGAAGAATTTTAGGTGGTTTACAATAAGACATTTGTACAATAAAGCTAGATAAGCTAAGAATCGGAAATGTAAAGGCATTGAAAGAAGGAATACTCTAACATGAGATTTAATATAGTTATTGTAACTAAATATTAAATTTAGCACAGCTTTCTGTTAGTTAAAAAAAGCAGATTAGAAAATTCTCACAATCTGATCAAAAGAAAGTATATCAGCACTTTGTGAAAGAATATTTTTTCCTTGATAAACTCCCAAGAGGAACTTGTCATAGTATGTTCTTATTTGTGTAAAACATAAACAATTTTTATATTGTCATAAATACAGAGAAAATATCTGGGAGATACCCAGGAAACTATTTTTTTTCTTTTTTTTTTTAAAATATATTTTATTGATTTTTCACAGAGAGGAAGAGAGAGGGATAGAGAGTTAGAAACATCGATGAGAGAGAAACATCGATCAGCTGCCTCCTGTACACCCCCACTGGGGATGTGCCCGCAACCAAGGTACATGCCCTTGACCAGAATCGAACCTGGGACCCTTGAGTCCACAGGCCGACGCTCTATCCACTGAGCCAAACCGGTTTCGGCAGGAAACTATTAATGGTAATATAAAGTTGTTGACTTTCGCTGTTTAGCCCGCACTTTTTCCTTCTATTGGTGACAACGTCCCTCTTCCTCAAGGGAATTGCTCCTCTTCTATTTCAGCCATGAGTTTCTGGGCACTGCCAACCATAGGATAAAGCAAGCCAATAGGAACATGTCCCTGGAATTTGTCTAAGGAAGAAAAAAATTCCTTTTCTTGTTAGATGACGGTGATGCAAGAATATGATCCCTCAGTCATCTGAAGCCCTGTTCACCACCTGAGAAAATGTCAGAGAATAACCCTAAACATGCACAGAGAATTAGAGACAGGAAGTTCATATCCCAGGTCCGTTCCCTGGGGCTTTGGTCTGCCCTGGTTTCAGCAGTGGTTGTTTTGATTCCTTACCCTACCCTGTGGTCTTCAAGTTCCTCTCTTCATTTAACTTCCTTCAAACTATAGGTCTCTCACTTGCAATGGAAGGAATCTAGACTACTTGAATACCTCTGGAGGTTAGAATTGTATCAGCAAGCAGAGAGAGATATGGAAGCTTTTATGTTGCTCAAAAAATTTTTTTTACCATAAGTATAATATTATATTTATAAATAAAATACTAATAGAAATAAAAACAAGAGCAATTTATCATGAAAAAATGCATATAAGAGATACCCAACAATAGAGGATAATGTTTCCAGAAAAGCAAATGCGCTAGGGCTTTATTTATGTGTCTATTTTTTATATTGGGCTTTGCTAAAGTCTGAGAATAACACTGAAGTGGTACTCAGTGAAGGAACTAAGCTAATGTGCTACTCAACATTTATACTAGAATAGACTGTAGAAAACCTAGAAGAGTAGCCAGAGAACAAATCTCAGGCTATCAGCCTATTGATCTAAGGACCTTTAACAATTCCAGGTGAACTTTTCTGACAGAAGTGAGTATATACTGTTAAAGGCACAGTGATATGCTTTCGATTGCACATGAGCAGATGGTAGGGGTGACATTTTATGAAAGAAGTTATGTTCTTCTTATGTTCTTACTTGAATGAAAGGTCACCTCACTTGCAAATGGAGATGAGTCACTGAGGTTCCTGAAGGTGGGGCCAAATTTTCTTCAAGAGGCAACTTCAGTTCTGCTCAAGTCCTTGAAAGTATTTTACTGAGACCTGCGGGTAGCTTAAGATGGATATGGCACATCACCGGGGGAAGAGAGACTTGAACTCTACACTGTTCCAGTGACTCACTGACACCTATAACCTTAGCAAACCTCTCAATGCTGTGTTCCTTTTGAGCAGCTGTACTTCCAGAGACGCAACTGTTTTTGTTTTTTTTTGTACTAATCTGTGTGAAAGGACGTCAAAGTCAGTATGTCTGAAACTGAACTCATTATATATTCCTGAAAACATGCGTTTATTTCTTTATTCCCTCTCTGGTTTTAGGATAGCTCTACTTATCCAGTCACCCAAGCCAGTAATCTAGGAGTCATTCTAGATTCCTCCCTCTCTCTTAGTACCAATAAGCAATTGCCCCTCTCTGAAATATTAATAGATTTTTATCTTCTTCTCTTCTCTTCATCTCCACCACCTCTGTTTTGGTTCTGCTCTATTTCTCATAGGATTAATAAATTAATTGATTAAACAAATATTTATTGAGCATGTATCCTATGTCAAGCACTGTGCTAGGTTCTGAGGATTTGGTGGTGAATGAAACCAACAGACCCTGCTCTCATGTAGTTGATAACCTAGGGAGCTACTGCAATGCATTTGCAACTAGCGCCCCTGCCCCTAGAATAGATGCTTAGACTGTGAGCTTGAGCTCTTTCTCAAATCCAAATCCAAAATGCAAATCTGACTTAAATTAATGAAATACAAACTCATTAGTCTGGCACACAAGTTATTCACGACCTGGCTCCTGCCTTTGTCTCCAGACTCTTCTCCTCCCTCTTCCCCCTACTATAGTAGCATAAAGAGTGACCCATCCACTGTTGAAAATTAGCGTCATTATTTATAACAGACCTCATAGTCGGGTTAAATCATGATGTAATCTTATTCATCAAAAAACTATGGAGAAAACCAGATTTTCTCCTTTTCCATATAAAAAACTTTATATTCACTTCTTAGACTCAGAAAATAAAGGATTCAGTTACTTGATTTGGAAGTTCCTTTGCTCTTTGTTAAGTACTCTCTAAAGATAAAAAAGGGCTTGGGGACTCTTTCCCTCCCCACATGGGAGTCTGTGCTTGTTTCTCAATAAATTTCCACTTTGCTACCAAAAAAAAAGAGGCGGGGGGGGGGGGGCTTGTAGATAAATTATTAGGACTCACAAGAGATTCATCAGTGTTATTGGAAACAGGTTTAATATAGATAAAAAATAGAAAATATAAGAAGCAATGTTATTTGCAATAACAGCAAAAACTTCAAGTACTGAGAATATATTTGACAAAAGATATATAAGACCTTATAGAAGTTAATTATAAAACTTTACTACAGTATAAAATAGACATGTAATGAGTTTATGGATCAGAAGACTCAATATTGATGTAATTTCTCTATTCTTCCCAAATGAATCCCTAAAATCAATTTATCCTAACAAAAATTCCAACAAGTTTTTATAAATCTTGAAACATGACAAGTGGAAACTAAAATTCACATGGTATAACAAAATGCTGAGAAGAGGCATAATAATTCAAAGAATAAATTGAGGGAGGGATATCCTAACGGATAACAAGATTTAATGTGAAATTATAGCAATTAAAACAGTATAATATTTGGCCTGGCTGGCACGGCTCAGTGGTTGAGCATTGACCTATGAACCAGGAGGTCATGGTTTGATTTCCAGTCAGGGCACATGCCCAGTTTGTGGGCTTGATCCCCAGTGTGAGGCATACAGGAGGCAGCTGAACAATGATTCTCTCTCGTCATTGATGTTTCTCTCTCTCTCTCTATCTCTCTCTCTCTCTCTCTCTATCTGAAATCAATAAAAATATACTTAAAAACAAAAACAAAACAGTATGATATTGACACAAGGATAGGAATTAGATCACATATATATGTGGAATATTGGTATATAGTAGAGGTAGCAGTATAATCAATAAGGAAAGTATATATCTTTTTATAAATTATACTGGGACAGTTGGCTATCTATGTGGGAAGAGAATTGGATATCTATTTAACAACACACATAAATTAAATTCCTAAAAAGAATTAAAGACCTAGACACTGCGGAGGAGAAACCAAGATGGCGGCATAAGGTAAACACCTATACTGCTGCCTCGCACAACAATTTTAAAACTGCAACTGGAAGACAGAGTGGACATCGTCCAGAACCACTGGAAAGCTGGCTGAGTGGAAATTCTACAACTAGAAGGAAAAAGAAAAGGACACAGACTCAGGAGCTGTGGAGGTGCAGAGACCCGTGTGCGCAGAAAGGGCGGGCGGCTGAATACGCGACTGGCATACTTGCGGCATGTGGAGAGGGCGGGCAGCAAACGCTCAGCTAGCTTTCTCGTTCAGGAGGAAAACAAAACCTCCCGACTGCACTGAAATCCAGCTCTGGGTGAGACTTTGGGTACCAGACTCATTCGGGGAGAAATTGGACTGTCTGGCAGCGGGCGAAACTTGAGAGCAGCCTTCTCTCAGAGGTGCGTGCAGCCATTGCCACGGGGCCCTGAGACACAGGGGCCTCTTAGGGTGGGGCTGATGGGAAACCAAGGCTGTCTGCTCCACCCTGAGACTCCGCCCCATCCAAGCTGAGCACAGAAGCCCTCCCAGCAGAGACACTGCTGATCCTCACAGCCAATTGGCCTGGAGGTCAACTCCCCCCAGTGATAACAACAACAATCAAGGCTTAACTACAACAAGACTGAACACACAGCCCACAAAGGGGTGCACCAAGAGTGTCCACCACAGGTAACTGGGGAGGATGAACTACTGGGCCCTGCTAGGACACCTAGCACACAAACCAACTCCATCAACTCAGGGAAGCAGCTAAAATGCGGAGACAAAGAGGCAGGCCACAATTGAAGGAAATGGAGGAAAGCAAAAGACTGGATATAGAGTTCAAAACCACGGTTATAAGGTTTTTCAAGAATTTCCTAGAAAAGGCAGATAAATTTAACGAGACCCTCGAGGATATGAAAAAGGATCAACTAGAAATTAAGCATACACTGACTGAAATAAAAATATTATACAGAGACCTAAAAGCAGACTAGAGGATCTCAAGAATCAAGTCAAAGATTTGGAATACCAAGAAGCAAAAAACACTCCTCCAGAAAAGCAAAAAGAAAAAAGAATCCAAAAAGTTGAAGATAGTGTAAGAAGCCTCTGGGCAACTTCAAGCGTACCAACATCAGAATAATGGGGGTCCCAGAAGAAGAGAGAGAGCAAGATACTGAAAACCTATTTGAAGAAATAGTGACAGAAAACTTCCCCAACCTGGTGAAAGAAATAGACTTACAAGTCCAGGAAGCACACAGAACCCCAAACAAAAGGAATCCAAAGAGGACCACACCAAGACACATCATAATTAAAATTCCAAGAGCAAAAGACAAAGAGAGAATATTAAAAGCAGCAAGAGAAAAACAGTTAGTTACCTACAAGGGAGCACCCATATGATTGTCAGCTGATTTCTCAACAGAAACTATGCAGGCCAGATGGGAGTTGGCAAGAAATATTCAAAGTGATGAATAGCAAGAACCTACAACCAAGATTACTCTACCCAGCAAAGTTATCATTCAGAACTGAAGGGCAGATAAAGAGCTTCACAGATAAGAAAAAGCTAAAGGAGTTCATCACCGCCAAACCAGAATTATATGAAATGCTGAAAGGTATTCTTTAAGAAGAGGAAGAAGAAAGAAAAGATAAAGATAAAAATTATGAACAACAAATATGTATCTATCAACAAGTGAATCTAAAAACCAAGAGAATAAAAAATCTGATGAACAGTATTAACTGGTGAATATAATAGAATCAGGGGCATAGAAAGGGAGTGGGCTGACAATTCTCGGGGGAAAAGGGGAGTGGGGGGTGCAGGAAGAGACTGAACAAAAAGCGTAACCTATGGATGAGGACAGTGGGGGGGGGCGTGTAAGGGCAGAGGGTGGGATAGGAACCTGGTGGAGGAGAGCTATGGGGGGAAAAAGAGGAACAATTGTAATAATCTGAACAATAAAGATTTATTAAATGAAAAAAAAAAAAGAATTAAAGACTTAAGGGAAAACAAAAACTTTAAAACTTGAGGATATCTTTAATCCCTGGGTTAAGAAACAATTTCTTACATTAAAAGCACAAGTAAAGCCGAAACCGGTTTGGCTCAGTGGATAGAGCGTCGGCCTGCGGACTGGAAGGTCCCGGGTTCGATTCCGGTCAAGGGCATGTACCTTGGTTGCGGGCACATCCCCAGTGGGGGGTGTGCAGGAGGCAGCTGGTCGATGTTTCTCTCTCATTGATGTTTCTAGCTCTCTAGATGTTTCTTCCTCCCTGTAAAAAAAAAAAAAAAAAAAAGCACAAGTAAAAAATGCACATATTAACCATATTAAAATTTGTATTCAAAAGGCCACAAAGTTAAAAATTAGTCATTTTGACTAGATATTTGCAATACATTATCTGACACTGAACTCAATAACTGTTACTGAAAAATGTGCCTGAATCTCTTTTTTTCTTGTCTGAATGAAGAGCATCATTTTGTACCCACTAACCTAAGCCAATAACTAATATATGGAATGAATTAAGGGGCAAGTCAATAAAAAAATAAAAACAACTCCATATAAAAGAGCAGTATATATATATATATATATATATATATATATATATATATATATATACTGTTCTGTTTTTTATTTTTATATTTTCCCCTTGTTTTCTATTTCCCTTTTTACTCCTTTTTTGTTCCTGTTAATCCTCACCTGAGAATATTTTTCCATTGATTTTTAGAGAGAGTCGAAGGGATGGGAAGAGACAGAAAGAGAAACATTGATGTAAGAGAGACACATCAATTGGTTGCCTCGCACAAGCCCCTGGGGCGGGGGAGCAATTGAGGTCTGTCTCCTTGACCGGAATCAAACTTGGGGCCCTTCAGTTCACAGCTCAACACTCTATCCGCTGAGCCAAACTGGCTAGGGTTGGCTTTTATGAATTAAAATACTTTAAATTCTTTCATTTCCCCCTTCTATTTGCTCATTAGTTTTGTCCTCTTATACTCTTTTTTAATGTTACCCTTGAATTACAACATGTATCCTTGATTAAATAGATCTACTATAAATTAGTACTTTTACTGCTTCCCCATAATAACAAGGTCTATAGAATACTTTATCTTATTGAACCCCGTTGACTTTTGTACTATTGTTTTCCTTTATTTCCCTTCTACATATATTTTAAACCTACATTATTATTATCCTATCTAATAAAGAGGGAACATGCTAATTCACTGTCACGCCCTCACAAAGATGGCGGCGCCCACAGCCAATAAAGAGGGAATATGCTAATTGACTGCCACACCCTCAAAGATGGTGGCGCCCACAGCCACAAGATGGCAGTGCCCAGTTCCCTCAGCCCCGCCAGGACGGCAGGCACATGGCAAGGCCTGGGCCCGCCCCCAGGCAGGTCTGGCTGCTCCATGCACCTGCCTCTGGAGTCCCCCAGTCCCCTCAGCCCCCCAGCCTCCCAGGGCCAGCCTGAGGGGCGATCAAATGACTGAACAAGCAGGCTGCATGGGGCGACCAGACCAGCAGGGGTGTTAGTGAGGGATGACCAAACGACTGAACAAGCAGGCTGCATGGGGCGACCAGGCTGATAGGGGGGAGGGGTAACCAAGCCAGCAGGGGAGGTGCAGTTGGGGGAGATTAGGCTGGGGGGGGGCAGTGAGGGGTGACTAGGCCGGCAGGGGGGCAGTTGGAGGAGACCAGGTCAGCAGGGCGGCAGTTAGGGGTGACCAGGCAGGCAGGCAGGTGAGCAATTAGGAGCCAGCAGTCCAGGATTGTGAGAGGGATGTCTGACTGCTGGTCTAGACAGGTCGTACATCCCCCGAGGGGTCCCAGATTGGAGAGGGTGCAGGCTGGGCTGAGGGCCCCCCCCATGCATGAATTTCATGCACCAGGCCTCTAGTCTATATATATAAAACCCTAATACGCAAATAGACCAAATGGCGGAACAACCGAACAACCGGTCGCTATGACGTGCGCTGACCACCATGGAGTGCACGTGGAACATGGCAGGCATCAGCCGTGGCGGGATGGTGGAGCAGGTGAGTGGGGGCGCCAGACCAAGGTGGGGTGACGGTCACTGTCATTGGGGTGAGCCTCTGGTTACTGAAAATTCTTTGCTCCCACACACCGTGGTCCTGCCGGGTGCTTGCACCTGCTGCCAGCACCTGAACCTGCTGTCGGCGCCAACCCCACTCACACCCACTGCTGGTGCCAGAGCTGCCGCTCGCACCCGCAGCCGGCGCCTGGCACTGGCCCCAATCACTCGGCGCCGTCAGCAGTTGTGAGTGGCGGCTGCCAGCCCCGATCATCCCTGAGGCTTCTCCACCTCCCCCTGCTCCTGAGGCATGATCAGGGCAGCAGCAGCCACTCGCACCTGCTGATGGCACCAGCCCCACTAGCACCCGCTGCTGGCACCGGCCCCAATCACTTTGTGCCATCAGCGGGTATGAGCAGGGCCGGTGCTATCAGAGTGTGGGAGTGGTGGCGGCGGGAGCGGGGCTGCCAGCAGATGGGACTGGGGCCGTGGCAGGAGGGGCCAGGCAGGGGCGTGGAGGAGGGGCCGAGACCCACCCCTGTGCCCACTGCAGCCTCACGGCCCACAGTTCCTTTCAAGGTGCATGAATTCATGCACTGGGCCCCTAGTTGTTTTATAAAGTCAATAATCATTTGAATTTGACCACATATTAACCTTTTCTTGCTCCTTATTATGTCCTGCATTTCTGTGCTGACATCTAGATTCATTGTACTTTTGCTTGAAGAACTTTGAATATTTATTTTAGTATGGGTCTTTTGGCAATAAGTTCCCAGAGTTTTTATTAGCCTGAACATATTTTTATTTTTCCTTCATATTTAAAGGATATTTTTGCTGGGTGGGTAATACAAAATTGGAAGTTATTTTCTGTCTGCACTTTAATGGTATTATTCCATTTTCTTTGGTATCTTTTTTTCTGTTGACAAGTCAACTAATTATTTTTATTGTTTCTTCTTTAAAGGTAACGTGTTGTTCTTCTCTGGCTGTTTTTAAGATGTTCTCTTTGACTTTAGCTTTAAGCAGTTTTGCATGATGATTTTGAGTGTAGTTTTCATGATATTTATCCTGCTTATGATTAGAGAGTTTTTAAATCTATGGCCTGAGATCTTTTGTCAGTTTTTAAAAATTCTCATCTAGCTTCTACATCATTCTTTTTTACCTCTTTTCTGAAATTCCACTTATACAGACATTAGCTCTTTTACCATGTTCTACATATCTCTTGTGCCCTTTTTCAATTTTTCATCTTTTTCTTCATGTTCTAGTCTTGATATTTTCTATTGACCTATCTTTCAGTTGTCTAATTTCCTCTTCTTTTGCATCTAATATGCCTTTAACTCTGTTTATTGAGTTTTTATTTTTCAGCTATTGTATCTTATAGATTCATTTGTCTGATGAAGATCTCTATCTTATCATATAGCTTATTAAAATATCAATCAGTGTAGGTCTATAGCTCCAATATCTGGATCACTTTTTGGTTTGCTGTTTATTTTCCGTTTTTGTTTTTCCTTCATGGGTTTTGGTTATTTATTTCTATTTTCTGGCATGCTTAGTAACTTTTTAGAAACATTGAATGTATGCTTTATATAATAAAAATTGTAAAGGCTCCGAATGATGTTATCCTATTCCAGATAGAGGTTAGTGTTTTTTTTGTTGTTTTTTTTAATGGTATATAAAGTCACCTTAATCCAGTCAGGGAGGAGGATGAGTCAAGGTTGCATTTAAGTCTTTGTGAGAGCTAATCTATTTCTCTTTTGCTTTACTGCAAAGATAAAGCCTTTTCTTTTGGCAAGAGGGAGATTACTGAACTGAAAGCCTGAGATATTTATCAGATCTTCTTTTCCTTGGTGGATCTTGAACTTCAGTTTTTATCTTTCCAACACCAAAAGACAGCCAATAAGCTTGGCTTAGATTTAGCCTCTTAGCTGTTGCTTTCTGCTTGCTTTCTAGGCTTCTCACCGTTTGTGATTTAGGAATTATCAAATTACTCGAGGGGGAAAATGACCAAGAATTTCTAGTTCACTTCTCTGTGATTCTCTTTTCTCCTAGATCCTGGTTCTTCTAATTCCTGGCTGTTGTAAATTACAGTTATAACCTTTCTATCCCTATCCTGGCTATCCTAAATTCCAATACTTATCTATCTCTGAGCCACTATTTTCTACTTGACCTCTTATGCCTGATTGTTTTAGTAAATGCCTTGAAGGAAAAGGGGATAGATGATGTCATGGTCACTCCAATGCATTTTCCTTCTTTCAAGGATTAGCCCTCAAGTTCTGGCATCTTTGGTTGCACTTCAATACCTTAGAAAATGACCTTGGTTTGTTTGTCTTGGTAGCTTGTTGAGATTTTTTAGTTATTCTTGGCTTGGCTTGGCCTTATACAAACTACTGTAGCAGAAGTTCCAAATCTCCTCTTTAAAATTATTCTTTTCTTTGCTGATGACTTATATCTGTTTTAAGATGACACTTTAATTTATTGCAATTGCTATCTTCTAATTGATTCACTAATATTAGTATATACTAGCAGAGTAAAACATATCAAAATGAGTAATACTGTTGGAATTTAGCATGGTCAGATAACTATAACTCATTCCTGTGATTAGAGATTTAAATCACACAAGAATTATTTGTATTATTCCCTTTCTCTGACAAAAAGAATGATCTATGAAAAACATATTCCTAGATTTTATAATGTCATTAAAACCCAGCAATGAGGAAGTCTAACTTATAAAACTTTCCTCTATTGATTTTATTAACTTTTTTGGTCTGGGAATTATTAAAACTACCCTAACTTTTATTTATTTATTTTTATTATTATTTATTTATTTATTTTAAAACTACCCTAACTTTATTGCTCTACTGGCTAACAGGAGTTTCTTTATAGCCTGAACTTACTGAATCAAGAAAACCTTATGCTGGAGTCAGGTCAGACTTTACCTATACTAAATACTCTCCATCTACTAACTCTATAATCTCACCCGTGTGAATTTTATAAAAATTAAGAGACAATGTGAGTGAGAAAGAACATGGACTAGGAGTTCTTCTAGTCTTGCTCTGCCATTGATTGTGTGATTTGGATCATACAGACTTCTCTAGGTCTCTGTTTCCTTATCCTATATAATAAAAGCCCAATATGCAAATCGACGGAACAGTGGGATGACTGGTCACTATGATGTGCACTGACCATCAGGGGGCAGAGCTCAACGTAGGAGCTGCCCTCAGCCAGCAGGCCCCAGGCCAGCCAAGACGGGTGCCAGTGGGGGCCTCCTAATTGCCCCACCGGTCACCCCGCAGAGGGAGGTGACTGGTGGCAGTGGTGGGGGGGCAGGGCCGGTGAGCGGGCGCCACCAGGCTGGCCAAGGTGGGTGCCAGTGGGGGCCCCCTGATCGCCCTGCCAGTCACTCCACAGATCAGCCCTGATTGCCGGCCAGACCTAGGGACCCTACCCATGCACGAATTTCATGCACAGGGCCTCTAGTCTATAAAATAAAACAATGTAACTGATTCTCTGCTTGCTGAGAAGTGGGGTTTATGTTGTCTTCCTCCTGCCTTGCTTTAATCTGGTAGAGACTTGTAACTACTGCAACCAATAGGGTATGATAGAAGTGATGCTATATTACTTCTGAGGCTAGATCATAAAACAGACCCAGCTTCTATTTGGCTTTTTCTCTTTTGGGACTCTGGCTCTTGGAACTTAATAACCCTGCTATACTGAAGCCCAAATTAGTTCATGCAGAGAGACCAGATGGAGAGAGACCCGAAGGGAGAGAGACCCATATGCAGAGATCTATTTTTCCTTTTTCAGCTTCGCCCTGTATCCTGCCTGCAGAGGTAACTGGTTTCTCCAGTTCCTGGGTCCTTCTGTAGAACTG
Source organism: Eptesicus fuscus (assembly GCF_027574615.1). Lineage (NCBI taxonomy): Eukaryota > Metazoa > Chordata > Mammalia > Chiroptera > Vespertilionidae > Eptesicus > Eptesicus fuscus. Next base: position 89,277,226 of record NC_072477.1, read on the forward strand.
ACTTACTTCTTCTTCTTCTTCTTTTAAAATATATTTTTATTGATTTTTTACAGAGAGGAAGGGAGAGGGATAGAGAGTTAGAAACATCGATGAGAGAGAAACATCGATCAGCTGCCTCCTGCACACCTCCCACTGGGGATGTGCTCGCAACCAAGGTACATGCCCTTGACTGGAATCGAACCTGGGACCCCCCAGTCCACAGGTCGACGCTCTACCCACTGAGCCAAACCAGCCAGGGCTGACTTACTTCTTGTTGGCTCTCCTTACTGTATATAGATGCTTAGTTTTTAACTTTCTCTGGTATGTTAGATTAATGTCCATCTATGCTTCTGTTTTCCAGATTTCAAAATTTTGTCTTTATCACTCATTTGCTGCTGTCTACTTTCCTGTATTCTTTACCCTTGGGGATTTATGTCTTTATTTCTCTTATTTTGTTTAATAAGGCTGAGAATGAAATAGATAAATGCTTATGTTTTTATAAGCTCCATGTTTAACTGGAAGTACCCTGTTTTTCTTTGTAAATTTTATATTACAACTCCATTTTCTTTTTGGTTTTGCATAATCTTTGAGAGTTCTGACTATAACAACTACTAAAACTTCCCAGGATCAGATATCTGCTACGATGTTTCTAGTGAAAGATACTATTGGATGTTTTGTTTTAGTAGCCTGTGGAGAAAAGAGTGGGAAGGAAACCTCCTACACATATACAATCAGTTGTTTTATTTTTATTTTTAAAATAATTAATAGACTTTTTGAGTAGTTTTAGTTTTACAGAAAAAATTGAGTGGAATTATCAGTTGATATATATATATTTTTTTAACAAAGCTACAAAGGTAATTCATTGGAGAAAGACTATCCTTTTCAACAAATGGTGCTGGAAAAACTGGGTACTTGCATGAACAAAATTAAGCTTCCATCCATACTTTATACCATATACAAATATGAACTCAAAATAGCTCATAGCCCTAAATATAAAATATAACATGTAAAATGTATAGGAGAAAACAGGTGATAGCCTTTCTGACCTTGGGTTAGATAGATGGCTTAGGTATAAAAATAAAACTTGATAAGTTAGTCTTCATCAAAATTAAGAAGTTCTCTTTAAAAGATACTGTGAAGAGAATGAAAGGACTGGGAGAAAATATTTACAAACCACATATTTGATAAAGACTTGTATTCAGAATATACAAAGAACTCTGAAAACACAGCAATAAAGACAAAACGCTCAGTTTTAAAAATTGAATAAAATTTTTGAATAGACACTTTAGCTAAGAGGATATATGATGACAAATAAACACATGAAAAAAATTCTAAACATCATTAGTTATTAGGGAAATGTAAATAAAAACTACAATGGAACACTCCTATATATAATTAGAATGTCTAACAATAAAAAGAGTGACTATACCAAGTGTTGATGAGGATATGGAGCAACTAGAACTCTCCTACATTGCTGGTGGGAATGTAAAATAACATGAACACTTTGGAAAACAGTTAAATATGCACCTACCCTGGAATATAGTCATCCCCCTCCTCGGTATTTACCCAAGAAAAAAATGAAAGCATATATCCATACAAAGACCTGGACACTAATGTTCATAACAGTTTTATTTGTATCAGCCATAAGAATTGGCAAACAATTCAAGTGTACATCAACAAGTGAATGGATGAAGTGTTGTAAATTAAAACAATGAAATAATATTTAGCCACAAACAGAAATTAACTATTGTTACATGAACAACATAAATAAACTTAAAAATCATTGAGTTAGAGAAGCCCAACTACTAAAGTGTACATGCCGAATGAGTCCATTCATATAAAGTCTAGAGTATGGAAACTGATCTGTAGAGATAGCAAGTAGCTTAGTGGTTGCCTGAGTCCAAGGTGTGGCAGAAGTAAGGAGGGATTATAATGGGGCAGGAGGAAGCATTTGAAATGATGGCTATGTTTGTGGGTGATGGTTTTACCTGTGTATACATATGTTAAAACTTATCAAATTGTACACTTTAAATATGTGCAGTTCATTTAATGTTAATTATGCCTCAATAAAACTATCAAAATAGGGTGACTGAAGCCACAGCCCACATGGCCTCGGGTTCAAAGACTTGGAGAAGTGCTGACGTGCAAATTAATACATAAGACAAGAAATATAAATTTGGAAATTATGGGGGAAGCCAGTTGTGATCTTAGTACAAGGGACCAAGTTCCACTGAGTCTCCGTTCCCATCAGCTTTTATTTACTAGAATACACAATCGCCTTTCAGGATTGCAAACAGACATATCAAAGGTGATTGTTCAGTAAACAGTAAGATTATCAGGTTGGGGGAGTTTGCTTTAGGCCATTTAGTCATCAGCAGTAGCTAATAAAATGCAGATATTCACCCTGTGAATATCAAAGAGCCCCATTCAGCCTTCTGACTGGACTTCTTGCATTTATATTAATTACTGTTGATCTTGGTTCCCAGCACGACCTTGATATTTTTGTCTTGAATGTCTTTTAGTGGTTTTAAGGGGGGAAAAAACCAACAAACCCAAAGGTAAATGAGAAATTCTGTCTCTGAAGAGTTAAAAATCATCATTTGAAAATGCTCCACTAACATGAAGTGTTTCTTGCCTCTTCTCATTTGGAAATATAAAATGATGACTAAAAACTACTCAACATGCATGCCAATTGAAGTTGATTAACCTCTGACCTTTACACATCATTTAATGAGGCAGCATGCATGCTGGCATGAAAAAGGCTCTGTCAAAATGCTGAGTTTGAGATGATTCCTTTTTCTGGAGCTCTTTGTTTTGCTCCCGGCCCACCTAATTTGACCCTTGTCATGCTCCTAGGAGGCTGGGGGCTTTATGTGAATCCCAATCAGTCACAGTTGTTGGCAGAAGCAGCCTGGTGGAGAATGACAGTGTGGCTTTTCATGTATAAAAAGATGTATGTGATCAACAGAAAATAAAATTTCCTTTTGTCTCTGGTGAGTCCAATTTAGCAATTATTATGGTATTTGAAGAAAATGTCAGTGTAGTGATTTTGTTTAGATTAGTTTGTGTTTTGATGAGCTAAGAAAAGAGAGCGGATGCCAGATAGGTGCGTGATAGCAAGCCGACTGAATTTTCTGTGCTGTACACAAAGACTGAAAACAAATTGCCCACAGATTGAAATAATTTCCATGGGGTCACAAATGTCAACAACATCTTTCAGAATTGGTTTTCTTTCATGATGTTGTCCAGCTATGAAAACGAGCCCTGCATTAAACATATTTAGAGCCTTTAGAGGACAACTTGGAGCTCTTGGTGATGTGTCATCCTTTCATATTATTTATTCATATCACTATTATCATCGTGATTGTCAGTGTCATTATTAAACATTTATTGATTGTCATGTGCAGGGATTTAAAAAACCCCACTGAAACTATACATTTAAGGGCACATGAAATTTAAATACTCCCTTTATATAGTTTCATTTAATCATGTGACAGGTCTGCATATGATAAAATATTCATAATTCTCCCATAAGCAATGGAAACTTTTAAAAAATGAGCTTGTAAAAGCAATATAGTGCCACTATTAGAGCGAGGTTAAAGCAAATCCTTCTAGTTGCCTAACAAACTATTAAAGCTCTTTAAATGGAGAATATTAATTTGGGCCTTAATTTCATAGAAAGTGCTTGCTATCTGAGAGAGGCCATGATGTAAGATGCTTTTCTTATTCATTCACATGATTAAGACTAAAATATACAAACTTGTAGAGGGAAAGGATGACCCTATCGTCTATCCCACATCTTATCAGGCATGCATTCATTTTTATCATGCATTAATTCAGTAATACTTACTAAGCAGCTACTATCTAGGAATACTTACAGATACACATAGGTCAGAAGCAATTACTTTGGTGAGAATATGACAGCACAGAGGTATGATCTATGTATAATGAGAGGCACAGAAGAGTCTCCTAAGTTCATGTTGTGGGTGGTGGCGGTACTCAGAAAAAGCTTTTTGGAGGAAGTGATGCCTCAGTGAAGATCTGAAAGATGAATAAGAATTAACAAGGCAAAGGGAGAAAGGAGGTAGAAGAAGGTCAAGGGCAGAGGCCAGCACATGTGAAAGCTCAGAGGAGAGAGAGAGAGCGATCATGGCAACTTTTGTAGAAATAAATGTAGTTCAGTCTGGGTGGGGTACAGAATGAATGGAGCAGGGACGAGGCATATAACTGGGGAGGTAAGCAAAGGCCAGAGTAAGGCCTAACATGTACGTTTAATTACCTAGCATACAAAGTAGTTTAAGCATGAGATTTACTTGCTTAGACTTTCACTTTAGAAAGGACTTAATATTGTCTGGTGAGAAGAAAAGTAATTAGATTTGAAAGCAGATTATTACAAAATATTATAATGGAAATTTGTTAAACATATTAGTGTTAATAAATATATTGTGTTTTATTTGGTCCTTTTGAGGTATATGTAATTTGGGTAGTTTTAATTGTATCTTATTGTCATATGCCTTTAAGACTCATATTCATGTATGAATATATAATTTAGAATTTAAAACAATAGGTACTAAGCTACTCTGCCTGGAGGTGGGAAGATAGAAGCCTCTTCTATTTCACTAAGTTAAGGAAAAAAAACCCTTTATGCTCCAAACACATTCATAGTGTTCTCAAAAACACAGGTTCCATGAAAACCATCTAAACTGGAAACAGAAGAGAGAAGAATCCTGTAATACTTATTCATCATGTGAGTTGGATTTGTATTTTGTGACTTAATTAGGAGAACTCAATGCATTTGAGAACTGGAAATTAGGGCTAGAAGTCTCTATTTTGAGGTCAAGTTTTGCCTGCATGGCTATGTGTGAACCATTGTATGAGGTAGTTAATTCATGGATCCAGCAAATGTTTATGAGTGCAAACCATATGCCAAGCACGGTGCCAGAAGTCTGAAAGAACGAGACAAATACGACCTCCTGGAGCATATGGTCAGTTTGTGAGGAAGAGACCCATTGACCAACCAGCAAGTGGGATGCAAGGATGGTAGAATGTCAGTGCACAGCTTGAGGCAGCCATGTGCTCGAGTGCAAGACAGAGGAGGGTGGTTTGGGTACCTCTCTCCAGTCTCTGAGGAATCCATGGAAATTCTCCAACCTATTTTTCTGTTCAGGGAACTTTTAGCCCATATTCAATGATCAGCACTTTAATTTTTACAGATCTGACTTCTTGTATCAATTTTGGTTTTTCAATATATACAGGGTGTCCCCAGAAATGCACACACACTTTAACAGCGGATAGCTCAATTGGTGTTTCTTTCTTTTCATATTTAACCCATTGGAATTAATAATTATTTAAAGTGCATATACTTTTTTTGGTATATTTTTTACCCTGCAGGCTAGGAATTTTGCTGCAGAACCTTGCTATTGGGGTGCTAAGAGGCTCACTCAAAAGTCACTTGATCACTGTAGTTTGGAAGGTGGAATTTAAATGAACTTTTTTTTAGAGAAGCCATGAGTCTGGACTTGGCTTGGGCACTCCATGATTCTTGGTGGTGGTCAAGCCCCAGATTATGTTTTCACCTCTTATTTGCTTATGCTGAGTCACACGATTGCTTTGATTGCAGAGTAGACCCTTTAATTAAATAAATGGATATGAAGCTGGGCTTATATGGGGTTTACTATAGTAAGACATGGTTCGGCCTGAATCTTAAAAGGACTTGATGCATCTTTGATGGGAATAGAATAATCATAGTTGGTAAAATGTCATAGAGGTGATATGTTTTAATTTATTTGAGTTTATTTGGTAATGAGATTTGTTTGAGGGTGGATCTAGATCTGAGAAAGCAAAAATATAGCTGTACAGTGTTTTTAATGAATGTTTTAATTATGCTTTTTAAAAAATTACTGGAGCCCTGGCCGGTTTGGCTCAGTGGATAGAGCCTCGGCCTGAGGACTGAAGGGTCCCAGGTTCGATTCCGGTCAAAGGCATGTACCTTGGTTGCGGGCACATCCCCAGTAGGGGGTGTGCAAGAGGCAGCTGATTGATGTTTCTCTCTCATCGATGTTTCTAGCTCTCTATCCCTGTCCCTTCCTCTCTGTAAAAAATCAATAAAATATATTTAAAAAAAATAATAAAAAAAATAAAAAAATTACTGGAAATGAAACAGTCTTCTGTTCTAACATTCTAGCACATTGCCAAGAAGCTTGCTTTCTTGGGGCTCTCTGATTTAAGAAGTAATATAGTATGTGTGTTAAGTTATTTGATACAGTCCAAGGGGAGGGGAAATATATATATATATACTAGAGGCCCGGTGCATGAAATTCGTGCACAGGGGGTGTGTGTCCCTCAGCCCAGCCTGCACCCTCTACAATCTAGGACCCCTCGAGGGATGTCTGACTGCTCTCTCACAATCCAGGACTGCTGGCTCCCAACTGCTCGCCTGCCTGCCTTTCTGATTGCCCCTAACCGCTTCTTCCTGCCAGCCTGATCACCACCTAACCACTCCCCTGCCAGCCTGATTGATGCCTAACTGTTCCCCTGTCATCCTGTTTTCCCCTAACTGCCCTCCCCTGCAGGCCTGGGTCCCCCCAACTGCCCTTCCCTGCAGGCCTGGTCCCCCTCCACTGCTCTCCCCTGCAGGCCTGGTCGCCCCCAACTTCCCTCCTCTGCCAGCCTGGTCACCCCTAACTGCCCTCCCCTGAAGGCTTGATCGCCCGCAACTGCCCTCCCTTGCAGGCCTGGTCCCTCCCAACTGCCCTCCCCTGCTGGCCATCTTGTGTCCACATGAGGGCAGCCATCTTGTGTGTTGGAGTGATGGTGAATTTGCATATTACTCTTTTATTAGATAGAATAGAGGCCTGGTGCACGGGTGGGGAATAGCTGGTTTGCCCTGAAGGGTGTCCCGGATCAGGGTGGGGGTTCCTTTGGGGCATGGGGCGGCCTGGGTGAGGGGCCTGTGTTGGTTTTCAGGCCGGCCATGCCCCTGGGCGACCCAAGCAGAGGCCCTGGATCTGGGACTTATTTATCTTCTATAATTGAAACTTTGTAACCTTGAGTGGAGCCAAGCCTCCTGCTTGCTCCGTGGCTGCCACCATTTTTGTTGGGATTTATTTATCTTCTATAATTGAAACTTTATAGCCTTGAGTGGAGGCCAGGGCTGGCCACGGTGTGCTGGAAGTTTGGCTTCCTTCATTGCCGGGGAAACCCATGCCGCCTGCTCGCTCCATGGCCACAGCCATCTTGGTTGGGTTAATTTGCATATGCGCTCCTGATTGGCTGGTGGGCGTGGCTTGTAGGTATAGCAGAGGTACAGTCAATTTGCATATTACTCTTTTATTAAATAGAATTTTATAATATATATGAAATATATTACAAAATTTGGCTTCTATAAGCTGCATGTCTGAACAACTCATCTTTTTCACAGAAGAGAAAACTGTATGTCATATAATTATGGACCTAACAATTCTAATTCATGTGCCCAGTTGTTGGTACATGACTCATGGAAATGGGTTTGTTTGTTTGTTTGTTTGTTAATTTATTGTTAATCCTCACCTGAGGATATTTTTCCATTGCTTTTTTAGAGAGAGTGGAAGAGAGAGGGAAAGACAGAGAGAAACTGATGTGAGAGAGACACATCGATTGGTTGCCTTCTGCATGAGCCCTGACCAGAGCCTGGGCTGGGGAGGAGCCTGCAACCGAGGTACGTGCCCTTGACCGGAATCAAACCTGAGACCCTTTTGTCTGCAGGCCGACACTCTAGCCACTGAGCCAAACTGGTTAGGGTGAAATGGATTTTTTTAAGACTGTGCTATGGGTATACACAAAGAAGCCAGTCTTAAATGATTTTGAGACTTAATTAGTGAAACATTACAGATACATGGGAAATCCCCTTGAGGTGGGTTCTTTATTATGCTGCTGTGCCTGATAGGCTTCAAACATTGTTTCTCTACTTTATAAAGAAACCAGTGAATAAGGTGGCCTTGGGAATTAGCAGAAACCTGTTACCATTTACATAAAGATATAGGCATAGTGTACTAATGGATCTTGTTTGATTTAAAATATTGTTGCTTCAACATCATCAAAATGTCCATACTATCCAAAGCAATCTATAGATTCAATGCATTCACCATTAAAATACCAATGGCATATTTCACAGACTTAAAACAAACTTTCCAAAAATTCATCTGGAATTAAAAAAAGACCCCGAATAGCTGCAGCAATCCTGAGAAAGAAGAACAAAGTAGGTGGTATCTCAATACCAGATTTCAAACTGTATTACAAAGCCACTGTTCTCAAAACAGCCTGGTACTGGCACAGAACAGACATATAGATCAATGGAATAGAATACAGAACCCAGAAATTGACCCAAACCACTATTCTCAATTAATATTTGACAAAGGAGGCATGAAGTCAAGACAGTCTCTTCAATAAATGATGTTGGGAAAATTGGACAGATACATGTAAAAAAATGAAACTAGACCACCAACTTACACCATACACAAAAATAAACTCAAAATGGATAAAGACTTAAACATAAGATGGGAAACCATAAAAATACTAGAGGAGTCCACAGGCAGCAAAATCTCAGACATATGCTGAAGCAATTTCTTCACTGATACTGCTCCTAGGGCAATAGAAACTAAAGAGAAAATAAACAAATGGGACTACATCAAAATAAAAAGCTTTTGCACAGCAAAAGAAACCATCAACAAAACAACAAGAAAGCCCACTGCATGGGAGAACATATTTGCCAATGTTATCACCGAAAAGGGTTTAATCTCCAACATTTACAGGGAACTCATACAACTTAACAAAAGGAAGATAAACAACCCAATCAAAAAATGGGCAACAGACCTAAATAGATACGTTTTGAAAGAAGACAGAAGGAAGGCCAAGAGACATATGAAAACATTCTCAAAGTCACTAATTATCCGAGAGATACAAATCAAAATGACAATGCGGTACCATCTCGCACCTGTCAGAATGGCTATCATCAACAAATCAACAAATGACAAGTGCTAGTGAGGATGTGGAGAAAAAGGAACCCTCATGCACTGCTGATGGGAATGCAGACTGGTGCAGCCACTGTGGAGAACAGTATGGAGTTTCCTCAAAAAACTAAAAATGGAACTCCCATTTGACCCAGTAACCCCACTTCTAGGAATATATCCCAAGAAACCAGAAACACCAATCAGAAAGGATATATGCACCCCTATGTTCATAGCAGCACAATTCATCATAGCTAAGATTTAGAAACAGCCTAAGTGCCCATTAGCAGATGAGTGGATTAAAAAACAGTGGTACATCTGCACAATGGAATACTACACTGCAGTAAAAAGGAAGGAAGTCTTACCATTTGCAGCAGCATGGATGGAACTGGAGAGCATTATGCTAAGTGAAATAAGCCAGTTAGAGAAAGAGAAATATCACATGATCTCACTCATTTATGGAATATAATGAACAATATAAACTGATGAACAAAAACAGATCCAGAGACAGAGAAGCATCTATCAGACCGCCAAACCTCAGAGGGAAGGTAGAGGAGGATGGGGGTAAGGGAGAGAGATCAACCAAAGGACTTGTATGCAAGTATATAAGCCTAACTAATGGACATAGACAACAGGAGGGGGGTGAGGGCATGAGTGGGGGAGTTGAGGGGGTAATGGGGGGGGGGGGTAAGGACACATATGTAATACCTTAATCAATAAAGAAATTAAAAAAAATAAATGCTCATATGTAAAAATAAATAAATAAATATTGTTGCTTTTGTTCACTATTTTGCAAAACCTAAAAAAAATGACTTAGTGGACAGACCAAACATAAGGATAAGCCACCCCATCTGACAGTACCATAATTTCAGAGTACTTAATAATTCTATGTGACTTTCATATGTCAAAGTTCTTGTGTAATCTGAGAAATCATGGCCGTAGAAACAGCAGCACAATTAGTTGTTTATTTTATTACAGTAGTGGGCAGTGGAGCTGTGGAACACAGTTTTGCAGTTCTGTCTTTGTTGTTGGGAAAAGCTGAATTTCACACTATCACCTACTAGCTATGAGATCCTGGACAAGTTTTCTCTTTCTTTCCTTTCTTTCCCTTCCTTCCTTCTGTTAGCACAGGCAGCCAGGAGTTAACAAAAGAGAAGGGAGCTAGACTGGCTGAGCCTGATTAAATCTGGAAGTTACAGCTTCAGACACCCGCAGGGGAAAGCCACATCCTCTTCCAAAGGGGACTTAATCCTGGGAAGATCAGCTCTCCAATCTAGCCCCGGGGAAAACCAGTCATTAGCTGGAATTACCAATCAGGGTAGGGAGGTATGGGGTAGGGGGATAGGCACATGCCCAGTAGAAGCCAACTTGGTGCAGGAGAAGGTCCTTCTACTTTGAGGCATGTGCAGTAGGAGCCAAGATGGTGACCATAAAGGGGCGGTGTCTGGCCTGGGAAAAGAATCGGATTGGATGGGGGTATGAAACCCCAGAAGATCTAGGAAAGGTGTAGAGGGCCCCCCTGGGAAGACACATGGACATTCTTTAGATTGCTGTTGATTAAGCCCAAGATATTTGAGAGAGTCATGTCAGTTGCACCCCGTCCCAGTAGTGCGGAGGTGTTGTCATTTCCTGGCTTACCTTTGTCTAGGTTCCGGAAGAGGGCTTTGAGATGTGGAACCAGTCTAGCACCGGGAAAGAGGAAATGAAATAGACCTGGGCCCTCCCAAGCTCCTTTAATCTTAAGTTTTCCAGTGAACCCCCCTTGTATATGCGAGTATAAATAAATGTGCTGCGTGGCTCAGGGAAGAGGTCAGCAGAAGAGGTCAGCGACCCACCCGGGACCCAGCTTGAATCTACTTCTGTGTCTCTTTATTTCTTTATTTCTCAATCCCTGGACGCCTCTATCAAGAACCAGTTTCATCTCTCTCCGTGCTGGCCACGGAAAAGGGAGATCCCCGCCGCATCAGGCCCCCGAGGAAAGGCATTGATAGGGGGAGGGGCCAGCACAAGGATTAGGAAAAAGATTGGTTAGTTTGAAAGAAAGCCTGCTCTCTCCCAAGCCTGAGGTAATATAATCAAAACTTAACACAAGCCCATTTCCGTAGCCCACGTGTGCACTGGTGTGCTGGTGTGCGCGAGCTCTCTCTCAGTAGCGGCTGGGCGGGCCTGGCAGGGGCTCAGATTCAGCAGAGCTCCAAGCATGGGCCTGGGTGTGGCAGCACCGAGCTGGTGGGAGCACAGCCAAGAACAGAGACTACGCTGGACCACCAGAGCCCAGGGTGGTGTCATTATAGTTCTGGGTCCTGACCCTCCTGGTGGGCACTTACTCTCATCAGGCCCAAGACTTAGTCCAAGTGAGATGAAGTTAAGCCACCTGGTCATGGATGAGGTACCAGGAACTTGGGGATAGTTTTCTGTGTTTGCTCCAACTCCAATAAATCTTATGATATCTCATCCTCCTATGCCACTTCATCCTCCTAGGCATGGGTCCCCAAAATGCTTTTCTTGCGACTGTGAAAGAGCCCTATTTCCACCAACAATCAACCCTCCCTCCCTCCCTTCCTTCCTTCCTTCCTTCCTTCCTTCCTTCCTTCCTTCCTTCCTTCCTTCCTCCCTCCCTCCCTCCCTCCCTCCCTCTCTCCCTCCCTCCTTACCTCCCTCCCTCTCTCCCTCTCTTCTTCCTTCCTTCCTTCTTCTCTGCCCTTCCCTTCCCTTCCCTTCCCTTCCCTTCCCTTCCCTTCCCTTCCCTTCCCTTCCCTTCCCTTCCCTTCCCTTCCCTTCCCACTTCTGTTTCCACATCTGTAACATGTGGATTACAAGAAAACCTATCTGAGAGGGTAGTTGTGGGAATTGAATGGGGCGTGTAGGTACATAATAGGCCCTGACACCTAGGCAGTGCTCAACAAGTATGATCTGCTTCTGTCGGCCTGTTAGGTGTCTATGGGACCCGAGGAAAAAGGACCTTCTTTGTAAATTCGCTGTGGTGTTCTTTTCATAGGAATTTGCCTGCCTGAGGATAAAAGCTGTGGCAGATATTAGCTCATGTTCTAAGCGTAAGGGGGACCCTAGGAGAAGCAGAGTTTGGTGGAGAATGCCTTGGCCAGGGGTCAGGAAACTTGGCACCCTGGTCCAGAGTTTGAAACTCACTGTGTGACTTTAGATTCTACAGACTTCGTTTCTCACCTCTCTAGTACATAGGAGCTTAGAAATATTTGTTGTCTGGATGAAGGAAATAATCTGTAAAAATGAAGTGATTGGATGGAATGATCCAATTCAATCCTCTTTTGGGGCTCCCATTCTAATGGAAAAAGTTCCTCAGTGACTGGACATTTGCTCTAACCACAGGGCTTTCTGTGAGGTACTTCCAACTGATTTGATTGACACCAGTTTTGGGTGGTGGTGTGCTTGTGAGAATGATACTGGTTTAAGGAAGTAGCTGCAAAGGAATAAAGAAATGGTTTTATCAGAAGCTAAAAAAAAGAACTGGGATACTCCCATAGACAGTCATTCCTCTACTCTTCATTGCCTCTGAGCATGGGCCATTATATTTTCCTGTTATTCTTTTTAGCTACTAAAGAGAATAGGACTAGAACCTACCAAGTTCTACCTTATATGTTTATTTGAATCCTTTGGTAATTCTTTCTTTCTTTCTTTCTTTCTTTTTTTTTTTTCAAGATTGCCCTTGATATTTTAACCCAATTTCATGAAAGATTTTCAATGAGGGCAAGCGGATAGTAATATGATATAAACTCATCATGAACTATTATGCATGGTTGTGAGCTCTTAATGTTTTAAGGGATGATCAGACTGCTTCTTTCTACTCTTTTGTGGTTGGATATAAGAGCAGTTCATGAGAAGTCACACGACCTTGTGCCTAAGTGTACTTTGAGATGTATTTCTTCCACATCCATCATACTAGGGTGTGAGAAGTTGCCAGGATCATTCATAGTACCTGAGCTGCCTTGTTCTTCCAGTCTGGATGAGGATCAACCAGAATGATTTACTTAAGAATTAGGGTGAGAGGAATAAAGAAACCAGAATAAACTTTTGGCTGGGTTGGTATGGTCAGAATTTTAAGGAAATAACATGTAGAGCTCTCTCTCTCTCTCTCTCTCTCTCTCTCTCTCTCTCTCTCTCTCTATATATATATATATATATATATATATATATATATATATATATATATATACCATATTACCATAACATTATATATGTATATATCTATTACCATACCATTTAAAGAAAGACTTACTGTGTATCAGGTGCTGTATAAACTCTTTGAATGCATCACCTCTCTTAATCTTCAAAATACCCTATGAGGTAAGTGCTATGTTTATCCTCATCTTAAAAATGAAGAAACTGATACACAGAGAAATTAAGTAATTTGCCCAAGGTCACACAGCAAGTAGCAAAACTTGAATTTAAACTCAGAAGGTCTTGTTCCAGAGCTTTAGTACAGATAAAACTTGTCATAGCCTGGTTGCCCTTCACTCAGGCAACATGGGACCAAGTCTTGCAGGGGTCCTGCATCTGGAACACTGCTCTGAATTACCAGGAATGTAAGGACCTCCATCAGAGCCAAAATAGACCCAGCAAAGGCAAGGCACTCCTATAGCTATTTCTGAACCTTGAGTGCCCTAGATTATCATTCTGTATTTCTGTTAGAGACATACCCTCCTCGTGTCACACTACAGTGACTCAAGCCAGCACCCTCACAATTCTACTTCTCAACCAACTGCTTTTAGCTCCAATCGAAATGAGACCTCACCATCCTATGCATCTAACTCCAGTGTAAGTGGAATCTTCACCTACATTCTAATAATTGTCTTGGTTTCGTAGAGGGCACCATACTCAAATATCTGCTTTCTGTTCTCAGTCTCAACTTAGAAAATGCCATAATTAAGAAAAATAATGCCTAGGTCCCCACTCTTGTTGGCATCCAGCTTTAGTGCTTGCCAGTGGAATGTGAGCAGATGGGGGCCACTTCTGAGTCTGTGTCTTAAGAAACTGGGCATGTGCTCTTCCACAAGTCCTCTTTCCCTTCCTGAGAGCTGGAATACAGAGGTGATTGTGACCTGCCTTCCATCAAACAGACATGGGAGCTTGTTAGAAAGGCAGAAACTCAGGCCCTATCCCAGTTCCCTGAACCAGAAATGTCATTTTTAGCAAGATCCCCAGCTGATTCACATACACATTACAATCTGATGTACCAACAACAGAAAAACCCTGATTCTCTAAGTGATCACATGGAGCATGGCTTTCCTGATATGTGAGAGAGGAATAAGCCACCATAATTTGAGGCCTCTTTATGAATGGCTTAGCCTTTATCCTAAGGAATGCAGTACTGTTATCTTGATTTTGAGGACAAGAAAACAGATTTAGAAAGCATATCATCAGGACCCTCACAGAAAACAAGATTCAACTTGGATGGTTGGAGTAAAGAGATCTTAATAAAGGGAGGTCTGAGCAAGGTTAAGAATAGAGGGTTAATATAGGGTCCTCTTTCAAGAAGCTTGGCAGTAAAGAAAAGGAATCCAACTGGTAGCTAGAAATTACAGTCTAGGAGTTAGGAACCCAAATATATCTGTGGGCTGTGGGGAAGGGGTCAGTGAAATGTAAGTAACTGAGGTTAAAGAGATGATCAATGAGATCTTGAAGGAGGCAGGGGGCAGAATAAAAGCATGGCTTATAGGGAGAGGGGTGTCTACTTCTCTGAGATAGGAGGTACGGAGGGACAGATGTGTGTGGATGTGGTCAATTTATGATGTGTGTGTGTGACTAGGCTTGAAGGAGCTCACGCCTTCTCTGCAAGCAGGAGGCAAGGCCTTGTGCTGAGGGGCCATTTCCTGTGCTAGTTGAGAGCTTGTGTGAATCAGGATGGGGAAGATGGTGAACCCATGTCGGGGAGGTCTGTGTCCAATTTGAAACTCTCTCCTGTTGTAAGTATTCTGCTTTGTTCCTGGGCACAAATTGGAGAGCCACTCTGGTCTGGTAGGAAGTCACGGTTCTGGTGAGGAATCTCCTATGTTAGATACAATTTGATAGAGAATTTCCTTAGAGTAAAGTCTGGACAATGGCTTCAATGTCTGAACTACCATGTATCATTGGAAGCACTAAAATTTCATTCTTGTTTTTTTTTTTGTCTATCTGCAGAAGCTGCACCCTGGACCTGGGGCTTGAGACCATGTGCTCACCTGGTTGCTTTGAGACTGAGCCCATGTACAATAGAACAGCTGCTGCAGCCACTCTCATTCAAGTTTCTGTACAGAATCACGTGCGGAAAATTTGTTTGTAAGGTGCCATAACCAAAGTTGGCTGCCAGAAATCCTGTGTCTTATGTGCCAGACAGCCTGGAAAAACGGGGACTTTCCCCAGGGACGCAAGTTGCTTGCCACGTGTTCTGCAGACTCCGGTCAGGGATGCTTGGACGCCGGGATGTTGCCACTTTATAGACATTTCCATGTTAGTCGGCTTTGCTGGCCAAACCATGAGGCCAGCTGGTAGCTTCTCTTTGGCAGCTGTTTTAAGAAAAGGATTTCTTTTATAGAACAATGGATTTTTTTCATCCATGTTTGAATGGATTTGGGTTCTCTCTTCCAGTGATGAATTGTGTTTCCAGTCGAAAAAAAAAAAAAAAAAGCGAACAAGGACACATAATGCTCAATCTCTCTGTAACTTCTGACTTCCAGTTCACATGGGAGAAGGGCTCTGCTTTGTACTTGCTGCAGGTAATCATTCTGAGTAATTTTTATATTTAATTGTATATAGGCAGGAGATGATTTTAGAAGCATTAGTTAAAGCTTTCACAAGTTTCATATAAGGAAAGATTTGTAGAAACCTAAAAGTAATATAATACAATGCATGAATTACTAGATGTCTAGTCACATAATTTTTTTTGACATGAATACATTAAATAATTTTATAGAAATTCTTGGCATTTTTCTTAACTCCAAGAACTAAATAACTGGGTAGAATTACCTTATTTTGAATGCTGTTTCTTGTTAACAGAAAATAAAAATTATCTAATTATTTACCAAACAGAAAGAAGCAAATTAAAACTCATTTAACAGAATAATTAATTGCTCGAGGTTTTCTATATTATTCTATCTAGTAATGCATTTGTTTTGCTATGAAAACAAATTTATTTTTTAATTATAGGCAAACATGTCAAAAATAAGCATTCATGGAAAAAGTGTCCATAGATATTATTAAATGAAAAAAAAGCAAATTATATGTGGTATGATTCCCAAACTTATGAAACAAAAAGTAATACAGGCACATACAAATACACAGAGATGCATTTGATGTAAAAAAATAATTGGAAGATATGCTGAAATTTAATTTCATTCTTTATTGACTCTTTCTTGCATTTACTGTTTTCCTGAATGGAGATACTTCCCATGTGTGGCCAGACGGGAGCAGGTGTTAGGAATAAAGAACATGATGCTTCTCAGGTGAGGGTATGGGCTGAGGGCTCCTGAGGAAGGTGAGGTGCTGAGAGGTGTCGCGTTGTTTCCCAGGGAGCATATGATGATGCAGAATTGGAAGCCTGAAATAACTGAGCCCTATTTCTTCCCTGAAAATAAAAAAGTAGTGTTGTACAATCACTTTATTCCCAATTGTTATAACTCTCAGCAGTGTGTATCTGAGGATGGATAAAATTTACGTAATCAGGGAAAATGATTAAAAGCAAGGGAATTTCCAAGCAATTAACACAAAAATAATGTGTTAACCTGTAGAACATGTACTTGATTTACTAGTAAGTCAAACAAATTCCATTTACTGCACTAACAGGTTTCTAATGAGATGGTGGTTTAGGAAATAAGAATGGAGAATGCCCAAGGAAGAAAAGAACATACAACACATTTTGCCCCTGTGTGTCTCTAGGCTCGTCTGACACCCAGGACAAGCGAGCATGTTTTGGGGTGTGTTAAATTGTTACAGAAGGGATGCCAAGTGCTGAACAGACTCCTACCTAGAGCAGATTATTATAGCAAAAAACACTTTATTACAGCCTAGGAGCCAATATTGTCTGATTTCTGAAAACACGCCTACGATTTAAAGTAGGCCCAAGGGGAGCTCGTGGGTGAGCCATCCAGCCCAAGGCAATTTAATGGGCAGAATTGAGTTCTGGCTAATTTCCTTGGTGCTAGTGTGTCCAGCACTCTCATTAACTGCACTAGTTACCAATGGAAAAATCCGCCTTTCAGTGCAGGGCACTTTGCTGAAGTGGAGCCAGCATCCTGCGAAGTGCCTGTAGGATTGATGTGGAGTATTCTGAAGTGGTTTGACGGTCTCCAGAGACTCCCAGGCATGGCATAGTGACTCCTTTGCCCTCAGGGGAAGGTTCTGAAGTGAGACTCTGTACTCACGCCAGGCCTGGTTGCTAAGACAGCTACCCGTGTGTTATTGTGTGGGAAGAGCAGGTTCAGCTCCGCTGCTCCCCTCTCATCACGGGGAGAGGGACTGAAGGGAGAACAGAGGACTGGGAGGAGGGACATGAAGTGACGGAAGTGCAGAGGCTGGGGATGAGTCTGAAAAAGACTCCCGGGTACGGTCACTGCAGAAGAAGGCGTAGTCAAGGACAATTTCAAACCGGAGAGCGTGCCATTTAGGGAGTTCAGGCAGCTTAGCAGAGGGTAAAGAAGTGAGAGGGTTGGGAGATGAAGAAAAGATGCCAAGGCTGCTACAGCGAGCTGAGGGAAGGGTAAGCTGGAGTGGAATGGGGGGTCGGGGGGGGGGCACCTAAAATCAAAATGCGTTTGGATTTACAGGGTGAGTAGGTTCCCCACACAACACACGCTTCTAGAACTTGCTCTGTGAAGACTTCTGCACTTTTACTGGACAGATTCCCATTATGCTGTTGTGTTTTCTGTTCGCCAATGTAATGAGCAGAGGAATGCTTTTCTTCTTCTTTTTTTTTTAAATATATTTTATTGATTTTTTACAGAGAGGAAGAGAGAGGGATAGAGAGTTAGAAACATCGATGAGAGAGAAACATCGATCAGCTGCCTCATGCACACCCCCCACTGGGGATGTGCCCGCAACCAAGGTACATGCCCTTGACCAGAATCGAACCTGGGACCCTTGAGTCCGCAGGCCGACGCTCTATCCACTGAGCCAAACCGGTTTCGGCATGAGCAGAGGAATGCTTTTCGTAAGTGACCCTCAAGTAAAGGAATGATGTTCATCGTCAGTCTCTAAATCGTCTAGCAGCTTAATGCAGCGGGACAGGGCGAAGAGGAGAGGCTCCGGAGGAGTGGACTTCGGCCGGATTGGAGAGCGTGGCTGTCCCAGAGAGACGGGCGCGGCGGGAATGCTGCGGGTTGATTCTGGAACAGTTCACCTTCTCCTTGCAAGGAAGGGGAGACTAGTCTGTGCATCACACCAGGCATCGGGGTGACGCCAAATGGCACGCGGGGAACTCTGAGATGAAAGTACGGGGTCTATAGTCACCGGAACAACAAAAGAGGGTGTGCTTAGAATCCCGAGAGCCCGGCCACAAAAGGGAGAAAAAAGGAAGTAGAAAATTCGCCCAAGGATTGTAGCACAGCTCTAGGAAATCGCACAAGTTAGAGAAGACTTATCAGCAGATGTCTGGAGGAACCAACTAGAATAATTGACTTCACATGCGCAAGAAAAACAGCTGCAGAGAATCAATAAAAGGAGAAGTGAGGAGTCAGGATAGACGAGGGAGGCGTTTTTCAAAGGATCCCCCAAGCCCAGGAGGCATCAGAAAAAAGCTATTACATCTATTATGACAGACGTGGTGATGTAGGGTAAGTTCTACCCCCAGTGAACATAGCGTATGGTAAACTGTGAACAGCAGGCTTGTGAAATTTCAGTGACTGCTCCCTTATTTGCCTGTGCTCTGTCATTAAAGAGAAGGCACTCATATCCTCACCTACTTTTTGCTTTATGATGCTTTCATCTCTGTAATTTTTTGTGTGTTAAAATAAAATCTGTCCTTTTAAGATACCAGCATTTTTGCCCTCCTAATGAGCTTCCCTAGCAGGTAGGAAAGAAAAGGCAGCCTTATGGTTGCAGTTTAGTTTAATGCCTTTGGAGAGTATAAATAACAGTTTGGGCAAAAATATCAGGAAAACTCTTTCAGTCGTGTCTAATTCAAAGACTTAAAAAAGGTGATTTTTCTAAGAGGAGTTCAGTTATATACTTCTGTATATAATTGAGTATATTTTTCTATGCATATTTATGTTATTATGAAAACTACTTTTCTGTATTGTAAGGTTAAAGTTGTTAATATCTTTCACTTTCTAGTTTCTATAGCTATAGGGCAATACTGACATCTTATTTTTAGGGTGTACTTTTAAAGGTAATATTTGTAAATGATGGTACTCTTTTCATTATAAGACTAGAGGCCCGGTGCATGAAAATTCATGCACTGAGGGGGGGGGGGTCCCTCAGCCCGACCTGCACCCTCTTGCAGGCCAGGAGCCCTCGGGGGATGTCTGAGGAGCTCCCCACGGGGCGCGGGCCTAAGCTGTCAGTTGGACATCCTTAGTGCTGCCCAGGAGGCGAGAGAGGCTGCAGCCACCACCGCTGCACTCGCAACCATCAGCCCAGCTTGTGGCTGAGCGGCGCTCCCCCTGTGGGAGTGCACTGACCACCAGGGGGCAGCTGGTGCGTTGAGCGTCTGCCCCCTGGTGGTCAGTGCACATCATAGTGCATCCTTCAGCCATTAGGGTCAATTTGTATATTACCCTTTTATTATATAGGATTGACTTTCTAATACAAGGGAAAAGCATACTGGTATACCATTTTTGTTTTTGGTTTTTGGCTTCCAGTAACTGAATCCCTTTCCAGTGTTATGGGAGTTTCCTTAAAGTTGAAAATGACAGGGAACAGCTTTCCATGCAGCTGTGATGTAGATATGTGAGCGGGACTTGGCCAATCAGAGGCATGTACCCTGGACTTTGAATTGGGAGAGAACAGAGAACAGATTCCTGTTTGTCAACATGAACAGGGACAGCCACTTCACGGAAGCAGCAGGGACAGCAGAGCTGAGGGTGCTACAAGCTGGACACTGACTACTTGGTAGTTGTCACTGGGGAGTTCTGGGTACGAGTTTGGTTAGCAGTGGTTCTGGTGCTTGGCCTTCCTTTGTCTTGCTCATTTTCTGATCTTGGTCTTCTGGTCTTCCCTGTGACTGAGTGAGATACCTAAAGTCCTTCCAATAAATCTCACTTTTACCTAAATCTCATTTTTGTTACTTACTATTGCATTTAATGTTCAGTCGGTTTACCTCACTGAATTAAGAGGAGCCCCAATTTTTTTCCTTTTAGTGCTGTGACCAATAAACAGGGTTCCCCACAGTCCTGGTTTGCCAAGGACTGAGGGGGCTCCCAGGACATATGGGCAAGACCCTGTGTTTGTTTATGTATTTATTTATTTTTAATCCTCACCCAAAGATATGTTTTTATTGATTTTTATACAGAGAGGAAGGAGGAAGGAGAGAGAGAAAGAGAGAGAGAGAGAGAGAGAGAGAGAGAGAGAAGGGAAGAAAGAAAGAAAGGGGGAAATATCAATGTGAGAGAAACATCCATTGGTTGCCTCCCATACACACCCTGACTAGGGATCAAACCCGAAACCTTGGTATGTGTCCTGACCCAGAATTGAACCTTTTGGTATACTGAGTGATGCTCCAACCAACTGAGCCCCCCTGCCAAGGCCCCTGTATTTACTTTTAGTGGGCCAGCCCTACTAAAAGACTCCAGGTATGGTCACTGCAGAAGAAGCCGTAGTCAAGGATAATTTCAAGCCAGAGAGCGTGACAGTCTGTGACAGCTGTCAGGGGTCATACAAAAGCAAGATGGCAAAGAGTTGTTATAGACAAGAGCCCTTAGTGTGACTCCTTAGCCGGTATCAGAGTGTGATTCCAGGACCATCTACATGAAAATAACCTGTTAAAATACATCTATATATATAAAAGCCTAAGCAACCATCCGATCATCTGACCCTCCGACTGTAGCTATGATGCACACTGACCACCAGGGGGCAGACGCTTGATGCAGGAGTGGAAACCACAGGCATGGAAACATGGAACAGACTGATGAATCTCAGAGGGAAGGGGGGGAGGGGGAGGGCAGGAAGAGATTAACCAAAGATATTATATGCATACTACAGGCCTGGTGCACAGATTCGTGCACTGGTGGGGTCCCTCTGCCTGGCCTGCACCCTCTGGCAATCCAGGACCCCTTGGGGGATGTGGAAAAGCCAGTTTCTGCCTGATCCCCAAAGGCCAGGCCGAGGGACCCCACCGTGCACCGGGCCTCTAGTATTAAATAATAAAGTGCTCCTTAGGAATGCAGATCCTTGGGCTCCACTCCAGACCTATTGAGCAAAAATTTTTGGAGTGAGTCCCAATAATTTGTGTTTTAAAACCTTTCAGATGATTCGAATTCACACTAAAATATGAAGATCCCTGTGTTAAAGGAGAAAGCAGGGTGGGGGTGTAGAATACCCTTTTCCCCCTTCTTACTGTGGGCCTGTCTGGAGACCACATTTAAAATTCTTGCCACACTAAGTGTGGACCATGAACCAGCAGCACTGGCATTGCCTGGGCACTTGTGAGAAATGTAAAATCTGAGGCCCCATCCGAGCCCTGAGAAGTCAGAATATGCGGTTTAACAAGGTCTCCTGGTATGCAC
Organism: Eptesicus fuscus; assembly: GCF_027574615.1. NCBI lineage: Eukaryota > Metazoa > Chordata > Mammalia > Chiroptera > Vespertilionidae > Eptesicus > Eptesicus fuscus. The sequence continues at coordinate 89,298,857 of NC_072477.1, forward strand.
ATTAAGGTAATGTCAAACAGCAGGGGAAGGATTCCCCTGCCTGCCAGGTGTCAGGGGTGGGGCCCAATGGGTAACCAGCTCCTCTTTTCCAAGCTCTCAGCCAACTGAGAGACAGACCCAGGATTCAGACAGTGGGGATCAGAGGCCAACTTTTTTACTGAGAAAAGCTGCATTGGAGGACATGACTTGGTGGAGTCAAGCATGCTTATTAACCCTTTCCTGAGTTGAATGTAACCTCCCAAATATCAGGTTGACCCCGAAGCTCTGCCCCACTAGGCTCTCACATGAGCGGGGCACCTGACCGGAACTCACCCTCCCTGCAGACGGACAGAGCCAGAGGAGGGAGAGGACTGAGCCAAGACGGCCGAGCTTTCACTTCCTACCAGCCAGCAGGCTCCTCGCGCCTCCTTGCTCTTAGGAAGGCCAGGAGTCCCATCTAGGCAAGTAGCTCCACCTGGGGTTCCTTCTTCCTTTTCTTTTCTTTTCTTTCTTTCTTTCTTTTCTTTTCTTTTCTTTCTTTCTTTCTTTCTTTCTTTCTTTCTTTCTTTCTTTCTTTCTTTCTTTCTTTCTTTCTTTCTTTCTTTCTTTCTTTCTTCCTTCCTTCCTTCCTTCCTTCCTTCCTTCCTTCCTTCCTTCCTTCTTTCTTTCTTTTTTTTTTTTAATATATATTTTATTGATTTTTTTTACAGAGAGGAAGGGAGAAGGATAGAGAGTTAGAAACATCGATGAGAGAGAAATATCGATCAGCTGCCTCCTGCACACCTCCTACCGGGGATGTGCCCGCAACCAAGGTACATGCCCTTGACCGGAATTGAACCTGGGATCTTTCAGTCCACAGGCTGACGCTCCATCCACTGAGCCAAACCGGTTAGGGCACCTGGGGTTCTTTCTAACACCAGGATGTAAAAAACTGTCTAGGGAGCTTTCTGTCCCTGGGGAAACCATGAGTCACATGGGGCAGTCAGCCCAGGTGGCCCCACGGTTACTGGGACATAGGGTCTGAGATGACACCTTGGGGAATCTGCATAGGAAGCCCCGGTCACCTGCCCAGCTGCTTTTTCTGACTTCCCATAACACACGGGTTCCACCGCTGCCAAAGCTGGGGAACCGCACGGAAACCCTAGTGGTGGCTACATCTACAGAAGGACCTCGGGAGGCAGGCGCCAGTTAGTAAGCTGCACATTTTTGAAGAGAGAGGGAGGCATTTCACTCCATGCTAACATCAGCACTTTGGAATCTTCCTTCAGTTCACGAAGAAGCTGCTTTTCTCCCACACGTAGGTTTCTCACCTCCATTATATGAAAATGGCTCTGAATTTAGACGTATTGCCTTGTGCCTAGTGGTGTGTTAGTTGAAGTATGGTAGCAACCATACTTAGGTAAAAACTGCTGTTTGAATTTTAACCCTGCTATTCTGGCTTCTGCACGCACTTACTTGCTTAAGGTAATTTTCCTGTGCCTGTGGACCAGAATCACAGGAGATTGATTCCCACTGACTCAGTGGCTCCAGGAGTAGAAACTGTAGATAACCTTTAGAGATTACTGACTCCGCTTGGTTCTGCTTCTGTAAATCTGCTTTTGCAAGATAGGGCCACATTCCAATGTCTAGTAGGGGCTGGGAACCCCCCTGCAGGCTGTTCCCAGCCTTTAGAATTTAGAATTTAGAACAAAGGAAAATTTTTGTGGTTTGGACCTTTAAAAGGACTGCCTACACCTGGGACAGCGCGGTCGCAAGGGTGGACTCCACCTGCGTGTGGTGCTCTCGCGGCCGTCCTGGCCAGTTCAATAAATCCTTGCCTGCTTTTTTAATCAATCAGCAGCCTCCGGTGGTCTTACTTTTGACTCCAGGGTTCGACCCCACAACATTAGTGATATGCAAAACCAGGCATTGAAACCCAGTGTGTCTAGCATTGCCTAATAATTTAATTGGCCATAATGATTTTATTGTCTGGGTTTTTAAAATGGCACAATTGTCAATTTTTCCAAAGTGCTTCCAGGTTGATTACAAATGTACAGGGGAGGAGGCATGTAATATCTATATGCCCAGTAACTGCTTTTTCAAATTATATTCATTCCTCTTTATTTTATTTGAAAGTCTGGTTAGTTCAGTACAGTTCAAGGAAAGCATTGTGGTAAACAGCCCGCTTAAATGTGAGCAGTGTAAAGAGCAGCAGCTTGCAGAAATATTGCTATAGATACTAGGACCGTATCCTGCCTCGATACAGACCACACATAATTGAATCATGTTCAATAGAAGACCATTACAAAACCGAACTTATTTGCAATGCTAATGTGGGGAAGACAGCTGTCACAGGGAATTAAATATGACCATTCAGAGCTTGAATAAATGAGGTGTCCATTATCTTCTGGCTGTGTTGCAGGCTGTTTGAAGAGCACAAATAAATGATACTGTAGCGATAACCAGCCCATGGTTTTGTTTTTTCAGTCATAGAAATATGAGAGCGATGGAGGTGGGGGTGGGGAGACAGAAAAGAAACTTGGCAGCTAAATATAGGCAAGTGGGCAAAGAGTTTGATTTCTCCATTTCCCCTAAGACACCATGGATGCAAGGACATAATCAAAATTCCACTTTTGATGCCTGGAATAGATATTTAATTCTATTAAAGATTTTTATCAAGATTCATCCCTTCTCTATAAGACTCAAATCACAGCCAACTCACAAAGGAGGCTGAATGGGAAAGGGTCGAGTGCGGAGTAAACAAAGCTAATCCTTTTGTCCCGTCCCCAAGGCCTTCCTTCTCAACCAAACAGATAATAAAGGTAACAGAGGACTTCATGGATAATCAATCTGCCCAAGAGCATAAAAGGTACTTGGATCAGTGCTAGTTTTAAAAATGTCATTAATTATCCAGTTAACAAAAAGGGAGGCTTCCTTTGATTGGCTCTGAGCAACCTGTCTACAAATCAGTTTTCTTATTTAAAAACATAGGGATACTGGCTGTCATCGTTTTGACACATGAAAAAGTTAGCAACAATCTTTAAAAAAAATCACCTAAAAGGAGTACTATTTCCAGGTAGAATACCTACTGCAGGTCATTCTAGAACATAGGTTATAGCCTGGAATTACTAGTACAGGACACTGCGGTTGAGAGAAAAACCAGCCTCCAGTGAGCAGTGGCTGGTAAGACTGGCTGGTCTTGCCTTATGACAGATACTGGTGATCCCTCGGAAGTGAACAGGTGTGTCAAAAAGTCTTTTGCTCTTTTCTGTAAACTTTCAGGGAAGTTAGCAGTCATTTAGAGAGAGAGAGGGAGAGGGAGGGAGAGGGAGAGAGAGAGAGAGAGAGAGAGAGAGAGAGAGAGAGAGAGAGAGAGAAACTCAGGGATATGGACAACAGTGTGGTGATTAGGGGGTTGGGGAGGTGGGTGGAGGTGAAAGAGGGTATAGGGGGGATAAATCATGATGGACAAAACATTAAATTAAATTTTTAAAGAAAGTACTAAAAGAGAAATTGATATAATTGTGTGTGTGTGTGTGTGTGTATCAGATATTTTGTGTACTGTGGTATAGGAATTACATTTATGTAGCATGTAAATTAAATTAAAAAATGTATTATATTTCTAGCTTATAAGGACTCTGAGTGCCTTGGTGCTGCTGGTATGTTAATTCAAACAGGTTGGTTTCAGGCATTTGTGTAATATTTTCAAAACTTAATTGGAATTCCAAGCAGTTGCAGTGTGACAGCTGTAAATAAAAATTATTCCTCCAAGCTCACAATATAACACTTTCCTATCAGGGCTCATATATTTTGGGGTGGTTAAAAATCTATTCCTTTTGAGAAAAAGACTGTTGGTAGGATATTTATTGGGAAGGGAAGAGAAAAAAACCCATCTTGGCCTTAAAGATTCTATTTTATATTACGAAGGCCTTGGGTCATGCTGTGTCAGTTGGCCAGATGGTTAAAGGATTCTCTAGCACCCTGGCTTGGAAGCAATGCATGTGCTGGGAGAACTGCTCCTAATCTGCTAAATACAGAAGTCATCCTGTATTCAGAATTTCTTACTTATTAAAAGCCTGAATAATTTAGTATGAAATTAAATAGGTGTTTCAGCTGGATCCTTAAGATTTTTTCCGAAATGGATTTTTCTATCTGATTGTAAATAGCATGCATGTTTGTAGTAAAAAATTTCAAACAGCCCTAACCGGTTTGGCTCAGTGGATAGAGCATCGGCCTGTGGACTCAAGGGTCCCAGGATCGAGTCCAGTCTAGGGCATGTACCTTGGTTGCGGGCACATCCCCAGTAGGGGGTATGCAGGAGGCGGCTGATCAATGTTTCTCTCTCATCGATGTTTCTAACTCTCTATCCCTCACCCTTCCTCTCTGTAAAAAATCAATAAAATATATTTAAAAAATTTTTTTTCAAACAATACAGAAATGTCTGATCTAGTAAGTGAAAGCCCCACATAATTCCAGCCTTCCAGAGTTTCATAGACAGTCTCATGTATATCATTTCAACATTTTTTCCTGTGTAAACCCATCTTCCTCCTCCCCAAAAGATGTATGTATGGTATGATTTAACATGTTTTATTCACTTAGTTGTATCTCATAGGCATCTTGTCATATCTGTACATATAGATTTACTTACTTTTTAAAAAATGACTAATATTCTGTTGTGTATAATAATACTTATTATAATTAATAGGGAAAAGGTCTTTTCTGTTTTTCTACCCAGGAAGCAAAAGTTCTATAAATTATTAAATGGTTATAGTTATATTAATCAGGTATTTTTTTTAATAAAAAGGCCATCTTTTGATCATGGGAACTAAAGTTTACTAGCCTATGTTTGTGTCTATTACACTTTGATAAATGATCTTTTGGTAAAATAAATTTGAAACTTTCTCTTGACATAGAATTGGCTTTAGATCACTCTAATAGGCCTCTGGAATCCCTCAAGTGTTTGTTTTCTCTCTCATGAAGGAAAATTTTCTGCTTAAAGTACAGGGAAAGTTTTGTCAAATAATAATAACCATATTATGCTTTCATTTATAGCTCTAATTGTTGTTCTGGAATATTGTGTTTTGCAGAAAGGACAAGATTCCATGTCATTTGCAAGTATTGCTGATTCTTAAATTTTTGTTTTTCAGATATAAGGAAGCATTTTTAATGCAATTTGGTAAATTATATATTCTCCCCACCCATCCCTCCAGAATTTGGCTATTCTTATTAAGTGGAAATACATTTCTTTGCATGAATTTAGTAAGAGCTGTTTCCAATTGTAGCTATATTAACCAAGATAAAAACTGAAATTGGGCCTGCTTATAGCCTCCATGGCTTTGCTGCCTTTTGCAGAACTTGGTCCATCCAGCATTCTATGGGAATCCCTTACAATCCACAAGGGCAGGCCATCGTTGAACGTGCCATGCTAACCTGAAGGGTATGCTAGTAAAACAAAAAAGGGGGAATATGGGACTCAAGGACTCTGCTATAATACTACCTAAATCACTCTTTACCCTTAATTTTTTAAATTTGAATGATTATTTTCAATCCTCAATCACCCCACCTCAGAAATCACAAGTCTCGTGGAGAGATGTGGACACTAATAACTGGATGGGACCCAATGAATTGTTAACATGGGGAGAGAATATGCATGGTTTCTACCCCCCACAGGGCCACTTTAGATTCCGGCTCATGGGATTAAACCCTGCCGTGGCATGGCTCGGGACCAATCCTTCTCCAGAAATGAAGAATTTGGGCCTAGGTACTCTGCAGCCCCGAATGTTGAGCCTTCTCTGGATCCAGATGGCCCCCGGAATAACCTGGGGAATGATGAAGAAGCTGATGGCAGAGGCTGAGCAATTATTGGAGCGTACTCACACCCCACACATTCCAGATAACTAACCATTGCTCTTTTTGTTTTTCTTATAGTCTGTAAAATCAGAACTCCAGCAGTAAATGCGCTTCACAGACCCTGACCTTCCAAAGCAGGAAGTTCACCACCTCCTTCTGTCTTCTACATTCAGCAAAACAAAAAAGGAGGAGATGTTGGGGAGCATAAGAAACTTGGTTGGAAAGTTTGTAAGGAGGACATTCTGAGAAAAGGGAAGTGTGTGGAAGGCTGCCTGCCCTGTTTGTCAGATTCTGACTTAAGGGAGACTTAGGGGAGTGTCGAAGGTGGCACCCCTAATTATTCCTGACCTTTCCAAACAAGTCTGTGCATATGCAGACCCCCGGGTGTTTACTGGAATTCCTATACTTAATCCCTGGATGCCCTTGCCTAGAGAATAATGTAAACACATGTGTCCTCCCAAGATTACTCACCCTACTGATTGTATCTAAAGATAAAAATTCCAATAAAAGCCTAACGAGGCAGGCAGTTGAGATTGCTTGGACCCTTAAGCCAAGCAAGCCCCTTAGCCCTCTCTTTCACAGTGAAACTGTGTCAGAGTAATCTGTTCATCCATCACTCAGGGGCTGCTAATGAGCCCCGGCAAACTCTGTTTTCTCATCTGCAAAATGGGGATAAAAATGGCTTTTTAGACTACTATATGGATTACTAGAGGCCCAATGCACAGATTCATGCACAGTGAAAGGAAATTAATTACAAGAACTATTTTAATATAGCTATTTGCCCTTTCTCTATAATAGAAGTCAACCAAATTCATGATCGACAATGACAGATCAAAACACACACATGTGTTTGGTGCCAGTGAGAGCTTATATGTAGCATGCATGTGCGAGTCAACTTAGCCTTTTATGTATATAGAATAAACTTGCTTAATTAGGCCTGCTTTCTGATTTAGCTAAACTTTTTGCAGCCCAGTGAAGCACCCCAACTTCTCTTTCAGGTAATTGTCAGCAACACAGCAGTAAATATCAACACGAAGAAGATTATTATTATAGATCACGCAGGGAGAACAAAGGGTAAATATTTAACTGTAGCAGTGTTTGACTATATTCTGCGCAGTGAGAAAACCTGAAGTCATTTTCAAGGTCCATCATTTCTTACTTCTTTTCCATCAGGTCTAGTTTCTAAACTTTCTAAATCTCCATTTCCTGGCTAATGAAAAGAAAATAGGATTCTACTGAGTCTCCTATCTACCTACTCCAGTACTTCTGTGAGGATCAAATGAGATGAGGCACCAGAAAACAGTTCACGGACATTTGGTTAAAGTGTAAATGTTTCCACCTGGCTATAAAGCAAGTCATGTTTCTAGGCTGAAGAAACTCCAAGGAGGCTAATTGCTAGGGAAAGGAAGCCAGGCGTTGCTACATGATGTCATTATCCGGGTGCTCACAGCCACCGTTTCTGGGCTGGGCTGGGCTGTGGGCCGCATTTTGCACCATGGGGTCTTGGCAGTGTTGGCTGTGATTTGGTGGGGTGTCACTCCTGGGTGGTGGTGGGGCCTGTGTCCCACTTTGGGGAAGTTGAGTGTTGTTTTGTCGGCACCAGATCCGTGGTGCTGGCCAGTGCACATCACAGCAGCTCCTGTGTTGAGCGTCTGCCCCCTGGTGGTCAGTGCTCATCATAGCAGATGGTTGGAGGGACACAGCATGTTAGAATTTTATATATATAGATAAGAGATAATCTTTATGCTTGGCACAGAGAAAATACTCAATAGATAATGTTTATTGCTGTGTCTAAGAGTGAGTGTTCTAAATTCTGAAGTCAAACTACCAGGGTTCAAATTTCAGCTACTTGTTAACTCTTCATCTTCTGCAAGTTATTTAACTTCTCTGAGTAGGACTGTCTTCATATATATGCAACCCGTGCAGTTGCCCAGGGCCTAACACTTGGTTTAATGACCTGCTGCACCCAGCAGGGAGAGGGGAGAAAGCCAGTGGCAGTAGCAGGCACTTCTTTTGGCTGGGAGGACCAGAGAGCTGCAGGGGGAAGCCAAGCAGGCCAATCTGTGAGCTGTGAGCTGCCAGCAGCCAGAGAGGACAGTCTCTTAAGTCATGTGCTTGGCAAGCAGCCAGAGGTGAGTGGTGAGTAGAGGGCTGCGAGTTTTGAGGAGCCAGAGCGAATGGGGTCTGAGTCCCATGGGAGCAGTGAGAGCAAACAGTGACTGTCAGCAGATGCCGGCCCAGCAGAGCATGGGGTGCTGCTGTGCAGCTCCCCACTGCTATGCCTGGAGGTGGTATTTCAGATAAAGAAAGGAAATTACAGAGCCTGCTGCTGCTTAGACTCCCAAACCTCGCCTCCTGTTGCCCTTGAAGTTGGCTCCAGGAGCATATTATCTGTAAACCAAGAGCTGTTGTGGTAGAATCACTGTTTCCCTCTGTGACTGAATCGTGGAGGTCAGGAGTCACCATTATGGTTAGGGCAAAACAAACCCTACTCCTAAGCAATGCCGTGGTACTGTCCTACAGAAGCCATGGAGGTCAAATCTTGGAGGGCACAGAGGTAAAAATCTTGCAATTCAGTGCCATCTACTGGAATAGTAGGAAGACTTCCTCAGAGATAAATGCAAAAACAAAAGAGGGCAGCAAATACCATGAGGAACCACAGTAATGAAGATGACCAGAAAGAAAATGAAAAATCCTCAGTAGGCTGGAACACATAGAATTATGTGATATAAATGACAAGAGATTTTAAGATTGCAGTCCTGAAAATACTCAAAGAGATGTGAGAAAATACTAACAGGCAATTTAGTGCACTCAGAAAATGAATCGATTAAAAAAAATCAGCATTTCTCTAAGGAAATTGAAACTTTAAAAACAAATCTATCAGAATTCCTGGAAATGAAGCATGCAATTAAGAAGATTAAGAATGAACTGTTGAGCGTAGAAAACAGAACCAACCAGTCAGAGTAAAGAACTAGTGATATTGAAGATAGGAATCAAGAAATGATGCAGAGGGAAGAAGTGAGAGACCTGAATATAAAGAAAAATGAAAGAGCTCTTAGACCTCTCTGACTGCATCAGAAAAAGTCATATTAGAATCATAGACATTGTGGAGGATGAAGAGAGGGAGCATGGAACGGAGAGTCTCTTAAAACAGTGGATGGGAACTTCCCAATATATGGAAAAAACTAGATTCTCAAATCCAAGAAGCAAACAGAACATATAGTTACCTCAATTCAAAGAGGCCCTCTCCAAGGCACTTGGTAATGAAGCTGTCAAAAATTAATGACAAAGAAAAAAATTTCAAAGCAGTCAGGGAAAAGAAGGAAGTGACCTACAAAGGAAACCCCATCAGAATTTCATCCAACTTCTCAGCAGAAAGTCTACAAGCCAGGAGAGACTGCAATCAAATATTCAAATGTCTGAAAGAGAGAAATTATCAGCCATATATAATATATCCAGCAAAATTATCCTTTAAATATGAAGGAGAAATAAGGACCTCCCCAGACACACAGAAACTGAGGGATTTATCACCAAAAATCCTCCATTGCAGGAAATACTCAAGGGAGTTATTCTACCTGAAACAAAGAACATAAGGTTACAACGTTATGAGTAACATCACCAAAAATTTACAGTGTACACAGGGATCATTTGTGACAATAAAAGCATGCAAGGGGAAGGGGGCAAGGTCTGAACTGGCAAAGGAAAATGAAGATCAGATGCACTCAAAAGGGAAAAAAACTATGGTATACTGGTATATGCAACTTCATTTTTTATAAACCTAATGGCAACCACACACAAAAATCCCCAAAACAGGACATATAGCTCAAAAAAGAGAAAACAGCAGAAAGGTGTGTGGGATACCACCAAACAAAAACAACAGACAGAAGGATAAAGGAAAAAGTATCAACGGAGGCACAGAGCTACCAGAAAACAAAAGATAAAATGGCTATAGGAAATCCTCAGACATCAAGAAGGGTCTGAATTCAGTAAAGAGGCACAGATTAGCAGAATGGATCAAAAAACAAAACCCAATCATATGCTGCTTACAAGAGACACATCTAAACAGCAAAGACAAAGGTAGATTCAAATTAAAAAGGTGAAAAATGATTCTCCAAGCAAATAACATACACCAAAAAGCAGGTATAGCCATACTTATTAGTATATCAGACAAAATAGATTTCAAGATAACAAGAGACAAAGATGGATACTTTATAATGATATAAAGGGAACACTACATCAAGAAAACATAAAACTTCTTAATATATATGCACCCAACCAGGGAGCACCAAAATATATTAAACAGCTACTCACAGAACTAAAGGCAGAAACAGATCAAAACACAATCATAGTTGGAGACCTTAATACTCCATTGACAGATCTAGACAGATCAACCAAACCGAAAATCAATAAAGAAATATCAGCCTTAAATGAAATACTAGACCAAATGGACATAATGGACATTTATAGAACATTTCATCGCAGAACATCAGATTATACATGCTTCTCCAGCGCACATGGAACATTCTCAAGGATAGACCATATGTTGGGTCACAGAACTAGCATCAACAAATTCAAAAAGATTGAAATTATACCAAGCATATTTTCTGATCATGATGCCTTGAAATTAGAAATCAACTGCAAAAAGGAAGTAAAGAAACACACAAATACGTGGATATTAAACAACATACTACTAAAAAATGGCTGGGTCAAAGACAAAATAAAAGATGAGATCAAAAGATGTATATAGAGTAGTGAGAATGATAACACAACATATAAAAACTTCTAGGATGCAGCAAAGGCAGTAATAAGAGGGAAGTTTATATCATTACAGGCTTATCTTAAGAAACAAGAGAAATCCCAAGTAAACAACCTAACATTACATCTTAAAGTACTAGAAAAGAAGGACAAAAGCAACTCAAAGTCAGCAGAAGAAAGGAAATAATAAAAATTAGAGCAGAATGAAATGAAATAGAGAACAAAAAGACTATAAAAATTAATAACACAAAGAGCTGGTTCTTGGAAAAGATTAATAAAATTGACAGCCCCCTAACTAGACTCAGTAAGGGAAAAGACCCATATAAACAAAATCAGAAATGAAAGAGGATAAGTCACTATAGACATCACAGATATATAAAGGATCATACTAGAATATTATGAAAGACTATATGCCACCAAATTAAATAACTTAGAAGAAATGGATACGTTCCTAGAAATATATAACCTTCCTAAACTAAATCATGAAGAGTTTGAAAATCTAAATAGACTGATCAGCAGTGAGGGCATGGAAACAACTATAAGAAACTTCACAAGGAAAAAAAAGAAAGAAAGAAAAAAAAGCCCAGGACCAGATGGCTTCACTAGTGAATTCTACCAAACATTCAAAGAAGAATTAAAATCTATCTTTTTCAAAATCTTGCAAAAAATTGAAGAAGAGGCAATACTTCCTAGCACATTCTACGAGGCCAATATAACCCTGGTACCAAAACCTGGCAAAGATAACACAAAAAACTAAAACTACAGACCAATATCTCTGATAAACACAGATGCAAAAATCCAAAACAAAATACTAGTAAATTGAATACAACAGCACATCTAAAAAATAATACATCACAATCAAGTGGATTTATTCCAGGAGCACAAGGATGGTTCAACATTCGCAAATCAACATAATACACCATATTAACAAAAGAAAGGGTAAAAATAATATAATCTTATCAATAGGTGCAGAAAAAGCACTTGATAAGATACAACATCTATTTATGATTAAAACACCCAATAAAATAGGAATAGTAGGAAAGTACCTTAACACAATAAAGGCCATATACGATAAGCCCTCTGCTAATATCATACTCTATTGTGGAAAACTGAAAACTTTTTCCCTAAGATCAGGAACAAGACAAGGATGTCCACTCTCACCACTCTTAGTCTCACCACTCTAGAAGTCCTACCAGAGCAATAAAGCAAGAGAAAGAAATAAAATGCATCCAAATAGGGAAGGAAGAAGTCAAACTGTCACTCTATGTGGATGACAAGATTCTGTATATAGAAAACCCTAAAGACTCTACCAAAAAAAACAAAAAAAAACTATTAGAAACAATGAACAAGTACAGTCAAGTAGCAGGATACAAAATCAATGTACAAAAACCCATTGCCTTCCTGTATACTAATAACAAAACTTCAGAAAAAGAAATGGAAAAAACAATTCCTTTTGCAACAGTGACTAAAAGAATAAAATACCTAGGAATAAACTTAACAGAGAATATTAAAGACCTATGTACTGAAAATTACAAAGCATTATTAAAAGAGATTGAAAAAGACACAACAAAATGGAAAAATATCCTGTGCTCATGGTTTGGAAGAATCAACATAGTTAAAGTGGCCATATTACCCAAAGGCAATGTACATATTTAATGTACTCCCCATCAAAATTCCAATGTCATTTTTTAAAGAAATAGGACAAAAAATCATCAGATTTGTATGGAACCCCAAAAGACCCCAGATAACCAAAGAAATACTGAGAAAAAAGAATGAAGTTGGAGGTATCACACTATCTGACTTCAAATTATAACAGAGCTACAATAATCAAAACAGCATGGTATTGGCAGAGAAACAGACACACAGATCAATGGAACAGAATAGAGAGCCCAGCTATAAAACCATATGTATATGGACAGATAATTTTCCACAAAGGAGCCAGAAATGCACATCGGAGTAAAGACAGTCTCTTCAATAAATGGTGCTGGGAAAACTGGAAAGCCACATGTAAACAAATGAAACTGGATGACAGTTTGTCCCCATGTACAAAAATTAATTCAAAATCATCAAAGGCCTAAATATATGACCCAAAACAATAAGACACATAGAAAAAAAATATTGGTACCAAACTTATGGATCTGGGTCTAGAGAGCATTTTATGAACTTGACCCCAAAGGCAAGGGAAGTAAAGGCAAAAATAAATGAATGGGACTATATCAAACTAAGAAGCTTCTGCACAGCAAAAGAAACTGACAACAAAACAGTCAACTAGATGGCAGAATATATTTGCAAACAGTAGCCGCAACAAAGTTTTAATTTCCAATATATATAAAGAACTCCTAAAACTCAATACCAAACAAATAATCCAATCAAAAAGTGGACAGAGGATCTGAAAATATACCTCTTTCTCTCTCTCTTTCTCTCTCTTTTTTTTTCCCCCACATCATTAATATTTACTGTTCAGCTCTCCCCAGTAGACCAGTGCTAGGACTGAGGGGCTGGGACTCTATGAGAAGTAGGTCTGGAGGCCCTGTGTGCCCAGTGGTCCCAAGGCCTGTTGGTCCTTCCCCCTAAGCTTTCCAGGTCAAGATGTCCTGTGGAGTCCCTGGCTATGTCAGACCCAGGAAAGCTGCCATCCTGGAGGAAAGGCCACATGATGCCTCAAAACCTGCCAATTCCAACATGAGCATGTGACAGAAAGGAAACTGAGGCAAGAGGGTAGAACCCAGCAGAAAAAATGACAGGGGGTCTGAAAGTGAGGCAGGGAGGATCAGTATTTTTCAGGCCCTGAGCCAGAATGGGGCGAGTGGGTGATCTCCAGGTACTTCCTCCTGGCTCTGGAAGAGTAAGCAGGAGAGAAGTGGGGGTTCTGATTAGTGAGGGGTGAGTCCTGAACAGCTCCACCTCAAGGAGTGTCTGCAGGACAGCCATGCTTGAGGGGCTGCTGTGCCTGCACAGGTCCTGTGGGCCCCCGCCCTCGGTATGCACCGGAGGGGAGGCAGCTGCATCCCCGCTGGGCCCTCACCGGGCTTTTTGGTCACCTTCTGGTTCTTCTGCATCACATAAGTGATGAACAGTCCCACAAACAGGAGCAGTAGGAGACCAGAAGCTAGTGGGATGGCAACAGCATAAGCTCGGGGCAGGGAACGCTTGTGGATGACACGCTGGCTGTCGATGAATTGCAAGAGAATCACCCAGGCAGTATAGTAGGGGAAGATGATGAGGCTAACGGGGATGAGGCCGAGTCCCACCACCTGGTCTGGCCCCGTGGCCATTGCCCCGCGCTCTGCTTTGGAGCTGAAAATACACCTCTCTTAAGAAGACATCTGAGCAACCAATAGATATATGAAAAGATGCTCAACCTCACTGGCAATCAGGGAAATGCAAATCAAAACCACAATGAGATACCACCTCACACCTGTTAGAGTGGCCATTGTCAACAAGACAAGCAATAACAAGTGTTGGAGAGGTTGTGGGAAAAAGGGAACCCTCATTCACTGCTGGTGGAAATGCATACTGGTACAACCACTATGGAAAGCAGTCTGGCAATTCATCAAAAAATTAAGACTACCATACGACCCAGCAATCCCACTCCTGGATATATACCCGAAAAACTCAAAGTCATATATTCACAAAGATATATGCACCCCTATGTTCATTGCAGCTTTATTCATGGTAGCTGAGACAAGGAAACAACCAAAGTGTCCCATGATAGAGGACTGGATAAAGAAGATTCCATACACAATGGAATACTACTCAGCCATAAGAAAGCATGAAATAGCACCATTTGCAACAACATGGATAGACCTTGTGAACATTATGCTAAGTGAAATAAGTCATTCAGAAAAAGCTAAGAACCATATGATTTCACTCATATGTGAGATATAAGACTGAAACTCATGGACACAAACAGCAGTGTGGTGGTTGCCAGAGGGAAGGGGTGGGGGGAGAAGAGGGTCCTAATATGAGGTGACAGGAGAGGATGTGACTTTGGGTGGTGGGCACAGGGTGCAGCACACAGATCTTGTAACATAGCTACCCACACTCGAAACCTATATGTTTACGTTGACCAATGTCACCCCAATCAATTTAATAAATAAAATTTAAAAAAAGCCCTGCTGCCACTTCCTTGAAACTATTAATAATTTTTGAATAAGGGGCTCTGCATTTTAATTTTCACAGGGCCCTGAACATTATCTAGCTGGTCCTGTCTCTGAGTTTTGTGTCCTTATGTAAAATGGAGGTTATAATATATACCACATTATTTTTCAATGGGCTTATTTTTTTTGAAGAATTTTTGTGAGTTTATTTGAGCCAAACTGTTGACATATGCTGGGAAGCAGAACCTCAACGAATTGAGAATGGAGCGTTACATTTGTATTTATACATTGCAATCAAAGGAGGGACATAGGTGGGTTACATGAAATTCATTGGCGATAGATTAAGGAGGTGGGATAAAGCAAAGGGGGCGGGGGAGGGGAGAACCCCTGGGATTGGATAAAAAGTAAAACGATGGACACATACTTAGGTGGGTGCAGGAACAATTAACATGATAATGAAGGAATTTGTGGTATCTGTCCTGGCGCCCACCACATTTGGTTGTGCCCCAGGGGCTCCAGAAAAAAGGAAGTTACAAGTTACCCAGACATTTCAAGGGTATGTTATCATAGATGCGAAAAGACAGATAGGCTCAGTTAAGGTTAAGGTTGACCTTGTCAGTGAAGATACCGGCCTAGGACGTAACTGCCCACCATAACTGCGTTTAGTTAAAGTTTAATTTCAGACCATCCTCTGTGGTTCCTTTAGGTCTCTGAGTTTGCAAGACGGCCATGCAGGCCTCCCCTGAGCTTGTCAGGTCAGCATGTGACTCAATGGGCTTATTTTTAACTCTTGGTTTAAATGTTTTTTATCCTTTTCCATTTGTCCCCTTTTCAAATATAATATTATCACACTGTGCTCACATTGGTCCATTTTATTTATTTTTATAGAAATAAAACATTTTTTAAAGGAAGGTGAAATTTTAATAAGTCCAGAGTCGTGGTCGGCAAACTGCGGCTCGCGAGCCACATGCGGCTCTTTGGCCCCTTGAGTGTGGCTCTTCCACAAAATACCACGGCCTGGGAGAGTCTATTTTGAAGAAGTGGCGTTAGAAGAAGTTTAAGTTTAAAAAATTTGGCTCTCAAAAGAAATTTCAATCGTCGTACTGTTGATTTTTGGCTCTGTTGAGTAATGAGTTTGCCGACCACTGGTCCAGAGCATGCAGTCTCATGCTTTGCAATGAATAATCAGACACTAAATGATTCAACATCTTTCACAGACTACTCAATGTCTTTATATGAGGAAATCGTTGCATTTAAAACTGAAGATGTAACAAAATGTGGAACAATTCATAAACTTATATAATAGGAATATAGCTGGGCCTTGAAGATTGTTGCTTTTATGCAGAGCATGGTATGAAAGCAAACTTCAGTACTGTTAAATGCCCTCTTATAACTAATACTTGCAATTTAGATCCCTGCAATCTAGGGCAGAGAGAAATAAAGAACCACGTTGCACTATATTGGGGAAAATAAATTTGAATGAAAGATTGAAAAGGAATAAACCATTTCTGAGTGCTTCAAGTACAATAGCATAGTTGTCTTTATAAACAGAGTACTTGTATTTAATTTTCACCCTTCAGCAGGTAGGAAGAGAAATGGAGAAAAGTGAAAATAGCTTTACAGATCAACAAAGATCTATTGTGGTAATAAGAGGTCTGACGTGAGCATATGTTCAAATCCTAGCAATCTAAAAATGTTTATATTTAGATTTCTGTCTTTAACACTAGAAAATTAAGTGTTGGGTGTGATAATCTAGTACCATTTGAAGTCCCAGCCAGATTTCTTTATAAGTTTGAGGCATCTAAACATGCCAGTAAGTGGTGTGTGTGCGTGCGTGTGTGTGTGTGTGTGTGTGTGTGTGTGTGTGTGAAGGTAGAAAGTGCTTGAGAATGCCTCTTGGGGAGGTGAATGGACACTCCAGTTTTGCTTCTCTCGGTGGCTCTTTGGAGGCCTGTATGCAAACGGACTGGGAATTTACAGTTTGGCAAACAGGGTCTGTTTAAATTTAGAGAGAAGCTGTATTAAAAAAAAGTTAAACTAATAAAAAATACCAGTTGAAGTATTTATAAAAAAGTAAAAATACCTGAGTTGAGCTAAAAATGAAATTACTAAAATGTATTTAATTAAGAAGATTTTCTCCTAACTTCACGACTATATGATCAGAAATGAACGAAGGAAGAACGTGGAGAGCCATGTAAGTAGTCTCTGCATTAAGATGAGTGAGTGGTGGGGTGGTGGGCAGGGAACTGGTGAACCCTTCTCCAATGAAGTGCTTTTAATTTTGCAATTAATAGAATGTTTGTTTTGTTTTGCCCCTAATTTGAGCTTATAATGCCTAAGCCATCAGTAGGACATCCCTGAGGGCTCCCAGTCTGTGAGAGGGGGCAGGCTGGGCTGAGGGGAACCCCCCCCCCTCACCCAGTACACTTAAATTTTAACAAATGAGAGGAAAATGAGCAGGTGGCATGAGGTCCAGGAATGAGAGTGTGAGAGGAGCACATGGTTTTACAGTTCATTGGTTCATGTTTATAAGCAGAAAGCTTCTCTTACAGCCTCAGAGGTCAATCTAGTCTAATAAAAGAGTAATATGCAAATTAACCATCACTCTGACACAAAGATGGCAGCACCCATAGCGTCCCACACCCCGGCCATGGAGGGAGGGAGGGCCGTGGACACAATGCAGGGCTGCTGGGCTGGGGGTGTGCTCCTGGCGGCCGCTGCGTCGCTTGGGGCATGCCCCCAGCTCAGTGGACACAACGCAGGGGGTCCTTTGCACATGAGCTGCAGAGAAAACACCTTTTCTGACCGCTCATTGGCTAAGCTCCCTGTACGCCGCCACTTGCACTGTGTTTGGTAACTTGGGTAATAAGAATCCAAGAAGGTGATCTAAGGTTTTTCCATCTCACTCCTGGAGGAAAAAATGAAGGTCTGCTGCTGGAGGGGCTAAGAAATGTCATATCCTGTCCTAGCCGGTTTGGCTCAGTGGATAGAGTTTCGGCCTGCCGACCGCAGGGTCCAGGTTCAATTCTGATCAAGGGCATGTACCTAGGTTGCAGGCTCCTCCCTGGCCAGGGCCCAGGTCAAGGCTCATGCAGGAGGCAACCAATCAAAGTGTCCCTCTCACACTGATGTTTCTCTCTGTCTTTCCCTCTCTTTTCCAAGCTCTCTAAAAATAAATGGAAACATATCCTCAGGTGAGGATAAAAAAAAAAAAGAAAGAAAGAAAGAAAGAGAGAAAGAAATGTCATATCCTATGAAAGACACATCTTAAAAATGCCTAAAGAAAGTTGTAATTTTTTCGTGGTGAAGGGACTGGAGTCTGTGTTGATGAAAACACCTTGGCGACTGCGGCAGTGGCAGCAGCAGCGGAGTGATGGGGCTGGTGCCTTCCCCTGATCAGCCTGGTCACCTCCCGCAGAGGAGCCGGCCTAAGCCATCAGTAGGACATCCCCTGAGGGCTCCCAGTCTGTGAGAGGGGGCAGGCTGGGCTGAGGGGGACCCCCCCTCCAGTGCACAAATTTCGTGCACTGGGCCTCTAGTGCTGTAATAATGCTCTTTATTGCCTTCATTACCATAATTATTATAGTTACCTTTTGCCACTTAGTCTGACTGTGCCACTTGGAAAAATTACTTCTGAAAATAGTTTTTCTTCAGTCCTTACCCCACCTCTTGCCAGAGTGGCATAAGGGAATTAGTGGTATTGAGTCATGAAGGGAATCAGAAGGATGCAGAAGTGGATGGGCACAGGCCACCCACAGTGCATGTTGGGAAAGGGAGTCAGTGAAGAGTAAGACAATATCGATGGCTTCACTTCCTCCAGTGGGAAAGTGATTGGAATTCAAT
The DNA here is from genome assembly GCF_027574615.1 of Eptesicus fuscus. Lineage (NCBI taxonomy): Eukaryota > Metazoa > Chordata > Mammalia > Chiroptera > Vespertilionidae > Eptesicus > Eptesicus fuscus. The sequence continues at coordinate 89,317,363 of NC_072477.1, forward strand.
TTGGAGGGTTTAGGGCTGAATCTGGGATTCTTCATTCAATCTGCTTGTGAAATGTGAGTTGGTCGAAGTGTTAGGAAAAAGTCCAGCTTGGTTCAACAGCATATGTGGAGATTGGTAGAAAAGTCTAGATCAATGATTTTCAACCTTTCCCATCTCATGGCACACATAACTAATTACTAAAATGCTGTGGCACACCAAATATATATATACACATATATTGTTAATCTGGTTTAAAAATAGGTATAATTTTGATTAATTCATATCACATATCTATTGTTGTGTTGGCTGCTGTCATTTTTTTATTTTATTTGACAGTCTAAGGGAAAAGCGGTCATTGCCCTGACCAAGTAGTATTGCATGTTTTAAAAATTCTTGAGGCACACCAGTTTGCCTGCCATGACACACTGGTTAACATTGTTGGTCTAGATTTTAGATTTAGCAACTTCTGTAATTGTTATTAAGTTCAAGAGAGGGATGAAGGGGCTGAGGGTCAGAGTCAGAGGCCTTGGAAATACAACTTTGTTCCTAAAAGAGAACATTACAAACCTTATAATTGGCAACATTTTGAGAAGATAATAAACTTAGGGATGAAACCTAAAAATGAAATACCTCCTATGGTATGGGACCGGGAAAGTTTTCAGGAGGGATTTTATAATTTTTATGTTAATTAAATGTTGTTGGATTAGAATATAACTTAGGCTGTAAAGTAATTAGGCAAATAGGCTGCTGCCATGCTTATTGGAGGCATAGCTCACTTCAGGCATTTGTTAAATTCTAGCTAGAATTTTTCCTAAGTGGTTTTGCCATTGAATGAGCAGAGATGTCTTATACTCAATGGTGTCATCCAAGAACGAACTAATACATACCATCATAGTTGGCTAATTTATAGAATGTTGTTACTACAAGGACCATCTCCCTGACACAGAGAGTTAGGTGTTTGAAAGACAATTATCGGCACTTGTAATCCAAGTGAAAACCTTCAACTATATTTTCCTCTGCTGTTCACTGATTGACTCTCACTAATATCCAGCCTTCTCTTACCCTGTCCTATCCTTGATAGATTGGTAGGAGGAGGATGCAGGGCACTCCAAGCAGATAAAAAGCACCAGCAAAGGCACATAGGCATGGAGGTGTGGGGACGGCAATAGTGTTTGGAGTTGTGATGTGATGATTTAGTGGAGGGCAGCAGGTGGGAGGTCAGGTTAAAAAGAGAACATTGTAAGATGGAATCAAAAGATAGATTGAGGTCAAATTATCAAGACCATTAAAGGTTAGTGATCCGTGATTTCTAAAACTGAGTCTGGTGGCAGAGTGGAAGCTGCATTAGAGTGCAGTAAGGTCAGAAAACCAATGACGTTGTTGCCTAATGAAAGAGGATGAGGCGGACTCTGCTTGTGTCAGTCAGTAGGAAGGGAGAAAAGGATGAGAAAGTTATTTCCTGGATAGAGTTGAAAGAACTTAAGGCAAGATGGATGAGATGGTAGAAGGAAAAGAATGAGTCAACTGTGACCCAATTTAGGTGGCTGGGGAGATCACCTTGTCGTTCCTCATGAAAAGGGGAACTTGGGAGCAGGGATGTGCTGGGTCGGGCATAGGGCGAGGCTCAGGATGGGTGCATTAGTTTTCCAGGGCTGAAATAATATTACTAACTGGGCGGCTTAACCAACAGAAACGGATATCTCTGAGTTCTGGAGGCTAGAAGTCTCCAATCAAGATGTCACAGGGTTGTTTCCTTCTGAAGGTTCTAGGCCGAGAACAGGCCTCTTGCCTAGCTTCGGAAAGTTCCTTGGCCTGCCCAGTCTGCGTGGCTCAGTGGTTGAGCATCGACCTATGAACCAGGAAGTCACGGTTTTATTCCCGTGACTGGGTTGCAGGCTTGATCCCCAGTAGGGGCCGTGCAGGAGGCAGCCAATTCTCATTGATGTTTCTACCTCTCTCTCCCTCTCCCTTACTCTCTGAAATCAATAAAACACATTAAAAGGAAGTTCCTTGGCTTGTGGCAGTATAACTTTAATCTCATGTATGCATGTATGTGTCCAAATTTCCCCTTTTTATAAAAACACCGGTCCTACTGGATTATGGGCCAACTCTACTCCAGTGTGATCTCATCTCAATAACTTGTATCTGCAATGACCCTATTTCCAAATAGCATCACATTCTGAGGTACTGCAGGTTAGTGCTTCAGCATAGGAATTATTAGGGGGATACAATTTAACTCACAACAGTGGGGTAGGGACTCAACGATTAGCTTTGGATGTGCTAAATTTTCAATTGTGGGGGGTACTGATGTCAGCAGGCTGATGGAAGTGGAGATATGAGTTGGACACATAGATTTGGTCATCATCTACATATAGGGAACATTCATGCACTGAAGAATTTTCCATGGAGTATTTTATAGCTGCGGGAATGAAAGCATTTGTCTGGGGAGGAAGAGAAAGAGGAAGAACATAAATTCATTGAGTGCCTCTTTATGAGTGAGGCTTTTTGCCCAGTGCATATAGGTCCAATCTCACTTAATCCTCACATGGACCCAGTGAGGGAAGTTTTGAGTGAAATCTGAAGCCCACGGCCCCACAACTGGAGGATGGTTAAATTGAAATTTGCACCGATGTTTATTTGACTTCACTAAAAGATGCTGCCTCCTCCTGGGGAAAAGAGTATAGGACCATAAAAGGGTGGGAGAATAGCGTAGAAGAATTTAAGAGGAAGAGTTAAAGGGCAACAGCGAGAGCTGTGAAAGGGAAGAGAGAAACCAGAACTGGTAAAGAAAGCCACTGGAAATCCAAAATAGATTTTCAAGGAGCAGGGGGGAGAGCCACAGTATTAACTATTTTAGAGAGGCTAAGGACCTAGAAGTGTCTCTTTGGTTTAGTGCTCTCTCTGCTCTTTGAACGTCCATTTGATTAAGAAGTGAAATTATAACTAATTTTTGTCCACAGTGATTACAGGCAACAGATTCACTATAAAATAAAAAGGGAATTACTGTCAATTTTATTCCAGTCAATGTGCTGTTGGGGGAGAAACACCAATTCTGATAAATTGCTCCATCCATGTGTGTACATTTACCTAGTGATTGACATGGAGGCAAATTTTATTCTTAAATTCTGGCATCGGAACCTGGCACCAAGGTTGGGGTACACACTTTTCCTGTGTACATGTATGCGTTGCTGTTTTGGCTGCTTAAAAAAAATGCTTTAATTTACATAAGCACGGTATACAGGCTAGTGAAGAAATCTAATGAAGACATTTTAAAGGCTATGTTAAGGCATATTAGGACATGTGAGGCTATCTATACTAATAAAAGGGTAATATGCAAATTGGTCAGGACGCCCTCACACAACGACCGAAGAGCAGGCTGCGTCGGGTGACCAGGCCGGTGGGGGAGGCAGGGAGGGGCGACCAGGCCAGCACGGGGAGGGCTGTTGGGGGCAGCCAGGCAGGCCCGGGGGGGCAGTCAGGGGAGACCAGGCTGGCAGCTGTGGGCAATTGGGGGTGACCAGGCCAGCAGGAGGGGCAGTTAGGGGTGATCAGGCCAGCAAGGGGGGGGACATTTGGGGGCGACCAGGTTGGCAGGGGGGTGGCAGTTAGGGACGACCACGCTGGCAGGGGGGCAGTTAGGGCGATCAGGCCGGCAGGCAGGTGAGTGGTTAGTATCCAGCAGTCCCAGATTGTGAGAGGGATGTCAGACTGCCATATTAGGCCCAATCCCCAGGATCGTGCCTAAACCAGCAGTCAGACATCCCCCGAGGGGTCCCGGATTGAAGAGGGTGCAGGCTGGGCTGAGAGGACACCCCCCCCCCACCCCCGTGCATGAATTTTGTGCACTGGGCCTCTAGTTAGTTGATAAATAAGCATTTACTGACTTGTTGCCCATACCTACTTTATATTCACTTCAAAGAAGAAAATTTTCATTAAAAACAAAGCAGTTAAAATGTCAAGGTGCCCATTCTCTTTTTTCAGACTCTCCTTTTTACATTACAAAATAAGTGGATTGAGTGAAGCATAAACTCCTATAAATAAAGGCTTTTCTTGGCATTCCTTGGAGAAATCAAATCCAAGAGCAGTGGTGAAAGGTGATTGTACTATATCCACTACACAGACTATTTCTTCTAATTATCAGCATGAATGTAATTACTTACAAGCATCTTAGGCTCCTGTGATCATGTCCCTTAGAGCATTTCATCTTTAATGGTTTTCCTTGATAAAAAGCCAGTTGGAAGCATTTGTTGCATAACATTGCTCAACCAGAAAGAAAAATACGTACTTCTTGGAAGAAAGATCTGTATGCTTTCTTCTCAATAGTACTTATATTCTGCCAGAATTTGATTAGGAGCTATCTTGGCACAAAGATCGCTAATGATAGAGTCAAATAACTACATAGATTAAACAGTTTCTTGGAAAAATAAAATGTAGTATGACATTCCTTTTCCAAGAATATTGAAGCTCAGAACTGTAGCCACTTAAGATGAATTGTTACCGTAAATCCTCGAACTTTTGAGGACAGAGTCTGGGAAGGAATGGGTTCCTGAGGGAGTTTGTGGATTCTTAGGTGAGATAGTTTTAAAGGGAAAAATTTCTGGGCTGCAAGTGAGACTAAATAGATTAGGAATTTTAAAGCTATAAGAAACATTAGAGTTTATTCCGCCTCCTGCTCCTTCATAGTCTGTTAGTGCAATGGTCACAACTAGTTGCCAGGCCTCAAATTCCTTTCCAGTATTCTTTCCATTCTCACTTCTTTCTGTCGGACAAAAAACAAAACAAAATAAACAAACAAACCCAAGAAAATGAAACCAACACATTCACACACACACACACACGCACACACACCACGACTTCATTTATTTGGCATTAAGAAATATGTTTTAAATGTTTTAAATGAATGCTTTCTAGATAACTAAAATTTACTCCTTAAGCCTCACTTAAAAGATTTTCATGAAAGTGGTCATTTTAAAGAGTATGCTGAGCATAATTTAGCTTTTTCTTGTTGAAATAGTGTCATAATTATGAGCATTACAGTAGTTTCTCTTTATCTGAGGGGGATACTTTTCAAGACCACCAATGGATGCTTGAAACCAAGGATAGTAATGAACCCTATATATACTATATTTCTCCTATACATATATACCTATAATAAAGTTTAATTTATAAAGTAGGCACAGTAAGAGATTAACAACAACCAATAATAAAATAGAATAATTATAAAAATAAAAGTTATGTAATAAAAGTTATGTCCTCTATCTCTCTCTCTATCTATCTCTATCTCTATCTCTATCTCTATCTCTATCTCTATCTCTATCTCTATCTCTATCTCTATCTCTATCTCTATCTCTATCTCTATCTCTATCTCTATCTCTCTGATGACCTGATAACCAAGACAGCTATGAAGAGCTACCGGCTGTTGCATCTACCGCACAGATACACTGGATAAAGGGATGATCCTGGGTGGAGTGAAGTGGGGCCACACAAGATTTCACCAAGCTGCTCCAAATGGTGTGCAATTTAAAAATTATGAATTGCTTATTTCTGGGATATTTTTGGACCGAGGTAGACCATGGGTAACTGAAATAGTGGATAATTCCACAGTTGCTTTCTGGAGTGATCGAGGTGAAAGGACTATTGCTACACAATGGTGATTCAGTTGCTTTTGCTGTTGCTTATCTCTCACCATCTAGTATATATTTCTTCCTTTTATTTGCCAACATGTTCTAGGGCCTAGAATCTAGGACATTGGCACTCCCCCTAGCTGAAGTTGACTGGACGCCTCTCTTGCAGAATAAAATGCAAGATTTTGTGACCACTACGTGGTTAACATTTTTAGCTTTCTTTTTGCTTGAAAACTGAATCCAATGAAGTAAAATACTATTCACAATCTCTATAACCTTGTTTGTTCTTTGGAGATGTTATCTTGAGATTTGGGGAAATTAATTTGACATTTTCACCATGTGGGACTCTTTTCATATCAGAGACCAGATCAGCTCTCCTACCCTTTGATTTGGGAGCATTAAAAACCCACACTTTTTGCCCTAGCTGGTTTGGCTCAGTGGATAGAGCATCGGTCTGTGGACTGAAAGGTCCTGGGTTTGATTCTCGTCAAGGGCACATGCCCGGATTGCAGGCTTGATCCACAGTAGGGGGTATGGAGGAAGCAGCTGATCAATGATTCTCATCATTGATGTTTCTATTTATCTCTCTCCCTCGTTCTTCCTCTCTGAAATCAATAAAAATATAATAAAAAACAAAACAAAAAACCACACTTTTGCTGGTAGTCTTTGGTAGCAAATGGGCTTTATTCTTGCTTTTCTATTCCAGAACATTTATTATTTAACTGGATTTTTTGCACATACATCTCTGGAATTTATTGAGTAATTTTCAGAATCAAAGTGTAATAAACCACTGGTATTCACTTTTATATCATCAGTCACAGAGAGCTTGATACCTATCTCACAGACGTCATTTTGATTCTAGCTATGTTGATCTAGGTTGGTCTTTCTTCTCCCTCATTTGCATCTGTGTGTACGTGTGTGTGTGTGTGCATGTGTGCAAACATAGGAATTTAGGCTGATGCCACCTAATGACATCATCAACAGTAACTTCAACATCCACATTATTGATTCTGCCAACCCTTTGAGCTCAGTACATCATATGTAAGCATTGCTCCCAATCCTCTTGTCTGACTTGCCATGGCTATGGATGGTGGCACTTGTCTCTCTATCTCCCACTCCTAACCTCACCCCCCTTTTTTTGTTTACTCACACTGAGTCTATCTTGGAGGTTGCATGGGATGATAGAAAGGACATGGGCTTTGGAGTTAGATGTACACAGGTTTGAATTCTTTCCAGCTGTGTAACCTCCCGTCTTTACATCTATTGTATGGAGATAATACTGACATAGGGTTAAGTTAGATAATGAATATAAAGCATTTAGCACATAGCAGATTATTAGCTAAGGATAATTAATTACTCTCCAGACATGTGAGCCACTCACAAGGTTAGTCACACCTTGGGTCTTACTTGTCACTCAGATTTGCTCTGCCACTAAGGCTTCGAATCTGGAGTTCCTCTCTAGAGCCACCAGATGCTATGGGGAGGCAGGGTGGCATGGAGATGTTGGAATCACAGCAACGGGGCGAGAGAAGAGGATGGAAGAGATTCTAAGCCACTGATAGCTAGTCCCCACATCTCACCCCATTGCAAAATCAAGGATTGTTTTAGAGCCACCAACCAGTGGTCCGTGGACCATTGGTGGTCCGTGAGGTCCGAAAGGTTGGCGACCGCTGGCAAGGCTCCCTCTACCTCCAATTCCTTTAGAATAGTAATATTCTAGTCTCCCCTTGCTCTTCAATCCCAAGCAAGTCTCTTCATTGCCTTCACCATGACCTTCAGTTCCTTTGTATCTTCATAACGCACTAGATCTCTTCTTGGCAAACTTGTTTTTCATCAGTCTTTTGCTTAAGTCTTATCTTCTCTATTTTTCTTCCATAAATTCTATATTCTGGCCAAACTGAATCTCACCATTTCTTTTTCTTTTTTTTAACATGCTTGTCTTTGTAATCTAATTTGTTATTTATTTTATTTTTCATCTATCTCACCTACTAGGGTATACTTAAAGTCATAGACCTTTGTTTATTGCCTTACCCTAGAACTTAAACAGTTCCTGACCATAAAAGGTATACAACAGGTATTTGTTGAGTAAATTCTCTGCTTTCCCTTTTTGCTTCCATATCTGTATAGTTCATAGGTTCACTCCAGTTTCTGATTGATTATGACAGGAAGAAAGTAAATCAGAAACTTGACAGCACTGTCCTTAGGACTAGGCTTTGATACTCCTAACGTGGAATCTCCCTTGGTAGTGACCTGCCTGCCAGAGAGTACTCTCTAGCTGTTGGTCAGAGTGTGTGCCCCTGGAACAGTAGGTGTGGACTTCTGGCCACTTTATTGGGGCTCTGTCCCACCAAGACATTGTCTCTGTTCTTCCCATTGGGCTTGTGGCTGAGATGTGCCAGGCACTAGTATAGACCTGTTATGGTCTTTACTAAAGAGAATATTAAATTAAATTCTCTTTAGGGCACACCAGCTGCCCCCGGTGATGGGAAGGCTAGGGAGGTGGAAATCAAGAGGCAAGGGTCCTGGTTCCAATGGCATATCTGACACTTGACCTCAGACAAGTCAATTACTTCAAAAATCCCTTTTAAGAGCTTATAATGTGCAAATAGGGTAACAAGTCTGAAGGAGGTTTCTGTTCCCTAAAACGTTCCAATCTGATTGGAAAGGCAGGACACCTGTGAAACCTTTCACTTTATTTCCAAATTTGCTCACTTCTTTCCAGCTCCACAATCCACCCCCTAGTTCTCTTCATCTCCACACTTGGCACCCAAGCTCTAGGTAGCATCCCCTCTTGCCTGGACCACCACAGCTTTTTACCTGTTCTTGCTTGACTTTGAATTTAACCGACACCTTACCTTGACTTATTTGGGCCTGCTTTGTCCTGCCTTGCCCACTTCTCCTTTCTCATCTCACAATCCTCTCTCCTTACCAATTGTGATGCAGTCACAAAGAACCGATCCCTCAAACCTGTGACATCTTTCCCACTTTTGCCTGGAATCCTCTGCTTCTCCACCATCTTCCAGGCCTTAATCTTCACATGGCTGGCTCCTTCTCGGTCTCAGCTAAAAAGGAACCACTGTAGAGGAATTATCTGATTCAAATTCCCTGGTCATCCCATTGCTGGGAATTATGTTTCCTTCAGAGCCCTCATCAAAGGCTACAATGATCTGCTTATTTATTTACTTGTTTGTCTCTGTCACTGGACTGTAAACTCTCTGAAGTCAGGGACTGTGCCGTCTTCAATAACCTCAATACTTGCCTAGCATGGTACCTGATATATATAGTAGCATAAATATAGTACATATTTTATTTTATTTTATTTTTTTAAAATATATTTTTATTGATTTTTTACAGAGAGGAAGAGAGAGGGGTAGAGAGTTAGAAACATCGATGAGAGAGAAACATCGATCAGCTGCCTCTTGTACACCCCCCACTGGGGATGCACCCGCAACCAAGGTACATGCCCTTGACCGGAATCGAAACCAGGACCCTTCAGTCCGCAGGCCGACGCTCTATCCACTGAGCCAAACCGGTTTCGGCAATATAGTACATATTTTAATACTAAACAAATAATGACTGGCAGCTGAGCATAATGCTCCCTGGGATGGTGCTGTATGTCTATATAGCTGGCAAATCAGTGAAAACTTGTATCAATTATATTTATGGTGACTGTGCTCTGTGCCGGTTGTCTTCAGGATACTTTTATACAATTTAAAACTATTAGATACTTTAAAATTATGTGAAATCCTAAAATCAGTTTAAGTTGTATATTCTGCCTTATTGAATCTATTTGGATTTGTTAGGCAGGTGATATACATCAAAACTTCATATTTATAATGTGTACCACTCTTGCTTCATTTGAAATCAGCATTTAAATTGTAGTCTCCTTGTCCTGAGAAACACGTTTTAAAAAAAGACAATTTGACTTGAAGAAGATGACACCCCTTTCCTAAGGGCCCTGCCCAGAGCCACTCTGTTGAATCCCTTTCAGACACCCTGGGAGGTGAGGGTGGCTCTGTTATGAATCCTTCTCTGTTAAGCACCAGATTGTAGGAGTCTTGTTGGGTTGGTTACAAAAGGCAGCTTTCTTTGTTGTGTCAACTAACAAAAGGGAGTTATTCTAAAACAACAGCATGGAGTGCTTAATGAAATACCTGCCTTCCACAGTTATGCCATTTGACAAACATGCAATATGTACTACTGAGCACAGAGTACACTTCTCAAAGGGCTTGCTGCCTCTCGTTTAGTTTGACCTGATATGGATTCATCGTCTTTGCTGGATTCAATGGCCTGTTTAGTAGCATCAGAACATGGGCTCAAAGCCTGTTGGCAGCTCTGGCTGTCTGGGTGCCTTTCAGTTTTACCCCTTTGATTGTAGAGCAGTTTTGTGATATTGATAAATTACAGGTGTGGTCCTCTGAGGGAGGAAAGGGGCAGCTCAGAGTGAATGGCAGTGCCCTTGGGTATCAGGCTCACTTGGACTCATTCATTAGACAACCCTATGTAGTGTTTATGGAATCACAAAACAGGACAGGAGTTAGTTGGCTGCTAATTATGACACTGGATGAGCACATAGAAATCATCATAATAAACAATATCATTCTTGTAGAACCCTTCACATGAGATCAGTCCTGACAGACAAATAGTTATTTACATAACATGGAATCTTAAAAAAAAAAATCCTAAAAAACTAGCAACAACCAAATAAGCAAAATGTGTGTATAGAAGCTAATAAAAATTAGTACCTTAAAAAAATCACTGCAAGTTATGTTTTCTGTAATTATACCAAACCCTAGAGTTTTAACCATGTAATAGTAATTTTTTCATGTTTTTGCCGTTATTGTCCTTTTGATTTACTTAACTATGTCTAACTTGAACAAACAATGTTAAGTGGGGAAACAGATGCGATTAAATAGCCTGTAATTATGTTTTTAGTCAACTGCTACCATCACAGACTCCTCCTGCTACTCGGACCAGAAAAAAAGTGACCTGATTTTACCAACTGCTTTGCCAGACCCTGATGCAGAATAGATGGCCTTATTAAGCAATCAAAAAATCAGCCATTACTGAGGAATGGTAATCAACCGTGTTTATACAGCTCACACACTGGCCCCACAATACACAATCAGGACCATGAATTCTGCTAATTGGGTACCTTCTGCGTCCAGAGGTGCCTGCAAAGGGAAACAAAAGGGACTTGAAAATTAGTGTTTGTAGCAATTAGTTTCTGTCTAAAGGCTTAACCCAGTTCAGGGAAACCATGATTCAAACAGGGATTATTATAGCAACTCTGGTATTTAAATGTCTTCTGCCATTATTTGAGGTAGGATTTAGCTTGGCAAAAGCAATGTAGATTTGTCTCCCCCTCCTTTTATTTTTTATTTACCTAACATGATTTTTGTTTTGAAGTTTTCAAAAAATCAAAGCCATTAAGCCATTGCTGCTTTAAATGTTCTGGCACTCAGTGTTTTTTGTTTTTAAACCTATGATCTTACTCAAGACCAGTTGAAAAGACTGTTAAATACCCGTATTGTTGAGGAGCTCTGCTCAGAGGAATAATGCAGTTGGGTTTTGTTGTGCCATTACTTCTCTCAGAACAATTCATAGTTTAGTGGGGAAACACGGTATAATTCTTGGTGGAGGAAAAAAGGAAAGCAGGTGTTTAACTTATAAATGTATGTACAAATCACATTCTAAGTAATAGTACTAAGATAGTGCAAGAGGAGAATGTAGGTTCTCTGTGTGTATTTTATCTGAGCAAACTAGCAGGGCATTTCCAAACAGGCTCCACTGAAAACCCAATGTAAATAAAGTTCCTTTCAGAAAGGCTTTTGCCCTGTTCTTTCCTTTGAGCCTTCAGCATGCTGATGTAATAATCAGGTAGCCAAATCTCTGCTTTGTTTCTGCCCTGGTAGACTCCCTGCTGCAGCTGATCAAGGGGCAACTTAACAGAAGCACAATTCCAAGGACCTCTTCAAGGCCCAGGGAAGGCACCAGCTGCAGGGTCTTGCTTTCCTGAAGCTTCCCACGTGGTTACAGGAAGATCATAACAAAACAAAACAAAACAGGCTAGGGAGAGGAAAGGAAAAACCTTACAATTCAGAAGACCAAAGAACTCCATGGTCCATTTCCTGTGACTTAAGGACTACATGAGCAAAATGACAGTTTGTCTTTTAGATTTATTAATGATTTGCTCCCTTTAATTACTTAAATGATGGTTAATCAATGTGTCAGTAAGTATAGTAAATTTTTTATTATTAATACCAAATTTTATGTTATTAAGACAGAGATTTTAGAAGGAATATTGGTGCTTTGAGAAGACAATCAGAATGATCAGTATGATAGTTTTAGAGACACTATAACAACATTTTCTCCTGACTGATTACATTACATATTGATATCAGTGGCATCAGAATGTAGTGCAATCAGTCAGGAGAAAATAAGTGAAATGTGAACTAATGAGAGCTAATTGTATCATGTAATAGCAAGGACACAGAATTCTATCATTAAATTAGTTTGAGATGAAACAAATATGAATATAATAATGTTTATAATAATGAGGCAATTAGAGATAATGAAATAAATGCTAGTAAAACCAGATCCCTAGCCCATTTCTGTCCTTCTCCTTCTGATTCCTTCAAACTTTGGGTTGTTAAAGTCACTGGCATATTTTCTGCCATCATTGCTATGTCTGTGTCTTCATCTCCGACATAGGGATGAAGAATTTAAATCTCCTCTATTTTCATGTTTCTTGATCTCATACCTTCAGAAGGCTCCTCACAGTCATGTACCTCTTGCCAAAGTACATCCTTCTCTCTTTTATGAATAAATCATGTCTTGTTCCATAGAATTTTTACTTTCATATACTGTCTTTCCTTGACCTAGGATAGAAAATTGTCACTTCTTGGTATAAACATTGATCTCTTCTTCTCCACGTGTCATAGAGCTGACTGTTCAGGTCTAGTGCTGCTCCATGTGTAACTCAATTGGATTCTGCTTATTAGTCCCTTCCTCGGTGTCCTTAAGTCTTTGACATTCATTCCAGTTAGTTGCCTGACAAAAAGATTCACAACTGGGATGGCAAAGCCAGTTTCTTAGATACCTGGTTAGGAGAGCACTGAACCATTTCTCTTGGGAGATGGTTTTGGACACCCGGCTTCAGCTTGGTAAATTATTAACATCAATGAAATGACTAGGATCCACATTCTGTATTGCAATTTAGATTTGTGCTAATAGTCAATGGTGCTGAGCCCCTAACAGGGCAGGTGGGTGTGGGTTCTAGGGGAGATGATACAACAGTATATTTCTGATCAGTTTAGAAACAGATTTAGTTAAAAAGACTATCTCCCAAGGAGTGACGCATTTATACAAATTATGGATTAAGAAAAAAAAGTGTTTTCTATGGTGCATACCTATTATATTATGAACATTGCATTGGTAATTTAATGAGAAAATGGAAAACTTTTAGTCATTTCGTCTTGTGTCTATTTGGATGTTAATCCAGTTGGTGTACTTATATTTATCTTCAATTTAGACTAGGGTTAGTTAGTGCTAGTGAGTGATATTTGACCCTTCAAACAGGTGGAACTTTGTGCTGTGAAAGTTTCAGCCATCTTTCTCATTTGGCTCTTGTGTTTTTATCATGTATATTACCAGTGTTTTTGCTTTTGTATTACATTAAAAACACATCAGAATGAGCTGTGAGTTAATGTTTCATTTGTAAAAGGTTATGGATTATGCTCAGCTGGTTTCTCAGGCTGACACAGGGTTCAGGATTAGAAGAATGAAAACAAACATGAATGGAAAATGTCACTAACCTTTATTGGGCCCTGAGAGTCCCAGAGCCTGCGTGACAGGAGGCTTTCCTGTTTTCAACGGTATAAAGAAGATGGAAACAAAACAGCACGGATCTTGGCTATTTACATCTTTTAATGAATGCTCTTCATGCTTGGGTTCCTTTGTCCCTTTCCTAGTTTTCAAGGATTTAGCTGTGAAAAGTGTGGATGGTATCACACACTCTTATAAGCCGTGGAGCAGACATCGGTCTAGGATGTTTCTTCCTCCAAATTATGCTCAGCATAAAGGGCATATATACAGCTGTGCATGTATACGATAGTCGGTTACCCATTTTCCATGTTACCAGCACTGAGTTGGAAAGTATTTCCGGATATACCATAAGTAAAACTGTGTTTAAGTGGGTGTGCAGTGAAGGGATATTTAAGATGAGATCTAATATCTTACAGCCGATGAGCCCATTAGGTTTGAATTTGATAGTGCTGTCTTTAAGTACCTTTTGTGATCAGTGAAGAAACAGATTCACGTCCGAGGTCCCAGTGTTAGCGTAGGTAGCTAGATATTAATAAAGGAAGGGTGCAAAGGGTACCAGACATTTTAAGCATAATAAACTGGGGCGCTGAACTGGATTATAAGCCTGCTTGCTTCACCGGGAAGCAGGCTCCTCAGGGGACCACCGAAGGATGTTACCTGTCATTACCGGGGGAGGCATGGAAACGGCAGGAGGAATTCCTCTGCTGGGTGCATGTCCAGTAGAAGATGGCTCAGGGGGAGGTGCTTCTACTTTGAGGCATGCACAGTGGGAGCCACGATGGCGACCATAAAGGCCCGTCTGTCTAGCCTGGTGAAAGGATTGTATTGGATAAGGAAAGCAGAACCCCAGAAGATCTAGGAAATGGATTCGTTAGGGGAAGGACCCATCAGAAGCCCCTTAGGAAATGGATTGGTTAGTTTGAAAGGGCACCTGGTCTTTCCCAAGCCTGAGATAACATACCAGCCTAACAAAGCTGTCTACCTCCCCGCTTTTCCGCCCCCCCACCCCCACATATATACCTTACCGGTAATACTAGTACATGCTCACCCTATTCATTCACATGTTCTCTCTCCATAGCAGCCATGTGGCCCTGCAGCCGCCAGGGGCCAGCAGCAGCAGCAGCGAGGACTCCAAGTGCAGGCTCCCAGGTCCAGCCTGGGTGCAGCAACGCAAGGCCAGCTGAAGCACAGCTGGAACTGACTAGCTAGCCGGACAGGAGCAGACATGGACTGAACCAACAGAGTGTTTGGACTTCTACAATAAATCTTACCACTCTACCTTTCCTCCCATACGCGGGTCCCTGGAATGCTTTCCTTGCTACTTCCTGCAAGGACCCCATTTCCACCATCAGCAGCAGAGCCTTATCAGACTAGAGGAAAGTAAAACTAACTTAAACAAACTGTTTATAGAGTGTCTAGGGATTAAACTGTGATTGGTACAGGAGATAACACAAATACCCAACAATAAATTGTTAGAGCTTTAAGTTTCTATTAAGATTCACTGTCTTTGTTTCCTTACAGTGATTTGGGCTTGGATTTTCTTAACCTAAATATGAATAACCTTGCAGCATCTGAAAAGTATTAGTCTGTTTCTTAACCCTCTTATTTTCTTCCCCTGCTAAGGCCTGATTTGGCATAACTTGTATAAAATAGTACGGTACTTTTCACTGATTTCATAGGTAATTTGAGGAAATACTGTATGAGGATCACTGGGGAAAACTCAAAACAAAACATCTGAACTGCAAATATGTAGTGAGGAATTTTAGACTTTTACAAATGCATTTACTTGTTTCTGAATTAAAATGAGTTCTATAGACTCATGCTTAGTCCAAAATTATTTTAAATATTAGTAGTTCACGGTGCAACTCTGAACTATAATATGGATTTAATGACATTCTTTGGCAGAGTATAAGCATTTGGGAGACACAAACCTATGCCTTTTTATTCTCACTTTATCTAATTATATACTGTTCTTTTAAATACAGATGTTTTGCATTTTAAAAGAAGCTCAAAGTAATCTTTTGGCCAGAAAGGGTTTTCACTTAAAACATATGGAGACTTTCTTTTATTTATTTTTT
This sequence comes from Eptesicus fuscus, assembly GCF_027574615.1. Classification (NCBI taxonomy): domain Eukaryota; kingdom Metazoa; phylum Chordata; class Mammalia; order Chiroptera; family Vespertilionidae; genus Eptesicus; species Eptesicus fuscus. Next base: position 89,332,871 of record NC_072477.1, read on the forward strand.
AAATATGTTTTTATTGATTTTAGAGAGAGAGGAAGGGAGAGAGAGAAAGATATAGAAACACCGATGAGAGAGAAGCATCAACATCGATCGGATGCCTCCTGCACGCCCCCTGATGGGAATCTAGCCCGAAACCCCGGCATATGTCCTGATGGAGAATCAAACCTGTGACCTCTTGGTTCTTGAGTTGATGCTCAAGCACTGAACCATACCAGCCGGGCGATTCTCCCCTTCTTTTGCACACTAATCCATTAACAAATTCTGTTGGAAGTTGTATTTTCAAAATAAATCCTAAACCTGATCACTTCCACTACATCTACTTCTGCCATTTCTACTTCTGGCACCTTGGTCCAAGCCACTGCTGTTTTTCTCTGGGACCATCACAATAGTTTCTCAGCTGGTCTCCCTGCTTCTACTCTTGCTACTACTTTCTCCCCCAAGTCTATTCTCTACCTAGGAACCCTAGTGTTCCTTTAAAAATCTGAATCTGATCATGGTGAATCCTCCAATTCTTCTAATACCACTTAGGGAAAACTTAAGGAATGAAGATTTTGATTCTCTTACAAAATATTCTTTTGTCACACAGAGTTTGGTTAAGTTCATTGTGTGACTCTTTTAGCCCATGCATTCTCTGTGTTGGAATATGATGCAGAATTTATAGAGAATGAATATTTTGCTAAAAAAACAGGTTCTCACTCTCTTTTCTTTGGGTCACCATTCTCCTAAGTGATGATGATGATAAAACTGGTAAAAAACCATGCTCCCTTCTCTTATCTTTCATTATTTTCAACATAGTGCCAAGATTAGAATGGGAACAAGGAGTCATTTATATCAACTTTTGGCTTCATGCTGTCAAGTTAAGAGTAGATTAATGCACTTGTCTTACTTTATTTGCCAATGATTTATTTTTATTTTTGTTCTCTTAATAGGTCCTTTTGAGTCCTCAGTATTTTTTGGTTAAGACAAATTTGTATCATGTCCCATCATTTACTTGCCTTTTCTTTTTTGTAAAAATATGTTTTTATTGATTTTAGAGAGAGGAAGGAGAAAGGCGAGAGAGCAGAGGAGGGAGGGAGGAAGGAGGGAGGGAGGGAGAGAGAGAGAGACAAGAGAGAAGAGAGAGAGAGAGAGAGAGAGAGAGAGAGAGAGAGAATCAATGGGTTGCTTCTGGAAATCTAACCTGAAACCTGGGTATGTGCCCTGACCGGGAATGGAACCAGCGAGCAGGGATGACGCTTTCAGAGCCGGGGACGACGCTCAATCAATGGAGCCATACTGGCCCTGGCTACTGGTTTTTTCCCATCTCGGTTACTAAGAGTGAGTCTACCTTCTCAGGGCCTTCCACATACAAGAGACAGGGTAACAACATAGGGCCTGCAGGGCCGAGCCAGTTAACCAGCCCCCGCCATGCATGGTGCCTTAGTGATATGGGCAGGGATTAAAACTCCTATGGAAGGCAGAGACTATCATTTTCCTGAAATTTAGCATGGTGGCTTCAGAGCAAATCCAGTGGTATTTTTCGGAATTCGTGCTTCTATTTCAGCTATTTGACAGGAAGGTAATGCCTCCTGGTTTGCACAGGTCATGTTCCAGAGAGAAGCTCTTTTTCTTTACAGGCTATAAACTGGATTTCCTAAAGCACAAAAAAAGCAGTGACCTAGTAATTCTTTGAGCTCCTGTGACCTTGGGGATGCATTTTAGTGATGTGGGAGCAAAGTGTGACAGCATCTGTAGAGGGAAAGGCATAGCTGGCAGGTCTCGATTTGGCTTCTAAGGGCACCCGGCGTCTCGGTCTGACTGGTGGGCTGCCTGCTGCCGTTCTGAAGCTCCTAGCACCTTTAAGTGGTGGTAATGATTTGGCTATTGCTTAACTCTCTCCAACCCATTAAGGTTTCGGAAAAAAGGACACAATTTTATTGGTATCGAGGATAGCTAAATACACACACCTGGGAAGTGACATTTTCTATTTTCTTAACCTAGGCAAACCATTAACGAATAAGCTTTCCGGAATACAGTGCTCTCTCTTCCCAAATTTGACCTGGTGGGATCATGTATAGACTCAATGAAATCGTTTGATACTCTGAGAAAAGGGAAGAAATATTCCCACAAAGAATCTAAATATAGTACATGGTTGTTTAGGCTACCCTTAGGGATGTACTAACTGTAACGCTGAACTTAGACATATCCTGGAGCAATATGGCACTTTTGTTAGTGATTTTGTGCATTTTTCACCTCTTCTGCCCTTGTTGCAAATACATGCTAGACTAAATCTAGTATTCTGTGCTTCTGTATTTTATCTGTGTCAACTGACTCAGAGTTTTATTTTGAATATTATGAGGAAGTCCCCTTGTTTGAAATGGCATGACTAAATTACTGAACTGACATAGGATGGCTCTGTTATTGTTATGAAAGTGGTGAGCACTGATCTGTAAGCTTAGACAAAGACATGTTAGAATAGGCTGTTTTCCCTTTGGTTGAGAAATGTTTGTAAATTGAACTTGAAAGGAGAGGAGCACTTTCCTTTTGTGGCCTGTAGAAATGCATAGGCTGCTGGGCTCTCCACTGATAATGCTATCCCAAAGCTCAAGTTCATTTCCTATGCTACTCAACTGACAATTCAATCCAGATAACTAGAATCAAAACTGTTTTGAAAGAAAGTATTACTAAGAGATGACTGAGTAGCCTCCTTTAGCTCTGAGGGCCTTTAATAACTCAAAAAACAGAGTTTTAAAAGATCTGAATTCAACCTTTGAACTCTACTTTCAAAATTGGGATAATGTCAAGAGGTCTGGTGTTGATGATAAGGAAGAGGCTTGACTTCTCAGCAACAGAATACAGGCTTTCCATTACTTTTCTAGCAAGTTTTATCTACAAAAATTTTCCTTTTAAAATATTCCTCTATATCTTTTTGACCAATAGGAAATCTGGTTTTAATGTTGTTTCCTTTCATTCATTCACAAATTTTACTGAGCAGCCTCTATGTACCAACCACTGGACTAAGTGCTGGTTTCACAACTGCAAATGACCTCTGCACTCATGGAACTTACAATCCAGTGGGAAAATATACAACAAACAAATAGGAATTGATTTTCATTTCAATCTAAGTAGCCCTTCTTCCTGTGGGGGTTTGGACTTTATATTTTAAAAATATTTTTCCTTTACTTAATAGGACACAAATTTTCATTTGAATTATAAGAAGAAATCCTGTTCTAATTAGTAGGGTTTATACATCCACATTTGGCTTTTGATAAAATTCAACTACAGACTGACTCTGTATTTTATGCTGTTGGTAAAAAATATTAGAGCTTTAGTGATATAATAAAACTTGACAGTTATTTACTTTCTATAAACTGAAAATACCTTTAATTATTAATAAACTAGAGGCCCGGTGCATGAAATTCGTATATTGTGGGGGGATCCCTCAGCCTGGCCTGCACCTGCTCGCAATCCGGGATCCCTTGGGGGATGTCCGATAGGACCTAAACCTGCTGGCTTCTAACTGCTCGCCTGCCTGCCTGCCTGCTTCATCACCCCTAACCACTCACCAGTCTGCCTGATCACTGCTAACCACTCTCCTGCCTGCCTGATCACCCCTAACTGCCTCTGCTTTGGCCCACACTGCAGCAGCTTCTTCCGGAAGGACGTCTGGAATGATGTCTGGAAGGCCGTTTGGCTGTCTGGTCTAATTAGCATATTATGCTTTTATTATTATAGATATTTATTGAAGGATTTATTTGTGCATATCACTGTGCTGGGGGACGAGTTGTAGGGGATACATAAGTATATTGGCAGAATGCTTCAGATATAATCAATAATAATAAAAGTGTAATATGCTAATTAGACCGGACAGCCAAACAACCTCCTGGATGTCATTCTGGATGTCCTTTTGGATGAAGCCGCAGTGGCAGGGGCCAAGGCAGAGGCAGTTAGGGGTGATCAGGCAGGCAGGCAGAGTGGTTAGGGGTGATGAAGCAGGCAGGCAGAGTGGTTAGGAGTGATCAGGTAGGCAGGCAAGCGGTTAGGAGCCAGGGGTCCCAGATTATGAGAAGGTATATGCCAGGCTGAGGGCCACCCCCCATGCACGAATTTCATGCACTGGGCCTCTAATAAGTAATATAAAACATGTAAAAAATAACTGTCGTATAAGATAGTCTCTTATAGATGTCTTAATAATGAAAGAGAACAGTAGGTGATCAGAGGAGAGATGTTTCCCTTTGATTACATGAGTGATCAAGGGAGCTTTATGAAAGGAGTTATATTCCAATTAGTCCTGAAGGATGGTTAGATTACATTTAAAAAATCCAATTATAACAGCTTGTTTTGAAAAACTTTACACATATGTAAATTCATAAAGAAGAAAACAAACAAAAATAGCACCATCAAGCCCCTGTCAGATGGACCAGGGGAAAGGAGGGCATGCCTTTTGAGGGAATGCACACACAGCTTGAGAATTAACATCACTCCTTTTCCCCTGTCCCCAGTGGTGATGGTCCTGGGTCATTCCACTTTCCTCCACCTTAACAGAACTGGCAGTTCTTGAATGGCCCCCTGCTTCACTAAACTGGGGAGTGGTGATCTGTTTTGTTTGACTATTGCCAAGCCACCAGGGATAACTGAGAAGGAGAAAGGATGGTACAGCCGAGAGGAGTGCTAGGGTTTGGACTTGAGGGCAACCTGAATTTCCACCATGCAGTGCAACAAGAATTTGAGAATGTCCCTTGGATCAAGTGGGCATTACAGAGGGTGGCTGGGCTAGTCTTGCTGGTTCCCAACCACTCAAGAGGGCTGTTAACTCAGCAGGAAGACCCTGGGGGCAAAAGGCCATGGGTGGACTGGTGAGGCAGGGCCAGCGCAGAGGATGGCAAAGTTCGTCCTGAGACAGATCTCCTACATCAAGGCACTGGGCAGAGGCCTCCAAACATCCACGGGCACACCCTACAAGAGGGTTGGCATTTGAATTCAGCCACAGAGACAGAGAGATTTAGACAAAGAAACAGTGACAGCACAAAGAGAAGAGGGGGTTATTTTCTATTTCCTCTTCCTTGCCCAACACGGCCGGGTAAGCCTCTGGAAGAACTGGCTGTGAGAAGGTGGAGCCCACATTCTCCCACACCAGGCTTCAGGAAGCCAAGTCTAGCCCTCACTAGAGAAGGCACAGAGAGGGAGGGGAAAAGGAATGGGACAGAAGGAAAGGCTTAACATGAAAATGAAACAAGCATTTCATGGAGTCTTTAGAACCAGAATGAGAGGATTTTAATGAAGAGTTTTATTTATTTTTTATTTTTATTTTATTTATTTATTTATTTATTTTTTTTTTGCATTTCTTTTTTTAAAATATATTTTATTGATTTTTTACAGAGAGGAAGAGAGAGGGATAGAGAGTTAGAAACATCGATGAGAGAGAAACATCGATCAGCTGCCTCTTGCACACCCCCTACTGGGTATGTGCCCGCAACCAAGGTACATGCCCTTGACCGGAATCGAACTTGGGACCCTTGAGTCCGCAGGCCGACGCTCTATACACTGAGCCAAACTGGTTTCGGCAAGAGAGAGTTTTAAATAGAGTGTTTCTTGCCTTCTATTCCTGGTATTTTAAAATGTTTTATAATTTTAAATTATTGTAAGCCTTTATTTTTATTATTTGTTCTACCCTTAACTGTCTATTTTTATTTGTCTTTCTTGATGGTTTTCATTATTGATTTCTATCTCTGTTTTGGCATTTTCAATGTTTTCCTTGACAAGATTTTTGTTACAAATTTGTATCATATCAGGAATAATTATTAAGAGAATTGGATGGATGCCCACCTGCTCACCACTCTTCGCAGAATAAACATGCACTGTCCACCCCCCAATCAGCAGCGTCCTACCTCCCTACTCTCCTTTTAGAATGTTCCAAAAATTACTTAGGCTAAAATTAATTCCTAAAAACTCTGACAGTCTTATTGTACAGATCATATATTTGATTTATTAAACATTGTTATCTCTTATATCATGCAACAACTGGTTGCTTGCTGTTTTCTAAAATATGTAGTCTTGCCACATCACCTTTGTCAATGTATGTCAGTGCATAGCAGTAATTTGGTATGTCCTGGATTCAAATATCTGGCCTGATACTGGCTTTTGTGAAACCCATTTCAGAATATTATTGCTTTTCTGACTATAGTCAGTTCTTAATTATTTATAATCATAGATCTATAGAAGTGAGTTTTCAAAATTATTGCATTTCGAAATAAGTGTTTGTGCTTATATGGTTGCATCAAATATTCTTCTCTTTAAGTTATTCTAAAGGGATTTGCCTCAAGAGACTCTGAAAATTCTCTTTTTCAGTTTTTCACAGTGCTTGCTTCTTTCTAACATTTTGAAGAAGTGGCTCTGTGCTGTCCCAGACCTTTGAAGCAAGGATAATTTTCCTGTTTTAAAATTTCCATTAAGGGCTATAGCATACAAATAGTCTCTAAAACACACAGTAGGTATAAAATATAGGTTAAAAAATAAGATCTGCCTTGGTCCCTGTCTCTATAGGGGGTGAGTTGGCTTCTTAAAAAGTTGCTGAAGGCCCAGCTGCTGTGTCTCAGTGGTTGAGCATCGACCTATGAATCAGGAGGTCACGGTTTGATTCCTGGTCAGGGCACATGTCCTGGTTTGTGGGCTCGATCCCTAGTAGAGGGCATGCAGGAGGCAGAAGATCAATGATTCTCTCTCATCATTGATGTTTCTATCTCTCTCTCCCTCTCCTTCCTCTCTGAAATCCTATCTAATAAAAGAGTAATATGTAGATTGACCATCACTCCAACACACAAGATGGCTGCCCCCATGTGGTTAAAGATCCTGCCCCCATGTGGACACAAGATGGCCACCACAAGATGGCCAGCAGGGGAGGGCAGTTGGGAGGGACCAGGTCTGCAAGGGAGGGCAGTTGTGGGTGATCAGGCTTGCAGGGGAGGGCAGTTAGGGGTGATCAGGCCAGCAGAGGAGGGAAGTTGAGGGTGACCGGGCCTGCAGGGAAGGGCAGTTGGGGGGGACCCAGGCCTGCAGGGGAGAGCAGTTAGGGGTGACCAGGCCTGTAGGGGAGGGCAGTTAGGGGCAAACAGGCTGGCAGTTAAGCATCAATCAGGCTGGCAGGGGGTGGTTAATGGGGTGATCAGGCTGGCAGGCAGAAGTGGTTAGGGGCAATCAGGAAGGCAGGCAGGCGAGCAGTTGGGAGCCAGCAGTCCTGGATTGTGAGAGGGATGTCCGACTGCCCGTTAAATGGGCAGTCGGATATCCCTCGAGGGGTCCCAGATTGGAGAGGGTGCAGGCTGGGCTCAGGGACACCCCCCCCCCCCCCCCACGGTGCACTAATTTCGTGCACCGGGCCTCTAGTCAATAATAATAAAAAATAAAGTTGCTAAAGACCATCTAGCATGGTAGAACCATACAAAAAACTAAATGTTGTGCATGTGCACCTGTGTGTAAGGTGCATTTATTTATAGGATTTAGTCAGTACACTAAAAGTGGCTCCATTTCTCAGGAATAGAGTCATATTAACCAAACTCTTGACAGTTGTAATAGAATATTTTATTAATCTGCAGTAAGACATATAAGGGGAAGAACTTATAAGAAATATAAGTCTGTTCTGGCCAGCAAGGGCAAGTACCTGCAGGTTGGATCCCTGACACCAGTTAGGGAGAGTGTGGGAGGGAACCAATAGATATTTCTCTCTTTCTCTCTCCCTCTCCCTTACACTTTCTATAAAAATCGATGGAAAAGATATCCTCAAGTGAGGATTAAGAAAAATAAATAAATACAAGTTCTCCCTGTAGAACTACCTCAAAGGTTTAGAGTCAGAAAGTGACCTGATGAGTGTGGAATCAGGACAAGGGGAGTTAATTATATCCTCTATGTTTAAGGCATCATGGTGTCAGCCTATGAGAGCCTGATGAAACTATGATTATTAGAAGAAAATTCTCCTCCTAGGACTGGTCAAGTCCTGAGTGAGGTCATCTTTTTCCTTGGACAAATTCTTTAAGAATGTTATACCATTGATTAGCTTAAAGTCAGGTTCTAATTCTTCTTTTTCTGGCCCAGGAAATGTTTTCTCTCAATAATATGCATGAGGCATATCTGTTTCATATAAAGTAATTTTCCGTTAATTCTCAAGAATCTTAATTATCTTACCTATAGCCTACAATGAAACAAATTTTTACACTATGCTTTGCAAAAAATATAAAATAACATACATTATTTTATTTGATCCAAGATGCTAAATGGAAAAGTATTTAAAAATTACACACAATTATGTGTGTGTTTGTGTGTGTGTGTATATATATATATACACATACACACACACACACTAGAGGCCTGGTGCACAAAATTCATGCATGGGGGGTGGTGTCCCTCAGCCCAGCCTGCACCCTCTCCAATCTGGGACCCTTCGAGGGATGTCCGACTGCCCGTTTAGGCCCCGGTAGGATTGGGCCTAAATGGGCAGTCAGACATCCCTCTCAGAATCCAGGTCTGCTGGCTCCCAACTGCTCGCCTGCCTGCCTTCCTGATTGCCCCTAACCACTTCTGCCTGCCAGCCTGATCATCCCCTAACCACTCCCCTGCCAGCCTGATTGATGCCTAACTGCTCCCCTGCCAGCCTGTTTGCCCCTAACTGCCCTCCCTTGCAGGCCTGGTCACTCCTAACTGCCCTCCCCTGCAGGCCTGGTCACCCCTAACTGCCCTCCCCTGCAGGCCTGGTCCCCCTCAACTGCTCTCCCCTGCAGGCCTGGGTCCCCCCCAACTGCCCTTCCTTGCAGGCCCAGTCGCCCCCAACTTCCCTCCTCTGCTGGCCTGGTCCCTCCCAACTGCCCTCCCCTGCTGGCCTGATTGCCCCCAACTGCCCTCCCTTGCAGACCTGGTCCCTCCCAACTGCCCTCACCTGCTGGCCTGATTGCCCCCAACTGCCCTCCCTTGCAGGCCTGGTCCCTCCCAACTGCCCTCACCTCTGGCCTGATCACCCCCAACTGCCCTCCCTTGCAGACCTGGTCCTTCCCAACTGTCCTCCCCTGCTGGCCATCTTGTGTCCACATGGGAGCAGCCATCTTTGACCACATGGGGGCAGCCATCGTGTGTGTTGGAGTGATGGTCAATTTGCATATTACTCTTTTATTAGACAGGATATATATACACACAGATTTCTTGTTGATTGAGATAAATGGTTTTAAACGTCTTTGATTTGGGGTGTTTTACAGTCTGTCTTTGACAAGGTTTGCTGAAATATCCCAGGAACTACTTGTTGTTGAGGGCACTATCAAGTAACTGTACACTGGGTTAATATTCAAATAAAACTTGATGTATAAGTCGTTTATGTACTGCAGTGTGAGAAAGGCTCCTGTACAGTTATGACATCATTTAATGACCTCCACTGATTATTTCACCTCTTAAAATGGCAAGGTAATTCACAAATAATTATTGAACAGATGTTTCCTAATCTATACTAATAAAAGGGTAATATACTAATTAGACAGGAAGACCTTTTGGGAGACCTTCTGGATGTTCTTCCAGACAAAGCCATGGGGGCGGGACCAAGGCAGAGACGGTTAGGGCAATCAGGCCAGGAGGGGAGGGCAGTTGGGGGTGATCAGGCCAGCTGGGAGGGGGGCAGTTGGGGGTGAGCAGGCCGGCAGGGGGGGCCAGTTGGGGGGGAGCAGGCCGGCAGTGGGGGGCATTTGGGGGTGATCAGGTTGGCATGGGGGGGCAGTTGGGGGCAAGCAGGCCAGCATGGGAGGGCAGTTGGGGGTGGGCAGGCCAGCAGGAGGGGGCAGTTGGGGGCAATCAGGCGGGCAAGGGGGCCAGTTGGGGGTGAGAAGGCTGGCAGGGGGGCAGTTGGGGGCAAGCTGGCAGTCGGACATCCCCCGAGGGGTCCCAGATTGGAGAGGGTGCAGGCCAGGCTGAGGGACAGCCCTGCCCCCTGTGCACGAATTTTGTGCACTGGGCCACTAGTTAGATAATAAAAAAAATGACCATTTATATTTTAGAAGTTGATGGTAATGAGGTTTAAGATGATAAAAACTGTATTAAATTACAGCTGTGATCATAATTCCGTCTGCACAGACTCTTTTCACATTAGAAATGATACTGGTGTCCTCCCTGTAGAGTGTTGTACTCATACCCAGCTATATAGACATTATTTGCTACTGAATTGCAATAAGCTCTAGTAGTATAGTGTCTTAAAATTTAAAAAACCCCTTTATCTACAGTGATTTTAATTAATAGAAAAAGTGTCTCAGAGCTTAGCTCAATGCTTATATACATCTGAGATGGTCAATGAAAACTTGTTGATAGATTAGAATTCATCTGTTCAGTGCTAAATGGGCCAAGTAGTTTGAAATATAATTGTTCCATGGTATCTTTGAGGGACTGGTTCCAGGACCCCTAGAGGATACCAAAATCCACAGATACTCAAGTCCTTTATATAAAATGCGGTAGTGTTTTCATATGCCTATGCACATGCTCCTATATACTTTATTTATTTTACTAGAGGCCCAATGCATGAAATTCATGCACAGAGCAGGGGGATTTCCCTCAGCTTGGCCTACACCCTCTCGTAATCTGGGACCGCTGGCTTCTAACTGCTTGCCTGCCTGCCTGCCTGCCTGATCACCCCTAACCACTTTGCCTGCCTGATTGCCCCTAACCCCTCTGCCTGCCTGCCTGATCACCCCTAACCACTTCTGCTTTGGCCCCTGCTCCCGCGGCTTCATCAGAAATGACGTCCAGAAGGTTGTTCAGCTGTCCAGTCTAATTAGCATACTATGCTTTTATTATTATAGATTGTTAAGAGTATTACAGATGTCCCTCATTTCCTCCCCATTTGCTACCCTCCACCCAGCTTCCACCCCACCCCAGGCCTTCACCCACTATTGTCTATGTCCATGGGCTATGCATATCCTATCTAATAATAGAGTAATATGCAAATAACCATCACTCCACTACGCCCACGATTGGGCGGCGGGAGGCTGGGGGGCAGGACTCGGGGTGGCCTCTCAACGGCCGGATCAGTCGCTGCTGAGGGGAGACCCCTCAGCGTTCATGGGTCGGAGCGGCGGCGGCGGCGCCCAGACCCGCCCCCATCAGCGTTCATGGGTTGGGGCGGACAGCGGCGGTGGCAGCGGCGCCCGGACCCGCCTCCATGCACCTGCACTGGGGGAGGGACTGGTCAGCAGCCGCCGAGGCTGCTTCAAGGGCCAAAGAGGGAGGCAGGGCCAGACCCCAGTGGCTGCAGCTGCTGTGGGGCCCGGGGAGCCAGGCAGGGCTGTACAGGCAACCTCAGGGTGGGCCTGGGGGTGGGTCCAGTGGCTCAGCTTGACAGCAGACAGCAAGGTCTGCTTGGCTGTTGCTGCGGTAACCCGGGAGCAGACAAGCGCAGCTGCAGGCAGCACCCAGCAGGGCTTGCTTGCCCATAGCTATGGTGTGGAGCAGGCAAGCCCTGCAGAGAGCAGAGAACCACAGGGAGTGGGCCTAAGCCGTCAGCAGGACATGCCCTGAGGGCTCTCAGATTGGAGAGGGTACAGGTCGGGCTGAGGGACCCCCCCCGTGCATGAATTTCATGCACCGGGCCTCTAGTATTCATATAAGTTCTTTGGTTAATTTCTCCCATCCCCTTCCTTCTGAGATCTGTTCCATGCTTCCATGTCTCTGGACCTATTTTGTTCATCAGTTTATGTTGTTCATTAGATTTCACATATGAGTGAGATCATGTGATAGTTATCTTTCTCTGACTGGCTTATTTCGCTTAGCATAATGCTCTCCAGGTCCCTCCATGCTGTTTCAAAGGGTAAGAGATCCTTCTTTTTTTACTGCTGCATAGTATTCCATGGTGTAAATGTACCACAGTTTTTTTTATCCACTCACCTACTGATGGCCACCTGGGATGTTTCCAGATCTTAGCTATTATAAATTGTGCTGCTATGAACATAGAGGTGCATACCTTCTTTCTGATTGGTGTTTCAGGTTAAATCATCTCTAGATTACTTATAGTACCTAATACAATCTAAATACTATGTAAACAGTTGTTATACTATATAACTGTTTAGGGAATAATGACAAGAAAAAAGTCTGTATGTGTTTAGTATAAACACAACCATTATAGGCCTAACTGCATAGGACACATTAGCAACCTTCCCCCCAAATATTTTCTATTTGCAGTTGGTTGAACCCACAAATGTGGAACCAGTCAATATTGAGGTCCAACTATACAGCATTAAATTATAAGAAAAACTAGTTTTATAGCAGGTAAAAAAATGTATATCTCAAGTTTCCATGTCTCTGTGGAAAAACTATCATGCAGAAAGATTAACTTTTAGATATTATCTTCCCTTGTTGAAGGAAATATCTTGCCCCATGCCATTTTTCTATTGTATTTCACTGAACATAGAAATAGAAAAGTGCAACACTCCCAGCACTTTTTGTTGTTGTGTAAAGGATTCAAAACAATTTTTAAAAACAATCTTTACATGTAATGAAAAATCTAAGAAGTACCAAATCACAAACTTTAATCAAACTGTTAATTTGGGGGTATTATCTTTTAGTCTTTGGTCATATGCATCATTTCACCTCTGCTTCATTTTCAAGCTCCATTGTTAATAATCTGCCTTCAGATCAGAGTGGATTAGGCCTGGTAAATGGTGGGCCCAGTGGAAGCCCATTGTTTGAAAACCTCCTTGCTTGTTTTAGTGTCCCCATTGTTAGCTACTATGTGTTTGCCACTACTTGTCACCAGCAATGAGCTATTTTCTTGGTTCCTAAGCTTTGGTTGTTGCCATGGAGTTCTGACCTATGAACTCAGAATTTGGGATCACACCCATTTGGCATGGCCCAGGAGCTCCCAGACCTGTGTAACTCTCCTCACAAGCAGGTCCTACTGGTCATTTCCTGTTCCTTCTAGTAAGTGATGGGCAGTCATATCACAAACACTTCCTGTTACATGGAATAATAATAGCCTCTACCCTAAGACAGGTCTCTTTTATAAAAGGGGGGCCCAGAAAGGAATTTTAAACTTGATTGACATTTCTCTCAAACATGAAAGAGACCTTCATGTCCTTAGACACCATCAAATCTTGCTAAAATCTGATGTTTGCTCTTGTTTCCAATACCCAGAAACTGCAGGGAGCCTTCTCACTCATGCACCCTCTGTGGAACTTGCTTTCTCTCACCTTGCCACTGATTCCATGGTCCTCAGTATTTTCTCTCCTTATAGATGGACTCCCCCAACAGCAACTCCTCTGTCCCACAGCAAATGTGCAGACTTGTGGGAGGCTAATGCTCTTCCTATACTCCACCCCCAACCTTGACTGTAATTTTAGGCAGAATTTGTCCAAGGAGACATTGGCACAAAGTACAAAGATATGAAAAAATATGCAAGGTATGAGGCAGAGAGAGGAAGAAAGGAGAAAGTTGGAACACCATTAAATAAATAATTTTTATCTTATCTCTAATCTTATCTATTTAGGATTCAAAATAGTTTTTATTGTTATTATTTTTAACTGGATGCATATTATGTCAGAGGACCATAACTTTCTTAATGTTTTCTTCTATGGTTGGCATTTAATGTTTTTACTTTAGTAGAGAGCACTACATTGAATATATTTGTGCTTATGGGTTTTTTCTTTAGTCGAGTGAAATAAGAAATATATGTAAGGTACCAAGCACAGAAAATAGTAGTTTTATTTTATACTAGTGGCCCAGTGCATGAAATTCATGCACGAGGGGGAGGTTGTCCCTCAGCCCGGCCTGCACCCTTTCCAATCTGGGACCCCTCGGGAGATGTCCGACTGCCGGTTTAGGCCCGATCCTAGATCGAGCCTAAACCGGCAGTCGTACATCCCTCTTGCAATCTGGGACCACTGGCTCCTAACTGCTCACCTGCCTGCCTACCTTGTCTGCTCACCCCCAACTGCCCCCGCCCCCCCGCTGGCCTGATCACCCCCAACTGCCCTCCCCTCCTGGCCTGATCGCCCCTAACCGCCTCTGCCTTGGCCCCACCACCATGGCTTTGTCCAGAAGGATGTCCGGAAGGTCTCCCAGTCTAATTAGCATATTACCCTTTGATTAGTATAGATTCTAGAATACATTTCTAGGGTACTTATTATTAAAATGAATACACAATTCATCAGTTCTTTATTTGTAGGGCCATATTGCTTTCCAAAAACAGTTATACAACAGTTTTAGCCACATTTTAAACTGTACCACCAATCTATGCAGTCTCAATGCCTCAAGCTTGTTATGAATGCCAGCAAGAATGAGCTTTGCTCCTTTGTATGTATTTACTCTTCCTATGAATTGTCTGTTTGTATCATTGGCCTTGATATTTTTCTTAAAAATAACAATGCTACTGTCACTTATATATTTTTTTTCATTAAAAAATAAAAGTTTTTTCATATTTGAATGTCAGTTGTACCTTTGTGATTGCTGTTATACTTCAAGGATAAGAAAGTTCATATTTCTCCATCAACTGACAATCATTCTATTTTCTCTCTTCTAATTTTTCAAAAAAATTGATTTTCTATATCTCTAATCTATCTGCAGTTTATTTTCTTTAGATGATAAAAGGTACAGATTCACATTTTAAGTGGAATTTTGATTTAATCACCTCTAAATTTATTCAATAATCCATATTTAATGATATGCTATTTTAGAATATATTCATGTTTAAATTGTATAGTCAGTATATATATATATATTTTTCTATATTTTATTGATTTTTTACAGAGAGGAAGGGAGAGGGATAGAGAGCTAGAAACATCGATGAGAGAGAAACATTGACCAGCTGCCTCCTGCACACTCCCCCACCGGGGATGTGCCCTGCAACCAAGGTACATGCCCTTGACCAGAATCGAACCTGGGGACCCTTCAGTCTGCAGACCAATGCTCTATCACTGAGCCAAACCGGTTTCAGCATATAGTCGGTATATTTTATCTCTCCATTCTGTTATGTTGGTCAAAATGTGCAAACTTATACTTGTTTTAATTCTTTTTGCTTCATAAATAGCTCCAGTAGAGGCTGGTTATGTGCCTCTTTTGTTATGTTGTCTTCATTCAAACAAAGTCTGGACAAATTGTTCATGGTTAGTGCCATATGAGTGATTGTGTTGCATTGTTACAATAAAAAAGCTGTCTGGATTGTTATTTGTAACTAGTGGCCTAGCGCACGAAATTGCGTGCAGTAGGCCGCCCGCTGCTTCCATGGATGCCGGCGGGAGCTGTGCTGCTTCCACGGGAGGGAGGCTGGAGGGAGCCATGCCACTTCTGCGGGAGGGGGGAACGAGCTGTCACCACCTGTGGAAGGTGGGAGCAAGCCACCACCAGCGGGAGCTGGGAAGGAGCTGCCGCCACCTGCGGGAGCCAGGGGGGAGGGACCGAGAGGTGCTCCATGCATCTCCTGGTGACTGGTTGCACATGTAGCCCCACCCACCCTCACACGCCTCGCCATGCACACAGCCCTGCCCACCCGTGCATGCCTGCTGCGCATGCAGCCTCCTGCTGATCAGTCGTTACACGTGAGGGTATGACAACCATTTGCATATTAGCCTTTTATTATATAGGATTAGATCTCTTAATACATGTAACTTTTATAATATATTTTATTTCTAAAATCACTCATGGCAGTGTTTTGGGGTGCTCTTAAATACCAAACTATCTCCAATCTTAAAAGTTTCTCAGTTTCTCTAGAGCTTATGGTTTAAACTACACAAAATTTCAGGAGCAACCGTGGCTTTTGTATTTTTTAAGAATTCCAGGTTGTCACCCCACTCCTATCTGAATATTGTAGAGATAACCACATGTATGTGTTTAACCAAATATTGCTGGTTTTAGATATTTCATGTAGTGCTACCTTCAGTAAAAGGTATAAGACTGAGTATATAGTTTACCTCTGCTCTGTTCCAGGATTCCATTGAAATTGTAGAGCAAAAAATAAATTCATAATCAAACTAGAAAATAGGAAAGGTAAGAGAGTGCCTGGTGTGCGTGAATGTAGGGAAATATCCACATTCATACACAGTGAGAGTTTAATTGCCATAGTCATTGTTTTGGAAGGCAAATTTGGCTGTAGATAACATATGTGTGTATATATATATATATATATATATATATATATATATATATATATATATATTCTTTGAATGAGCAATTACACTTGCAGGAATATGTACTCCAAAAATATTTAAATATGTGCTCAAAGATGTATATGTTAGGATAGTTATTCAACAACCTAAATGTTCATCAAAAGGAAAAAGATTAAATGAATATATACATCCATGTAGATACTATTTACATGATTATATTTTTGAACATTATATATACATATTAAAAGGTGAACATGGTGGATGGTGCACCCAGGCAGGCTAAATAGCCATCTCAGATGATGATTTAAGAAAGCTGAATTTAATTAGGGAAAGTGGATGAGGGATCGGATATTTCAAAGGAAGTGCTGCATAGCACTGAGCCAAGGGGACATTGGGTTGATGATGGCAACACCCAGGAGCTGGAGTTTCATCCTTATATGTAGTCACTGGTGAGAAACTTTTGTCATCAGTGGGTCTGGGGGCTGAGCTGGTGGGCTTGGAATATGGATGGAGTGCAGGTGTGTGATCAAGTGCCTTCAGGACAGTTTCCGTTCCTTGTATGGTCTGACTCCTGGTGTCCAGCGACTTTTTCCTGGTCTTTTATTCTCCTGTGGTGGAAGCTTACAAATGGCCATTAAGGATTGTATTGCCCTATAGTCCTAATGCATATCAGTGTGTGGATGGCCTTAGAATGTTTTGAACATGTTTACTTAAGTTCTGAGTAGTGGCTACCATGAGATGGGAGTGAGACTTAGTTGAAGAGTTGTGAGGGAAGAAGATAAACTTTTACTTTTTATACTGTATACTTCTGTATTGTTAGAAAAATTTTCAAATGAGCATCAAAATCTCTATATATAAAACAATAATATGCAAATAGATCAAATGGTGGAACAATCGAACAACCAGTTGCTATGACGTGCACTGACCACCAGGGAGCATGCATGGAACATGGCAGGCATCGGCAGTAGGTGGCAGAGCGTGGAACATGGTGGGTATTGGCCACAGCAGGATGATGGAGCAGGTGAGTGGGGGTACTAGACCAAGGCGGGGTGTCAGTCAGTGTCATCGGGGCGAGCCTCTGGTGGTTACTGAAAATTCTTTGCTCCCACGTGCCGTGGTCCTGCCTGATGCTCACACCTGCTGCCAGTGCCAGCCCTGCTAGCACCCGCTGCCGGCACCTGATGCCGGCCCCAATTGCTTTGCGCCATCAGCGGGTGCGAGTGTGGTTGGTGCCATAAGCGCGTGGGAGCAGAAACTGGGGCTGGGCGGGGGCACAGAGGATGGGCTGAGACCCACCCCTGTGCCCACTGCAGCCTTGCAGCCCACAGTTCCTTTCAAGGTGCACGAATTCGTGCACTGGGCCCCTAGTATTGAATGATATGCATGAGGTTTCCTCTAGCTTGTGTTTCACTTATATTTCATTTTCCATGGATCTCTCATTTCTCTTTGCTTATTCTGATTATAGATGATTCCATCTCTGATTTTTCTGTCAATTTTAAAATTAGTATAACTATAATTTCATAAGTAAATAGTTTGGATGACATTTCTCTCTTGATATTATTGTTTCTTAAAAGTGTAGACCATTAAAAACATTTTATAAGTTATTTTTTCACATTCTTTTTAGACAAAATGTTGAGCTTGAAACTAGGTTCAGTTTTTAAATAACACAGTTGTTGTTTTAATGTTTAAGTATCCACAAGCCCTGGATGCATTATCATATGTAGAATAGGCATGTTGGGCGTTCATTATTTCTACAGTACAGACTGAAAAAACACAGAATGAGGGACCAAAGAACAAGCAGGCGTATTTTATTTATTATGATAATCCTTCTCAAGTCCTCTCTTCCTGCTTTTGATCTAGGTGAAAGCAAGCTGGGAACCTAATTAAACCAGAGCTGAGAGAGACAGGAGATACTATGCACAAAAAAACGGATTCTGACCAACCAGATTTTGAAGTTAAACTTAATTAAGAGTAATAGACAAATAATCCGTGCAAATGATGACATTTAAAAATGCATTTTGAATATTCTGAAGCAGTTATGTAAATCACCAAGAGTAAGACTCTAGAGGAAATGTAAACCATACAGGCTCACTTTTTAATACCTTTTGGTAATGTTTTCATTAGACGTAATGTTTGCTGGGAAAGTGTATTTGGAGGGACTCTGGTGACAGAGATGTTATAGCCAGTTGAGATGTGGAGTCAGAGAGGCAGGAGCTGCAAAGAGGGAGACCTGTAGGTAAGGGTCAATGATAACAATACAAATAAGGCAACTAGTGACATTTTCTGTGTCTCTATGGGGGTTTTGAGCCTGCCTGCAATGTGAGAAGCAGAACTAACAAGGTGTTGAAGAATCAGCACTTTAAAAAAAGTCATGGCCTCAGTGCTCATGAAGGTGTGCACCTTGGATGGGCTCTTGGAATGGGGATGACAAAAAATTATAACTGCAAAACTATCTCATTTAAGTTACAAGTTGCATATGACTTTCAAGGAATTTCATCTTTTTTTATTTTTTTAGATATATTTTATTGATTTTTACAGAGAGGAAGAGAGAGGGATAGAGGGAAACATCGATGAGAGAGAAACATCGATCAGCTGCCTCTTATACACCCCCTACTGGGGAGTGCCCGCAACCAAGGTACATGCCATTGACCAGAATCGAACCTGGGACCTTTCAGTACCGACGCTCTATCCACTGAGCCAAACCGGTTTCGGCACTTTCAAGGAATTCAGTTCATGTGATTTCAATAGGACAATTAGAGGGCATGTGGTCATTGCTGTTATTATATAGCTAGGGGAGCAAATACAAACCATTAAATGATATTTCTACCATCATGCAATTGGTTAGTGGTGGAATGGGGAACTGATTCCTTCCTACTTTTATAAGGTATCAGCAGACTTGGGGGGCAGGCAACTTCTGGCACAGCTGCTCTAGAAGCAATTCTGAAACACATGATATAATCTATACTAATAAAAGGGTAATATGCTAATTAGGGTAGATGTCTTCCAGACGACCTTCCGGACAAAGCCACAGAGGCTGTGAAGGGCCCAGGCTCAGGCCAGTAGTGGCAGCAGCAGCGGGGTAATGAGGGTGGCACCTTCCCCTGATCTGCCAGGTCGCCTCCTGCAGGAGGACAGACTGTGGCTTAGGTTGGGGGCCAAGGCAGAGGTGGTTAGGGGTGATCAGGCTGGCAGGGGAGCAAGTTAGGGTTGATCAGGCTGGCAGGGGGGCAAGGTAGGAGTGATCAGGCCAGCAGAGGGGGCAAGTTAGGGGCGATCAGGCTGGCAGGCAGAGGCAGTTAGCCTAAACCAGCAGTCAGACATCCCCCAAGGGGGCCCAGACTGGAGAAGGTGCAGGCTGGGCTGAGGGACCCCTCCCCCTATGCACAAATTTCATGCACTGGGCCTCTAGTCTATATATGTAAAAGCCTAATATGCAAAGTGTCCCCTCGGGAGTTGGACCAACTGGGAGTTTGATCACTTGCTATGATGTATACTAACAACCAGGGGGTGGTGTGGAATGAAGGAAGGCCCCGGCCAGCAGCCAGCATCTGGCAGCTGCTAGAGACCCTACCCATGTACGAATTTCATGCACTGGGCCTCTAGTTCCATCATGAATGTCTCCTAACCCCCCTCCCCAGATATGCTGGCCTCTTGGTCCTTTCCCATTCCTTCCATCTTTTTCCTCTTTCTCCTTTGGCATTAGTTGATTCCTTATGATAACTTTGATCTCTTCCATGATGATTTTTAAACACCTATTTTAAAAACTAATTTTTGTATATGTATTCAGAGACCACTCTAGAAATTGTCAATTCTCTTGTACACTGTCTGTTTTATCCCTGTTGAGCATTGCTTTTTGGGTGGGGAGTTTGGGGGAAATGTGCTGAGCTATTTTATGTAGCTCTAATTTAGACTTTTAGAGTCTCAGGAGCTTAGGGAACTGGAAATGTGCTCCACATTTTGCCTATCAACAAAGCCTAATCAAGAATGCATTCTTTGCCAGCAACACTCAAAACAGAGATGATTCCACACTGTGGCTTGGAATAAATCCCTTTTATTGCATTTCAATTTATAGTGTTCTTTGCCTTCAGTTTGCACAAATATTCAGAAAAAAAAAATCCCATTTAGAAGAAACTAATGCACAAATTAAGATATTTCAAGTAATGCCATTCATTATCTGTCAGGAGATTATTATGGATTGATACGTGATATTATTCTGAGTTCCTAACAACAATCTACTCCTACATATACATGTCTCACAGGAAGACTCATTGTTTTTGGATTAACAACATTAATTTAATTCTACTGGTTTATTAATCAGACCTCAATTTTCAAACTTGTGTGTGTGTGTGTATTTTAGCTTTTCTTTGATTTTATTCCCATAAGCAGTCTCACAAGTGGCTAGCAGAATTGCTCAAAATTAATTTTAGACCCCAAGTCAAACCATAGGTTATCTGACTGATTTGTAGTAGCAGAATTCAGCAATGTTTAAAAGTTATATAAATAATTTATAAAATATTCATGGGGATGAACTCTTGTTCAATTTAAACAACTCATAAGTTTGGAAACTGTTATTTACAAATTTGGCCTGTGGATCTGCTTGTTGGAATAATGCTTCTAACTAAATATAGAAAAAAAATTAAGTTGAAGAAATGTTTAAATTTACAGAGCCAGAAAAAATAAAATAAATCTCATATACCCACATTAAATTAACACTGGATTTATTTTATTAACATGGCAAGTCATCATATACTTAACACAAGTGAGATACACTTGGATTTTCTTTTAAAAAATATATATTTATTGATTTCAGAGAGAGGAAGGGAGAAGAGAGAGATAGAAACATCCATGATGAGAGAGAATCATTGATTGGCTGCCTCCTGCACACCCCTTATTGGGGATTGAGCCTGCAACACAGGCATATGCCCTTTACTGGAATTGAACCCAGGACCCTTCAGTATGCAAGCCAATGCTCTATCCACTGAGCCAAACTGGCTAGGGCAGAGATACACAGTTTTGATAAGCAGACCATTTCTTGCAACGATACTTTCACAGTACATGAAATATAAGAGCTTGGAATAACACCAGATTTACCCTGAGGGAGATATTCACTGAAATGCTCACGGTTTTATATGGGAAGCTGCAAAGAGTAAAGCTAAAGAATCTAATATATAGATAGACAAGCTCCCAAATGCTGAACAGATGTGTTCTCAAAGTTCATTTAAAAATCAGTAGTTTCTAATTCAGCACATTTCCCCACAATAGTAATAGTGAATTCTCAATAATGTTAGCCATGTACTAGGCACTTTCTAAGTGCTTTATCTGAATTGCCTCATTTAATTTTTCAAAACATCCTATTACTTAGGTTATAATTAACCTAATTTTATAGAAGAAGAATCAGAGGCATACAGAAATTAAATTGTCCAAAATCACAGCTGTATCTCAGGGAGTTTGACTCCAGACTTGTACTCTTAACCATTCATACATTGAGGTGATAGCATTAATTGTGATTAGGTTGGTGATCTATCACAATATAGCAATTGACCCTCCCACATACAATTTAAAAAAAATTTTAATCACAGTTTTGTGGGTCAGGAATTCATCTTGGCAGCTTGCATTTGCTCCATGTGGTGCTATTTGAGGTAGCTGTGTGGGGGATGGGGAATTCACTGCCATCATGGCTCACTTATGTGGCTGGTGATTTGATATTGGCTGTCAGCTGGGAGCTTGGCTAGGGCTCTTGTTTCTTCTCTGTGGAGAGTGGCTACAGCATTTGGACAGGTTCAAGCCTCGGACTGATGAGAGGGCATGGTCCTCTTGTGGCAAAGCCACATACAAGTTCCAGCTTGGAGGGCAAAGCCCTCCCAGCACAATTATAGCCATGGGCTATGGTTGTAAGCTTGACCTTATAGTCCGACTCTGTAGTCCTAGGAAGCTGAGGGATGTGGGCTGCGGGAGGTGCAGCAAGTGTTGCCAAAACAAAGCTTGATAGAGTTCAGAGAATTGCAACAACAAGAAAGAAGTAGATTTGAAACTCTGAAGAACATTGTAAACATGTTGACCACTCCCATGTTTTGCTTTGTGTGATCTGACTATAAAATAAAGACTTGGCTTACAGGCTGTGTCACTATGTCGTCATCCAGGCTCAGTGGTCCACCTGGCCCCAACTATATTCTCTTGTCTGTTTTCTTTAATCCTTCACTGCTCCTCCTCAGGTTCACCACAGGTTGTGCTGGACCCGGTTCACTTCTCCATAAGCATCTATTTCTCCACATGGTTCCTCACCTCAGGGGGTTCTTAGGTTTCCTCACAGGATAGTGACTGTTCAAGAATAAGTGTTCTAAGAGATAGGAAGCAGAAGCTGCTAGTTTCTTACAGGCTGGGCCTGGAAAAGTAGCACAACATTATGTCTGCTGTATTCTATTGGTCAAAATTGTGACTGAGACAACCCAGGTATAAGGAGGAATCTCCCACTAGATGGAAAAAAGTGGCAAAGAATTTAAAATCATCTTTAATCTATCACAGGCACCCAGAATAGACCACAAAAGCCTATTTATTTTATATGTGACCTAGGTTTACGTTTCTCAAACTTATCTTTAACCTCTCTTCCTCTATCAGCTTAGTTTTAATTTGTCTTATTTTAAAAAATATATTTTCTTTTCATTCTAAAGGTCTATGATTCTTTGAGATAAAGATGCATTATTTTTAAATGTAAAATGCCTGGAATACAGTTGGAATTCTACATTTGTTTATCATTTATCAGTTTTCCTTTCACTTTAGGGCAACTATAAGATTTAACAAGCAATAAAAAGTTAACTACAATTCAGAAGAACAAAATGGATTAAGTTGTTTAAAAGTACAAATATTCTGTTTTGTCTCTTATAGCATAATCACTTCATTTTCTAAGTTGCAGAGTAATATTTCCTTGTCCATCATCAAACTCCATTTCTGTGAGCTCTTTTGGGGGAGGGGCTATGTCTAATTCAGCCCTTATACTGTATCCTTAGAATAAGTATAGTGGCCTGGGAAATAGTGGGTACTCAGTAAATATTTGGGAAATGAAACTCAACAGCAACAAAACAATTTGAATATATCTAAAATAATATACAACTCCAATTTACTATTAGATGTCTGTCTTACTGAGTCTCTAATGTGTTGACTCCTAATGTAGCAGAAATCCATCTGGTGGTACGACAGTTTAGTAATAGTATTTGTCATTTTAATTATCTTAACATATTGTAACCAGGGACACATATCATTCTTATGTCTGATAAAGAAATTCAAAATATGTAAAGAAATTACTATTAAAGCACAATTGTAAATCTACCAAGGGCCCCTATTATTTCTACCTCAAAAGGTAAGACTTCTTTGTCTTTCTAGTGAAAATGTATTTTAATCAAATTGCTTGCCATATTCCAAAGCCTGCTGCTTCTACCCCGGCATTTTTTATTTAGCAAAAATTAATACTAACACTGAAGTGCCATCTACTCATTTTGATATAGAGTTTCCCTCTTCATTTGGTCTTCCCTTTTTTCTTCTTCTCAGAAATGATGAAGAATAACTAAGACTGAGCCTGCAGAGCACCACTTAGTTTGAACACTGGATTTTTCAACGGCAAGAATAAGGTGGGCTTCTTTCTGCACCTGAGGCCTGTGGAACCCCGACTCTGAAGCTGGCCCATAACACACCTGGAATTTCTAGGATTTTGACCTGAGAGTTCTGAGATTATTCAATCTTGCTCTCAATTCAGACTGTAGCTTATTTACACATAGAGGAAAAGTTATAGAAACTATTTTCTTTGGGGGTAGATTCGAATATTTAATGAAAAAAAAAAGCTTCATGAAGATAATTTAAGAAAAAGATGGGTGGGCCTCACTAACATTCCACTAAGAAAAGATGTATTCTTAATCTTTGTCTTAGTTAGGGTTCTCCAGAGAAACAGAACCACACAAGAGATTTTTAATAGGAATTGGCTCACATGATTATGGACGCTGAGAAGTCCCACGATCTGTCATCCTCAAGCTGGAGGCCCAGAAGAGCTGATGGTGTAATTCCAGTCCAAGCCCAAAAGCTCAGAACTATGGAAGCCAGTCCAAGTCTGAAGGCCCAAGAACTGGGGGCTGATGGTGTAAGTCCTGGTTTGAGTTGGAAAGTCTAAGAACCCGAAGTGCCAGTGTGAGAGGACAGGAGAAGATGAATGTTTCAACTCAAGCAGAGAGCAAGGTCACCCTTCCTCTGCCTTTTCATTCTATTCAGGATTGAATGATGCCCATTTGCAATGCTGAAGGTGATTTTTTTTGACTCAGTGAAATGTTTCAAATACTAATCTCTCCCAGAAACAACCTCAAAAACACATTCAAAAATATTTTTTTATCAGCCTTTTTAGCCCAGTCAAGTTGACACATAAAATTAACCATAATGATCTTCAATTAAAACATTTTTATCTGAATAGCTAATCTTCAGGACAGTGGATCTCACATTTCTTGATTGTGAGTCATTCAAATTCATTACTTCTCTTTCTATTAAAAAATATTTCCATCTAAATGATGTACTTCAATACCTGTCTTACCCTGGGTAGCAATTATGATTTAGCAAAGCAATGATTAGAAAGGAAGTACAAAAGGAAAACCTCAAATAAACATATTTGGCTACTTATTTTGTGTTCTAGTAACAGCTCCATGAACTATAAAATTAGAATTACTGGGTAAAATTAAGCATGGGTATTTAGTGTGTACAGATTATATTAATGTGTGTGGTATTTTCAATGAGTCCCATGAGCAATGAAGAATTAACAGTTTATAAGTATGAGGAACTATATGTAAGAGGGGTTAATGTTGAGAGACATGAAATGATAAGATAGATTTTTAAAATAGGAATTATTAAATCTCACAAAACAAACAAACAAACAAAAAAAACAAATCCATACTCGAGCACTAACATTTGGAAATGAGAATAAAATCAGGTAGAAGACTTCAGAAAGGTGATTAGTTTGAGTCAACTGCTCTCCTCTTTTACATACTTCCTCAACCCCAATCAAAACACTCTAGCATTGACATAGAAACTGATGAACTCAGGAATTACAAAAAAATCTCACTCCCAGCTTTATCAAGACCAATTGCAAATGACTTATCTCAGAGAAATGAAGAGCACCTTCATCCCTGCAGTTTCAATGGCAGGTTGCATTTCATAAGCATAGACACAAAATTATGAAAATGAGCATGTGTTGAGGTTTAATAGCTAATTTTTCAAGTTGATTATCTTGGCCAGTTCATTGGGATGCTCTTGCTTCTTAACTAATTTAATTTGTTTCATCCTTTTTATTGTCTCATTTAAATAGCAATTAAGGGAGATAGCACTCTGTTTTGCCTCCTATTTGCCCCTTTTCTAAATCATGATTTCACCCTGTGCCAGATAGTTACGGGTGTATGAAGAGATGGCACTGGTAAAAGGCAGAGTGGGTGAACATACTTGACTCAAACTGAGTAATCCAGGGAAAAGTTGCCAATGATCAAAAGTGTGTGTGTGTGTGGCCAATACTCTCTAGAACAACTCATTTAATCAACTCATTCAGAAATGTTAAATATTTCTACTTGGAAATTCAGATTCACCTATATGGTGCTAACCAGCATGCTGCAGCTATTTAAAAGCCAGCTTTCAACTGAGGTAAAATATCAGAACCCTTCTATTTTGTATTCCCTGGTTGAAATCTAAATATTTGTATATGTGACAGCCATTAAATGCCATAATATTTTATTCTATTATCATTAAAAGGAGTTTATCAAGTGCTTATTTATGTGCAGCCCTCTCTTAGGTGAGTCAAAAGGGGCCTTCCTTGACGTGGAGCCCTCCACTAATAGATTTTGCACTCTGTTCTTGAAACACTGTATGTTCAATTCAACACATAGTGGTTTTATTACCTTTTTATAGATAAAAGAAGTAGGAAGACTAATCCCTTTCTCAGACAGCTTTACTTGGGAATGAAAAGGCAAACATACATGAAATAGAACACAATAAACACATTTCAGAGCTGTAGTGATGAATTTTCAGTGCAGAATGGTGGGTGAGGTTAGTCTAGAAGATTCCTCCAAGTGGGGAAACTTTGATGAGAGTGAATGGTTGACATGGCCTTAGGTGTCAACCAGTGGGCTTCTCTATAGCCAGGTGGCCCTTGCAGCTTTGCACACCCCACAAAGAGCTATCATAATAATTGCCCATATTTTCCCCCTTAGTCCTCAGGTCCATATAGTCCAAAGTAATTAGGGAAAACTGCAAACACAAGCTCCACTGGGACTTGTATCATTAAGGAGAAAACAAAAACTTACAGATCTTCAAAACAGTATTTGCTCTCAGGTATCTCCTGAATCACGATAGAACTCCACCAGTCTTTGCATGACTAATTTCCTTTGTTCTTTTGAATTTGTGAAAGAATCCCTGCCCCTCGGTAGGTATTGACCTGTTTGTATGTGAGGAGCAAGTCATTTCATTAGTACCCCTCAACATACCTAAGACATGTGGCTGATTTAACTATTGACTACAAAAACTTTTCTTAAGGATTTGGCGTATAATCATATGCATATTCTTTCTTGTCCAGTGATGCCTACTCTGTCGTTTGTGGAATATCATAGTATGGTTATTAAATGCTTGGGTTCTAGAATCAGACTGCATGGGTTCTCCTCATTGCTAGCTTTGGGATCTGTGACAAATTCCTTCACCTCTTTGGGCCTCAGTTTTCTTCTCTGTAAATGATAACAGCAATGGTTACTACCTTATAGGGGTTATGAACTTTAGATGAGGTAATATACGCGAAGCAAAGAGAATAGTGCCTTGTGCAAAAAAGGTTTCACTATTGCTATTTTAAGAATTATTTAGGCCTCGAGGTTCTTGACATTCAGGTTAGTCATAATTTATAGGTAAAAAAACCCCTGAAGATTCTATTCATAGCTGACCTAGGAGTAACAGTAAAGTGATACAGCTCTGGAAAATTCCCAGTTGTTCAGATGAGTACACATGAAACAATGAAGTTGAGCTATAAATACAACCATTTGGAAGAATTTTGACCCAAAGTTAAGGTGAAAGAAATGGATTGATGCAGAAGTCACGGCAACATGTTTGCACTATGCACTTGAAGTTATGTTATCTCAGAAAGAAATCATTTTAAAAAACTCATCAGAGGATCCCAAGGATCAATAAAATTCTGAATTCAAAGTCTCTTTCAGCAAAGTCCTTTAAAACTGTGGTAGGTTTCTAGTAAAAATCCAGTCAACTCTAGCTTTGATTAAATAATCACATGGTTATGAACTACAAACGGTAATGGAGAAAGAAGTTGCTTGTCTCCAAAGATGGCTCCCGTGAAGTCTGCTCTCTAGTACTCACACACGTTTAGTCTTCTCTCCAGGACTCTAGGAGGGCCATGAGACTTGCTTTTGACTCATAGAATGCAGTGGATGTGACACTCCATGGCTTCAGGGGTTTGGTCATCAGAAGGCTCAGTTTTTGCTTATCCTTCTGGAATGCTAGCTAGCTCAGGAGGAAGCCACTGTTATAAGGCAGAAGTGCAGCTAGGCAGAGAGAGCCATGTTATAAGGCAGTGGTGTACTGAGACAGCTGAGAGAATAAGTGGGTGAGTTGTTTGCAGAGAATTTAAAAACAATGTTAAAACCAAACCAAAAGTCAATCTGCTTTTTATTATTACCATGCACAAGCGATTCTAAAAATTGTCAGTGATAGAATATCCCTTTCCAACACACACACACCCTGGACGCCGGTGCTGTGAAGCCCAAGCTAGCCATGTGGGAATGATGATGCCTAGCCAGCTGCTCCAGCCATCCCAGCCCAGGCACCAGGATGTGAAAGAAGAGGTCATTTTGGGTGTCTAGCTCATTCTGGCTTTCAGAAGACTCTCTAGACCCTGCTGCCATCTGACTGCAATTACATAAAAGATCAAAAGCCATAACCATCCAGCTGAGCCTAGTCAAACCACAGAACTGTACGAGATAATATAAGTAGTTGTCTTAGGCTACTAAGGTTTGGAGTGGCTCTTACACAGCAATTGATAAACAACAGAGAAGAAGCATGTAAAAAGGGAAAAAGTCTCTCTCTTCTGTTTTTTTTTTTCTCCTTATAAGGATAAAACAACACCCAGTATCCTTTGCTGTGTAGGGTATCTAGAGATTTGCTTATCTTGATGTTAACAGAGGCCAAAAATACTTGATTTCACCACTGAATGGAAATTATATCTATGTAGACATTGCTAAGCATCAAAAACCTATTAAGAGGTGACCATAGAATGCTAAGTACTGGGTCAGCCCATTAAGTTCTTGATGCACTTCTTTTTAAAAACCTGTTACAGAAAGAAGTGATCTCCACAGTGTGTGGGCAGGAAGGTCTCTGAGGACCTTAAAAGGATAGTGCACACTTTATTATTTTTTGCCTGAAATGATGAGCGAACTAAAAAGTCAACCCAAGACCTGAAAAATAGTCATTTATGATATAAAAGAATCACAGCACTGGTAACTTTGTCTCCTCTCATCCTCATACCATTTAAAAATGCATTTGTAAAGGTTAAAATTCTTTCTCTTGAAATACCTCAACTATAAATATTTATTAAAACACCCAAATTAATATGCAATAATGTCTTTCTGACATTTTAGCATTTTGGGGGGAAGAGAACATCAGTGGGTCAATGGGGTCTATAAGCTTTTACTTTGGTTGGACAGAGAGGCAGGCTGAGAAACGGGCTTTGGGAATCGCCCAGTAGCAGGTGCATATAAAAACATTCAAGTTCAGAATAAAGCATCTCCCCCTTAACTGTTCTTCACTAACGTCTTTCATTATTCCCTCTGAGTGACCTTTCATCCCTAATTTTTCCCCTGATAATTAGTTTTCTTATATAAATTAAGAAGGTAGAAAAAAAAGGAAGCTTAATAGATGACACAAGGAATTGAATGTATGTATTTTCAATGTTTTACCAAAACCATGTGTGCCCCTAGCACACTCATTGTTGGGGTGCCCTCACATATCCTAAGCCTTTCCTGAGATGTGGGTATTGAGGGGATAACTGTGAACAGTGAGCAGAGAATGCCCTCAGCCTGCCAGCACTGCTGTGGTGAGCGCTCTCTCCATGGAGCATGGCTGTAGCAGGCCCACCAAAGCCCATGTAAATGGTCAGAGCACAAATGAGGCTGTCGGTGGGTAGTCCTACCCTATTCATGAGCTCTTTCAGAACAATTTTCATTACTTTTTTTAAATACTGTTTTTGGCAAACACTTGATACTTGAAATAAAAATGCATGAGTCACCTACTGGGACAGGCACAGTGTGTGGTTCATTGAATTTAGCTAAATTGTGAGTCATCCATCAATAGTCCTCTTGGTGAACATACTTGTAATAATTTCACATGTGACAAACAAAAATAGGTATGATTTTCAAGATTCTCGAAGCTGTTTCCCTGGGGGATTTTTTTTGGATCGTGTTTAGTGTTTTTTGTTTTGCTAGGCAGCGAGAAAAGTGTCAGCCTTGTTTTCAGACGGATCCAAAATTTGTCTCTGTCATGTGGTAAAAGAACTTTGATTTGGGAAGTTTAGGGGATACAACATGCATCTGTAGTCATAACTTGGGGAAAATATGAAGAATTAATGATTAATATTGGTCCTTGTCAGATCATTGGTTTTTAAGATTAATTTTGGCATCTGAAAAATGATTGACTCCACTCTAATGCCCCCTCCCCCCCAAAAAAAAACCCACAAAAAAACCAACCCAACAGTCTCAGAGCTGAAAAAACATGCACACGTGCCCCCTTTTTCTTGACAGGGGAGCAGTGCAGGGTGATTATGAGTCTGTGCACTACTGCCCTCTATTGGATGGCAACAGCATTGCTCTGGACGGGGCCCCAGTTGAATTGAGGGCTCCTAGTCTTGTGGCAGGTGACCCAAGCAAATAAATCAGTATTGGACTAAGATAAATTTTTTTAAAAAAATAAAATAGCTCGCCTGTGTCAGCTAAAAGAAACATCTCTCTGGCCAGAGCAGGAAGAGTCTAGGGTTTCTGGCCTGAAAGGCCCTTGCTTCCACTCTGGTGTCTGCCTGCAGAGAAGAGGCTGCGGTTGAGGGCATGGCAGATGTTGTGATCAAACTGCCTTATTTTTGTCTTTCAAGAAGTGAAAACCATCACACGAGAAAATGTTCTTACCTATTATTTTTTCTGTCTTTGATAAGTTCAATAAAACCATAAGATGAGGTTTGCTTTTGGCTACGACCAGAGGTGAAGGTTTTTTTTTTATGGTTGTAAGAGAAGTTGTGGTTCTTTGCAAACAATGCTTAAAGTGCCCACACTAGTAAGACCTATGCAGGAGGCCCGGAACTGGTCGGGAAGTTTGCTTTGTTTTGGCACATACCTCTGCCCTCCTCCCCCGTCCCCAGTGCAGCAGGATTAAGTGTCCAGGCTGGAGCCTCGGGGTCCTGTCCTGCTGCTACTGAGTAATTTGAGAAAGTTCCATGACTCTTGAAACCTCATTTTTCTGTGGTGTAAAATGAGGCATTTGGAAAAGATGATTTCTTAGGGTTATTTCACTTCTGAGAGTGCAATAAAAAAATATCTTTTCTCCCTAGATGACAATGTACGTGCACATTCTCTCTCTTTCTCTTAAATCAGGTATCTCTGAAAAAGCAATGCGTTCACAGTGCTAATTTAGTACCAAAATGTGAGGTGATGGAAACAGCTTTGGCACTCTCAGTCCAGGGCCCAGGCGGAGTCGTTAGGGCCAGCAGATGGCGCACTTGCACAGTCCACACATTTTCCAGTTGGAACATTTGCTACTATTTCAAATGGTTACGAAGGTTGTTAATCTATGACACTTTTCAGCGCCAACGGCACCTTTCACCTGGGCATGAACAAGCCTTTAATGAATTTACTTTTTTTTTTTTTCAGGTGGAGAAATAAGGGCGAGAATAAGTTAGCTAAGACACAGCAAAACTAGTCTAAATAATTCATACCATACACCTTGGTGATGTTTTAAAATTGCCATTATTATTTTTCCTTCCTTTAATACTTACCTTAGGGGAATGTGTGTATGCTGGGTTGTTGTCTGGGTATGTGGGAGGAAATATGGACATCTGTTGCACCTTAGGGCATTGTTGCCTGCCAGTCATATAAATCCTACCCTCTCTAACCTGTATGTGGAAAGCCCTGTGATCATCCCACATGGCATTTATTATTTGCAGGCATTGTCTCAGCAGTTTTAATATATTAATCATTTAATCCCTCTAATATACTCCATACAGGAGGCAGAGTGGGTGAGTAACTTCTTTAGAATAATATATCCTTATACTTTCTGGGCTCTGAGTAAAGTGATAAGGACAACAAACTATATATGTATATATATATATATTTTTTGGTGGTAACCACTTTTGAGCCCAAATATTTTCCAACTAATAGATGATGGACTGATTTTTTAATTTTTAAATTATGGGAAATTTATGGGAAGTTTGGTTATATCATGCCAGCCTTGGTTATAGCACCTTGTGAGTTACTGTTGGGTTAGAAGAGTTCCTTCCATACCTCATGCTTAAAAAGAATGATTCACCAGAAATGGGAAGAAGATGTGAATGAAATGAAGAAGTTTATCTTGCAATTTAATCACACAAATAATAAATCTTTTTTAAGCACTCACTCTATTCATTAGCCATCAAGCGGCATTAGGGATGTACAATAAATAAACACTATTTGTTACAAAAGCACACAGAGTGCTATTGCACACCAGGTACCAACACTAGCTCCAGTAATCCTTATCACAACATTTTACAGACGGGGAAACCAAGGTTACGAGAGGTTAAGTGAACAGCTAGTAAGTGACAGAGTCAGAATTCAAACCAGCTTCTGCTTCTGATTCATGCTAACATCCACTGGCTGTGCTACCTCCAGCAATACGGAGCAGATATGTGGGCAGGATGTGGGCCAATTTAACCAGAGTCAACAACAGAAACGGACACTTGTTGATTTCCTCCTACTTACCAAAAACCCTGGTAGGGAAAATCATTTCTAAAATAAAAAGTGAGAGTAAGAATAGTTAAATGACTTCTAAGCCTTGGTAAAAGAGAAGAGTGACCAAAGAGAATAGGAAACTGCAGGGAGGCCTACAGATATTTGTGTGTGTGTTTTTAAAATGAATATTAAAGTTTGTGATATTTAGAGCAATGATTAGTTGTTAATTTCCCTGCAGACTGAGCAGAAGGAAGTTGCATGAAATCACAATAGTGTTTGAATGAATATCTGTTGTCTTTACCTTCCCCCCTTCTGGAAAGAGTAAAAAGGCTTTGATCTAAGAATCCAACATTTTTGAGCAGCCTTGCCTTGTTCAAGTCCTGAGTATGGATGGTTCCCAAATTGGGGACCATGGAAATATTGCCAGGGGTCTGTGAATCCTGAATAAACATCAGCCTTGTGAATACGTTGAACAAATACTTCATACATATTGCACTGCCGTATTCTGTTTTAATTACCAAATTACAAAGTTACTTCCACAGAATTATGTGGAGATGAATTCACAGTAACATTCTGTTGTATTTTTCTTAATCCTATCTAATAAAGGGAGAATATGCTAATTGACCATCATGCCCTCACAAAGAAGGTGGTGCCCACAGCCAATAAGGAGGGAATATGCTAATTGACTGCCACACCCTCAAAATGGCAGCGCCCACAGCCACAAGATGGTGGTGCTCAGTCCCCTCAGCCCTGCCAGGGCAGCAGGCGCAAGGCACGGCCGGGCCCACCCCCGGGCAGGTCCGGATGCTCCATGTGCCTGCCTCTGGAGTCCCCCAGTCCCCTCAGCCTCCCCCAGCCGCCCAGGGCTGCCCGAGGCTCAGGTAACCAGGGCCGGCTGAGGCTTGTGCTGCGGCAGTGGCAGCAGCAGAGGTGTGATGGGGGCATTGCCTTCCCCTGATTGCCAGGTCACCTTCTACCCCTGAGGGCTCCCGGACTGTGAGAGGGGGAAGGCTGGGCCTCTAGTATAAATATAAGATCTAAAATATAAGGTATAAAGTATAGAATCTATGGCAGCCTACTCTTTTACAATCTGAACCATGTTAAAAAAAGGAGGTGCATAGAATTTTATAGGTAACTTGAATTTAAAATATGGAAACTGAAATTCTTTCAGCAGCAACTGTTGTGTGTTTTTTTAAATTCTCTGGACTGATCAGAGGGTGCTTTCCATATATCCTTAGGACTGTGAAGAATTACCTAGAGGCAAGACAAGAGCTCATTAATTAAATATTTCTGTACTGGACACTCATCATGCCTGGCAGTTCTCTCATTATGTGCTCCTGAGAGGGATACAAGTTGTCAGCAGCTAATGTAATATAATTTTCTCACTGTTATAACTGGGGAGAAAAGGCTTTATAGCAGTTCTTCATGTCTATTAGATAAATTTGATGAAAATGGTTTTTCACTGAAGAGAAAGTCAAAACATCTCATGCAAATCTCAGAATAATTTGTGTTTTTTTTTTTATGACAAGAAAAAAAACTTTCTCCAAATGTAAACACTTTTTGCTGGTGACCCAGGGACCCCTCCACCTTTGCTTCTCTTTTCTCAGATACATTTGTCTATTTATTACATAAAGGATATTCTATATACCCGGATGCACGGTATCAGAAATGCCAAGCGTGAAAAATTCAATTGTTTATAGTGAATATTATACACTGAGAAATTTGGCAATACTTTGTGGCCTTTTTGGTGGGCAAGCTGTCTGGGTATTCCTTTTTATAAAAATACAGTTTTATTGATTTCAGAGAGGAAGGGAGAGAGAGAGAGAGATAGAAACATCAATGATGAGACAGTATAATTGATCAGCTGCCTCCTGAATGCCTCCCTGCTGGGGATCGAGCCCACAACCTGGGCATGTGCCTTGACCTGGAATCGAACTGTGACCTCCTGGTTCATATGTCGATGCTCAAACCCTAAGCCACTCGGGCTGGTCTGGGTATTCTTTCAATTATTCTTTTCCTTGACTGAGATGAATACATTTTAAAATTCATATCTATGTCTATGATCTACAGCTATATCTATCTGTATCTAAACTGGGTAGAAAATTTTGCTGTGTGTTTAGTTTTACATGAATTGTAAAAGCAGAGCTCTGGTTATTTGTCTGATTGTGCTGGTTCCCATAGAAAAAAATTGATCACATCCTGTTTCTATAGCTGACTTAAATGAAGCAAAAGAAGGCATTTGTCAATGAAATGTAAAGGTCATCAGAGACTTACCTTTGGATCTAAAAAGTTTTACAAGCAACTCCTTCAAACTTTCATGAAAGAGACAATATATGAAATATTTTAAAGCTTTATAGTTTATTTTGTAATTTCTCTGATGCTCAAAGAAAATCATATGTAAAACTAACTTAAACATAAAAATGTCAGATTTGAAAACCTCAAACAAGCTGGACAAAGGTAGATTTACTCTGTAACACAGGTTAACAGGTGCTGTGGTGCTCCACCCACATCCTCTGGCCCACCTCTGCCGTCCAGCACCACTGCCCCCAGCTCTCCTGCTTCAGAGCTTTTCCAAGCCTTGGAGCTGCATCTATAATTCGAGTGCAGACAGAGGTGTGGAGGAGTTTATGTCCCTAGAGACAACTCTCAGCCATTGGGATGAAAGCTCAATGAGGAAGCATTCCCAGGTGCATCAACACATACTTACTCTGAGGTTTTCCAAAAGAAATTGAAGCCCAGGGTTGTTCTCCATAGTCATTAGCTCACCAATGCATCCTTTACTTCTTGTCCCCCTTTTCTGTCTCACTCTCTTCACTCGCTCAGTCCAGTTTCTTGGCATCACCTCTCAAGAAGACCACATGTATGTCCCGTGGTTCCTGTTTCAGGCTCTGCTTTTGGGAGTATTTAAACTAAGACATAAAAATGTTTTAACATTAGGAAATCCCTTAATATAATTAATCAGGATGTCAATAGAGCCCCCCTTAACAAATACCAAAAAAAAAAAAAAAAAAAAGCATTTGATATAATTCAACATCCATTTGGATGAGAAGTACTGCTAAGATTTGAATAGAGAAAATTTCCTTACTATGTCTATCAGTTAGGGTTCACTCAGGGAAATAGAAACCAGTCCACATATGTAAAACAGAAGTTTAATATGGGCACTATAAACATAAAGAAAGGACTGGAGGAAGGTAAGGTTACTGAAAACAGCAACTGCAGTAAACGAGCAGAACTTGGGCTTGAAGGACAATGTTTCCCAGCTCTCAAGGGCACCGTGTCAAAGAGGCTTCTGCTTTTTGGAGTCGCTGCTGCGAGGGACCCAGAAGCCTTCACTCCACACCCACTGTTGTTGCTGTGTTGGCCATTGCTACTGCTGCTTTTGGTATTACTGTTACTACTATTACATGTTGACACTATCTTCACTGCTGCTACCACCAGGTATGTCATCAGAAGCCCAAAGTAGGAAGAGTGTTGCTTCTTTCATCTTCCAGCCTTCTAGTCTTCCGTCAGTGCCTTCCATTGGCAGAACCTACCAGAAGCCGACTGACAGAGTGCCTAGGAAATGCAGCTTTTGTTATTTTATTTTATTTTTTTTAGCTTTTGTTATTTCATAACCTTTACTACATATATCAACACACTACATGTTAGGAATGAGGCCTTCGAGCAAAATTATTGGCCATATAAAACCTGTAAACAAAATCATACAAAACTGAAATAGTAACTTGGACTTTTTTCTTTTAAAGTCAGGGACAAGACAAAGATGCAAGTTATCACTATTCTCTTTTTTTTTTTAAACAACTTTATTGGGATTTGAATCCCATAGCATACAATCCATTCATTTAAAGTGTACAATTCAATAGTTTTTACAAATTCACACAAATCTGCAACCAACATCAGTCAATTTTAGTTTAATTACCTCAACAAGAAATCCTGTATCTTTTAGCTATCACCCTCTTATTTCTATATCCCTCCACAGCCCTAAGTAACTATTAATCTGTTTTCTATTTCCATAGATTTACCTATTCTGGACTTTAATATACATTTTGTCACATATTTGGTCTTTTGTGACTAGCTTATTTCACTTAACATGTTTTCAAGGTTCATCCATGTTGTAGTATGAATCAGTGCTTCATTACTTTTTTTATGGCCAAAGAATATTATACTTTATGGATATGCTGCACTTCATAACTGTTATTTAATATATTTTCCTTTAAGTTATAAGTAATTTAGTACAAAAATAGGCATGAATATTGGTAAGTAAAAGACAAAATTATCCTTATGTTCTGATTATCTACCTGACAGCCAAAAAAGTTAAGGAACAATGATTATACTTAACTAGAGGCCTGTTGCATGAAGATTTGTGCAATAGGCCTTCCTTCCCCTGGCTACTGGCACCAGTTTTCCTCTGGTACCCAGGACCCAGGCCTTCGCTCTGGCCACCACCTTCTGTCTTCACTCCAGCCAGAGTTTTCATTCCGGCCGAGGGCCTTCAGTCTTCGTTCTAGCCAGAGCACCACTCTTGTAGCTCCCTCTGCACCCCCGCCATCCCCCTCACAGCAGATGTCCTGCCCCACCTGGCCACTCGGCGCCTGAATGTATGCTTCCCAGAAGCCCGGAGCAGGTGGGGGGCAGGACCGCCGCCATATTTGTCATGTTAATTTGCATACTCACTCCTGATTGGCTGGTGGGCATCGTGAAGTGATGGTCAATTTGCATATTCCCCTTTTATTAGTGTAGAAGATTAGAGAGCTCTGCATGGTGACTTTCCTATAGAACAACCAGTTAGCAAATATTGGGAGAAAATATTTCATTTATAATATCAACAAAAGCTTCTATACTTCTGAACAAACATAAGATACCTAGTATACAATGTATAGGATACATACACATACATGCACACACACACACACACACACACACATCTTCTCAAAGACATGTGACTTCCACACTGAAAAGCAAGCATGTTGCTGGAGTAAAGACAATATTATAATTACAATATAAATTAATTTATAAATGTTGCTTATAAAAAAGCTGTGGTACATTTACACAATGGAATACCAGGCAGCTGTAAAAAAGAAAGGACTCTTACCATTTGCAACAGCATGGATGGACCTGGAGAGTATTATGCTAAGTGAAATAAGCCAGTCATAGAAATATAAGTGTCACATGATCTCACTCATATGTGGAATCTAATGAACAAAATAAACTGATGGAAAAAATAGATACAGAGACATAGAAGCATAAAAAGATTGTCGAATCTCAGAGGGAAGGTGGCAGAGGGTGGGTAGGTGGAAAGAGACCAATCAAAGAACTTGTATGCATATATGCATATCCCATGGACACAGACAATAGTGTGGTGAAGGCCTGGGGTAGGGGGTGGGGTGGGCTAGAAGAGGTCAATGGGGGAGTAAAGGGGACATACGTAATATTTTCAACAATAAAGATTTAAAAAATAAATCCTAATGACATTTATGAAGGAACTTTATATAAGAACTAGAGGCCCACCATGTGAAATCACACAAGACCCAGACCCAGCATGCCGCTGGACCGAGCGTCAAGTCCCTGCCCCCCGCGCGCACCTCACCGGACATGCAGTCCCGCCCACCTTGAAGACAGTTGTGGATGGAGATAAGAATAGTTTCCTGCCTTAACCTTACCTTCTCAGGAGCACTTAAATTGACCTTCATTGGAAGATGAGAATTGAACAGAGCAACACTTACTTGTTCCCGTGAAGAAATCATATGATGTTCAGCAGGTGCCTTTTGGCGTTTGGTCGTTACGACATGATGGCATGACAGCCACAGGATTTTTATAATAGAGACTAGTGTCCCAATGCATGGATTCATGCACATTGAAAGAAAATTAATTAGAAGGAATATTTTAATATTGTTATTCACCCTTTCTCTATAATAGAAGTGTCAACCAAATTCATGATTGACAATGACAGATCAAAACACATGTGTGCAATTGGTGTCAGTGAGAGCTTTATATGTATTGCGCATGCGTGAGTCAACTTAGCCTTTTATATACATAGAATAAACTTGTTTAATTAGACCTGCTTTCTGATTTAGCTAAACTTTTTCCAGCCCAATGAAGCACCCCAACTTCTCTTTCAGGTAATTGTCAGCAACACAGCAGTAAATATCAACACAAAGCAGACTATTATTGTAGCTCATGCAGGGAGAACAAAGGGTAAAATATTTAACTGCAATAGTGTTTGACTATATTCTGCACAGTGAGAAAACCTGAAGTCATTTTCAAGGTCCACCATTTCTTCTTTTCAGTCAGGTTAAGATTCTAAGCTTTCTAAATCTCTGTTTTCCAGCTAATGAAAAGAAAATAGGATTCTACTGAGTCTTCTATTTACCTACTCCAGGACTTTTGTGAGGATCAAATGAGATGAGGCATGGGCAAATGCTTCACAAACATTTGGTTAAACTATAAAATGTTTGCACCTGGCTATAAAGCAAGTGGGGTTCCTGGGCTGAAGAAACTCCAAGGAGGCTAGTCACTAGGGAGAGGGAGCCAGGTGTTGCTATGTGATGTCATTACCCGGGCACCCACAGTGACCATTTCCGGGCTGGGCTGGGCTGTAGGCTGCATTTTGTATCATGGGGTCTTGGCAGTGTTGGCTGCGATTTGGTGGGATGTCGCTCTGGGGTGGTGGCAGGGTCTGTGTCCCACTTGGGGAAAGCTGAGTATTGGTTTGTTGGTGCCAGGTCCATGGTGCCATTTACTTTTAAATGGCCAGTGCGTGTCATGGCAGCTCCTGCATTGAGTGTCTGCCTCCTGGTGGTCAGTGCACATCATAGCTACTGGCTGGACAGATGGACACGTAGCCTTTTATATATATAGACTAGAGGCCCGGTGCATGAATTTGTGCATGGGTGGGGTCCCTCCACCTGGCTGGTGATTAAGGCCAATCAGGGTTTTCTTGCCCATTCCCGATCAGGGTCGATTGGGGCTGGGGGCAGGGGAGGAACTGAGGGAGGGACTGCAGGAGGGCTCCAGGGCATGTCTAGCCCTGTCTTGCCCAGTCCTGATTGGTCGGACCCCAGCAGAAAGCTAACCTACTGGTGGTCAGTGCACATCATAGCGACCAGCTGGTTGACCACTCGATTGGACACTTAGCATATTAGGCTTTTATATATATAGACTAGAGGCCCGGTGCACGAAATTCGTGCATGGGGGTGTGTGTGCCTCAGCCCAGCCTGCACCCTCTCCAATATGGGACCCCTCGAGGGATGTCCGACTTCCCGTTTAGGCCCGATCCCAGGATAGGGCCTAAACGGGAAGTCGGACATCCCTCTCACAATCCAGGACTGCTGGCTCCCAACTGCTTGCCTGCCTGCCATCCTGATTGCCCCTAACCACTTCTGCCTGCCAGCCTGATCACCCCCTAACCACTCCCCTGCCAGCCTGATTGATGCCTAACTGCTCCCCTGCCAGCCTGATTGCCCCTAACTGCCCTCCCCTGCAGGCCTGGTCCTCCCTGCCAACTGCTCCCCCCTACAGGCCTGGGTCCCCCCCAACTGCCCTTCCCTGCAGGCCTAGTCACCCCCAACTTCCCTCCTCAGCAGGCCTGGTCCCACCCAACTGCCCTCCCCTGCAGGCCTGATCTCTCCCAACTGCCCTCCCTTGCAGGCCTGATCCCTCCCAACTGCCCTCCCCTGCTGGCCATCTTGTGGTGGCCATCTTGTGTCCACATGGGGGCAGGATCTTTGACCACATAGGGGCAGCCATCTGGTGTGTTGGAGTGATGGTCAATTTGCATATTACTCTTTTATTAGATAGGATAGAGGCCTGGTGCACGGGTGGGGACTGGCTGGTTTGCCCTGAAGGGTGTCCTGGATCAGGGTGGGGGTTCCCTTGGGGCATGGGGTGGCCTGGGCGAAGGGCCTGTGGTGGTTTGCAGGCTGGCCAGGCCCCCCGGCGACCCAAGCAGAGGCCCTGGTATCTGGGATTTATTTATCTTCTATAATTGAAACTTTGTAGCCTTGAGTGGAGGCCTGGGCCCGCCAGGGTGTGCAGAAAGCTTGGCTTCCTCCATTGCTGGGGAAACCCAAGCCTCCTGCTCACTCTGTGGCTGCAGCCATCTTGGTTGGGTTAATTTGCATACTCTCTCCTGATTGGCTGGTGGGAGTGGCTTGTGGGTATAGTGGAGTGATGGTTAACTTGCATATTACTCTTTTATTATATAGGATTGTAACTCACAGCGCAGAATGCTCAGCATGCAGTTTCCCTCCAGCCCCTGGTCTTGGAGACCTCATGCCCTTCTAAGGCTCTGCTCACCCTCTTCAGCTGCCACACGAAGTACATTGCATCGTGTGCATAGAAACCCTTTGCAGGCTCCATGGGTGTGTCTTTACTTTGCTGCAGTTCCGATTACCCCAACATAAGGGGAGACACCCTCATTATCAGGTAACACCATCGTGGTAAGACCCCTGCTCAGCCTATTGCAACAGTTTAGGCCATGGGTCGCCCTAGATGGTTTGGCTCAGTGGATAGAGCCATGGCCTATGTACTGAAGGGTCCTGGGTTCGATTCCAATCAAGGGCACATTCCTGGGTTGTGGGCTCAATCCTCAGTAGCGGGTGTGCAGGAGGCAACAGACCAATTCTCTCTCATGATTGATGTTTCTATCTTTCTCTCTCTCTGCCTTCCTCTCTGAAATCAATAAAAATATATTAACAAAAATAAAAATAATGAATCAAACGTCGCTGCTCTCCATCCATCCAGTCCCCTCACACCCTCTTTTGTTTTTGCTTCCCCTCCCTCCCCCCACACACTCTGCTGGGGTCTATAAAATGGGGTTAGGATTTCTACTTCAACCAAGGGTGACGCTTCTGCACGGCCTATCTCTGTCCCCAGTCCTGTGGGGTCTCTTCCTCCTTCCCCTCCATCTAACTTGGTGAGCCCTGCTCTGCCCCCTCCTCCTGTGACTTCCTGTCTGCCGCTTCCCCCTTTCTCCTCTGGAGGCTGAGTTCCCCAAAGGCTGTGCAGGTGAGCCCAGGTTGGGCCTCGGAAGAGACCTGGGGTCATGGGTCATGGGGAGGAGGAGGGAGAGAGGTAGAGCCTGTCTGGTGGGAGAGGCATTGGGCTCCTTGGCTGCCCCTACCCAGCAGCTTTTCTAGGCCCCTGTGCAGCTGTCACCCTCTGCCCCTCACTGACTCCCGCTTCCTTTCAAGTTTTGGACTCAGTTTCTCTGACTCAGCCCCACCTCCCTCTCTGCTGCATCCTTGGGAGGCCGAGGCCACCCCTTGGCCTCAGGCAGGCACGCCTGGCCCGTCACCCTGTAATGATGCTACCCACTCTCCTGGAGTAGTTAGTGAAACTTAACAAATAAAAAGAAGCTGCTCTGAAGATTATAAATTATGCACTGAGAATGCCACAGGCTGCGGAGGGCTATACAGTTCAATGGCTCTTGGATCATGCATAGCAGCCTCGGGTCCCTTCTGGCCGCCCCCCCCTCCCCCCGCCTCCACCCGGGGCTCAGACCAAACCCTGGGAGTTTCCTGATGGCTCTCACCTCATACTTCACTTTCCAGTCCAGCCCACCAGCACCCACAGCAAGCTAACCTACTGGTTGGAGTGTCTGACCCCTGTGTGCCCCATAGCGACTGGTCCAGTGGTTGGACTCCCAGAAGTACTCCTGGTCAAGGGGACAATTGGCATATTAGGCTTTTGTTATATAGGATTCTTTTAAAAAATATTTTTGAGGAGAATCAAGATGGTGGTATAGGTCAGTGGTCGGCAAACCTCATCTCGCGAGCCACATGCAGCTCTTTGCCCCTTGAATGTGGCTCTTCCACAAAATACCACATGCGGGTGCGCACATACAGTGCGATTGAAACTTCATGGCCCATGCGCAGAAGTCGGTTTTTGGCCTGGGCAAGTCTATTTTGAAGAAGTGGTTCTAACGCTGAGCTACACTCAAGAGGCTAAAGAGCCGCATGTGGCTCACGAGCCGCGGTTTGCCGACCACTGGTGTAGGTAAACACTGGTACTTGCAGCTTCCCACAACCACATCAAAATTATAACTAAAATATAGAACAACCATCATGCAGAACTGCCTGAAATCTGGCTGAAAGTCCTATAACTAGAGAAATAAAGAAGAACGTACATTGAGACTAGTAGGAGGGATGGAGGCTCGGTATGGGCTGGCCTGACATCCATGTGTGGTGTTTTTTTCAATTGGGAGGGATATCTCTGCTGCAGAGGCCTCCTGTGAGAAGCAAGGGGTTCTGGCCCCACAGTGAAGCAAATCCTGCTCCACAGGGGTGTCTCCTGCACAGCAGCTCTTCCAATGTAGTTGCAGCTGGTCCTCACAGCCAATTGGCCTGAAGGTCAATTCCTCTCAATGATGCCAACCGCAATCAAGACTCAACTACAAGACTATGCACGCAGCCCACATAGGAGTTCACCTCGAGGGCCCAGCTTAGGTGACTGGGGAGGCTGAGCCACTGGGCCTTCAGGACACGCACTACACAAGGCCACTCTACCAATTCCAAGAGACATAGTAGCTCTACCTAATATATAGAAACAAAGACAGGGAAACAGCCAAATGTGGAGACAAAGAAACATGTCACAAATGAAAGAAATAGAAGCAAGCAATCTACTGTATACAGAGTTGAAAACAATGGTTATAAGGTCACCAAGGATCTTAATGAGAGCTTCAAGGGACTTAATGAGAGTTTCAAGGGACTTAGTGAAACTTACAAGAATCTTAGTGAGAATG
Source organism: Eptesicus fuscus (assembly GCF_027574615.1). NCBI lineage: Eukaryota > Metazoa > Chordata > Mammalia > Chiroptera > Vespertilionidae > Eptesicus > Eptesicus fuscus. The sequence goes on from NC_072477.1 coordinate 89,375,671, forward strand.
TCAAAGTCATGAAAAAGGACCAGTTAGAAATTAAGTAATCACTAACTAAAATAAGGAAAAATACGCAGGCATTCAAAAGTAGAGTAGAGGATTCTGAGAATCAAATTAACAATTTGAAATATGAGGAAGCAAAAAACACCCAATCAGAAGAGAAGAAAGAGTCCAAAAATATAAAGATAGTGTAGGGAGGCTCTGGGACAACTTCAAGTGTACCAACATTTGCATTATGGGGGTGACAGAAGGAGGAGAAAGAAAGAGCAAGATATTGAAAACCTATTTAAAGGAATAATGACAGAAAACTTCCCCTACCTGGAGAAAGAAATAGACTTACAAGTCCAGGAAGCACAGAAAGTCCCAAACAAGAGGAACCCAAAGAGGCCCACACCAAGACATACCATAACTAAAATGCCAAGGGTTAAAGACAAAGAGAGAATCTTAAAAGCAGCAAGAGAAAAGCAGTTAGTTACCTACAAGGGAGAGCCTATATGATTGTCAGCTGATTTCTCAATAAAAACTTTTCAGGCCAGAAGAAGTATTCAAAGTGATGAATAGTAAGGACATATAACCGAGATTACTCTACCCAGCAAAGCTATCATTTAGAGTTGAAGGTCAGATAAAGAGCTTCACAGACAATAATAAGCTAAGGAATTCACCACCACCAAACCAGTATTACATGAAATGTTGAAGGTATTCTTTAAGAAGAGGAAGAAGAAGAAGAAGAAGAAAAAAAAGATAAAAAAATATGAACAATAAAACGGCAATTGTTGACATATCTATCAACAATTGAATCTAAAAAATAGAATCAGAAGCATGGAAACATGGAACAGACTGACAAATTTCAGAGGAAAGGGGGGCAAGGGGACAGAGGAAGAGATTAACCAAAGATATTATATACATATTAGAGGCCTGGTGCATGAATTTCATGCACTGGCAGGGGGGAAAGGGGAGAGGGGAGGACCCCTCAGCCCGGCCTGCACTCAGGGATTGGGCCTAAACTGGCAGTTGGACATCGCTGTCGCAACCTGGGACCGCTGGTTCCTAACTGCTTGCTTGCCTGCCTGCCTGCCTGATTGCCCCTAACCACCTTTGCCTGGCTCCCCTGCCAGCCTGATCACCCCCTAACTGCCCCCCTGATGGTATGATTGCCCCCTAACTGCTCCACTGCCTGTGTGATTGCCCCTAAACCACCTCTGCCTCCGCCACCACAGCTTTGTCCAGAAGGACATCTGGAATGACATCCAGAAGGTTGTTCAGTCTAATTAGCATATTACACTTTTATTAGTATAGATATGCATTACCTATGGACACAGACAATAGAGCAGTGAAGGCCTGGGGCAGGGCAGGAACTGGGTGGAGGGAAGCAATAGAGGGAGATAAAAAAGGGGACATCTGTAATACTCTGAACAATAAAGATTTAAATTGAAAAATATGTTTTTATTGGTTTTAGAGAAAGAATAAGGGAGAGGGATAGAGATAGAAAGATCAATAAGAGAAAAACATAGCCTCCTACATGCCCCTTACTTGGTATCAAGCCTGCAACCTGGGCATGTGCCCTGACCAGGAATTAAACTGGCAACCTGTTGGTGCATGGTCTGATGCTCAATCAACTGAGCCACATCAGTGGGGCTATACAATAATTTTTTAAAAAAAATTTCTTTATTGATTAAGGTGTCTCATATTTGTCCTCATCCCTCCATTCCCATCCCACACCCCTCCCCACAGATGCCCCAACCCCCTGTTGACCTTAACCATTGGTTAGGCTCGTATGCATGCACACAAGTCCTTTGGTTGATCTCTCCCCCCTACCCCCACCCTCCCCTACCTTCCCTCTGAGGCCCGACAGTCCGATCGATGCCTCCTTGTTTCTGGGTCTGTTCTTGTTCATCAGTTTATGTTGTTCATCATTTCCCCTAGATGAGTGAGATCATGTGTTACTAGAAATATACTTATAAGAACCGAATGTGAGACGAGCAATAATAGTTATGCTGACAGGCAAATGAATCAGTCTGTAGTGAGTTTCTTTCTGGACCAACAGTTCTTTTGAGACCCAATTTCAATGTCCACCAGTTCCTTATGTGTACATGTCAGCCATGACATTTCAGTTCTGGATGGTGGACAAATGGTGGTAATGCAGGTCCGACTCCCTCTGGTTTGGTCTTGCCCGGACCCAGGGGCGCGGCCTCACCCAGACCCAGGGGCGTGTGGCCTCACCCAGACCCGGGACCCAGCCTCACCCAGACCCAGGGGCACGCAGCCTCGCCCGGACCCGGGACTCAGCCTCACCTGGACCCAGGGGCATGCGGCCTCACCCGGATTCAGGGGCGCATGGCCTCGCCCGGACCCAGGGGCATGCAGCCTCACCCGGACCTGGGACTCAGCCTCACCCTGACCCGGGTCCCAGCCTCACCCGGACCCAGGGGCGCGCGGCCTCACCCGGACCTGGGACCCAGCGGGGCTTCATCTTCTTGATCCCAATTCCTGTCGGTCAATTCCCTCTCAGCAATTCCTTTGGCCATTTTCTCAAAGCTCCGGGGTGGCTGCTGCGGAACTCGCTGGGCAGCGGGCTCGGTGAAGCTCCGGTGTGCCCGGTGCGCGGCAGCGGGCTGGTCCGAGGTCGCTGCAGTGGCACTCGGGTCTGCAGCGGCGACCAGTCGCCGGGCGAGTGCACCTGGATCCAGGACCCAGCGGGGCCTCGTCTTCCCGATCCCAACTCCCATCAGTCAATTCCTTCTCAGCAATTCCTCCGGCCATTTTCTCAAAGCTCCGGGGCGGCTGCCGCGGAACTCGCTGGGTGGCGGGCTCAGCGAGGCTCCAGTGCGCCCGGTGCATGGCGGCGGGCTGGTCCGAGGTCGCTGCGACAGCGCTCGGGTCTGTAGCGGCAGCTGGTCGCCGGGCGTACGCACCTGGCTGCTTCCGGGGCGCAGAGATTCTCGAATGACTCGGAGGTCAGCATGCGCGGAGTCTCCCACCCCATGACCCCCAGGGGCTCGTCTGTCCGTGCTCGGCAGCGAGCGGAGCTGTCCCCTCAGCTGGAGACCGCCGGGGGAACCGCGCCGAGCACGTTCCAGGCCACCATTGTGTCGCCAGAGCCGTAGTTCTTAAAGTGTGATCTTTGGCTCATCGGCATCAGCATCATCCTGCGTCCCCCTCTCTTTTATTCTAGTTGTAGAGCATCCGCTCAGCCAGCCCTCCAGTGGTTCTGGATGGTGTCTGCTCTGTTTTCCAGTTGTAGTTTCAAAATTGTTGTGGTAGGCAACAATCAGGTGTCTGCCCTATGCCGCCATCTTGGTCCTCCAGAAGATTCTTAAGTAACCTTATAAATGTGGTTCTGAACACTGTGTCGTCCATTACTTTACTTTCCTTCATCCCTTCTATTCATGACCTGCTTCGGTGTCTCCACATTTTGGCTGCCTCCCTATGTTGATGGAGTGGCTTTGTGTGGTCAGTGACCTATAGGGGCCGGTAGCTCAGCTTCCCCAATCTCCCTAGGTGGTTGCTCTTGGTACCCCCCTTTGTGGGCTGAGTGCAAAGTTTTGGTGTTGTTAAGCCTTGATTGCTGTTGGTACCCTGGGAGGATTTGACCTCCAGTCCAATTGGCTGTAAGGATCAGCTGTGTCTACGCCAGGAGACAGCCTTATTCAACTAGACTTGCAAAATGAAAAAACCCTCTGTGCTCAGTTTGGATGGGGCGGAGTTTCAGGGTGGAGCCTACAGCCTTGGCTTCCCATCAGCCCCGCCCTATGAGGTTCCTGGGTCTCAGTGTCCCTCTGTATTCCCTGCAAACACCTCTGAGAGAAAGGCGCCCTGGAGTTTCACCCGCTGCCAAACAGTCTAGTCTCTCCCCCAATGAGTCTGGATTCCCAGATTCTCGCCTGGAACTGGGTTTCAGTGTAGTCGGAACTGGGGCTCAGTGCAGTCTGGAGCTTTTGTCTCCTTCCCACTAGGGCAATTCAGCGGCACAGTCAACAGACCATCCTCTGCGCGCATTCCCGTGCGCGCCTCCAGTGCTCTGCCTTTCGCCGCTCCTCTGCATTTCCGCCTTACAGCCCAGATTCCCCCAGTATGAGCCTGGCTTCCCAGGGTCTCGCCCGGAACTGGGGTTCAGTGCAGTCGGAACTGGGGTTCAGCACAGTCTGGAGCTTTTGTCTCCTTCCCGCTAGGGCAATTCAGTGGCACAGGCAACAGTCCATCCTCTGCGTGCATTCACGTGCACGCCTCTGGAGCTCTGCCTTTCGCCGCTCCTCTGCGTTTCCGCCTTACAGCCCAGATTCCCCCAGTATGAGCCTGGCTTCCCAGGGTCTCACCCGGAACTGGGGTTCAGTGCAGTCGGAGCTGGGGTTCAGCGCAATCTGGAGCTTTTATCTCCTTCCCGCTAGAGAATGCCGGCCAGGCACTCAGCAGCCCCGTCCTCTCTGGCTCCGTTCTCCCTGCATGCACGCACGCCTGTGTCTCCTCCCATGTCTCCATACCTCAGGCTTTTACGGCTCCTCTGATTTTCCTTGCGGTTTTCTCTTTCCTTCTAGTTGTGGGCATTTCAGTCAGCCAACTTTCCTGTGGTTCTGGATGATGTCCGTTTTGACTTTTAGTTGTATTTTTGAAATTGTTGTGCCAGGCTGTAGGTTAGGTGTTTAACCTATGCCGCCATCTTGGTTTTTTCCCTACAATAATTCTTAAGATTACCTTGAAGAATAAATAGATGGGAAGATACCAGTAAAATTTTGAAAAGTAGTGTAGTGAGAGGGGCCTATATTATGAGATATTTAATGTATTAGAAATAAAAAATAAAAATAAATAATTAAGCAAATTATTTCTGTATCAAGAATAGACAAAGTAATCTGTAAAATCATATATAATAAAAGAGTAATATGCAAATTGACCATCACTCCAACACACAATATGGCCGCCCCCATGTGGACACAAGATAGCTACCACAAGATGGCTGGCAGGGGACAGCAGTTAGTAGGGACCAGGCCTTCAAGGGAGGGCAGTTGTGGGCAATCAGGCCAGCAGGGGAGGGCAGTTGGGAGGGACCAGATCTGCAGGGGAGGGCAGTTGGGGGTGGCCAGGCTGGCAGGGGAGGGCAGTTAGAGTGACCAGGCCAGCAGGGGAGGGCAGTTAGGGAGACCAGGCTGGCAGGGGAGGGCAGTTAGGGGCAATCAGGCTGGCAGGGGAACAGTTAGGCATCAATCAGGCTTGCAGGGGAGTGGTTATGGGGTGATCAGGCTGGCAGGCAGAAGTGGTTAGGGGCTATCAGGCAGGCAGGCTGGCGAACGGTTGGAAACCAGCAGTCCTGGATTGTGAGAGGGATGTCCGACTGCCTGTCGGACATCCCTCAAGGGGTCCCAGATTGGAGAGGGTGAAGGGTGGGCTGAGGGAAACACCCCCCCCCCCTTTGCACAAATTTTGTGCACTGGGCCTTTAGTATAATTTATAATCCAGAAGCAGTGTTAAGTATAAATAAGAAATTAGCATATGATAAAGGTATATTTACAATTCATCATTATTATTCAAAAGATACCTGACTAGTGACTTGCCACTTTGTAGTCATCAAGGTTCCTAGATTCAAACAACATTTTATTAACCTATTTTAATAAGCTCCCCTATGCTTAAATTAATTAATGTTATTAGATAGCTTTTGGAATTTCCAGAAAATAATTGCCAACATAAAATTCTATACCCAGAAAAAATATCCTTCAAAGAGAAGGCAAAGTGAAGGTATTTTAGGTAAAAATAGAATTGTTCACAAACAGACTTACTATTACACTAAAAAACAAACAAACAAGCAAAAAAAAAAAACAACCCAACAACTAAAGAGATGTGTTTAGGCAAAAGTAACAGAAACTTCACTGAAACACATAAATAGAAGCATAAATAAAGAGCCAAGAAAAAAAAGTAAATATATGGACAAATTTAATGGAACATATGCTATAGTACACAATAATAATAGCTCATGGGGTTAAAATAAATTTACAGTTACAAGGCATGACAAGTTCTGGCGAGGATGTGGAGAAAAAGGAACCCTAGTACACTGCTGGTGGGAATGCAGACTGGCGCAGCCACTGTGGAGAACAGTATGGAGTTTCTTAAAAAATTAAAAATGGAACTCCTATTTGACCCAGTGATCCCACTTCTAGGCATATATCCTAAGAATCCTGAAACACTAATCAAAAAGGATATATGCACCCCTATGTTCATAGCAGTATTATTTACAATAGCAAAGATCTGGAAACAGCCCAAGTGTCCATCAGTAGATGAGTGGATAGGAAAGCCATGGTACATTTACACCATGGAATACTATATACTATATTTTTCCGTATATAAGATGCTATTTTTTTTTCTAAAAATCATTATACTGAAAATCGAGGGGTGTCTTATACACAGAAATCAGCCAAGGAGGGAGCCACACTGGTGCATAGATGCCCCTACCTTGTCAAACAGGCTTCCTCCAATCATGAGCCTTATTGTTACTGACATTAGCTGAAGCCATAATTGGAGGTGGAGGTGGAGAGTGCACAGATGCAACAGGGACCATAGCATTCTGAGCCCATAAAGATGTCAAAAAATAAAAAGATAAATACCGGTAAGCAATTATCTTACTCTGCAAAATTCAAACAGAATGTAATCAGCTATGCAAAAGAGCATGAAAATAGAGCTGCAGAGACCATTTGAACTTCTTTCCCCTGAGTGTATGATCAGACAGTGGAGAAAACAGGAAGAACAACTGAAGATGCCAAAAAACAAAAAGGCCTTAAGAGGAAAACCAGCAAAATAGGCAAACTTGGAGCAGAGGCTTAAGACTTGGATTACGAAGCAGTGCCAGAGTGGCTTATGTGTGTTAATCAAGCTTATTCAATGTCAGGCAAGAATGTTTGCAAGCAAAATGAACATTGTTGATTTTACAAGAAAGGCAAAATGGTGCTTCAATTTCATGAGGAGAGAAGGGTTGGCCATGAGAACACGAACAAAGTTAGCTCAGAAAATGCCACCAGTTTATGAGGATGATCTCACATATATAGACAGTGACTCAGAAGACAGCAGTGAACATAGAAGTTGAAGAAGTTAATATGTCTGGAACTAATAGTGATGAAGAAGAGAGCAGTGATGCAACAGAGGCTGAATAAAGTGATACGCTGCATAATATCATAGTACTGGTATGTAAACATTACCTGCAGTAATTACTAAATAAAAATGTGTTCTGTTTTATGTTTAAAATATTGATTTCTTAATTTTGGGTTGGAAAAGTGGGGGGCATCTTATACACGGTAGCTATAAAAGTGGCATCTTACCCTTTGAGACAGCATGGAGGAACCTGGAGAATATTATGCTAAGCAAAATAAGCCAATCAGAGAAAGATAAGTATCACATGATCCCACTTATATGTGGAATCTAATAAACAAAATAAACTGATGAACAAAATAGATTCAGAGACATACACTGAGTGGCCAGATTATTATGACCACCTGACTTTTGTAGGCAAACTAGCCATACACTGCATCGTATGGGATATGGAAGTCGAAGGCCTGTTTGAACACCTTTGCTGTCTGCAGTTACCAAGATAAAACGTCTCCAATTCGCATAGGAACACAAGGATTGGACAGTCGAGCATTGGAAAAACGTCATGTGGTCCGATGAATCACGTTTCCAGTTGCATCATGCAGATGGCAGAGTGAGAATTTCGTGGAAACAGCATGAAAGCATGCACCCCACATACATGAGTACAACCCTTCAAGCTGGTGAGGGCAGTGTTATGGTTTGGGGCACGTTTTCCTGGCATAATTTGGGCCCTTTAATTCGTGTGGAACAACGTCTGAATAGCACAACATACCTAAGTATCGTTGCTGATCAAGTTCATCCTATCATGTTGATGGCGTATCCCAATGGAGATGGCTTCTTCCAACAAGACAATGCGCCATGCCATGGTGCTCGTATTGTGCAGGAGTGGTTTCAAGAACATGAGGGAGACTTTACCTTGCTTAGGTGGCCCCCACAATCACCAGATCTCAATCCAATTGAGCATTTGTGGGATGAAGTTAAAAGAGCCATCAGGCAGCTGGTTCCACAACCATCAAATCTCACAGAACTGGACAGTGCTATTCATCAGGCATGGTATCAGATTCCTTGCATTACCTGCAACATCTCGTGGAGTCAATGCCAAGAAAAATCGCTGCAGTATTGAAGGCAAAAGGTGGCCCAATGAAGTCCTGATGGGGTGGTCATAATAATCTGGCCACTCAGTGTAGAAGCATGGAGCAGATTGATGAATCTCAGAAGGAAGGTGGGGTGGGGAAGGCGGGTGGGGAAAGTTTAATGGGGAACTTATATGCACATATGCAAAACCCATGGACACAGACAATAGTGCAGTGAAGGCCTGGGAGGGACTGGTGTGGAGTGGAGGGGGTCAATGGGCAAAAGAAAAAGGTGACATCTTTAATACTTTTAACAATAAAGATAAATTTAAAAGACACTCAAAAGATTTAAAAAAAGCGTGAAAATAATGATAAAAAGTTTAGAGAGATAAATGGAGTTAAAGTATTCTAGGGATCTAATATTGTCTGGGGAGCAATAAAATAATTAATTTGTATTTGAAGAAACCAAGAATGCTATAAACTAGGGTAGTAACTAGAAAATAATGTATATATAGAAAAGGCTAATATGCTAAGTGTCTCCACCCCCGGCCGACTGGAAGCTATGACTCACACTGACCACCAGGGGTCAGGTGCTTAGAGCAGGAGCTGCTGTGACGCACACTGGCCATTTACAGAGAAACGGCAGTGCAGACCTGGTGCCACCAAAGCAACACTCAGCTTCCCCCAAGTGGGACACAGGCCCTGCCACCATCCCAGAGCAACACCCCACCAAATCACAGCCGAAGCTGCCACAGCACAAGATGCAGCCCAGTCCAGCCCAGAAGCAGTGGCTGTGGGTACTGGGTAATGACGTCATGTAGCAACACCTGGCTTCCTCTCCCTAGCGACTAGCCTCCTTGGAGTTTCTTCAGCCCAGGAACATGACTTGCTTTATAGCCAGGTGGAAACATTTACACTTTAACTAAATGTCTGTGAAGCGTTTTCCAGTGCCTCATCTCATTTGATCCTCACAGAAGTCCTGGAGTAGGTAGAAAGGAGACTCAGTGGAATCCTATTTTCTTTTAATTAGCCAGAAAACAGAGATTTAGAAAGTTTAGAAACTTGACCCGACTGAAAAGAAGTAAGAAATGGTGGACCTTGAAAATGACTTCAGGTTTTCTCACTGCGCAGAATATACTAGTAGTCAAACACTGCTACAGTTAAAGATTTATCCTTTGTTCTCCCTGCGTGATCTACAATAATAATCTGCTTTGTGTTGATATTTATTGCTGTGTTGCTGACAATTACCTGAAAGAGAAGTTGGGGTTCTTCACTGGGCTGGAAAAAGTTTAGCTACATCAGAAAGCAGGTCTAATTAAGCAAGTTTATTCTATATATTTAAAAGGCTAAGTTGCCTCGTGCATGTATGATACACATAAAGTTCTCGCTGGCACCAATCGCATGCATGTGTTTTGATCTGTCATTATCAATCATGAATTTGGTTGACACTTCTATTATAGAGAAAGGGCAAATAGTAATATTAAAATATTTCCTCTAATTAATTTCCTTTTAATGTGCACGAATTTGTGCACTGGGCCACTAGTATATAATAAACAAGTTAAGCCGAAACCGGTTTTGCTCAGTGGATAGAGCGTCGGCCTGCGGACTGAAAGGTCCCAGGTTCGATTCTGGTCAAGGGCATGTACCTTGGTTGCGGGCACATCCCCAGTAGGGGGTGTGCAAGAGGCAGCTGATCAATGTTTCTCTCTCATCGATGTTTCTAACTCTCTATCCCTCTCTCTTCCTCTCTGTAAAAAAAAATCAATAAAATATAGAAAAAAATAAAAAAATAAACAAGTTAATAGAGGGAAAATGGAATATTATATACTTTTTTTCATTAAAGACGTGAAGGAAAGAAAAAGTAACATAAAACAGATTGAAGAAATGGCGAGTAAAACAGGAAAATCACAAGTTGGTAAATATGAGCCCAAATTCAACTATAAATATATTCACTATTAATGGACTAAATGCTCCAATCAAAAGACAAGAGTTACCAAAGTATATTTAAAAAAAATAATATCCAACTATATAATGAGTCAAACAGACACACCTTTATGATAAAGAAAGGTAGAAAGTGAAAAGACTAGACAAAGATATACAAACTGTAAGCAAAAGAAAGCTATTTTGATTTAACCAAAGTAAACTTGAAGACAAGGACATTTCCCAAATGATAAATGGGGCAGAGTACCCGTAAGATAAAGTAAAATTATAAATTTGTGTTTCACATAGTTCAAAATATACAAAGCAAAATTTGATAGAACAAAATGAGAAATGGAGAAATCCATAATTATAATGGGAGTTTCTAAAACACAGTCATCAGTAACTGATAGAACTAAAAGACAATATATATTAATAAGTTAATATATTTTATAATAATTTAATATATTTTTATTGATTTTAGAGAGGAAGTGAGAAGGAGAAAGAGATAGAAACATCAATGATAAGAGAGGATCATTGATTGTCTGCCTCCTTCACATGTCACACTGGGGATCAAGCCCACAACCTAGGCATGTGCCCTGACCAGGAATCAAACCATGACCTCTTGGTTCATAGGTTGATGCTCAACCACTGAACCACTCCAGCCAGGCAGACGAAATATATTTTATAAATATATAGATCTTCATTAGATGATTAAAGAAACTAATAAAGTTAATGTCATCAACAGATGTAGAATACTGCAATCAACAACTGCCGAGTATATTTTTATTTTCAAGTAATGGAACACTACCAAAATTTAACATATGCAGAGCCATTTAAAACATTTCTTGACAAATTTTAAAAGACAGAAATTGTATACATTAGATTCTTAGGCTTTAAAGCAATTAAGCTAAACAACAAAAGAAAGGTAACAAGAAAATGTCCAAATGTTTGGAAATAAGCTACTTACTTACCCAAAGTTTAAAGAAGACAAGTACAATGGAGATTAGAAAATATTTTGAACTGAATGATAATGAAAATATGATATAGCACAATTTGATGTGTGAGATAGCTAAAGCCATTCAAAGAGGAAAATGTATAGTCTTAAAATGTTTATATTATCTATACTAATAAAAGGGTAATATGCTAATTAGGGCAGATGTCTTCCGGACGACCATCCGGATGTCTTTCCGGACAAAGCCGCAGCGGCTGCCACTGGGAGGGCCAGCCCGAGGCTTAGACAAGCCGCGGGTGGCGGATGGCGCATGGCGGATGGCGGCTGCCACTGTGAAGGCCGGCCCAAGGCTCAGGCAGCCACGCCCAGCTGTGAGGCCAAAGGCTCAGGCAGCTGCGTGCACGGCTGCAAGGCCCATGGTGGCCGCCAGTGGCAGCAGCAGCAGGGTGATGGGGGCGGCACCTTCCCCTGATTGGCCAGGTTGCCTCCGGCAGAGGGAGGCCAGACTGCGGCTTAGGCTGGGGGCCGAAGCAGAGGCGGTTAGAGGCGATCAGGCCGGCAGGGGTCAAGGTAGGGGCGATCAGGCCAGCAGGGGGGCAAGGTAGGGGTGATCAGGCCGGCAGCGGGGGCAAGGTAGGGGCAATCAGGCCGGCAGGGGGGGCAAGGTAGGGGCAATCAGGCCCACAGGCAGGCAGAGGCAGTTAGGGGTGATCAGGCAGGCAGGCAGAGGGATTAGGGGCGATCAGGCAGGCAGGCAGGTGAGTGGTTAGGAGCCAGCGGTCTGGATTGTGAGAGGGATATCCGATCTAAACCGGCAGTCGGACATCCCCTAAGGGGTCCCGGATTGGAGAGGATGCAGGCTGGGCTGAGGGACCCCCCCCTTCCCCGTGCACGAATTTCGTGCACCGGGCCTCTAGTATTGATGATAAAAGCAGTGATCAAATTATCAATTTTTAGAAATTAGAAATGCTACAGAAAATTGAGCCCAAAGGAAGTAGAAAAATGAAACAATGAAGTAAAAAACAAACAGAGAGAATAAAAATGCCAGATGTTGTTCTTTAAAAAGATTAGTCAAATTAATAAACTGCTAGCAAGATTGATCAGGAAGTAAAGAATGAAGACACAAAATTACTAATATTAATCAAATTTTCCAATATTGGTTTTGGATCCTACAAAAGTAATAAGAAAATAGTAGGATATTATAAAAAACTTTATGTAAATAATTTAAAATATGTAGATATAATGGAAAAAGTCCTGAAAAATAAAATTACCAAAAATAATATAAGAAGTGGAATATCTGAGTAGTGTTATAGTTACTAAAAGAAATGTCTTGCTATGCATAAATCTCCAAACCTAGATTGCTCAACATCCTCCAAACTTCATGAAAGAAATAACATCATTCATAAATTATACCATAGAATAGAACAGAAAAGTAATTATTCTCAAACATGTTTCATGAGGTAAACATAAACTTGATACCCAAATGTGACAAAGACATTATAAGAAAGAAAAACCCAATATTTCTGTGAACATAGATGCAAAACTTCTAAACAGAATGTTTACAAATAAAATCTAGCAAAGTGTGACAAACGATGACATATCTCAATCAAGTCACTTTTATTCCAGGAATGTAAGTTTTCTTTAATATTAAAAATATCAATTCATGTAACTTATCACATTAATAAAATAAAGGAAAAATAATATAATTATTTCAGAAGATAAAGAACACATATTTGCTAAAATTTAACACTTATATTTATTATCTTAAAAAGTTAAGAATAGAAAAAACTTCTTTAATCTGAAAATAGTTATCTTGAAAAAACCTTATTTAACAGTGAAAGAGTGAAAGCTTTCCCTTTGATACCAGGAATGAGACAGATTCCTATAATATCACTTTTATTCAACATTTCCTGGAAATCACAGACAGAGCAAAAGGCAATAAGAGAAATAAAAGGTATGAGCATTGAAAACAAACAAGTAAACCTTTCATTATTTGAAAGTTACATGATTATCTATAATAATAAAAGCATAATATGCTCATTAGACAGGACAGCCGAATGACCTTCTGGATGTCCTTCCGGACAACCTTCTGGATGAAGCTGGGCTGCAAGGGCCGAGGCAAGCTGCTGTGGCTGCGAGGGCTGAGCCCCTTGCACGAATTTCGTGCATCGGGCCTCTAGTTTGTCTATAAAATCCAAATGAATCTTTAGTAACTGTTAGAACTAATGCGTGAATTTAGGAAGGACACACTTTATACAGAAAACCATAAAACTATACAAGTGAAGAAATATATTATTTTCATGGATTGGAAAAATCAATATTGTAAAGATGTAAATCCTCCCAAATTCATCTATAGATTCAATGTAATTCCAAATAAAATCTCAGCAGACAACGTTTAGAACAAAACTAGGTAACAAGCTATGGCAGGCACAGAGATTGCTCTTTAAGGAAAGACTTGCTGCCCAGCTTCAGGGAGCTGTAGATCTGCCTCAGCTTCGGAGAGCTGCCTTGCCTGGGATCATGCTTTTCCCAGGGCAGCCCATGCACATCCAATGATTGAATGAAATGAGGTATAAACTCATGGTCCAATTGGGACAATTCTGACAGGCAGTATTTGCTCCAGACCTCCCTGCTGGGCTAGTGAAAGCAGTGATAGACATGCATTGCAGTTCTATGTCTCCTTCTGCCCATTGTTGCCTTCCTTTCGTTCTTTCATCTGTGTTTATTCCTAATAAACATTTTGCCCTCCAAACTCCATCTTAGTGATGCCCTGGCAATTGCAACCTGAGACATAAGGTATTCCTATGAAAGCACAAGCAAGTAGGAAAAACCACCAACTGTCATAATGTTTGCATGGGACCTGCATCTCAGGAGGGAAAACAGAGGGAAACAATGCAGTGTTTGATCAGAGAAGAGAGTTCTAAAATTGCTTATAAGTATTTAAAAGCCTGATATGCCAAGTGACAATCCATGAAAATACAGATCTCCTCTGGGAGGATTTTGTCCACTCTGATAATGGGCGAGGACAAGGGGACAGTGGTAAAGTCTGAAGAGGATGGAGAAGTATAGCCCTTGTGAATTCTCAAAATTGACCATACCATTCCTGGACAGTGACCCACACTGGATATCAGTTGAAGGAAAGAGCAGATTTAGATAAAAGTGGGAGATGGAGACAGACCTGGGAAATCTCAGAAAGCAAGCTGCTATATCGTTTAACATTATAAGAAAGCAACAGAAGAGGGAGTGCTATGAAGTTAGAAAAGATGCCCTGAATTATGCCTCCATTTAAAGGTTTAAGAAAATTAATGTCACATGAAAAACAGCCACAACAATTATTGAGGTAAAATCCCACATAAAGTTATAAGAAAAAATAGCCCTTACAATTAAAACAAAACAGAGAGACATGCCAACAGAACAGATGAAAACTGTGCATTCTTATTTCAATATGAGCTCAAAGACATGAAGGAAATACAAGATAGGAAAAAAATCCATCACAAATCACAATTTAAAAAACGTAGAAATGAGGTGACAGGACTCAAATAATTAGAAGAACTTCCATATGGTCCAGCAATCCCACTTCTGGGTACATATGCAAAGGGTTGAAATCAGGATCTTGAAGATCTCTGGTAACCCTCCATTAGCTGTGGTTTCACGTTCCAATGTTTCAGTTACCCTTGGTCAACTGTGGTCTGAAAATATTAAATGGAAAATTCCAGATATAAGCAATTCATAAGTTTTAAATTGCATGCTATTCTGAGTAGTATTTCTATTCTGAGAAATATTGCCTTATATCACCCAGGACGTAAATCATTCTTTGTCTATCATACCCATGCCTTATATGCTATTAGCCTGTTAGTCAATTAGTAGCCATCTTGGTTATCAGATTGGCTGGCGGTATTGATATGGCAATGCTTGTGTTCAACTAAACCTAAAGTTCAAAAGTAGTGATGCTGGCAATTTGAATATGCCAGGGAAGCGGAAAGTCCTCAACTGAATAAGAAAAAAAAAATCATAGACTGAGGGAGGTAAGATCCATAGTAAGAAAAAATATCTTCTATATGTGAAATTGTGAAGAAGGAAAAAGAAATTTGTGCTAGTTTTGATGTTTTACCTCAAACTGCAAAGGTTATGGCCACACTGCATGGTAAGTTAGTTAAAATGAAAAAGGCATGTAATTTGTGGGTGGACGACATGAAAAGAAGACATGTTCAGATTGATGGCAACATGTTAAGCCAGAAAGCATTGAGCCTATACAAAGACTTTAGCAAGGAAAACTCTGAGTGAGACCAAGCTATTTACTGCAAATACGATATGGTTACACAGATTCAGGAATAGATTTGGACTGAGAAATATAAAAATTATAAAAAAGGCTGTATCTGCCACATTTTTGGCAGAATTGAAGAAGTTGATTAGGGTTCAGTACTATCTGCAATTTCAAACATCCACTGGTGGTCTTGGAACATATATCCCACATATTAGGGGAGACTACTGTATTTATAATAGCCAAGACATGGAAGCAGCCTAAAGTCCATTGACAGATGAATGAAGAAAATGTGGTATATAAATACAATGGAATATTATTTAGCATTAACAAAGAAGGACATCCTATCATTTGTGACAACATGGATGAACCTGGAGGACATTATGGTAAATGAAATAAGACAGACACAGAAAGACAAATACTACATGATAACACTTATATAAGGGATCTAAAATAATTAAACTCATAGAAGCAGAGAGTAAAATGGTGATTTCCAGGGACTGAAATGAGGAGGAAATGGGAAATGGAGACAGACCTGGGAAATCTCAGAAATTAGTTAAAGGGTACAAAGTGTGAGTTATGTAAGATGAGTAAGTCCTAGAGATCTACCATAAGACAAAATGCCTATCTATATAAAAGGCTAATATGCTAAGTGTGCCTCCTACCATCTGACTGGTCGCTATGTCATGCACTAACCACCAGGGGGGCAGATGCTCAATGCAGGAGCTGCCAAGCTGCAGTGATTTGGCAGAGGCGGTTCTTGGGTGACACACCCTGAAACCAGAGAGGAGGGAGCCCGATTCCTCTTGGAGAAGAGCGATTCCACCTTCGGCCGTGGGTTATGTTGTTGCTGTTGGCCCTGAATCTGGTTTGCTGCACACTTGCATTTGCGTTCCACACCCTGCAACTTTGCAGAGTGCCCTCTCCCACTCTGGGACCCCTCGGGGAGTGTCAGAGAGCCGGTTTTGGCCTGATCCCCACAGGCCAGGCTGAGGGATCCCACCTGCTGGAGGGACCCCACTCACTCTGCAGACGCCAGGGAGGGACCACAGGAGGTTGGCTCTAGGGTGTGTCCAGCCCATCTTGCCCAGTCCCACCCCACTGGCCACCTTCTAATTAATTTCCTTTCAATGTGCATGAATCCGTGTACCGGGTCACTAGTAGTTAATAATACTGTATTGTATACTTAAAAATTGCTTATAGGGCAGTTCTTATGTTGTGTCCTTATCACATAATAATAATAATAATAATAATAATAATAATAATAATAATAACGAGGACAAAAAGAAACGTTGGAAGTGATGGATATGTTTATGGTATAGATGTTCTTCACTCTCTCCCTTGAATCTTGGGTCACAGAATTTCTTGTCTTGGTTGTACAATTTACAACACTAGGCTTTATTAGAGATCTAAACTTCCAGGAACTATGGATCAAGTTGGTATAATTGGCCAATTATTTTAGGAATATTGGCTAATTCACCCTCTTACACCCTATTTATTAGGTCCACTTTCTATCAGGTTATTTTGAAACACTTCTATCAGGTTATTATTCTATTCTTATTCCTATGTTTTTCTGGATCTATCCAGATTATCACAGTTCCCTGTATTCATCATTTATTCCTCACACTGATAGAAATACAAGTGTATACTTTACAGACAGATATATATTTCATAAGGAAACAGAACACCCACAGATACTAATAGTTAAATGTGCTACTGCAGAAAATGAAGAGAAGACTTTTCTCTATCAGCACCCTAACTGTGGGGTGCCTAAAATTGGGTCTACCACTTGAGCAAGTGGCAGAGTTAAATATTTTGACTTGAATTTCATAACTTGTCACAGTGATCCCATTGGCAGTAGAGTGGTAAGTTGCCATGAAGGCAATTAATTATCTCTCTGTCTCTCTGTGTATTTAAATTTTGTTCCCTTTCCCTAAAGAGAGATGATGCTATGGTTCATCTAATATGCTCTTGCAGAGCTCTCCACACCAATTAGAAGGGTTCTGTGTTATGACACTCTTTGATTGGATGTTATGACACTCTCTGATAGAAAGCCGTTGTCCCATTGAAGCAGAAACTTCATCAGAAGCACTGAGAATCAAGGGTGCACTCTAGACACCTCGAATGGGAGGGGACTATCTGTGCTCACTGGGTCCATCAAACAAAGTGCTTCACACATAGGTCTCCCCATGCAATTCCACTGGTTCCCTACATTGATCTCCTAGCTCCACCTATTTAGTAGTCAGTTGGAGGGAAGCTGTAATCTAAAATTTAACTTATTACTTGGAACTCCTATGTGTTTATTTAAAACTCTGAAAACCCATTTTTGTGTGTGTGTGTATGTGTGTGAAAGACAAAATTGCCTATAATGTGGGCAAAGGGTATGGGCTTCTTGATTAGAGTCATGTTTTTCATGAGAAAGGGTATGGGTCATTGCCATAAACCATGTCGTGACATTTCTTGGAATCATGAATTTTTACATCCCCATTTCCAACTCTAATTTCCTCTTAGAAAGTCTTGTTTATGACCTCACACTAAACTTCTCTGTCTGGAAAATGGGAAGTTTAACCTGAGAGATCTGATACCAGCTTGATATTTTCTTGGCACCCGAGATTCTTAAACACTGTTATGTTCCCATGATTAGGACCAAGAATTGCATAGATAACTCGTTTCATCAATTGGTTCAGTCTAATTCCTTCTCAACTTTCTCTCTTTGGCTTTAATTAGAGTCAATTCAGGTAATAAATAATACCAAACAAACAAAACACATCAGACTAGAGATTCAAAAGGTACTGCTTTTTCCTGCTCCTGGGTCTTTTCTGACCCTGGAGTCTGAAGCTGAGCATATGGAGTATCTATCTCCTCCAGCAGGTCTGAAGGTTTATGAGAAGGTGTGTACAGTGGATTCAACCACTTAGAGTCATATAGCTGGACAATTTCTGACCTTGATAGACCCATTTTTGTTGGTACCTTTGGATCCAATCAGATTCTAATTAGACCTATAGTGAAGAATTATGTTGAACTAGGTGACAGCTTTCAATGTGAATAAAAATGTTTATATTAATGGTAGTGTCCAAATGCTCACTTTCATCTTGGAAAGTTTTCCAGTTTTTAATTAAAGAAGAATTTTTCTGCTATGTTTACCCATGGTCCCTCCTGATCTGCCTGGCTAGAACTACCCTTTCATTTCCTATCCATCAATACCTGCAGTCAACCTCCACCCCTTTTTTTTTGACCTGAGGTTTGAAAAGTAAAAATATATGAGGCAGTGATAAGGCAATAGAGTAGAACTCTCAGAGGAATATACTGTCAGTCAGAAAGCCTGGATTCAAGACCAAGTTCTGTTATTAATCAGCTTTTGTAATTTTGGGCAGGTTACTCAATATATATTTTAGTTTCCCCATCTTTTAAATGGAGGTGATGTCTACTTTAAATCTGTAATATTGTGTGGAAATGATTAACACAGAGCTAGGCATACACTAGATCTTGAATAAATCTTTGTTAATTTTATATCTAATGAAATTAATGTCTGTAGCTCTAAATTTTCACAGGGTCTACACTATCTTTAAGGATTGAAAATATGCTTGCAAATGGCAGAAGTTGAGTATTTTTGGAATAAAGAAAATAGCAGTAAATTCTGTAGTTGGCATTTGATTTTAATCCTTAGATTGCTCCAAGATATTGGTACTTACCTACATATTAGGAGTAAGGTAGGAAGAAAGGAGAGGATACAAAA
This sequence comes from Eptesicus fuscus, assembly GCF_027574615.1. Classification (NCBI taxonomy): domain Eukaryota; kingdom Metazoa; phylum Chordata; class Mammalia; order Chiroptera; family Vespertilionidae; genus Eptesicus; species Eptesicus fuscus. The sequence continues at coordinate 89,394,666 of NC_072477.1, forward strand.
ATAAGTCAGGCATATTCCTGCCTTTTGAGAGTTTATAGTCTCGGGTCCACCAGCACATAATAAGGAATCTTTGATACTGATGACTTAGTTTAATGCTATCTGAGCTTCTCAACTTCAGCAGAGCATTGTTAATTTATTTGAAATTTGACATAGTTTACAAATATAGTTTCATAGAAATTTCTACTTGGACATGATAGTTTATTCTTACTTCAACTAGAGTAGTTTCTGCCATATTTACAGCTACCTCCCTTTACATTTCCTATACTTCCTTCACTTATGTTTATGTGATGTATCATGTTAATTGACTTGCAGGTATTGAGCCAAACTTGTTTTCCAGGAATAAATCCCAGTTGATCATGGAGTATGATCTTTTTAGTGTATTGTTGAATTCAGTTTGCTAACATTTTGTTGAGAATTTTTGCATATATGTTCATCAGGTCCATTGGCCTATAATTTCCTTCCTCTGTAGTGTCTTTTCCTGGTTTTGGAATCAGGATAATGCTGGCTTCATAAAATGAGCTTAGGACCCTTCCATTTTCTTGAATTTTTTTTGAATAGTTTGAGAAGGATAAGTCTTAATTATTCAATTATTCTTTGAAAGTTTGGTAAAATTCACTGTGAAGTAATCTGACCCAGGACTTTTGTTTGTTGGGAGGTTTTTTTCTTTTTTTAATCATCACTGGATGCCATGTTCATTGATTTGAGAGAGAGAGAGAGAGAGAGAGAGAGAGAGAGAGAGAGAGAGAGAGAGAGAGAGAGAGACGTTGCCTCTGGTACGTGCCCCCAACTGAGGACTGACCCTGCGACCTAGGTATGTTTCCTGACTGGGAATTGAACCCACAACCTTTTGGTGTATGGGATGACACTCCAACCAACTGAGCCTCACTAGCTAGGGCTGTTAGGAGTTTTTTTTATTAATGATTCCATTTTGTTGGCAGTAATCGATTTGTTCAAATATTGTTTCTTCTTTATTTTTTAAAAAAATATATTTTGATTGATTTCAGAGAGGGAAGAAGAGATAGAAACATCAATGATGAGAGAGAATCATTGATCGGCTGTCTCCTGCACACCTCACACTAGGGATCGAGCCCACAACCTGTCCTGACCAGGATTGATTGGGTTGGTTCATAGGTTAACACAACCACTGAAATATGCCAGCCGGACTATTCTGTTTCTTCTTGTTTCAGTCTTGGAAGATTGTATGTTTCTAGGAATTTATCCATTTCTTCCAAATTGTCCAATTTGTTGGCATATAATTATTCATATTATTTTCTTGTCACTTCTCCACTTTCATTTCTGATTTCATTTCTTTGGGTAATTTTTTCTTTTTTTTCTTGATGAGTCTGGTTAAATGTTTATCAATCTTGTTTATTTTTCTTCAAAGAACAAACTCTTGGTTACATTGATCTTTTGTGCTTTTTTTAAAGACTCTGTTTTGTTTGTTTCCACTCTGATCTTTATTATTTCCTTCATCGACTTACTTCAGGTTTTGTTTGTTGTTTGTCTAGTTCTTTTAGGTGTAAGGTTAGATTGTTTATTTGATATTTTTCTTGTTCCTCGAGGTAGGCCTATATTGCTATGAATTTCCTTCTTAGGAATGCTTTTCCTGTGTTCCATAGATTTTGAGTTGTTACCTATATTCTTATAAAGAGCTAGTCAAGTCCATCTTATAGTCTATATCAGTGGTTCTCAACCTTTTTAATGCTGCGACCCTTTAATACAGTTCCTCATGTTGTGGTGACCCCCAACCATAAAATTATTTTCGTTGCTATTTCATAACTGTAATTTTGTTACTGTTAATGAATCATAATGTAAATATCTGTGTTTTCCGATGGGCTCAACCTGTGGATCACATATTTTTTTCTCCTTTATTGGTTATGATGCAGGCTACTCTAAGAAAAAAAGTTACTGTAACAAAGAGACCCAGAAATGTAACAACTCTATCCCATGAGCTCATTTGAGGATCTGGGCTAATGAACCAGCTGTGCCACACTGAACATGTGGCCTCCATGTTAAGCATCCTGGGTAGCTGAGAAATTAGTGCCATTTTTCAGTCAGGGGGGAGGGAACCGAGGAGGTTCATGTCAAACAGCCATGGTGAGTAAGGAGGTGATTCAAAGGCTGCATAATCACTTCTTAAATCTCTTTGGTCTAAACTTGTTATGCTGCTACTTCTAGCTTTGAAGATGGCTGGGAAATATATTGTCTAGATGAGTGGCAGGAGATTCTGTTACTTAAAGGAAGAAAAAAGGAATGTATACTGGCCAATAACTATCAGTCTGCGCCAAAATCACTTATTCATCAATTTTAATTCCTATATGACCATGGGTTTTCTTTTTATTTATGCTCTCATTGTGACTGATAATTCCTGCAAGCTGCAGTTGAACCAGACAAGAATATAAGAATGTTACTGCTCCTTGGAATTAGTTTCTTATATCTCACCTATTCTATCTATATCTATATCTATATCTATATCTATATCTATATCTATATCTATATCTATATCTATATCTATATCTATATCTATATCTATATATCTATATCTATATCTATATCTATCTATCTATCTATCTATCATCTATCTATCTATCTATCTATCTATCTATCATCTAATCTGCTTTATTCTTCTTGTAGATACCTGTTTGTCTGAAAAAAAATTTTTTTGTCTGAAATTTTGATACAAATTTGAATCTCTTGGTTTTGGGTAAGTTCAGTTTTGTCAAGAAATCTATATGTATTTTACCAGGAAAGTAACTTCATGCTAATGAATGAGTAGGAGTTAACTTAGAGTAGAAATAATTATAAAGCACCTGTCAAAAGTGAAGTGCTATAGAAATGCTAAATAATGATACTAATAAAAACTGATTGTCGTGACTTCAAAGGAAGTGTTAAGTTGGAGTGTTTTGACGTGTATGGCATTCAATGATCTAAATAAGGTGTTTAGATATTCACATGAGAGACTGTTCTAGCCACTCCAGGAAAATAAGAGTCTGTTCTACCCACTCAACGTTTTGATGCTTCCGTGAGAATTTTAGCATTTTAAAGTATTATTTTAAAAGTAGAGATTATGTTGTCTTGGTTAAATTAATATAAAGGAAGGACATTGCCTAACAAAAATATCGTGTTCTTCTTAGACTCTCTTGCTTTGTACCTTAAGTTCCTGGGGTCTCTGCCTCTGACATGATCCAGTGCCCTTGAATTTAGGTCTACCAGACATAGAGTTAGGACAGCAAATTGGTGGTGAACTGTTGTTAGAGTTAAAGATTTGGGTTACGTAAGTATCTTACCCATTCATGCTCTGATTTAAAATATTAAATATAAAGTACTATTTAGCAATGGTGAAATCTCTGGCTCTGGACTTAGAGTTAAGTTCAAATCTATTCCTTGATTTGGGGCCACCATATTATCTTCTTTCTCCATACTTCAGTGTTTTCACTGCTTAAATGGGTATTAGAATAATAATAGTACTTACCTAATAATGTAATAACAAATGAAATTATGCATGTGATATGCTTGCCATCGGTGTGGTTTTCTGATTTTCCTATTTGCTCAGATATTCTGTGAAGGGTGATTTCAAACATCGAATTTACTGGGGTTTCATAGAAATATTCTTTCATGATATGGCAGTGTAACTTAGTGGTTGAGCAAAAATTCCTAGCCCTACCAATCTTTAGTTGTGTCTCCTTGGTTGAGTTAGTTAGTCTTCTGTCCCTGGATTTTCTCATTTATAAAGTGGAGATAATATTAATACCTATCTCATGGGATTCTTACATATAAAGTACTGAGCCCAATGTTTGGCACATAATAAATGTTCAACAAATATTATATATTATTCACTTTAAAGCTTACAATGGTTAGCTTTTTTATAGAATGAATAGGTATTTGGGGTGTCTAGTTTCACCATGTTGAACACTTGATTTCCCCACTTTAAGAACAGCTCTTTCAGTGCCTTGTTTGTTTCAAAGTGGGCTCTCAATTGTACATGCTAGTACAGGGTGTACTATCATGAATAAATGAAAGAAAAAACCCCAACTGATAATCTAACTTTCCAACTTCCTGTTAAGTGCTGAATTTTAGTGTCCACCTTCATATTGGTTACAATAGATGCCACTGAATAAATCTGGGTGTCTGATTTTCTCTTTTGTCCTTTTTGATTTCTAATGACATGAATAGATGGTAGACATCCTATATAATAAAGAGGTAATATTCAAATTAACCATCACTCCAACACACAAGATGGCTGCCCCCATATGGTCAAAGATGGCCGCCCCCATGTGGACACAAGATGGCCACCACAAGATGGCTGGCAGGGAAGGGCAGTTGGGAGGAACCAGGCCTGCAAGGGAGGGCAGTTGGGGGTGATCAAGCCTGCAGGGGAGGGCAGTTAGGGGTGACCAAGCCTGCAGGGGAGGGCAGTTAGTGGCAATTGGGCTGGCAGAGGAGCAGTTAGGCGTCGATCGGGCTGGCAGGGGAGTGGTTAGGGGGTGATCAGGCTGGCAGGCAGAAGCGGTTAGGGGCAATCAGGCAGGCAGGTGAACGGTTGGGAGCCAGCAGTCCTGGATTGTGATAGGGCAGTCAGACATCCCTCGAGGGGTCCCAGATTGGAGAGGGTGCAGGCAGGGCTGAGGGACACACACCCTCCCCCCATGTACGAATTTTGTGCACTGGGCCTCTAGTTGTAGTTATACGTGATGAAAACTGGCACCACAATGATTAATTTCCTCTGTCAAAGGACATTTGGGCATTTTCCTTATGGTCCAACAGGCTACTTGTAGTTTTGATGGGGAGGCTTATGGGCTGAAGAGAAGTGCAGGAGAGGGAGTAGTTGTGCCTGGCTTCTCTCTCAAAACCACAAAATACAAACTCAGAAGCATCACTTTCAGAACCCATACCTAGTAGCTGCGGTGCTAGAACTCTGCCGGGCCCTATGAATGCTCAGAGGCAGGAAGCATGTCTTACTAGATTTGGTTTCTCTTGCATCTAACACTGGTACATAGTAGGAGGTTTGTAATTGTTTACTAGTCAAATGCCCGAGAGAGAAAAAATACCTCTTTAGAATTTTGTTAGATTTGATTTTATTTAGATGTTGCTGGTGCTGGGAGATTATACTCAGCCTACTGTATAGTAAATAATTTTGTAAACCCAAACAAGATTTATATTTACTATTCTATTTAAAGAAACCCATGAAAAATCCTCTTGTGAAAATTGATTAATCCTTGCCTACTCTATGTTTTGTCAATTGCTCTCTCCCTAAAGTAATAAAGTGAATCTTACCTTATAATAGAGAAACATGCAAATTGACCGCACCTCCGCTATGCCCATGATTGGGCCTGCGAGAGGCTGGGGGCGGGACTCCGGGTGGCCTATCTGGCCATTGAGAAAACCAAGATGGCGGCGCCAAATCCTCTTAGTTCCGGGGGTCCTGGGGAGCGATGGCAACCCTAGAGGGGCGTGGCCGGGCCCCGCCAGCAGCCTCCCGGGGGTCCCCGGGCTGGATCGCGACCGGGGGGGTGTGGCTGGGCCCCGCCAGCAGCCTCCCGGGGGTCCCCGGGCTGGATCGCGACCCGGGGGGGCGTGGCCGGGCCCAGCCAGAAGCCTCCCGGGGGTCCCGGGGCAGATCAGGAACCTGGGGGCGTGGCCGGGCCCAGCCAGCCGCTCCCGGGGCGGGGTCCCCGGGCGATCGCCACCCTGGCCTAAATGGCTGGTGCTGAGAGGGATCAATGGGGCCAGTGGAAGGAGCAGGTGGTAGTTGACCACCGAGGCCATCTGCAGCAGCCGGATGCAGAGCTGGGGTCCACGTTCTCCAGGTTGGCCTCCGTGGGGTCCGCGTTGCACCCATAGTAGCCGAGTGGGCATGCTGGCATAGTAGCCCCAGCATGAGGCCAGCTTCCCAAGCCAGACTGCGGAGGGAGGGAGGGCCTCTGGGCTGGGAGCACTCCCCAACCCCAGTGGACAGGGCACAGAGAGGGAGCAGCAGAGAGCTGTGGTGGGTGTGGTGGCCTGGCTTCCAAGGGGCTGGCTTCAGCTGCTGTGGCCTGCGCTGAGGTGGCTGGTGGTGGGGGCAACTGCGTGGGCGCATCCGAGGCTGGGGCACTGGGAGACGTGGGACTGCAGCCCAGAAAGCGAGGCTCCGGAGGACCTGGTCACCGACCCCCGGCATTGAAGCCGCCTCCTACAAGATGTATCCTAGCCTAGGTGTGTGGGAAGCAGGTTCAGGAACCTCTCCCTTTGCGGCGCCAGAGCCCAGGCCTGCCAGCACCCCAGAGGAGACCCCCGCCAGGATCGGGGGCTTGACCAGTCTCTAAACCAGGGCGGCCATTAGCCCAGGCCTGCCAGCGCCCCAGAGGAGACCCCCACCAGGATCGGGGGCGTGACCAGCCTCTAAACCGCCCGCAGCCCTATCCCAGGCCTGCCAGCACCCCAGAGGAGACCCCTGCCAGGATTGGGGTCATGGCCAGCCTTCAAACTGTGGCAGCCCCTAGCCCAAGGAGGCCTCCTGGCCGAGGATGACTGAGTCTGTTCTTGACCTAGGGCCGGGCTCTCCCTGCAAGGGACTCAGAAGCCACCAGAGTCTAACTGCCAGTCTCTGGGAGTGCATCCACTGTCCACCAAAAAGTAGGGCCATCAAACCATTCAGTCTCAGTGCAGGCACAGGTCCGTGGCTGACGGGGTGGAGGCCAGACCAAAAACAAAACAGCAGAAACACCCTGCCCACCTGGGCGGGTACTGCTGTAGTCCACGTGGCCTGGGCAGTGTAGAAAGCGCTACCTTCTCCCAGGTCCTGTGCTGGCACCGCCGCCTCGCTCACCCTCAAGCCCCCCTGAGTCCTGACAGCAAAGTGTGTGGGGCATTCTGCAGGAGTTGTGCCGTTCTGGGTGCTTTTGCCCAAAGACACACTTTGGGATGAATTCAGAGCCACATCTCATTTCCCATGAGACTGGAAGAACCATGTAAAAGGATTTTGACAAAAGCTTTCCACATCTCTGTTTATTCTTTTGAATCCATAAAACGACCTTAAAAAAAGCATCCGGGCCACCTAAGAAAGAATGCACTTTCTGGCCAGAGCACGCAGGATTCTTTTGCCCAACAGGTTAAAGGGAGCAGAGCTGGCACAGTGGGAATGGCCCTGGTGCCCTATGAGGAGACCGGGGGAATGGGGTTGTCGAAATTCCATAAGCCTCTTGCCACCTTCTCTTTTGCAAACCACACCATCCAGATCCACCAGGACTGGAAGCAACTGGGAATCACAGCCGTGATTTGGGACATGGTGAGCAAATCTTGAGGGGCCTCTGAAAACATTTGCAATTGATTATAAGACTGGTCTTTATTTAAAAAGAAATAAAAGAACAGCTTTGTTGAGATATAACCCATATACTGTACATGTCACCTAAAGTGTACAATGAACTGGTTTTTTAAAGTAAATTCACAGTGGTACAACCATCACCATGCTCAATTTTTAAATATCTTCATGACCCATCCCCTCCAAAAAAAACTTCTACCCACTGGAATCACTTTCCTGATCATCTTCCCCAAAATAGATTGCACTTTAAAGGTGGGTAAAGGAAAGTTGAGGGAAGTTAAAACACTGCACAAAGGATATTGTAAGATGACAAAGCCCAAAGTGAAGATCATGTGTTTTCTTTAAAATATATATATTTTTAAAATTTCAGAAAGGGAGAGGGAGAGAGAGATAGAAACATCAATGATAAGAATCACTGATCAGCCAAAACTGGTTTGGCTCAGTGGATAGAGCGACGGTCTGCGGACTGGAAGGTCCCAGGTTCGATTCCGGTTAAGGGCATGTACATTGGTTGCTGGCACATATCCCGGTTGGGGGGGGGTGCAGGAAGCAGGTGGTCGATGTTTCTCTCTCATCCATGTTTCTAGCTCTCTATCCCTCTCCCTTCCTCTCTGTGAAAAATCAATAAAATATATTTTTAAAAAAAAAGAATCACTGATCAGCTGCCGCCCACAGGCCCCCTACTGGGGATTGAGCCCGAAACCCAGGCATGTGTGCCCCTGATCAGAATCAAACCTGGACTCTTCAGTCCACAGGCCGATGCTCTCTCCATTAAGCCAAACTGACCAGGGCCATGTGTTTTCTTCAAGTTCTGCGTGGTTGTAATGGTCCCCAAATCTATACTAATAAAAGGGTAATATGCTAATTAGAGTGGTTGTCTTCCGGACATCTTTCCAGACAAAGCCGCAGTGGCTACAAAGGCCAAGGCTCAGGCAGCCATAAACAGCTGCAGTGGCAGCAGCATTGGGGTTATGGGGGTGGTGCCTCCAGAGGGAGGCCAGACTGGGGGCCAAGGCACAGGCAGTTTGGGGTGATCAGGCTGATAGGGGAGGGCAAGGTAGGGGCAATCAGGCTGGCAGGAGATCAAAGTAGGGGCGAGCAGGCAGGCAGGCAGTGGGGTTAGGGACAATCAGGCAGGCAGGCAGGTGAGTGGTTAGGAGCCAGCGGTTCCGGATTGTGAGAGGGATGTCCGACTCCTGGAAGTTGGACATCCCCTGAGGGGTCCCAGATTGAAGAGGGTGCAGATTGGGCTGAGGGGCACACACCCCCCACGCACCCAGTGCACGAATTTCGTGCACCGGGCCTCTAGTCTAAAATAAAATGCTATAGAATAAGCATAAGAGCCTGGGGAATTTGAAGTCACCACTTCTACAACTTAAAATGCAGTTCTTTTCTTCTTTCAGGGATGCCTCTACCAAATGTTAAATCAAACATCTCTACAGGTAATTGAAAAAGCAGATGTGAAAGCACTATAGACTCTTCAGAATCGAAGTGTTATATTTCACTATTCTATTATAACTTAAAGGTGTAATGCCTAATTCCTAGTAAAGCCTATTCTGTAAGGTACAAATTTTAAGGCTTTCCCCTTGAGGCAAAAGTAAACGGGGTAAAATTTGGGGGGTTCTTTCAGAAGTTGTGCATTGGGGGTTCTCAGAGCAGCTGTTCCCCAACTCTGCTTTCATCACTGTGAGAATCGGGGTGAGGGTTAGCCTTTTTCCTGCAATTACTTCTGAACCAGGGCATGGTCCTGGGAATGAACCAGCCACAACCTTCTGAATGTGGCTCACTTGGTGCAGCGCCTTCTCCAAGTCAGCACTTTCCGCCCACCCCCTGACCTGCCTTTAACTTTCAACAAAAAGAGGAAAGTAAGTTCCTTCCGGAGCTTGTTGAGGTGCTCTTCGGTGCTAGACTCACACACGATACAGCTGCTGAAGTGTAGTGCATTTAAAAAACCCTTTCTGGGTAATGAAAACATGATTTTGAAGTAGTTGCAGTATTGAAATGCAGCACTCTGCTTCTTTTCGAAACAAGGCTTGCTTTAGGCTCACTGGTGCAGAAGGGTCCTCAAGGTGAAGAGGCTCAGAAACAGCAGGAATGGAATCTTAAGGAAGGTATCTATCGCTCATTCTATCAAACAATTGCTCTAATTAAAAAAATGTGTCAGGTTAGCAAGAGTAGCTCAATTGGTAATGTGACGGGGGTAAAAAGCCTCCATAGAAATTGTCTGCTCTACCAATTTATAATCTACTGTTTTGAGTTGTGATAAAAGAGATTGGAAATTGATGGGCAGTGGCCTCCAACACTCCTGGCCATTCCCTTCTCCTTTCACTATCCTTTCCCAACAATGGGGACCTTGGAAAAAATTCTCTTATTTTTCTTTTCATTCTCCTGTTTGAGTATTTGGCTGCAATAGGAATTGATGCTTCAAGACAATATTTTTATTAACTCATGTCTGTTTTAGCCATCACTCACAAATTCGTATGAAATTTTGAACACTTATGGTTTACTAATTTGTGAATTTGTAAGAAATTCTGTACCCTTAATGATGAAAGACAACCACCCAAAGGAAAAAATAACATTTATTAAAATATACACAGCAGTTGAGATTATAAACCTGTGTCTACCTAGAAACACTACCTTCCATTTTATTTATATTTATACTAGAGGCCCAGTGCACGAATTCATGCATGGGTGGGGTCCCTCGGCTTGGTTGGCAATCGAGGCCTATTGAGGGGGCTGGCTGCCAGGAGGCGGGAGGGGCCACGGGAGGATGGCCAGCTGGGGGAGAGGGGCTGCAGGAGGTTGGCTGTGGGAGTGCACTGACCACCAGGGGGCAGCTCCTGCATTGAGCGTCTGCCCCCTGGTGGTCAGTGCACATCATAGTGACTGGTCGACCAGTTGTTCCAGTTGTTCTGGTCATTTGGTCTTAACAGTTGCTTAGGCTTTTATATATAGATTTTTGCTTTTGTTTGACCCCATTTGCATGAATTTAAATATTTTGCCTTTTGATTTTAGAAATGCTAAAATTTAAATAACTGTAATTGAATCTTATTGCCTATTGGTGTAGGAAATTCTCATGTGTTTCATAATATAGGGAAAACACCAAAAGCAAAATGCAATATTAAAGCAAAATATACGTTTGTTGTTCATCAATCTTAGCAGGTTCTTAGAAGTATTATCCAAAATTTACATAGAGATATGAATTTATTTTATAGCAGTGCTTCTCCAAGTTTAATGTGCATACAGATCACCTGGTGATCTTGTTAAAATGCAAGTCTAATTCTGCATTGCTGACAAGCTCCTGGGGCTGCTGATGTTCTAGAATACCCACACTTTGCAGAGCAAGCACCTATACACATTTGCATTTTTAGTTTCTTTGGTTCCAGTTGAATAATTCCATTAGTTGGTGGAACTCAAAGTTAACTTTACTCAGCAGAATTTAAATGATCATAAAATTTATAATTTTGGCAATGTGTTGGCAATGATCAAGCTTCCTTTTCTTAAAGGAAGAAAAGCTGAGATTCACAGAGTAATTCTCAGCTGGAGTTCATCCCTGGGAGCCTCATATCTATTTTGTGATTGCCTAATGGGGCTCTAGGGCTTTTCCTGTGTTTCCTATTTATGTGGAGTTAAACTTTCCATTCTACATATGGGTTAGAAATGGGGGGATTTAAAAAAAAAAGCACTCCTATTTCTTTCTTTTTTTAAAATATATTTTATTGATTTTTTACAGAGAGGAAGAGAGAGGGATAGAGAGTTAGAAACATCGATGAGAGAGAAACATCGATCAGCTGCCTCTTGCACACCCCCTACTGGGGATGTGCCCGCAACCAAGGTACATGCCCTTGACTGGAATCGAACCTGGGACCCTTGAGTCCGCAGGCCGACGCTCTATCCACTGAGCCAAACCGGTTTCAGCAGCACTCCTATTTCAAAATATTTCCTCAGCATTGAGCTTTTACCAAATTTCCTGGAGAATCTATATAATAAAAACTTATGCGACTGTTACAGCAGAACAACCAGTATGACCGGTTGCTATGATAATGCACTGACCACCAGGGGGCAGGTGCTCAATGCAGGAACTGCCCCCTGGTGGTCAGTGTGTTCCCACAGGGGGAGTGCCGCTCAGCCAGAAGCTGGGCTCACGGCTGGCAAGCACCGCGGTGGTGGCAGGAGCCTCTCCCGCCTCCCCGGCAGCACTAAGGAGCAGCTAGCCAAGCAGTAAGGAGCGTGAGCAGGTGGGTGGTAAGGAGCGAGGGGTCCTGGACTGCGAGAGGGATGTCTGACTTCCAGCAGTCAGAAATTCCCCAAGGGCTCCCAGACTGTGAGAGAGTGCAGGCCGACCTGAGGGTACCCTTTCCCCCCCACCCAGTGCACAAATTTCATGCACCGGGCTTCTAGTATTTAATAATTTGGGGCCTTGAACCTAAGGGCCCCTCTTCATACTTTTGGCTGATTATAACATATCTAAATCTTCTAGTATAAGTGAAATAATGATAAAATGATAAAATTTTCTTACATTCAGTTGTTTAAATGTTGTCTCATTAGACTATAATTCTTTGAGGGCAAGTCTATGTAGGTTTCATGTTTGTATAACTATAGTTGCCAATAGAGGTTTTAGAGAGAGTGACCATACTATAAATAATGGATGAATTAAATTCAAATGTCAAGTTGACATGCAGATTCTAATATAATAAGGTCTTTAAAAATGATAATGACTATTCTTGGAGAAGGCTATGGTTCCTTTTCTTCTCAAGACTTGAAGTTTTTCAGACTTGTCTAGGTCAGTCACTGACTCCATGTTGCTCTCTAAATCTTCATTTTCCCACTTTTAAGATGGAGATAAAACATTTTTTATTAACTAAGAATGGTAAGAGTAAGCTGTAGGTTTAAATGTTTAGTGAGTTTACCAGTTTACTGTCTACTTAGCTGGAAAGAAAGGGACTCAGGGCATATACAAAACATCCTGAGAAAGAGCAAGACTCCCTCACGCACTGGCAGAGACAATGCTCTGCGTACTTTACACTGTCTTTTTTCACCACACAGAAAGGTTACAACTGCTAGTTTCCTCTTTCTATTTTTTTGGTGGCCTTGGAAGCCACATGCTCCAGATTGCATAGCCTGGGTCCTGGAGCTTTGAGGATAAATGCCCAAGAGAGGTACATGACCCACAGTAGACCACGTGTGAATGGGAAATGGACCTTGATTGTGTTAAGTCACTAAAATTTTTGTAGTTTTTTTGCAGTAGCCAGCACAAATCATTCTGATTTATATACCTCCTGATTCTTGTAAAAAGATTTTCAATCTGGGGGAGGACTGAGGAATGAGAGAGGGTATAAAATAAGAGGGAAGGTTGGTGGACTTAAGGTCAGGGGATAGAGCATGAGGATACATACCATGTGAAGAGCAGGAAAGTCTGTGTTCAGAGTCAGCCCAGCCTCTCCTATAGGAGAACTTGACCTCTTCATCTCTAAGAGCTATGTTTACTGTTGTTTCTGTTGGCATATGGTGAGGGCTTTCTCTCTACAGTAGTCAGTAGCTCTTATATTTATTGAGCTTGACATTTATCTGTGTTTCAACACTTTGGTTGGTTACTATAGACCTTAAACAAGTTGAACTTCTCTCTCTCTTCCTCCCTCCCTTATCATGTACATAAGGTTCCTGGAGTTTTGTAAACCAAATAGCATGAAGATGGGTCCCTGAATATCCAACAGGGTGGTAGTAGAATACAAGGAAAAGATCTAACTGGTGTAGATACTTGAATAGAGCTACACAAAACTAGCTCAAAGGCAAGGAAAGTGGCAAAAACATAACATTGTTATAAAAAATAGCTAATATTAAATGATGTTTATTATGTGTCTGGCACTGACCATGCTATCTTATTTAATCATTACTACAGCTATATGAAATAATTACTATTTTTATTTAACAAAAAAAGGAACTGAGACACAAAGTTTGAATAAAATGTCCTGATTTCACAGCAAGTAAATGAAAGACCTAGAAGTTTCCTATTGCTTTTATGATGAAGACCAAATACCTTAATATGCTTTAAGAAATCCTATATGATATGGGTTCTTGTCTACAAAACTACCCTACTGCTGAAGCCAAACATACTGACCTTCTTTTACTTTCTCAATGATATAATGATTTCCCCCCACACTAGTATTTCCCCTCCCCCCCCCCGCTTTTTTTCCAGGATCATCTATCACCCTCAAATTTTAGTGCAAAAGTCACTTACTTGAGGAGTTTTTTCCTGATAAACTCCTGATTTGAAATTCTGTCAGTTCTCCTGCCCTCTACACCCTTAAAACCTTGTATTATTCCCTTCTAGCATAATCAGAAACATTTATTTGTGTTACAGTTAGAGCATTGTCTATCTTTTCTAGAATGTAACCGTTGTGAGGCAAAGACTAGGCCTGTCACAGATTGAACTCAAAGGAAATATTTGTTAAGAGAATGAATAAAATGAATGACCCTCGGACTTTAAATTGGTCCCTAAAATAAATATTGATAGAAGATGGAATTTGAGCAGGAGAGTAGGTGAAAAACATTGAAAAACACTTAGTAGTATTCTTAATAGTTTTATTCTGTTGAAAAGACAATTTGAAAAAATTCTATTCACAGCTCTGCAGTGAGAGGTATTCTTGATATTTTTTGAAGATAGTAATATTTTATAAGAAAAGTTGGGAGTTTTCAATCTCCTAGGTGACCCTGAATTTATTACAAAGGATCCTTAAATTTATAAAAATATTGAGCATTGTATGTAGATCGGTTAAATAACATATCTTCATATATGTACACTTCTATTTAAAACATACATGCAAATGCTACTGTAAATAATGCAATGTATTGAGGCCAAGACAGAGGGAGGAGATGACGGCTGAATAGGCAGACCTTTTTACATCTCTTCCAGGGCCAGATTGGAAATAAAACTATATTGGGGGAACATTCACCAGGAATTACCAACTGAGGTCCAGCTGAGGAGGAGACTTATATCAAGGAAGGACAGAAAGCACCTGGACACTGGTAGGAAGGGCGAGGTCATGAAAGGGCCTGACCCAGCTTCCACAGGCCACAGGGCTAGAGTGAAGAGGGATCTCTCAGCTACGGGAGGGTCCTTTCTCTGAGAAGATCGAGGCCCAGAATCCGGGTTGGGCTCCATAGCCTGGAGCACCAGTACAGCAGAGTACAGAGCTGAGTACAGCAGTCCATGTGACATCCAGCTGTGAAATGCAGCAGGGCTCCGGCTGCCAAGGAGACCAGAGCCGGTAGACTAGAGCTGGTTGGAGATAAAGCCTCCATTTTTTCTTTGTTTCGTTTTGTTTTAAGCCCAGAGCACAGGATTTTCATTTGCAGCTACTCACACAAGGCTTTGGTGGAGGGAGGGTGGTGTGGACCTGAGGCTGGGGTGGGAAGCTTTGGGGGAGATGTGGAAAAACAGTGGCCAGAAGACCTGAATTTGATCATACCCCCTCAAACCAAAATGGCCATTTTTTCCTGAGAGACTCTAGTCCCTCCAAGAAGCCACAGCTCAGGAAAAGGAAAAACCCTAGGATAGACACGCCACACCCTCAGGAGCCCTGCCTGCCACAACCTGCATCAAGACCTTTGCAGAAGAGACAGCAGGAGAGGCCAAGCATACAGGTTTGAATAATCTCAGGGAGTGTCAGTGACTGGATTGGGGGTGGGGTCATCCATCCCACTATCCTGGGAAATGGACTGGCGCTTTCTCCACACTGGAGAGCTGATACAAATTCCCAGTATCCAGCAGATCCCATTGTACTGCATAGGAGAATCTCTGCACAGCCAAGGGTGGAGTAATATTCTGGGTCACTCTCAGAGGAGTAGCTCTGAGATGGAGGAAATACACCCACCACTTTCCCTGAAATCGGAACAGCACCTACCCCTCACAGGAGAACCAGAGTCTATATTCCCTAAGCCTAACCCTAAAGCTCTTTCAGAAACAGACTTTTGAGGGATTAAGATGGAAAGCTAGCTGGGAGTTGAAGGTGGGTGGAGGTAGAGCCCAGGGAACCTGGGGAAGTTTGCTGACCCATCCCTGGGCCCCGTGCTGCTATCAACTCAGCCTTAAAGTGCAGCTTGGACTCTCCCATTGTGCAGCCAAGTCCTGTGGAGACAGACACAAACTGTGGAATGCTTGGAGCTTCAAGCAGGTTGCTGAAAGCCAAAGGAGGACAGTTTCTGGCAGTGGTTAGCATCTGAGTATCTCCTGGGAAGCCCAGAATTAGAAGACAAAACAGTCAGCTGCAGTTATCAGAAGAGCAGGAGCCAAAGGGAGTTTAACTCTGCTGAGATGAATGCCACTTCAGTTTTTTTCCTTCTATTTTTCATTTTTTCTTTACCTTCTTTATCTTTCTGATCTATTGATTTGTTATTTTAGTCTCTACTTTTTTCTTTCATATAACTAATATTTATCTTCCCCTTTCTTACTCTATTTTTTCCCTTTCTTTTCTGCTTTCTCATCTTTTTTCTTATTCTTGGCTTATCTGCTTTCTCTTCTATTTTCTTCCTCTTTTCTTTTATACAATTTTCTTATTCCCATTCTTAATTCTTATTTTCTTTATTTCATCTCTGCCCTTTCATATTCCTTTTATTTCCCATTTTTTCTCCTTGCATTTTTTCTTTCCTTTCTTCAATAATTCTTGTTCTCTTCACTCTTTCCTAATTCTCTCTTCTTTTGTGGTTACTTTTGTTGTTGTTGGGGACTTGTGTATGTTTTTGTTTTGTTTCTTGTTTTGTTGTGTTGTGTTTTGTTCTGTTCTGTCAGCACCTTCACAACAGCTTGCACAATGTGATTGGTGGTGAGCTTCACAGTCAGCCAGCCTGAGAGGAGAATTCATCCATAAAGGGACAACAATATTCAAGACCCAATTACAACAGGATAATACAAATAACTCATACAAGGGACATTCTTAGAGCACCCAGCTCAGCAGATCTAAGAGATACACCATGGGGTCCCACAAAACGCTTACTATATAAGGCCACCCCATGAAGACTGGGAGGCATAGCAGTTTAATATAATACATAGAAACAAATACAAAGGGACAGCAAAAATGGGGAGACAAATAAACAAACCCCAAATGAAAGAAAAGGAGGAATCGCCAGAAAAGGAACTAAATGAAATGGAGGCAAGCAATTTTTCAGATAAGGAATCAAAGTAATGGTTGGTTATAAGGGTGCTCAAACAGCTTAGTGAGAACTACAAACAACTTAATGGTAACTATATGAAACTTAATGAGAACTACACCAGTATGAAAAGAGAGATAGAAACCATGAGTAATAATCAAGTGGAACTGAAGAATGACAGTGCTGACAAAAAGAACACATGAGAAGGAATCAAAAGTAGAAAAATCAGAAGACCGAATTAGCAAATTAGAAGTCAAGGTAGGAAAAAACACCCATTCAGAGCAGCAATTGGAAAGATTTAAAAAGCAGGAGAAGAGTTTAAGGGATCTTGAGACAACATGAAATGCAACAATATTTGCATCTTAGGGGTCCCAGAAGGAGAAGAACCTGAGCAAGGAATAGCGAGCATGTATGAAGAAATAATGGTAGAAAAATTCCCTAACCTGGTGAAGGAAAAAGTCACTCAAGTTCAAGAATCACAGAGTGTTCCAATGAAGATGAACTTCCAAAAACTCACATTTAGACACATCATAATTAAAGTGGCAAACATTAAAGACAAAAATAGAATCTTAAAGGCTGCAAGAGAAAGACAGAAAGTTACCTACAAGGCAGCTCCCATTAGACTGTCAGCTTATTTGTCAATAGAAACACTTCAGGCCCGAAGGGAGTGGCATGTAGTATACAAAGTAATGAAAATCAAGAAACTGAAGCCAAGACTACTCTATTCAGCAAGGCTATCATTCAAAATTGAAGGTGAAATAAAGAGCTTCTCAGACAAAAAAAAAAAAAAAAAAAAAAGGCATAAAGAATTTATTACCGCCGAGACCGGTTTGGCTCAGTGGATGGAGCGTCGGCCTGCGGACTCAAGGGTCCCGGGTTTGATTCCAGTCGGGGGCATGTGCCTTGGTTGCGGGCGCGTCCCCGGTGGGGGGTGTGCAGGAGGCAGCTGATCGATGTTTCTCTCTCATCGATGTTTCTGGCTCTCTATCCCTCTCTCTTCCTCTCTGTAAAAAATCAATAAAATAAAAAAAATAAAAAAAGAGTTTATTACCACTAAACTAGCACTGCAAGAAATGCTAAAGAAACTGTTGTAAGAAGAAGAAACAGAGAGAAAGAGAAGGGCATAGGCATAATGAATAAGAATGGCAAAAAAAGAATAAGTACCTATAAATAATAATCTTAAATGTAATGGCAGAAATGCTCCAACCAAAAGACATAGGGTAGCGGAATGGATAAGAAAACATGACATATATATGCTGTCTACAAGAGACTGACCTCAGAACAAAAGACTCACACAGAATGACAGTGAAGGGATAGAAAAAATTTTCCATGCAAATGGAAATGAAAAAGAAAAAAAAAAGCTAGGGTAGCAATACTCAAAATGAAGGCCATAAAAAGAGACAAGAAAATTAATAAAAAGACTATCTAACCCTACAACTTAAAGAATTAGAAAGAGAAAAAGAAAGAAAGAAAAGCCGAGAGTAAGTAGAAGGAAGGAAATAATAAAGATTAGAACAGAAATAAATGACATAAAGACTTAAAAAAAAAAAAAAAGACCAATGAAACCAAGAGCTAGTTCTTTGAAATGATAAACAATATTGATGAACCATTAACCAGAATCATCAAGAAACAAAGAGAGCCCTAGGCAGTTTGGTTCAGCAGATAGAGCATTGGCCTGTGGACCAAAGGGTTCTGGGTTCAATTCCAGTCAAGGGCATGTACCTTGGTTGCAGGGTCCTCCCCAGCCCAGGCCCTGGTTGAGGCACATGCAGGAGGCAACCCATCGATGTGTTTCTTTCACAATGATGTTTCTCTCTGTCTTTCCCTCTCTTCCATTCTCTATAAAAGATCAATGGAAAAATATCCTTGGGTGAGGATTACCAAAATAAAACAAAAACAAAAACAAAAGAAAAAAGAAACAAAGAGAGAGGACCCAAATAAAATCAGAAACAAAAGTGGTAAAGTGACAACTGATACCAGAGAAATACTACAAAGGATTTTAAGAAAATACTATGAACAACTATATACTAACAAGCTGGACAATGTGGATAAAATGGAAAAATTCCTAGAAAAATACAATCTTCCAGAAATCGAATCAGGAAGAATCAGAAAACCTGAATATGCCAATAACAGTTGATAAAATTGAAGCAGTAATGAAAAAAAAAACTCCTACTAAACAAAAACTCTGGTCTGGCCGGCTTCATGAGAGAGTTTAACCAAACATTCAAAGAAGAACTAATGCCTATCCTTACCAAACTATTCCAAAAAAATCCAAGAGGAAGGAAAACTTCCAAGCTCCTTTTATGAAGCCAGCATTATCCTAATTTCAAAACCTGATAAAGACACTACAAAGAAAGAGAATTACAGGCCAATGTCCCTGATGAACATAGATGCTAAAATCTTGAACAAAACATTAGCAAATCAGATCCAGTAATATGTTAAAAAGATCATACACAATGACCAAGTGGGATTTATTCCAGGGTTGCAAGGCTGGTACAATATTCACAAATCAATAAATGTGATATACCACATAAACAAATTGAAAGACAAAAATCACATGATCATATTAGTAGATGCAGAAAAAGCATTCAACAAAACCCAACACCCATTTTTGATAAAAATTCTCAGCAAAATGGGAATATAGGGACCATACCTCAACATAATAAAGGTCATATATACCCGGCCAGTGTGGTTCAGTGGTTGAGCATCAAACCTATGAACCAGGAGGTCCCCAGGTTTCAGGCTCAATCCCCGGTGTGGGGCATGCAGGAGGCAGCCAATCAATGATTTTCTCTCATCATTGATGTTTCTATCTCTCTTTCCCTCTCCCTTCCTCTCTAAAATCAATAAAAATATAATAAAAAAATAAAGGCCATTTATGACAAACCTACAGCCAATATCATACTCAATGGGCAAAAACCAAAACCATTTCCTCTAAGAACAGGAACAAGATGGGGATGTCTGCTTTCACCACTGTTATTCAACACAGTACTAGAAGTTCTAGTCATACGATAAGACAAGAAAACATAAAAAGCATCCAAATTGGAAAGGAGGAAGTAAAACTGTTATTATTTGCCAAGGACATTAGTCTATGTTGTTCATCAGTCTATGTTGTTCATTATTTCCCCTAGATGAGTGAGATCATGTGCTATTAGAAATACACTTATAAGAACCGAAAATGAGACAAGCAATAATGGTTATGCTGACAGGCAAATGAATCGGTCTGTAGTGACTTTCTTTCTGGGCCAACAGTTCTTTTGAGACCCAATTTCAATGTCACACAGTTCCTTATGTGTACATGTCAGCCATGACATTTCAGTTCTGGATGGTGGACAAATGGTGGTAATGCAGGTCCAACTCTCTCTGGTTTGGTCCTGGGCAACCTGTAGTGACGCACAGCTGTTAACTGCTAGTATGGCAAGGTGACATCAGCGTCTTCCATCTCTGGACTGCTTCTCTTCTGTCATTCCAGCTTATTTTATTAGGCCAAATTGCCCTAATAGCAAAGTCAGACAAAAGTATTACAAACACAAACAATTCCCCCCAAAAAACTATAGATCAATATCTCTCATGAATATACCTGCAAAAAAACTTAACAAAAATTTAACAAATTGAATTCAGCAGTGTACAAAAATAATAAATACACCATAGCCAAGTGGTGTTAATCTTGGGAATGCAAGTTTGGTTCAATATTTGAAAATTAATCAATAATACACTATATTGACAATCTCAAGTAGAAAATCCACATAATTTTATCAATTGAGGAAGTCAAAGCTTTTGAAAAAATACAACATTTACTTATGATAATAACTCTAAGCAAACTTGGAATAGAAGCAAACTTCCTCAACCTGATAAAAGGCATTCACACACAAAAAATTTACCAATAATAGTATACTTAATAGTGAAAAACTGAATGCTTTGTACCTAAGATTGGTAACAAGGCAGGAATGTCTGCTCTCATTCTTAGCTAGTACAATAGAACAAGAAAAAGAAATAGCAGGCATATTTTAGTAAGTTGAGTAAATGGAATAGTGTGTGTGTGTGTGTGTGTGTGTGTTGTGTGTGTGCGCGTGTGTTCACTTATATAGTGTCCAAAGCCCCTAGAAGAGGGCTTTGCTCATTGTAGGCACTCAAAATATTTATTGAATGAATCAATGAAAACTCAGGGGAAAATTATTCCATTCCATCTTGCTTTCTCATAACTGTGATGATTAATCGGGGTATAATTGCCTCATGGTGACCTTTCCAAGTAGAAGTGGGATGAATAGAGTCAGTGCCTGGAGTTGGATCTACCTAAATCATTTTGCATGGGTTTAGTATTTTTAGGAAGGAATTTTTCTAGGGATCTGATCTTAGGAGCCTTTCTATATTTTGAGCATGTCTGGTGAATCTTGTCTTCCTGAATGCCAGGTTTGGATAAGTAAAAGTGTACTTCTGTTATTAATTGTCTGTCTCCATCCAGCTACTGAAATCAAGCGGCTAGGGTACTTGGGTCTGAGAAGGATTTGCGTGGAAAGACCAGCTAAGGCTTCTTCAATGGAAAGCAGTGCCATTTCCTTCTGTGTTAGAGACAGAGATGCTTTTAGATGGGACATTGCCTGTCTTGACTGGTTTCCCTGACATGCCACTGCCACCCAATTCCATGGCCTGTCCAGCCTGTCTTCTGTCCTGGGCAGCAGCAACCCTGGCCTTTAAGAGAATATGTTTTCCAGATCCTTCTTTACTCTTCAATTTAGCTTGAAATGAAATTTCCAAATAATGTAGGTGATGTTGTAGGTATGGACTTCCCAATACTTCCCTCATCTTTCTTCCTGATAATGCGTATTTAGAACAAATCCCAATTATTTTCTTTATAAAAATCCAATAGAATTATGATTTAAATACTGAACTGCAGATTTCTGTGAAATCCCATCTCCCACTCTCCTCCCATGAATTTCCTTCTTGTGGACTCCAAGGTATTGACAGAATATTGAGCTGAACAAAGGCAAAATGTGTCTGCAGACATCAAACATCCATTCCAAGGGATTTGGGGGACGTTTCTTTATATTAGTGTTATGAAATTTCAGGATTCCAGTTAGATGTGTAGAAAATTATAATTCAAAATAATTAGAAATTTATATCTACCTGAAAAATTCAATTGGGATTATTATTGTCATTAAAATCAATGTGTTGTCAGTAAAAAGACTTTTCTTGCCATCTATTCAAAACTTTGGGTTCCGCCCTTTAATCTTGACAACCTGTGGCTTTATCCTGTTAATCATGACATATATTCTTAATAGAAAGTTATCCCTTAATTAGGGAATATCATTAGTTCTCTGAGGATGATAAAAATTTTTTTTCTCAATGAGGAAAAAAAGAGAAAAATAATGTGTTAAATTAAGTGGAAAATAATTTACACAATTTTATTTTATATATATGTATGTGTGATTTCAGAGAGGAAGGGAGAGGGAGAGACAGTGAGAAATATTGATGTGCAAGCAGAACATTGATTGGCTGCCTCCTGCATGCCCCCTACTGGGGATCAAGCCCACAACCCAGGCATGTGCCCTGACCAGGAATCAAACTGTGATCTTCTGGTTCATAGATTGACAGTCAATCACTGAGCCACACCAGCTGGGCTACACAATGTTCTTTATAATTTGTAAATAAATATCACTTAATTTTGTCTGTGTATAAGACTAAACATCATTAGCATTTTGTAGGTATAGTTCAAAATGAAGCATAGTAATTTGTGTTTGTGTACAAGTTATACCCAGATACAATATTAAACCCTATCTTTGTCTCCATGGTTGCTAAAGTTAAGGGCTCAAATTAGAAAAAAAATATATCCAAGAGAATTAAAAGCATATTATTATACAAAATTTATATGTGTTTATAGCAGCATTATTTATAACTAGAGGCCTGGTGCACAAAATTTGTGCACTTGCCGGCTTAGGCCCATTCCCTGGGGATCGGGCTTAAACCTGCAGACGGACATCCCTCTCACAGTCCAGGATCCCTTGCTCCTTTATTGCCTGCCTGCTTGGCTTGCTGCATTTGCCCCCAATAGGGAGGGACCATGGGAGGGCTCCAGGGCATGTCTGGCCCATCTCACTCATTCCTGATTGGCCGGACCCCAGCAGCAAGCTAACCTACCAGTCAGAGCATCTGCTCCCTGGTGGTCAGTGCACATCATAGCAACTGGTTGACTGGTTGACTGTCTGCCCCCTGGTGATCAGTGCACGTCATAGCATGTGGTTGAGCAGCTTTAGCATACATTAGCATATTACACTTCGATTGGTTGAATGGCCGACTGGACGACCAGACACTTAGCATATTAGGCTTTTATTATATAGGGCTAGAGGCCCAGTGCATGATTGAATCATGTACATGTAGAGTCCCCTACACGCTTTTGCTTTCGATCACGGGGGAACTGGGTGCCTGTCCGCTGGTGCACCAGGCCTTTCAGAAGCCTCTGGCGTGGCGGAGGCTTCTGAAAGGCCTGGTGCCAGAGTGGATAGGCACCCAGCTCCCCCGCTTTTGATGGTCCGCGGTGGGACGTGAGCTCGCTGCCTCAGAGGCCCCTTCTGTGCCGCAGCACAGCCATGGCGCAGAGCTGAGCTCGAGCTGCCACTGGTGATGCGAGCTCAGCGTCCTGCTGGCCCAATCAGCCACCCCGGCCACCCCGAGTTCCACCCCCCACACCTCCTGGCCAATCATGGGCATAGTGAAGGTATGGTCAATTTGCATATTTGTCTGTTATTAGGTAGGATAGCCAGAAAGTGTAAACAACACAAATGTTTTTTAACTAATGAATAAACAAATGTGTTATAACCATATATTGGAATATTATTGTGCCATAAAAGGAAATGAAGTACTGGTACATACTATACCATGGTGAACCTTGAAAACATTATGCTTAATGAAAGAAGCCAGACACAAAGGCCACAAATGTATGATTTTTATTTATATAAAATGTTCAGTAAAAGCAAATCTATAGAGACAGAAGATGTATATTATGAGTTTTAGGGAATGTGGAAGAGAAAGTGAGAAGTGACTCCTAATGGATATGGGGCTTCTTTTTGGGGTAATGAAATGTTTTGGAATTAGATAGTGGTGATGATTGCACAGGCTTGTGACTATACTAAAAATGATGAATTATACTATTTAAATGGTGGATCTTTATATAAATTATATCTTAATAAAAATGAATACTCTAAAAATCAAAAAACAACAATAACATATTTTATTGTAACATTAAAATAAGAAAGAAACATGGGGAAGTTATAACATTTCCCACTGTTAGTTTACAAATAACAACATTTAAGTACAAAATATTAAACCAACATAATTAAGGCTCTTATATGTTAAGAGTCAGTTAGCAATAATACTGAAAGTATTTAAATTGCTAAATAATAGAGGAACATACTCCTATGTAGTCTAACTGCATTAAAATAGAAATGTCTAAATTGAAGCTTAGTGGAATGTTTTCCAAGTACAAATCAGACTTCTGCAGTTGGTTTGAAAAAGATGCCTGAAGTGTGAATGTATAAGGTTGATTGTCGTAGCCTTAGCCAGATTGCTCAGTGGATAGAGCGTCTGCCCGAAGACTGAAGGGTCCCGGGTTCGATTCCAGTCAAGGCCACGTACTTCAGTTACAGGCTTGATCTCCAGGCCTGGTTGGGGCCCATGTGAGAGGCAACCAATCAACGTGTCTCTCTCACATCGATGTTTCTCTCTCTGTGTCTCTCCCTCTCCCTTCCACTCTCTATAAAAATCAATGGAAAAATATCCTCAGGTGAGTATTAACCTTGACTGTCATACACAGTCACCCCTCTGGAATTCTCAGCAGCTGGGTTCATGCTTTTCTTGTAGGTAGCTTCTTGAAGGCTTATGTGAGAGCTGTTGAGTGAGAGGAAATTTCTTGATATTACTCTTACTTCAGGGAGGGAGTTAAAAGGCGGGGGCTGGGGGGGGGGGGGGGGCTTAAAAGCACATTCTTTTTTGGCAAACATTTTTTGAAGGCACAAAGTTGGTTCGGTGAAATTTGAATATGTCACGTCTAGTAGTACTTAAACAGCTGAAAATTTCCTACTGTGGAAAAAAAATGGTGGTCTTATGGTTGGTTCAGATGGACACCTCAAGATATTTGAAAGTTTCACCAGGGGTTTGGGACTTTCTACAAGAAAAATACAATAATTGGGAATTGTTCATTGTGAATACATTAGATTTGTACAGACAAAACATTCATGAAGTGCAATTATAGCCAGTATTGCTATATTAGTATGAATGTTAATAGCATGTTTGTTTTTGAAATGGGTTATGCATTCTGATAAATGTCTGCTTTAATCTAGTCATCTGTGTATCACTTGTCTAAGTACTCTCATTTAAGATGCCATATCCCTTCTTGTAGCAATAAAGGGGTAAAGCAACATTAATATTAAATAATTAGAAAAACAAAAGGGGAATGATTAAACATATTTACATAATTGAAATAACACTGTGTCGCAGTGGGAAATCGGGACAATGTTGTCTCCTTTCAAAGTAATTCATAATTCAGATTTTTAATTATGGCATATTCATTCATTTAAAGATGATTCTGGATGAGAGGGCCACTAATGAAATACAATCATTAGCATCTAAACAAAGTAATTTACAAAGTCTCCTTTAGGGGAAAAGATTTCTAGAACATCATCAATCATACAAGATATGCAAAAACAAGCAATTAAACCACACACAAGAACTACAACAGCCTTATATATCAGCAATGTACACATGAAAACATAACTGATTACAATGATTAGACTAGGGTAGTGTGGTTAATTTGTATTTTATGTAGTGATTTTATGAAAGAATGCACCCGGACAGACACTTTACACACAAGGGGAACTTGGTTTCATTAATGTTCACTTAAAACACGTAATGAAAAAAAAAACCCCAAAACAAACCTGAATTTCGAATCGTTGCCTGGACATCCATGTGGGATCAAAATCCTGCATATTTTAATAAAGCATCTTCCTTTATTCTCGCCTCTTTTTGCCTGCTGTTTGCTTTTATAAAATGGCAAGATGTGGGATTGGGAAAGTATTTTGTGTGAGGCAGGTGCTGCACTGGTTTCTCATTATTTGTTCAAATCCTGCTTTAGGCTTCCAACGACAAAGCGCCTCCAGCCATCACAGGGTCAGTGATTCACTGGCTCTTCTTCCATGTACACAATTACAGATCATTAAGCATGCAGCAGGACAAAATGGATAGTATAATTCTCTGACTTCTAATGTCTGGATATAGTATCTTGCTAAATGGACCCACAAAAGGCTGGTTTCAAACACTGCTGCTACAGGCCACATTATAATCTTGTTGAAAACCTATACTATTTACTTCTGCTGGTGGATTTTTCTTTGTGAAGGTGGAAGGAAGGCTTGGGTGTAAAAAGAGAAGGAATTAGGCGAGTGGTGTTGTGTGGAGGAGGGAGGGATCCATGAAGGAGGCTGGCACTCCTGGTGTAAGCTGAGCAGCTTTTGCTAACCACCAGCTACAGAAGCCAAAATATGCTCTATTGGGTACTCAAAGGATAAAAATACTGGTTAATTTTCAACAGTGCTCCTTCATTTGACTTTACAATTTACAACAGCGAACATTAATGCAGGAATGGCTTGGTTGAGGAGGAGTTTAAAATTAGAGCCCCTCTTCTCATTAGCCCCAACAGCCTGACCCAGGGTGACTGAGAAGCAATTTGTCGCCAGATTCTCATTTTGCTTCTGTTATGGCTCCTTGTAAATGAAGCGCAGCAATTTATTGTAGCACCTCTAGGAGTCAAGAACATAATGTGTAAAACACATACAAAAAAAATCTTTCTTCACATTCATTAACACCCAGCACATAGAGGCTGTTCACTTTTCCCTCTAATGAAGGAGGGGATCTTAAATCTAAAGCTTTCCATCATGTGAAGAAGTCCTCTTCAGGCCATTAGACAGAGGCTGAGTTGGATTGAAGTAAGGTCATTGACAAAAACAGAGAATGGCAATATGAGGAAAAATAGAAAATGGATAAAAGAAGAGACTTTAGATGCCTCAAAGAATAGAAAGTACATTTTTGGCATCGATGCTCAACACTTCTTGTCTCTCAGTATATTTTCTGTTGTCAGTGAAGAAAAGAATATCTGGCTTTTTGTTTAGCTGGAAATTGCTCTAGTGTTTGGCCAATTCTCATTTCTTCACCCTTGGTCTGACCTTGCAAGAGGCATTAAGTTAGGTTCATTTAAAGAGCATATTGTCTATGATCTTTAAAATATGTTTGCTTATTTTCTCTCCCCGCCCCTGCAGCCTTTACAAGAAATTGCAGCGTCTGTGATTTAATGCATTCTGATTGTGTAGCGGGCTGCTCTGGCCCGGGGCCTGCCGTGGGCTTTTATCTTACTTCTGTGATTAATTCTGATTAATGGTTTGGTTGTGTGAGGTCTCACAAATGGTACCTCCAGATGAACCTAATAACAAATTACTATATGGAAAAAATTGCAAGAGGGTCTAGGATTGCCCTTTTGGATTAAACGCTGAATGTTGTCATACAGTGTACTTAGATGCTCTTACCCACTTTATGATGTAGTAATAGGCACTCAATATTTAAGGTAATAATAGCGGTCTTTTAAAACTCATTGTAGAAAAAGTGAGATTATGAGCTTATAGAACCAGGTGAAAATGGCAGTAAAATTCGAAAGATATTCTTTTGAGAGTTTATTGAGGTTTACAAAGTGCCAGGTACTCAGCCAGGTGGATCGAATGAATTAACTAACTTACCTCTCACAGCACCAAATTAGTATAATTAAAGTAGGAACAGAAGGTGACACATAGTAATATAGAGTACAAATATCTTGCTTCCTTCCCACTATGCAGGTAAGGAAGCCGAGGCACAGACAGGTTAAATTATAGGCTCAGACTTGAGAGTTAGAAAGGAGGGTGTTTTACCAAGGCCTGCATGCAACATCCCGGCCAGAACACTCTCACTGAGGGCACCTTGTTCTAAATTCCAGTGATAACTTCCTTTTTTTGTCTTTTTAAAACATAACAGACCCAAGGAGGGGGTCATTGAACCTCGAATCAATAGTCTAGGTTCTGAAATGTAGATGACAATTGGACTTGCCACTGGCATTTGAAGCTGAGGGTGTGTTGGGACTGAGTTCTTAATCTTTGGAATCTGATGTTATCTCAGGTAGATGTCATTGTTGGTAGGGAACCCCTGCCATTGGAAATTGGGGCCAGAATACCCTTAAGAGTAAAAGAACATTAGTTTCTCAGTGGTGCAGCTGAATCCCCATTCCACCTTGTGATTGCCTGTATCTAGTTCCCCTAGACTCCACATGTAAGGGATATATCAGTCTAAGGCACAGTGCAGTGCTGCCATGCAGTGGGCTCAAAAGTTTTTATTGAAGGAACTAGAGGCCCAGTGCATGAAATTCATGCATGGGGGAGGTCCCCTCAGCTCAGCCTGCACCCTCTCCAATCTGGGACCCCTTGGGGGATGTCCAAGATCGGGCCTAAACCGGCAGTCAGACATCCCTCTCACAACCCAGGACCACTGGCTCCTAACTGCTCACCTGCCTACCTACCTGATTGCCCCTAACTGGCCCCCCTGCCAGCCTGATCACCCCTAACTGCCTCTGCCTGCTAACCTGATTGCCTCTAACTGCCCCCCCTGCCAACCTGCTTACCCCCAACTGCCCCCCCTGCCAGCCTGGTTGTCCCCAACAGCCCCCCTCTGCCAGCCTGGTTGCCTGTAGTGCCCCCCACCACCAGCCTGGTTTTCTCCCAACTGCCACCCCTGCCGGCCTAGTTGCCCCCAACTGCCGCCCTGCTGGCCTGGTTGCCCCCAACTGCCCCCCCCTGCTGGCCTGGTTGCCCCTAACTGCCCCCCCTCCCACCGAACTGGTCGCCCCCATCTACTCCCCCCCCCCCCCCGCCAGCCTGGTCGCCCCTCAACCTGCCCCTCCTGCTGACCTGGTTGCCCCACGCAGCCTGCTGCTCAGTAATCATATATATATATGATTCTTTTTTAAATAAAAAAGCCATGGAACATCTGCACTCTGCAGGCTTTAGACAAACTTGAGCAAATGTGACATTGGCCAAAATTGGTGGTCAAGCAACTTCTAATAGTCTATTATTTCACTTAGAGCCATTTAATTTTATTGAATTAGCTATCATAGTCTCCCTATACTATAATTCTTATTTTCTTAAAATGGGATGTGATGCCTAATGGTTGAGATAAGTTTTCCCACATAATGCTTTGTGTACAGCAATTGCTAAACAATAATTGTAGATTCATAATCTAAACCTTTATTGATTAAGTGACTGATTTGAAAAACATGTATTTGTACCTCTTATATACAGTCAGTATAGGCCAGGTGCTGAGCTAGATGCTGGGGAAACTTAAAAACAGTCAGGGGAGACAGACAAGGGAAAAATGGAAAAAGGTGGCTTTCTCACTGTTAATCTTCTAAACTGAGAAGCCAAAAGCTTTGTCTGTAGTTCTGGCTATTCAAGATTGTGCAGTTGATATATTTGGATGATGGACTGAGTTTATTTCTTACTTCCACAAAGCTGCTTTTAGAGATTAAAACAAGTACATTTGGTATCTTCAGCGTAGTTCCACTCAGTTAAATCCTAACCCAACTTCTATATGATGGTATTTGAGGGTTGTTCTATGTCCCCATAAATTCTTCTCTATTCTAGTTCTTTCTGCTTTAAATCATTTTTCCTGTTTCTGTAAAGGCATGAGGACAACCAGAGCCAGAGTGAAGCTAAATTTCAGGGTACCTTGCTCAATAATGGAGCCCTAGAAATGTGTTCATATGGGCACATATCTTTTTAAAAGAAAATATTATAACCACTGTTGTCTATCCCTTTCCAATTCAACTTCTCATCATTCATATTTCCCTTCAGATAGGGTAGCATCATTATCACCTAGAGCAATTCTTGGATATAACTAAGGGGAAGCTAATTTGAAATGCATATTATTTAGATTCAGCAGCACCCATATTTGTGGTTTGCAATAACTTTTGTGTATAGTTAAATTATTCTAGCCACTATAGTCTTGATTTGAAATTTGAAATGAAAAACATGAACTTTCAGAGGACCCTGAATAGCCAAAATAATTGTGAAAAAGAACAAAGTTAGAAGACTCATTTCTTGATTTCAAAACTTAATACAAAGCTACAGTAACTTAAACAATGTGGTACTGGGACAAGGAGATAGACTAATGGAATTAGCACTGAGAACCCAAAAATAAACCTTTGTGTATTGACTTTCAACAAGGGCACCAAGGCCGTTCAATGGAAAAAGAACAGCCTCTTCAACAAATGATGTTGGGAAAACTGGATATCCACATGCCAAAGAACCACGTAAGAATTCTGCCAAAAAGTAGAAGAAAAGTATTAAAGAGTCAGGCCGTTAGGCAATAGAAATGTTATGTTATTCTTATGGATTTATGATGCTTCGGTAGCTTATTTTAAATGTTATTTGACTTCTTATCCTAAATATTCACTTTCATATCTAATTTTATATTCATAATTTTACATATCTTTTCCCCCTGAAAGCACCTCCCCCCAATTATATGAACTTCAGCCCCCATAAAACCTGTATTAGCCTCTGGGGCCTGAAGTTTATAGAATTATAGGAGGTCTCCACTCACCCAAACAGTACACTGAACGACTAATGGAGCTGGCTGCATTCCAGGTGCACTAGCCCCCTCAGCTGGGTGCTCTCTGTCAGGTACATGTTGAAAATTCTACACAGCAGCCCCATCACTTGCTGTCCAAGATATTTCAAGTGGGGCTCAATTTTTTCGGAATGAAGTGACACTATCTTCTCCTAGACACTATAGTTCTAGTACGAGTTTTTAAAAAGTGACAATGGCGGTAGTTTAGGCACTAAAGTGACTTAGCACTCCATGTTTACATGAATTTACAAAATATTGAGTGAGCACTGCCACTGAGGGGTGCACCATACTGTGACCGATAAAAGGAGGGTGAGTGTTTCCTTTTGATTCCTCCGTTTGGGCCTGGGGGTGAGAGACTTTTTTTTTCTCTTTCACTTCAATTTATTGATCCATATGTTTGTAAGTACATTTATTTTATGTTTTTAAAGCTTTATTGTTGCATAACCGGTGAGAGACTCCTAGCGCCCATATTACTGCAGTGATGTGCGGATTTAGAACCCTGGGAAGCCCTTCCCCGACTTGTGTCACTCACCCAAGCAGAGAAGGGCATTTCTGGCGGGTCCTCTTGGCAGCCAGCTGGCGGGGGCGGAGGCTCACCCAGACCAAGTGAAGCAGCTATGGTCTTGAATATAGGAATTGCCAGACTGACAAGGAACAAGCCCTTGGCAGAGCTGACTGAGAAGTTTGAGCAGCAGCTCAAGAAGACTCCACTTACAAAAGCTGCCCAGCTTTGGACACATGCTCTGTGTTTGCGGCCCACTGATCAGTAAATTCATCAACATGATGAGGAAACAAAGTGCTGGCCAGATCCTTCATGCCACAGACTCTGGAAGCTGTGAAAAGGAAGTAGCTTGAGAAGTACCATGTTGCTTCTGCAGGGAACAGGCGACCACTGAACGCAACCCCCTCCACCATTCTCCACCAAGCTCTGAAAACCTGTGAGCCTGGATCGGGAGGGTCCCCATTCTCCAGGATGGCCATTTCTACCAGGGCCCAGGGTAGCTTCTCCAGGAAGTGGATGATTCCTGACCTGGATGTAGCACAGGGAGAAGCACCAGCAGATGCTGATACAGAGAGGCTGTTGCATGAGCTGCAGGAGGCTCGTTGCAGCCAGGTCCCTGTGATCAAGAGGAACCATGACCTGCACAAGGTGGCTGAAGCCGCCCGTGCCCTGCCACGGCCGCGGGTGGTGGAAGGAGGATTGAGGCTCCCGGAGGAGCCCAGGGCTCTGCTGCAAGGAATAATGTGAGCCACTGCTACATTGGAAAATACCGCTGGGTTAAGGACGTAGTTTCTTTTTTGAGAGCAGGTAGGCCTCAAAGGAAGGCTGGAGCAGTATGCTTATTGCTTATTAGTCCTTTCTTTGTGGGCTGGAACTCGTTTTCCCAGCCCCATTGCCTTGCAAAGAGGGAACGCATTGATTTGGATTTCTCCCAAGTAACTTAGGGCCCACCCAGCCTTCTCTTTCCTCTGCTTGGGATGGACTTCTGGGTGATATGACAGGAAGCAACTTTAGTATCAGAAAGGTTTATTAGAAAGTTCTCACCCTGAACTGGTGTAGTATGTGATGCGGTAATGTCGTTCATTAAAACTGATTGGATGAAAAGAGAAATTATGATTACCTTCTCTGTTCAAGGCCCTGTGGTAACCAAAAAGATAAATCTGTCCTCTAAGATAAGGCTAGATCTGTCCTCAAGTGATAGTCTAGTAGGGGAGCTAAGATACATCCATGTTAGTACAATCTATAATAATAAAAGCCTACGTGGTCCTCGTGCACGATGTCACCACAAGATGGCCACCACAAGATGGCCACACGCACAGTGGAGGTGGGGCCTGGTGGTGGCTCCGTGCAGTGATGCCTGAGTGTCCCATGGCTCCATATGGTGCAGAGGATGCCAGTCCTGGCGTCTCCGCTGCCTTGTGCGAGGAGGCCGGGTCCCGGCGGAGGAGGCAGGTCACAGCAGGGGAGGGCAGTTGGGGGCAATCAGGCAGGCAGGCAGGTGAGCGGTTAGGAGCCAGTGGTCCCAGATTATGAGAGGGATGTCCGACTTCCGGGACATCTCTCCACAGGGATCAGGCCTAAACTGGCAGTCAGACATCCCCCGAGGGGTCCCAGATTAGAGAGGGTGCAGGCTGGTCTGAGGGACACCCCCAGTCCCTGTGCACAAATTTTGTGCACTGGGCCTCTAGTCTATATAAGAAAAGCCTAAGTGACCATTATGCTGAACAACCAGAATGACCGGTCGCTATGATGCACACTGACCACCAGGGGGCAGATGCTCAATGCAGGAGCTGCCCCTGGTGGTCAGTGCTCTCCCACAGGGGGAGCGCCACTCAGCCAGACGCCGGGCTCACAGCTGGCGAACACAGCAGCAGTGACAAGAGCCTCCCACCTCCGTGGCAGCACTAAGGAGCAGCAAGCTGAGCAGTAAGGAGCAGTGAACAGGTGGGTGGTAAGGAGTGAAGGGTCCTGGACTGTGAGGGGAATGTCCGATTGCCATGGGAGCAGGCCTAAGCCGGCAGTTCAGTTGGACATCTCCCAAGGGCTCCCGGACTGCGAGAGGGTGCAGGCCAGGCTGAAGACCCCCAACCCGTGCACAAATTTCATGCACTAGGCCTCTAACATAGTATAAACAGTGATAAATCTTACAACTGCTCTGAGAAAGTATTATGGGTAGAATGATCACATCGTGTATTGTTCAAATTGGGATGCTTTTGAGAGTTAAAGAAGATGTTGTTGACAATTAAGCTAAGACATGAAGTGGAACAGTCCCCAGCAAACCAAGACTTATAGTAATCCTCATTACGGGGAATTGTGGGAGAGGAAGGTCACAGTGGAGAAGTTTATTTTAAGTGCCAACTTGACTGGATCAGGGGATGCCCATATATCTGGCTAAGCATTCCTGAGTTCCCAGCTTGCAGAAGGCAAACTGTGGCACTTCTCAACTTCCATAGTTGGGTGAGCCATTTGTCATAATAAATATCCTTTTGTATCCTATTGGTTCTGTTTCTCTGGAGAACCCTGACTAATATAGCATCCATGTTAAATGTAGAAATTGAGGCCCGGGGGACCAGTTAGTAGGTAAAGATACATGAAGGAAGTAACAAATTATTGAATTCTGGTAATCACCGATCTTGAGTTTGACTAGACCATGATATTCCTGACCCCTCAAAGAAATGTTCATTGTACATTATCTTATGACAGTGAATGAATTCAGAGAGATGCTATTAAGATTATACACATCTGAGTAGTCATGATTCTAACATCATGTGTCAAACAGTATTTTTGAGCAGTGGTTGAAAGCATTTTCTTGGGAGATAATGTTTTATGATCAAATGCTGTTTTAAAATTGTAACGTTATACTTTCTTTCCTACCTTTATCAGGGTGTCTGCAACCCGATTAGTTGCTTAAAAATTATTTCCCTGTGTTCAATCCACATGTCTGCAAAGAAAGAGTTGAAAACAACCAATCAAAGCCCAGAGTTTAGAAATGGCCAACTATCAGGAGGAATATTCCATGGACTATTTTAGATACTAAAATTCTGACAGCTTGCTCTTGTGACAAAGATGTTAACAAGGAAAGAAAATGGCACTAATTTAATCTATTCTTATAGTTCATTCTAAAATGAGACTAGTGTGACACCAAGTTATAATAATAAATACTATAGTAATTTCACAATTCTTCCTACAGGCTGTTCACAGTCCTTTCACATGTAAATTTGCCATCCCTTGCTTCATGACAGTGATTTTAAGTGCCTTAAAGAGTCCTGAATTTTCTTATACTCAATCTCCTAATTATGTTGCAGGAACTTACACAGAATAGTACCATGTCCTGGCATTTGTCTGGTTTATAAGATTTTTCCATTCCATGTGTTCCCCTCTTCTCCTCCCATAGTATTGGGGTTCTGGAACATAGGTTTCACCAGTAATAGTCCATTATTACTCCTATAATAATTAGTACAGGCATAATAAACAAATAATCACTGGGAGTAGTAAAAGATGGAAGTGAAATTTACCAAGAATTAAGTCATTGTGGAATACCCAATATATCTTTATTTTGCAATACAAATTTTCATTTATATAAAGTTTTTTAAAAATAAGAGAACATTTAAAAGATATGTCTACAGATTTTTACTTTGAGAAAACATTTGAAAGAACAATATCATAACTATGAAGAGAAGGTATTTAAGAACCATGCTTCTGGGTATCCCACTTTCCTTCA
Source organism: Eptesicus fuscus (assembly GCF_027574615.1). Lineage (NCBI taxonomy): Eukaryota > Metazoa > Chordata > Mammalia > Chiroptera > Vespertilionidae > Eptesicus > Eptesicus fuscus. Next base: position 89,429,022 of record NC_072477.1, read on the forward strand.
GTGCTTTTGGGCGGCGTCCTGGGCTGGTGCCCTGGTGCAGAGCCCTGGTATTGTTATTGTGTGAAAGAAACTAGAAATGTTATAATTCTTTAAGGAGCTCAAAACCCAGATCAATTAGGAGTTTCCTGTGTGTTAGAGAATGCAATCAGTTGGCACACAGAATACTGAGGTCTACTATTGCTAGATGAATATGAAGATTTTGGTGTCTTTGAAGAGAGAAAAGTCTGGAGAAAGCACTTGCCCCTGACTTAATATATCTTATGACCCCTGAAACGATAGCCCAGAGTAACTATCAGAAAATCCTTCACTTTGAAGAAACTATGAAGTGGTCATCAATCTCATTACATGCTTTTATTTTGAAATATTGTGTCATGCTTGGTAATTCAATGATGAAAGACTGAGGGACACCAAATTCAAGTCTCTACTCTCCAGGAAATGACTTTGTGTGGTTTCCTCCTGTGAACAGAAAATTGTGGCTGAAGGAGAGTTCCAGGTGACAGGCCTTCTTGCCCACCAGGAGTGTGAAGACCAGGCTCTGACTCGGTCAGTAACGTCTGTGTGTGCCTGTTTCATTAACTAAGGGCTGTAGGGATACCACAGCCTCTGAATTCAGCTTAATAGCCTTAATTATGCAGGAAAACCATACTCTGTGTAAATTAGTACACACCAGACATGACATAATTACCAGGGCAGGGTGGACAGGATCTTGTTGGAGTGCTGCTTTAAATAAGTCCTTTCAATGCTGAAAATAGATTTCTTGTATTTGAGAGCTAATGTACTGAATTGTTCTTTCAGAAACCTGGCTCCAATTGCTCTAAAATGCCAGGTAGGTGGAAAATAATAAATTCCGTGTCTTTGGGATAAAAACCACATTTTGTATTATACTGCTGGGCTGCACAATTACTGTAATTTAGGACAGTTGCGATTATTGTATGAGCAAAAGCTTTTTTGTATTATTACTGTTTATTTTAATGCGGGGCCATGGACACATAATGAAAATGGTCTTATATTAAAATTGTTTACCTGCTGTTTGCTGAAAGACGTTGTAAAAATTAGAAATAGGAAAGACCTCCTATGTCATCTAGCCCATCCCAGGCAGGGCAGAGGGAAAGATTATACCCTAAAGCAGCTTTGCTAGGGGAGCCAAAATTACAGGTGGCAGGATGAGATCGTTCGTGTCAATTCAGGAGGAAAAACAGTATTCCGGCAGATGATGAGAAAGGGGGATACCAATTTATTGACTGAGGTTCCACAGTTAGGGTTTTAAGGTCAAAAGAAAATTTTAAAATTCCTCAAATTGGTTATTTAGAGTTTCCATGTTTAACTTATCCAATTATCTGTGTAAGTGTGTAAGCATTGGAACTGGGGCGGAGAATGTTATTTTTTTTCACTCTGGAGATAAAGTGTAACAAAACACTGGATTGATTTAAATGTCACAACCTCTTCCTTCCCTTCTGAATTTCCAGAGGTACAAAGGAGTAAGAAAAGGCAAAGATGAACAGAAAAGCCAAGGAGCAGATGAGACAGAGGAGGCCTCGATAACTCACACCAGAAACGAGCCCTCAGTCATCAAGCGCTGAAGCGACACGGCAGTGACAAAGCTGAATCAGCCCTTGGCACAGTGGTGAGGCCGTCCTGGTTGTCCTTCCCGCGGTTTCTGAGACATTTCTAGCCCTTCCTCCACCCTTTCCCTGCCCTGTCACCCATTCCCCTTTTCCTACCCCAGGAACCCCGAAACCTCCCCTAGTCAGTGAGAATCTTCCCTTGGACCCTTCCCCCAAAAACAAACAAAAAAACCCACCCAGGATGTATTTACCCATCTGTTTTACAAATTCAGTTTCTCTTTTTGGCCCTCTCCTCTTACGTTCTGTGAGACAGACCTCCATTGGAGAAGGGACTATTTAGCAAGTCTGAGTTAAGAATTTCAAGGGCTTTCATACTAGTGAGTGTGGTAGGCAGCTGCTAAATAGCCCCCAGTGACCCCCAAGTTCTGGTGTTCCTGCCTGGGTACCATCCCCTCCCCTTAAATGTGAGCTGGACCTAGTGCCTTGCTTCTATCAGATATGATGAGTAGTCACTTCTGAGATTAGGTTATAAAAAACGGTGGCTTCTTTCTTAAGCTCTCCCTTGCACTCTCTCTGCTTACTCTGAGAGAAGCTGGCTGCCATGTTAGAGCTGCCTATGGGTGGACCATGGAGGCCTTGGCCAACCGCTAGTGAGGAGCTGAGTCCTGCCAATGGCATGAGGAAGTGTGGAAGCACATCGTCCCTCTGCCAAGCCTTCAGAGGTGAGCACATCTAGCTGACACCTTGCCTGTGACTTCATGAAAAGCCCGGGGCCAGAGGCATCCAGCTAAGCCATGCCCAAGTTCCTGACCCATAGTAACTGTGAGATAGATAGTAAATGCTCATGGTCTTAAGCCGCTAAATGTCAGGTAAGCTGTTACACAATGAATAATAAACAACGAATCATCGTTTCAGTTAAAATGATGTTAAATTGGTTAAACCGGTTGACTGATTAGCTAAATTAACTATGTTAAATCAATATTCACCAGGCAGACATATGGTGTATGTGCTTGGCTGAGGAGCAAAGGGGGAAGCTACCGTCTGTGGCATTGTGGCTGAATGTCTCCAAGTCAGAATCCCACCCAGCAGCTCCCCTTCCTTCCTTCCTCTTGCCCCCTCCCAGCCTCAGAGAGCTGTCCCCAGCCGTCCCACAGGCAGGCCGTCGCCCTCATCGGTGTGGCACACTCAGGCCCTGCTGCTCTGGTTCTGCTGGAGAGAGCCCTTCACCTGGAAATGGGATGTGGCAGAAAGGGGGCTGCCCCTTTGTGGGTCAGGAAACAGCAGGTTCTTGGTGGACGTGGTGCTAAACCACTCCTGGACAACCTGCTTCTGTGAGTTCTAAAAGTTGGAACACAGGGTTAGACTGGTGAGTCCTGAAAGTTGGAACACAGGGTTAGACTGGTGATTCCTAAAAGTTGGAACACAGGGTTAGACTGGTGAGTCCTGAAAGTTGGAACACAGGGTTAGACTGGTGATTCCTAAAAGTTGGAACACAGGGCTAATGAGGCTAAATTTGTGATTTTTGACAGCTTATGAACCCAAGTGGTCTTAGCTGTTGTCCTGACCACAGATTATGCCAAGCTAGCCTGGCTTGTAAACGTTATCTATCATTCCAAGGGAATTCCCACATTTAGTTGACTGTGGAACCCTTTTTTAAAGCAGAATCTCATGAGATTAGTGTTCTAAGGAATACACGTTGGTAAACATTGATAAGGTATTTCCTGTTATTGGACATGTAGATTATTGGCAGTTTTTAGCTATTGTAAATAACTCTATTTACATCAGAAATATTATATCAACTTTTTACTCCCACCTTAGTGTGTTTTCCTCAAACTCTAACACTGGAAATTACTATATTAAATATTTGTCAATTTGATAGGTGAAAATTAGATATTTTATAATACATTTCATTTCTTTGATTACTAATGTAGTTAAACATTTATATTTTTCTTTGTGAGTTGCTAATTTTTGTACTTTGTCCATTTTCTATTCATGTGTTGGCTGTCTTCATTATTTTGTGTAAATTTTAACATAATTTCATGTAAATAAAAGTGCTTTGGAGACAAATGGCAGAACAGCTGGTTACAGGAGTGACAAATGACAGGGGTTGGAGGCACATTCTTCTAGATAGCGTGGCCGGAAAGACTGCTCAGAGAGGGGACATTTGTTTGTCTGAAACACCTTTTATTTGCCTTCGTGCGGAACATTGTCCATTTGCCCCTCCAGAGTCATATTCATCCTTCCCATTAAGCTCTTCTCCAGGGGGCGGTCCTGTGTGCACAATATTAAAAATTTCCCTGGCTTCTTCTTGGGCTTAGCAAATGAGCAACCCACCAGGAGATCAGAGGGAGGGAGGAGAGCGAAATTGGGGTATTTATTTCCCTGATCTCCGTGCCCCAGTAGTCACCTTAGGCTGATGAAAATCAGTGCTTCTCTTAAAGCAGCTCTCTCTAAACGACACTGTCTTTCTTGGCTCCAATAACCAATCTCTCCCTTCATCCAGCTCTAGAAATTGTCACGACTGCAACAGCTCCACCCTTGCACTTTGCCTAACTCCAAGCACATCTTTATGAATAGTCTGTTTGCAAATATACCCTTTAAATTATCCTAACTTGAGTGTGCCATCTATTTCCTTTTGGGGCCCGTAATAGAAACTGTTAGTGCCCCACCCAGGTCCCTTGTCTAGGCCAGTGCACCTCTTTGCACTGCTGTGAGTTTGCGCTGCTCATGGCTTACAACTGCACACTTTTCCCGAGAATTGCATTTGGACCTGGGGAGCCACCTTGTCAGAAATGCCTGGGAAGTTAGGCCCCTTTCCCTGAGGGCAGCCTGTAACCAGTGACTGGCTGATAGAAGGAGCAGGATACAAAAGCCTAAGCCTTAGCCAAGGTGACTAGGAAGAAACAACAAAAGGTCGTGAACCATTTTACCAGATACTAGGCAGTAATATGAAGCTGCATTATTTAAAACCATAAGGTGCTTGCCGAGATAGACAAATAGTCAAAAATCAGACCAATGTATATTTGGGAGTTTTATATATGAGAGAGGTAATAATAAAATCAGTCGGAAAAGGATGAACTAGGTAACAAATAATTCTGAAGATATTGGCTATTATATGATAGAAGATAAAATTAGACATCTACACCACATCATTCACAAAAATGCATTCCAGAGGTTAAAGATCTTAATACCAAAAGTGAAGGTCTAAAGCTTTTAACTTAAAAATGGGAGAATGTCTTTATGCCATTAATAGAAGATAATTCTTAAACACAAAAAGCACAAAGCAAGAAAAAACATTGATATATTTTTGCTACATTAAAACAGAAAACTCCTATATGATAAAAGATGAATGAAAATGAAATACAAGTCATAGACAGAGGAAAAGATAGCTTTAACTCATATTACCATTGAAATATTAATGTCTGGAACATATGAAAATGTTTTAGAAATTAAAACTATCAGAAGGAGAAATATTTTCAAAAGATAGAGTCAATTCACAGAAAACAGAAGATAGTTGTCAAATATATGTAAAGATGTCCAAATTCTTTAGCACTTTGAAATGTAAATGAAAACAAAGATTTAACACTTTATATTTAAAATTGTATTAATTTTGATAATGTTAACTGTTGGCGATAATGCAGAGAAATAAGCAAGGCTGGGCGAGGGAAGAAGGGAATAACCGCCCTGGAAAGCCATTTGAAACTACCCCGTGAAGCTGACAAGAGTTCTACTTCTGAGGAGTGCTTCTCAGGGAGAAACTTGTTCAAGGAGGCATGGACAAAGATGCTTATTTCTGAATTGTTTGTTCGTTGTTACAGGGCTAAGAAAACCTAAACGTCAGACAATAAGGGAATTGAAAAATACATTGCAGTGTGGGCCAATAAGAAGCATAGAGTGAAAATGAATGGAATAAATTTGAATATATCAATGTGGATAAATCTTAAAAACATAATCTTGCAGGTAAAAAATGTTGAGTATCAGATACAGTACCAAATATTTAGGAAGTTTACCCAAAGGAAGAATAAAACATATTTGAGTTTGATGACACCTGTTTCAGGAAAGGTACCTCTGGGTAGGTGCGGATGAGGAGAAAGGTGGAAAGTGGGACTGTAGCAGCATTTGTAATGTTTTGTTTCTCTGAAAATAGAAATAATCTAAATGTAGCAACATATTAATAGAGATTCAATCTCAGTAGTGAGTATATTGATACCTGGTACATTTCCTATAATTTTCTATTGGGCATAAATATAATAACATTAGAAGAAAAAAATCACATGTTAAAACTATTATATAGAAAAAATTAAAATGAACAATAATAAACCTTATAAATAGTGCTTAAATTATTTGTCTTAATATGGCTCTAAAGCATCAATTAAAATTTTGTTGGTGGAAAAGTGCTTGATATAAAAAATTAGTAAATACAGTCTGGCTCTTTTAAAAAAAAGTCTAAAGCTGGGACCACTGTCTGGTGCTTTCATACTACAGAACTCTGCATGGGGCCAGGCTGAAGCTAGACTACAGCTGAAATCTGACTCTGTGGTATATCATGTTCTGGATCTATACCATCCAACCTGGTATCCACTGCTAATTATGGTTATTGGACACTTGAAATGTGGCTTGTGCAACTGAGGGATTGCGTTTTTAATTTTATTTAATATTTTAAAATTTTAATTAAACAGCCACATGTGGCAAGTGGCAACGGTATTGGCACAGATCCAGATGATCAGGGATTAGCCAAGTCAGAGACTTGCCCCCAAGTCAGAGACTGTTTTCTGTGTCCTATTATCTTTTGAGATTAATGTTTTTGCTTTCACTTTTGGTTTCTGGGACTAAAACAAAAAATCTTCTCTATTAAACTATCCATTAGAAGTATTTTATTTTTTAAAAAATATATTTTATTGATTTTTTTTACAGAGAGGAAGGGAGAGGCATAGAGAATTAGAAACATCGATTAGAGAGAACCATCGATCAGCTGTCTCCTGCACACCCTCTACTGGGGATGTGCCTGCAACCAAGGTACATGCCCTTGACCGGAATCAAACCTGGGACCCTTCAGTCCGCAGGCCGACGCTCTATCCACTGAGCCAAACTGATTAGGGCTCCATTAGAAATATTTAAAAAATGTATTATATTGCATTGTAGTTAGATAATGTACTATCTATAACATATAAATATAATATTTAATGTAATATTAAAAATATAAAATAATATATATTATATACTTAATATTTAATATAAAAATTATACTACATAAATATATCTATGAAATATAAAATACTAAAAAACTTTTTTTCTAAGAAACACTTTTCCATTAAACTATGCATTACAATTATTTTCAAATACTCACCTGAAAATGTTTATTGTTTTGAAAGAGAGATACCGCTGTGAGAGAAAAACATAGATCAGTTGCTTTTCATATGCGCCCCAACCAGGGATTGAACCCGCAACCTTTTTGGTGCATGGAAACCATGCTTGAACCAAATGAGCCCCGGCTGGGGCTGCATTAAAACATTTTTAAAATGTATTAGCTAGCATTTTTAGCTATACTAGGGATTTTTTCCAAGGTATCTAATTTGCTACACTGCTGAAACAGAAGTTGGAGGTGATATACGTATAAGCAGACACTTGAATGTGGTAAGGAAACAATTAATGCAAAATGAGTTCAAGGGAAAGACCAAAGGCCCTGGTGCAGGAATAGCTTAAAATACTCAAGAACGATCAGTACAGCAAGTGTAAGCAGCAGGAAACAGCAAGGAGGAAGAACAACAGGAGTCAAAGAGGTGGGTCTGAGGTAGGTGCTGTTAGATAGTCTTATATCGCATGGTCAGGATTTGGATCATTCCAATTTTGGTGGGAAACCATAAGTAGTTAGGTTGTGGAATGATATGGTATAATTTACATTTTTAAAGTTTACTCTTTTTTTTTTTCGGTGGAATATAGTTAGCAGGGAGAACAGTTGGGTTTTGAAGTTTTCCAGGTGGGAGAAGAAGACTGCATGGATTATTACCTTGTTTCTGAAACAAATACAAAAGCGCTGAATACCGTGGCATATGGATGTTATTAGCGGGTCTTTATTTTTATTATTATATATTTTTTTTTTTACCAGCATCAGCCTTGCCACAATGCCTCATGTCTACAGCTGCTATGAGGCAGGCCACTTGGAAGATGAATTCATGTAATGGGGGATTTTTAATGCCATAATTTTACTTCTGCAAACTCTGCTTCCATTAATTATTTTCAACATGGTATATTTTAGTAAATTCCACAGTTGGCCTTCTTGGTTAAGGTAATTTCTCTTCTAGTTCCACAAATTACCTGGAATATATTATTGAATTAAATAGAGTATCTGGGTGGAAAGGCTGTTTATAGACAGGGCATCGTTTATTGCACATAAGTGCCATTATTCATCATTATGCTTGTTATAGTACAAAGGATTGATCTACTTTTGACATATTGCCCTTTAAAGTAACTCAATTTTGGCTGCATGTGGAGGGTTAAGAAGTACAGCCCATTTTTCTAATGATGGTGCTGTAGAAGCTAATGGCAGCATAAACCATTCTAGACAACTAAGAACAGCTCAAGTAGTACTTTTAAATACTTTTAGAGGAAAATTTGAAAATCTATCAAGAAGGAAAAATTTAAGTTTACTTTAAATAAAAGAGCTTTCACTTCTTGTTATTGCATCATGGATAGGGGAAAAAGGAAACACCTCAATATGATAGAATTTGTGTTTGTGTGTGTGTGTGTGTGTGTGTGTGTGTGTAGGGTGTGTGTGTAATTTTCCATAGAGAGATCTTGGCCCTCATTATGAGGAATCAGAAGTTGAGTTTGAGTTCAAGTTCTGATGTGACCATTTGTTGAGGGACATTAGGCAAGTCGGTTTGTCTTTTGGGCTTCATGCTCTGATATTCCCCAGTTCTTCAATCTCTGTTCTCTTTAAGATAGAGGTGGTCAGTTCCCACTGGAGAGTTTCTCACGTGTGGATAACTGCTTGACAATTGTGGTGTTTGCCTCTGCAACTGTGATCCTCAGAGGGAATGACCTCAGAATCTTCTCTGTGCTGCTTAGGGTGTGTTATAGGCTTTAATAATAGTTTTTGGTGACGGAGGTAGTGCTGATAATGAAGTTGAAAGTGCATGAACTTGAACATTTGTTGTATTTGAAATCTCTTTTATTAGGAAGCCTTCTGAAAATGTGTAAGAAATACTGCTCCCAGGAGCATAACCTACCCATGATAACCACTGTCTTCTCTCCAATTTTTGTTGGGATAAACTCCTTATAGAACATGTCTCCCTAAAGAAAGGACAGGGGGAGGATTAACTATTAGATATTTAACTTCATTGCTGCTCAACTTTAGTGATTTTAAATTTTTAAATTTTTACTTTAAAAATAGCTTTCTGAGCCCTGGCTGGTTTGGCTCAGTGGATAAGGTGTCGGCCTGCGGACTCGAGGGTCCCGGGTTCAGTTCCGGTCGGGGGCATGTGCCTTGGTTGCGGGCACATGCCCAGTGGGGAGTGTGCAGGAGGCAGCTGGTCGATGTTTCTCTCTCATCAATGTTTCTGGCTCTCTATCCCTCTCCCTTCCTCTCTGCAAAAAATCAGTAAAATATATTTTAAAAAAATAGCTTTCTGAGATTGCTTATCTAGGATTAATAAAAGGGAAGAGCAAGAGATGTGACTATAAGAAGGCATGGGTAAGGGAGAGGCTAATAGTAAGTTTCAGGGTTCAGGTGGGATGGCTGGAAGATGTATGAGAGAGGGGAGGATTTATTCATAATATTTACTCAATAATTATGTTTATAACGCAGATGTTTTGTCATGACACTTATTCATTTATTCATCAAATATGTGTTCAATGATGTTATGCTAGGTGCCAGTGAATAAAATACAAATAGGATATCATCAAATAGTGAAAAGAATTCTTCAGAGGTTTATGGAAGAGATGTAAAACAAAATTCTTTGGGAGTTTAGAGAGAGAAGAATGTTCTTTTGTCATTCCTGAGTAGGCCAGAAAAGTCTCTACGAAAGAGGTCTTGAAGGATAGGTAGAAAAATTTTTTATTTGGCAACAAATACTTAATGAACACCTATTTTGTGCCAGGCTTTCTTTTTTGCTGCTAGGAATGTGGCATTAAATAACAAAGTTCTTGCTCTTAAAGATCCTTCATCTGGAAAGAGGAAAGCAGAAAATTACATATAGTATTTTTTTTCCTTGTAAGTGATACAGAGAAAAATAAAGCAGAATGACAGGAGTTGAAAATAATGGATGGTGCTGTTTTATACAGGGTCTGGACAGGGATGGCTTCATAAAGGTGACATTTCAGCAGAAACATGATGGGAGGAGAGGACCAATGCTCAAGCACAGACCCAGAAGTAGGAGCATGCTTGACATGTTTTAGGTTCACCAAGGAGGCCAGTGTGGCTGGAGCAAAACAAGCAAAAGGGAGATCAATATAATATGAGATATAGACATATCTCGGAACCATATTAGAGAGAGTCTTGTAGCCTACACAAGAACTTTGGATTTTATTCCAAATAATATGGAAAATCAGTGGATGGTTTTGAGTAGAACAATATGATGATTATGCTGCTGGGTAAAGAGTAGATTAAGTATGCATTGGAGAGGGGGCGAATGATGAAAGCAAGGAGACCTTGCAATTTAAAATTGGAGCCCAGGACATTTGCTATTGGATTGGGTGTAAGATGTAAGAAAGAGAAGCATCAAAGATGACTCCAAGGTTTCTGATATGGAGCAGCTGTAAGGTTGACATGTAATCTTACAGGACATGGAGCAATTGATATGGTGGTGAAGGCTGCAGAAGGAGCAGGTGTGGTGGGGGAGGTAAGGGAAGTAATACTTCTGACTTAATATATTGGACTAGAGGCCCGGTGCATGAAAATTCATGCACTGGAGCGGGGGGGGGGGGTCCCTCAGCCTGGCCTGCCCCCTCTCACAGTCCGGGAGCCCTCAGGGGTGGGAGGCAACCCGGTGATCAGGGGAAGGCGATGCCTCCATCACACCTCTGCTGCAGCCACGGCTGGCAGCGCAAGCCTCGGCTGACCCTGGTTACCTGAGCCTCAGGCAGCCCTGGGCGGCTGGACAGCTGCCATCCGAGGCTTGTCTGTGCCTTGGGCTGGCCCTGGGTGGCTGGGGGGCTGAGGGTGGGTCTGGCTTCACCGTGAGCCTGTTGCCTCCCCGGCTGGGCTGAAAGGACTGTGGGACTCCAGTGGCAGGCGCAAGGAGCGGCCAGACCTGCCCTCAGGTCCGGCCACACTGCACGCCTGCCATCACCCCCCCACACCCGGGCGGGGCTTAAAGGACTGGGGGTCTCCGGCAGGGCTGAGGGGACTGGGCACCACCGTCTTGTGGCTATGGGTGCCGCCATCTTTATGATGGAGTGATGGTCAATTTGCATATTCCCTCTTTATTAGATAGGATTTTAGATCTCTGTTTATTAGACATCCAAGTAGAAATGTTGAGATTATTGGCCATTATGAGCCTGGAGTTCAGGAGAGGAATTAGAGCTGAAAAAATGAATTTGAGCAACACATTAAGAGTCCAAAAAGATATATATTTTTTCTGACATTTGTCATTTTTTTCATTATAAATGTCCCTTGCTGCAGTGCTGAGTAAATTTAATATCAATGTATATGAAATAGATACATATATATACCATGTGTGTATAGAATCTATATACAGGGGTAGGCAAAAGTAGCTTTATAGTTGTACATGAAACTGTAATAAAGCTATTGTAATAATCATTACCTGCATGTCTTTTTCCATACAAACAACTGTAAACCTACTTTTGCCCACCCCTGTATATATGGAATCATATATAGTCATGGAATAAATATATATATGGAACCATATGTTTATGAAATAAATATATGTAGAATCATATATATTTAACTAAATATATGGAATAATAGTCCTTAGTTCAAAACATACACACAAATAAATTTCGTATGAACTTTTAAAAAATGAATAGAGCCTGGCTGGCATGGTTCAGTAGTTGAACATTGACCTATGAACCAGAAGGTCGTGGTTCGATTCCTGGTCAGGGCACATGCCTGTGTTGCGGGCTCAATCCTCAGTTGGGGGCATGCAGGAGGCAGCCAATCAATGATTCTCTTTCATCATTGATGTTTCTATCTCTCTCCCTCTCCCTTCCTCTCTGAAATCAATAAAAATATATATTTTAAAAAATTAATAGACTTTATATTTTAGAGTAGTTTTAAGTTCACAGAAAAATTAAGCAAATGGTATAGAGAATTGTCATTTAACCCCTCTTTCCTGCTCACCATTTTTTCTAGTTTTATTAGCATCTTGCATTAATGTGGCATATTGAAATGCATTAATTTTAGAAAGAGGGAAAGGAAGAGAGAGAGAGAGAGAGAGAGAGATCAATCAGTTGCCTCCTATAGATGCCCTGACCCATGATGGACCCCACAACCTAGGTATGTGCCCTGACCAGGAACCAAACCCACAAAATTTGGGGCATGGGACAATTCTCCAACCAATTGAGCCACCTGGCCAAGACTGGTGTTTTTTTTAAAATTTGAATTACTTATATTGTATGTAATTCAATTGTGGGTTGATAATATATTTTCTGGGATTTCTATTCTATTAAATTATACAGGTGTGTATTATGGCTCAGAATGTCATCTGTCTTGGTGAATGTTCCACGTGAGTTTGAGAGGAATGCTTTTCTGCTGTTGAAGTATTTTATAGTGTTTTGGGTTTCTAACATTTTCTTTTGATTCTTTCCTGGAGTTTCCATCTGTCTGCTTACATTACCTATAACTTCTTGCACATTGTCCACTTTCCCATTAGAGCTCTAAGCTTACTAATCATAGTTACTTTAAATTCTTGGTCTGATAATTCTAAAATTCATATCTACATTTGGCTGTGAAGCTTAATTTGTCTCTTTAGGCTGTTTTTTTTTTTGTGTGCCTTTTAACATGACTTACAATCTTTTGCTAACATTAGATATAATGTATTGGGTGATAGGAACTGAAGCAAATTGGCCTTTAGTGTGAGATTTTCCTTTTCTGGCAAGAAGCTCGGCTATGTTTACTGTATGCCATGGCTGTAGGTATCAGAGGCTTCAAGTTCCTCTGCTATCTTTGTTTTTGTCCTCTCTGTTGTATTTGGGTTTTCCTAGATACTTCTTAAATTGCCTGTGCTCTGCAGCTCTCTCAGTTGTAATCTTCTGTTATTATCCTGGAGCTCTGGTAATATGATGGCAAGATATCGTGATATTCTCTTCTCTCTCTAGGCTATTACATACATAGGTGATAGCAAAATATTAAGATAACATATATATTCTATTATAGTATATATACATTACAGTGTATATACTATTATATTGGAACTAGAGGCCCGGTGCATGAAATTTGTGCACGGGGGTGGGGGTGTGGGTGTCCCTCAGCCCAGCCTGCACCCTCTCCAATCTGGGACCACTCAGGCGATGTCTGATCGGGACTGCTGGCTTCTAACCACTCGCCTGCCTGCCTGCCTGATTGCCCTTAACCACTCTGCCTGCCAGCCTGATAGCCCCCTAACCACTCCCCTGCTGGCCTGATCGCCTCCAACTGTCTTCCCCTGTGGGGCTAAGAGGACTGGGGGACTCTGGCTGGATGAGGCAGGGCTGAGGGGACTGGGGGACTGAAGCTGGATGAGGTGGGGCTGAGAGGACTGGGGGACTGAGGCTGGATAAGGCAGGGCTGAGGGGACTGGGTGCTGCCATCTTTGTGAGGGCATGATGGTCAATTAGCATATTCCCTCTTTATTAGATAGGATATTCTATTATATTGGGGTAGTCTATGTAATATTCTATTATTTTATGATTAGATACCCTTTTCAGGTATTCTTTTTTTTTTTCTTTTAATGATAGGGTAGAGTCCCTGGGCTGTGACTTTCAGAAGTGTTTCTTAGACATTTTTCCTTCTCCCTTATGTGAGACTGAAAGACTAGTGGAGGCTGGCATTGGCTACTTGTTCTTCCACAGGTCAGATGAGGCTTTTCTAAAGTAGTTTCCTTTGACAGCTGACCTTTGTTACAAAGAACAGAAATAGAATGCTTTAGGCATATTTCAAAATGGATAATTTCTACCTATGTATATTTCAAAATGATTATTTTTATTTTTCTTTCTTTTAAAAAAAATCTTTATTGTTGAAAGGATTACATATGTCCCCCTCTATCCCCATTGACCCCTTCTGACTGGACCCCGCCCCTGCCCCAGGCCTTCGCCACCCTATTGTCTGTGTCCATGGAAGTTCTTTGGTTGATCTCCCACCCACCCACCTCCGCCTTCCCTCTGGGAGTTCAGTGTGAATTCCCAGAAATTTGTCCATTGCAGTTTACATGTTTCCATGGGTGCTGGGTCCAGATAGTAGCTTCCTCTCCTAGTAAGTGGTGATTCTCTATATTTTCCTGTCTTCACTTTTTGAGGCAGTGGCTGGTTCTATGACCCAAGTTTTCTGATGAATCTAAGAAGAGTTTCTGATTTTCAGTGTGTTCTAATTTCTTCCTGTTGTGAGGACGGGAGTGACAACATCCAAGCTCTTTATATATCAGAGTGGAAACCATATGTCTTCTATGTGGATTTTAGACCTAAATATGAAAAAGAAAAATAATATAACTTCTATAATAATCATGTAGAAATATATCTTCATTACTTGAGGTAGATAATATTCTTAAATAAGTCAAAAAGCACTAACTATAAAGAACAAAGTGGATAAGTTGAACTTCATTAAAATTAAAAAATTCAATAGACATCAGGATAGTGAAAATACAACCAAAGAGTAGAAAAAGGTATTTGCAATACAAAAAAGGATTAATATTCAGTATGTATAAAGAATTCCTACATTAAAGACTTGTATTCAGAATGTGAGAAGAATGCCTAGAAATCAAAAAGAAAAAAACACACCCAATTTTAAAAAATGGCCTACGCAGTGGTCGGCAAACTGCGGCTCACAAGTCACGTGCGGCTTGCGAGCTGCAGTTTGCTGCTCTGTTGACTAATGAGTTTGCCGACCACTGGTAGACTAAATGTTACCATGTAGTTGGAAGCTGTGAGGATTAGGCAATTGTGGCATATTGTGTGCAAAGAGGTAAAGGGTAGAATATGACAGTGGTCGGCAAACTCATTAGTCAACAGAGCGGCAAACCGCAGCTCGCAAGCCGCATGTGGCTCGCGAGCCACAGTTTTCTGACCACTGGTCTAGTCTTGATCATGTATTTCCCAAAGATGACATCCAAATAGCCAGTGAGCCCATGAAAACAACATTAGTCATTAAGGAATCACAAATTAAAACCACAATAAGATAACTCTATACATCCACCAGAACGGCAAATTTAGAAACAAAACAACAAAAACCTACAGTGTTGATAGTGATGTTGAGCAACAGAAATTCTCACATGCTACTAGAAGCTTATTTGCATAACCACTTTGAAACATTGTTTGGCAGTATCTACTAAAACTAACACATGCATTCTTTGACCCTGTAAATCTCCTAGGTATATCCTCAACACGAATACATCTAAATGTGCACCAAAAGACATATACAAAAATGTTTATAGAAGTTATTATTTGTAATAACTGGTAACAGAAACACCCGTATTCTAATAAAGGTAGAATGGATAAATATTTTGTTATATTCTACAATGAAAATGAACAAAGTACTGCTGTAATATTAAGTGGAATAAAACAGCTAAGAAAGAAAACATACTGTATGATTCCATGTATATAAAATTAAAATATCTGCACAAAAAATCAATAATGTTGAATAGTGGTTATCAGAGGTGGAGTGGGAGAGGACCAAAGGAAGGCTTCTAGTGAGCAAATGATCTACTTCTTGATCTGGGTGGTAGTTACACAGATGTGTTTACTTTGTAGAAGTTAACCAAGCTGTTAACTTATGATTTATATGTATATTATACTTCCACTTGAAATTTTAAAAAATAGGCTATGTGATAATATGTAAAGTGTTCTCCAAAATTATACAAACACAGACACTCTGGAAAGATACATGCCAAAATGTTAACAATGTGTACAGAGGAATGGTAGAATTTTTACTTTTGTGGGCTTTCTTGTTGATGCATGTTGCAAATTTACTTCAATGAACCAAATTACTTTTATGATTAGAAAATATCATTAAGTATTACTCAAAATGAAGATTGCTGAAGGATAAGTGCAGGGTAAGTTTGGGAGAGGTATTGGAGAATCAGAGGGCATTAACAATATCCATGTGAGAGGGGAAGAGTGCTTGAACTGAGGTAGTTTGGAGAGTGAGCTGGTACAGTAAGCTGAAATCAGGAGTACAAAAAGAGTAGAAGGTCTGGTTGACTTTCTCTCTCTCTCTCTCTCTCTCTCTCTATCTCTCTCTCTCTCTCTCTCTCTCTCTCTCTGAGTGTGTAGAGGTTCAGTTTGAAACATGTTGGGATTATGTTTCATTGGGACATCCAGGTAGAGATGTATTGCTGTAAACAGTTAAAATTTTTAACTAAAATGTTAAATTTTATCATTTTTATGGCTATCATTTGATACTTTATTCAATATAATTGAATAAAGTGAGTCAGAAAATAGAATAATTTTACCGGTAACATTTCCTTCACTTCCTGGCCTTATGCATTCACAAATGAGTTTTTTGTTTTTTTTTTAATCTATCTATACCAATAAAAGGGTAATATGCTAATTAGACCAGGAGACCTTCCGGACAACCTTTCGGACATCCTTCCAGACAAAGCCGCAGCGGCTGCCTGAGGCTCAGGGAAGCCGGGATGGCAGCTCTGAGCTCAGGAAAGCCACCAATGGTGGCTGCCCAGACTCCCAGGGCTGGCTCGAGGCTCAGGGAAGCTGGGGATGGTGGCTGCCCAGCGGCCTGAGGCTCAGTTAGGGGGCGATCAGGCTGTCAGGGGAGTAGTTAGGGGGCGATCTGGCCAGCAGGGGGGCCATTAGGGGTATCAGGCTGGCAGGCAGAGGCGATTAGGGGCGATCAGGCAGGCAGGTAGGCAAGTGGTTAGGAGCCAGTGGTCCTGGATTGTGAGAGGGATGTCCAATTGCTGGTTTAGAGATTGGACCTAAACCAGCAGTTGGACATCCCCCGAGGGGTCCCGGATTGGAGAGGGTGCAGCCCAGCTGAGGGACACCCCTCCATGCATGAATTTCGTGCACCAGGCCCCTAGTCTATAATAATAAAAGCGTAATATGCTAATTAGACCAGACAGCCAAAGGACCTTCTGGATGTCATTCTGGACATACTTCCAGATGAAGTCATGGTGGCGGGGTCCGAGGCAGAGTAGTTAGGGGCGATCAGGCAGGCAGGCAAGTGGTTAGGGGCAATCAGGAAGGCAGGCAGAGTGGTTAGGGGTGATCAGGCAGGCACACAGGCAAGCGATTAGGAGCCAGTGGTCTCAGATTGCGAGAGGGATGTCCGTCTGCCAGATGATCCCTGCCACAGATATTGGGCCTAAAATGGCAGTCGGACATCCCCTGAGGGGTCCTGGATTGCAAGAGGGTGCAGGCCAGGCTGAGGTGCCCTCCCCCCATGTACAAATTTTGTGCACTGGGCCTCTAGTCCTATAAAACAAAAGCCTAATATGCTAAAAGTATCCGGTCATCCAGTCGTCCATTCAACCAATCAAAGCATAATATGCTAATGATATGCTAATGCTGCTCAACTGCTTGCTATGACATGCACTGACCATCAGGAGGCAGGCGCTGTGACCAGTAGGTTAGCTTGCTCCTGGGGTCTGGCTGATGGGACAGAGCAAGATGGGCCAGACATGCTCTTGAGCCCTCCTGTGGTCCCTCCCTGGCTGGCCAACCTCCCATGTCCCTCCCCAGCCCCGATTGTGCACCAGTGGGGTCCCTGGGCTTGGCCTGCGCCCTCTCACAGTCTGGGCTGAGGGACTCCCCCATCCCAAGTGCATGAATTTCATGCACTGGGCCTCTAGTATATATATAAAAGGCTAATATGCAAAGTGTCCCCCCTGGAGTTTGATCGCTCGCTATGATGTTCGCTGACCACCAGGGGGTGGCACGGAACGAAGGAAGGCCCCGGCCAGCAGCCAGAAGGCCCGGATCGGCCCTGATTGTCGGCCAGGCCTAGGGACCCGACCTGTGCAAGAATTTCATGCACCAGGCCTCCACTAGTAGTATCATATAAGTGAGAAGCAGATGCCTTGATGAGTATCATCCTCTCTACTGGTACTTTATCCTCCTAAGGTGAATTTCTATGGCACAAATTACCCATCAGAAAAAGAAAAGTCACAACTTCTTGCAAGACAATGTCTGAATATAGGAGATGAAGATTAAATGGCTGAGAGCTATAATTGCATCATCATTAAAGATTCTGGAGTTAAAAACAAAGTAATTAGATGACTAAGTATTTTCCTTTTATCAATATACCTAATGTGAATAAAGGGAATTAGATGACTAAGTATTTTCCCTTTATCAATATACCTAATGTGAATTGAGATAGAAGAAAGAATCCTTATTAACAATTTTGAGATTATGCAATAAAAGCTTTTCTGTATCAAGAGAACTTAAATAGATGATGATATACAAACTACTTTAGGTATATAAGTAGCTCCTTTACACCCAACTCTTTCAGGAGTTTGTGCATGTGCATGGCTCTTTAATGCACATATTATTTATGTATACATATATATACATATATACATATATACTGAGTCTTTAAATTACAGTAATTTGCAGTATAAGAGGCAGTTTGAATAAACCATCATCTCTAGATGCCATAGGAATAAAAATATATTAATAATGGAAGAAGTCCAAATTTCAAACCATATACACAGTTGAGTCTGTAAAATCTTATTGCTAGATTTGCTTAATTGAAAATATCTTCCTCTTTTTTCCTCTGTGTCCTACATAATGCCACAAAATAATCCTTAGACTTGGATGCCCGGGTTTTGGCAGTATCTTTCAGGGATTAGTTGTTAGGTTTTTGTTTTTGTTTGTTTGTTGTTTTTTGTGTGTGTGTGTGTTTTTTTTTTTTTAAGAATAGTTTATTGATTTTTAGAGAGAGAGGAAGGGAGAAGAGAGAAACAATGATGTGAGAGAGAAACATCTTTTGGCTGCTTCCTGCACACCCAATACTGGGGGTCGAGCCTGCAACCTGAGCATGTGCCCTAACCAGGAGTCACACCAGCAACCTCTTGGTGCATGAGAAAACACCAACCAACTGAGTCACACCAGCCAGGGCTGGTTGTTAGTTTTGATCTAATTGTTGGTGAAACCAATTTGTATTACCAGACAGTCAATCCATAACAGATCACCTTATACTTTTTTGTTAGGGTGTTATCTGTCCCTGATTTAGGAAAAAAAAAAAAAAAAAAAAAGGAAAATAAAGAAGTTAAGTGATTTCTAAAACGATGCTGTGAATCATTTGGGCTGGTACTAGAAACATCTGCTGTTGATTCAAGACCATGTCAGGTCTCTTCAAAAGAAAAGTTTTTGTTTTTTTTTAATAAATCTTTATTGTTCAGATTATTACAATTGTTTCTCCTTTTTTCCCCCCATATCTCCCCATCACCTGGTTTCCTCACCCCCCCGTTGTCCTTAGCCATAGGTGTATGATTTTTGTCCAGTCTCTTCCCATACCCCCCACACAGACACCCCTTTCCCCCTGAGAATTCTCAATCCACTCCCATTCTATGCCTCTGATTCTATTATGTTCACCAGTTTATTCTGTTCCTCAGATTTTTAATTCACTTGATTTTTAGAATCACTTGTTGATAGATGTTTGTTGTTCATAATTTTTATCTTTACTTTTTTCTTCTTTTTCCTCTTTTTAAAGAATACCTTTCAGCATTTCATATAATACTGGTTTGGTGGTGATGAACTCCTTTAGCTTTTTCTTATCTGTGAAGCTCTTTATCTGCCCTTCAATTCTGAATGATAACTTTGCTGGGTAGAGTAGTCTTGGTTGTAGGTTCTTGCTATTCATCACTTTGAATATTTCTTGCCATTCCCGTCTGGCCTGCATAGTTTCTGTTGAGAAATCAGCTGACAGTCGTATGGGTGCTCCCTTGTAGGTAATTAACTGTTTTTCTCTCGCTGCTTGTAAGATTCTCTCTTTGTCTTTTGCCCTTGGCATTTTAATTATGATGTGTCTTGGTGTGGTCCTCTTTGGATTCCTCTTGTTTGGAGTTCTGTGTGCTTCCTGAACTTGTAAGTCCATTTCTTTCACCAGGTGGGGGAAGTTTTCTGTCATTATTTCTTCAAATAGGTTTTCAGTATCTTGCTCTCTCTCTTCTGGCACCCCAAAAATTCGGATATTGGTACGCTTAAAGCCATCCTGGAGGCTCCTTATGCTATCCTCACACTTTTGGATTCTTCTTTCTTTCCGCCTCCCTGGTTGGGTGTATTTTTCTTCCTCATATTCCAGCTCTTTGGTTTGACTCTTTGGGTGTGGTGGTCTACTCTGTATATTCTTTATTTCAGACAGTGTATGCATAATTTCTGACTGGTCCTTTTCCATTTTTTTAGTATTCTCATTTAGGTCCTTGAAGGTCTCTTCAAGTTCCTCAGCGGTTTTTAGAAGATTCTTGAGTAACCTTATAACTATGGTTCTGAACACTGTGTCGTCCATTAGTTTGCTTTCATCTATCTCTCCTACTTGTGACATACTCCGATGTCTCCACATTTTGGCTGCCTCCCTGTGTTGATGGAGTGGCTTTGTGTGGTCGGTGACCTATAGGGGCCGGTAGTTCAGCATCCCCAATCATCCTAGGTGGTCGCTGTTGGTACTCCCCTTTGTGGGCTGAGTGGAAAGTCTTGGTGAAGTTAAAAGCCCTGATTGCTGTTGGTACACTGGGAGGAATTGACCTCCAGTCCAATTGGTTGTGAGGGCCTGCTTTGTCTATAACGGAAGAATTGCTGTGCTGGAGACACAGTAGGGCTTTGGTGCTCACTGAGTCTGCCTCTTGAATGTGTCCCTTATGAGTGTGGTTGAAATCTGGTGTCGTCCACACCGACAGAAAAGTCACTCTCACTCTCCGACTGGCCGAGAGTCCCTCCCGTAGGCGTCTGGGTCCCCCGCGTGTCCCCAGAAACTGGAGTTCAGAGTGGTTGGGATTGTTGGTATCACTGGCGGGAATTGATCTCCAAGCCAGTTGGCTGTGAGGATCAGCAGTGTCTCCGCTGGGAGAGCTTCTGTGCTCAGCTTGGATGGGGCGGAGTCTCAGGGTGGCGCAGACAAGCTTTGTTTTCCCGTCTGCTCCGCCCTAAGAGGGGCGGTTTCTCCGTGCCCGAATTAATGGCTGCACGCCTCTGAGAGAAGGCAGCTTTTGAGCCTCTCCCGCTGCCTAACAGACCAGTTTCTCCCCAGCTGGGGCTTTGTTTTTCTCCCGAATGAGAAATCCAGTCACTGGGAGGGCTGTGCTCAGCTTGGATGGGGCGGAGTCTCAGGGTGGCGCAGACAAACTTGGTTTCTGTCCCCGCCGCCCTAAGAGGGCTGGTTCCTCCGTGCCCGAATTAATGGCTGCGCGCCTCTGAGATAAGGCCGCTCTCAAGCCTCATCCGCTGCCAAACAGCCCAGTTTCTCCCCGACCGCAGCTGGACCTCAGTGCAGTCGGGCGGCCCTGCTTTTCTCCCAAACAAGAAAGCTAGCCACGCAGCGTCTGCTGACCGCCCTCTCTGCGCGTGCGCCGCAAGCAAGCCTGCAGCGTATTCAGCCGCCCGCCCTTTCCGCGTTCACGGATCTCCGCACCTCCACAGCTCCTGAGGCTCAGCGTCCCCCTCTGTTTTTCTCTAGTTGTAGGATTTCCACTCTGCCAGCTTTCCGGTGGTTCTGGACAGTGTGCGCTCTGTTTTCCAGTTGTAGTTTCAAAATTGTTGTGGTAGTCAACAGTTAGGTGTTCACCTTATGCCGCCATCTTGGTTTTCTCTCAAAAGAAAAGTTTTTAAATTTTCCAAAGTTTTATTAAACTAGAAATGATGGCAGTTTTTTTTTTCTTTTTGAAGAAAAATTTAACAATCTTCAAAATAGCTGTTTAAGCCCTGGCCAATATTGTTCAGTTGTTATAGCATGAGCCCACACACCAAACGGTTTTTGTTTAGATTCCTGATCATGGGCACATACCTGGGTTGCAGGTTTCATCCCTGGACTAGTTGGGGCACATGCAGGAGGCAACTATTCAATGTGTTTCTCTCACACATCAATGTTTCTTTTTCTCCCTCTCTCTCTTGCCCCTTCCCTCCCCGCCTTCCACTCTCTCTAAAAATCAGTGGAAAAAATATCCCCAGGTGAGGATTAACAACAACAATAAAAATAGCTGCCTAGAGAGAACTAAGATGGCGGCACAGGTAAACACCTGTACTTGCTGCCTCTCACAACCACATCAAAATTACAACTAAAATACGTAACAACTATCATTCAGAACTGTGGGAAAGCTGGCTGCGTAGAAGTACTACAACCAGAGAGGTAAAAAAGAAAGCGCATTGAGACTGGTAGAAGGTGCAGAGGCACAGAAGAGGCTGGCACCCAGATGTGCTGCCTTTTTGAATCCGGAGAGAGATACAAGCTCCCGCTTGCTCTGAACTCCAGTTCCAGAGGGGACTCAGACACATATGGGGAGAAACTAGACAGGCATTGGGGAAGGAATGCGAGGGCAGCTTTCTTTCAGATGGAGGTGCTTGAAGTGGTCATTGAACCTCTCCAGTGCAGGGCTGACTGGCAGCCTTTGCTGTTTGCTCTGCCCTGGTGATTCCCTGAGACTCCTCCCCACCTAATTTACAACCCTACCCAAGCTGTGCACAGCAGCTTTTGCATATGAATGGCCTGTCCTTTCTTAGCCTAAAACCTGACAAACAGGAAAAGCTGGATCAGGGAACCCCAAAACTACCAAAAGAAGGCCCTAAGCCTGCAGCAGAAAACTGCTTTGATTAACAGCTGGTCCTCCTCTGGGCACTTCCAAACCCCATACAAAGAGGAGGAATCTGCAGATCTCTCTGTAGCGCCTGCTGGGTGGCCCCAGGCAGTGACTGACTTTACACCTCTTTAAAGATCCAAGAGCCAGTGTACCCAGTGGTCAGTATGAGACAAACTAGATTACAACTCTTCACATCAATAAGTGACACACTCAGGAGGAAGACTCAGTGAGCACCAAAGCCCCACTAGAGCAAGTCCTGCCCCTTAAGGATGTCTCCTGCACAGCATCTCTCCCACTGTAGCCATAGATGGTCCTCACAGCCAATTGGCCTCGAGGTCAATTCCTCCCAGGGATACCAACAGCAATAAAGGCTTAAGTACAACAAGACTGTGCACACAGCCCACAAAGGAGTGCACCAAGAGTGATCACCTCAGGTGATTGGGGAGGCTGAGCCACTGGGTCCTATAGGACACCTACCACACAAGGCCACTCTATCAACTCAAGGAGACTTAGCAGCTACCAATACATAGAAGAAAAAAAAAAACACACAGGGAAGCAGCCAAAATGTGGAGACAAAGAAACATGTCACAAATTAAAGAAATGGAAGAAAGCAAAATACTGGATATAGAGTTCAAAACCACAGTTATAAGGTTACTCAAGAATCTTCTAGAAACCTCCGAGGAATTTAGTGAGAATGCAAAAAAAAATAGAAAAGGACCAGTCAGAAATTAAGCATATACTTACTGAAATAAAGAATAATATACAGAGATTCAACAGTAGACTAGAGGATCCCAGGAATCAAGTCAAAGATTTGAAATATGAGGAAGCAAAAAACACCCAACTGGAAGAGCAAAAAGAAAAAGGAATCCAAAACTATGAAGATAGTGTAAGGAGCTTCTGGGACAATTTCAAGCTTATCAATATCCGAATTACAGGGGTGCCAGAAGAAGAGAGAGAGCAAGATATTGAAAACCTATTTGAAGAAATAATGACAGAAAACTTCCCCTATCTGGTGAAAGAAATAGACTTACAAGTCCAGGAAGCGCAGAGAATCCCAAACAAGAGGAATCCAAAGAGGACCACAACAAGACACATCATAATTAAAATGCCAAGGGCAAAAGACAAAAAGAGAATCTTAAAAACAGCAAGAGAAAAACAGTTAGTTACATATAAGGGAGTACCCATACAACTGTCAGCTGATTTCTCAACAGAAACTATGCATGCCAGAAGGGAGTGGCAAGAAATATTCAAAGTGTTGAATAGCAAGAACCTACAACCAAGATTACTCTACCCAGCAAAGCTATCATTTAGAATTGAAGGTCAGATAAAGAGCTTCAGCCGAAACCGGTTTGGCTCGGTGGATAGAGCATCGGTCTGCGGACTGAAGGGTCCCGGGTTCGATTCCGGTCAAGGGCATGTACCTTGGTTGCGGGCACATCCCTGGTGGGGGGTGTGCAGGAGGCAGCTGGTCGATGTTTCTCTCTCATCGATGTTTCTAGCTTTCTATCCCTCTCCTTTCCTCTCTGTAAAAAATCAATAAAATATATTTTTTTAAAAAAAAGAGCTTCAGAGACAAGAAAAAGCTAAAAAAGTTCATCACCACCAAATCAGTATTATATGAAATGCTGAAGGGTATTCTTTAAGAAAAGGAAGAAGTAGAAAAGGTAAAGATAAAAAAATTATGAACAACAAAGTGACAACAAATACATATCTATCAACAAGTGAACCTAAAAATCAAATGAATAAAAAATATGATGAACAGAATAAACTGGTGAATGTAATAGAATCAGGGGCATGGAAAGAAAGCGGTCTGACAATTCTCAGGGAGAAGAGGGTGTTGGGGGTTCGGGAACAGATTGGACAAAGATCTTACACCTATGGACGAGGACAGTGGCGGGGCGTTGAGGGCCTGGGTGGGGTGGGAACCGGGTGGAGGGGAGCTATGGGGGGAAAAAGAGGAACATCTGTAATAATTTGAACAATAAAGATTTAAAAATAATAATAAAAAGTAGCTGCCTAAGAATTAAAAAAATGAAGTAAGTTTAAAACCTAAAGCAAAAATGCTTGACAAAGGTTTTATTGTATAAATTAAGTGAAATATAAAATAAAAATAAGTAGAAAAAAATTAAAAGGAGATACAAAAATATGTCACTTGCCCCCACATATTTCCTCCTGTTCTGCTATGTTGCAATTTTCACTTTTTTAAAAAAAAATTGTTTAAAGTATTACATATGTCTCCATTTTCCCCCATCAACCACTCCCCGGTCACTCTCACCCCCCAGGACAAGACCCCACCACCCCAGTGTCCCTGTCCATTGGTTATGCTAATCTGCATGCATACAAGTCCTTTGTTTGATCTCTTACCCTCCCCCCACCTACCCTCTGAGGTTTGCTGGTCTGTTTTGTGTTTCTCTGTCTCTGGATCTATTTTTGTCCACCAGTTTATGTTGTTCATTATATTCCACAAATGAGTGATATCATGTGATATTTATCTTTCTCTGACTGGCTTATTTCACTTAGCATAATGCTCTCCATGTCCAACCATGCTATTGCAAATTGTAAAAGTTCTTTCTTTTTTATAGCAGCATAGTATTACATTCTGTAGATGTACTATAGTTTTTTAATCCACTCATGTGCTGATGGGCACTTAGGATGTTTCCAAATCTTAGCTATTGTAAATTGTGTTGCTATGAACATAGGGGTGCATATATCCTTTCTGATAGGTGTTTCTGATTTCTTGGGATATATTCCTAGAATTGGGATTACTGGGTCAAATGGGAGTTCCATTTTTAACTTTTTGAGGAAACTCCATACTGTTCTCCACAGTGGCTGCACCAGTCTGCATTCCCACCAGCAGTGCACGAGGGTTCCTTTTTCTCTGCATCCTCGGCCAGCACTTGTCATTTGCTGATTTTTTGATGGTAGCCATTCTGACAGGTGTAAGATGGTACCTCATTGTTGTTTTGATTTGCATTTCTCAGATGATTAGTGACTTTGAGCATGTTTTCATATGTCTCTTGGCCTTCTGTATGTCCACTTTCGAAAAGTGTCTATTTAGGTCCTTTGCCCATTTTTTTTGCTTTTAAAAAAATGTATTTAATAAATTGATTGGGGAGACATTGGTCAAAATGAACATATAGGTTTCAGGTGTGGGTTTCTATGTTACAAGATCTGTATATTGTACTTTGTACCCATGACCCAAAGTCAAATCTCCTGTCACCTTATATTAGGAGCCTCTTCTCACCCCACCCCTTTTCCTCTGGCAATCACCACACTGCTGTTTGTGTTCACATTTCAGTTTTATATCCCACATATGAGTGAAATCATATAGTTCTTAGCTTTTTCTGACTGACTTATTTCACTTAGCATAATGTTCTCAAGGTCCATCCATGTTGTTGCAAATGGCGCTATTTCATCCTTTCTTATGGCTGAGTAGTAGTCCATTTTGTATATGTACCATGTCTTCTTTATCCAGTTCTCTATCGTGGGACATTTTGGTTGTTTTGTTTTTACCACCAAAACACAAAAGCAATACACTTAAATGTAAATTTAAAGTGTAGTCTGTAGAGAAAGAGAAAGTCTGCTGGCGGTTTGAAATAAGGTTCCTTTGCTCACTCAAGTTTTTGGCCATGGGGGTATAAGCAGAGATTAGCCCCTAGCCTATCTAGAGTACTTAGTTGCAGCCCTCTTTCCTACAGTCTCTCCACTTGGAAACTCTGAGCCTGCTTCCTTCCTTCCTTCCTTCCTTCCTTCCTTCCTTCCTTCCTTCCTTCCTTCCTTCCTTCCTTCCTTTTCCTTTCTCTTTCTTTCTTTCTTTCTTTCTTTCTTTCTTTCTTTCTTTCTTTCTTTCTTTCTTTCTTTCTTTCTTTTCCTTCCTTCCTTCCTTCCTTCCTTCCTTCCTTCCTTCCTTCCTTCCTTCCTTCCTTTCTTTCTTTCTTTCTTTCTTTCTTTTTTCTTTCTTTCATTGTCTAAAGTTTTACATATGTCTTCTTTTCCCCCAATTGACCCCCCCAGCCATTCCAACCCCAGGCAAGCCCTCACCGCCCCAGTGTCTGTATCCATAGGTTATGCTGATATGCATGCATACAAGTCCTTTGTTTGTTCTCTAACCCCACTCCCCTACCATTTGTCTCTGGATCTATTCTTGTTCATCAAATTACGTTGATCATTATATTCCATAAATGAGTGAGATCATGTGATATTTATCTTTCTCCGACTGGCTTATTTCGCTTAGCATAATGCTCTCCAGTTCCATCCATGCTGTTGCAAATGGTAAAAGTTCCTTCTTCTTTATAGCAGCACTAGAGGCCCAGTGCATGATTAAATCATGCACGTGTAGGGTCCCCTAGGCCTAACCTGCCATCCAGGCCATATCCACTGCCCCGCAAAGCCTAGCATGCTCCGCGGACACTGCTAACAGCCTGCTCCCCGCTTTTGATGGCAGGGGGTCCACTGGTGCTGGAGCGGACACACAGCTCCCTGCTTTCGATTGCGGGGGAGCTAGCTGTCTGTCCACTGGTGCACCAGGCCTTTCGAAAGCCTCCACTGTGCCAGAGGCTTTCGAAAGACCTGGTGCCTGAGTGGACAGGCACCCAGCTTCCCCGCTTTTGATGGTCTGCAGCAGGACGTGGGCTCGCTGCCCCAGAGGCCCCTTCTGTGCCGCAGCACAGCCATGGCGCAGACGCTGAGCTTGTGCCGCCGCTGGCGACGCGAGCTCAGCGTCCCCCTGGCCCAATCGGCCACCCCGGCCACCCCGAGTCCTGCCCCCTGCGCCTCCTGCTGGCCCAATCGTGGGCGTAGCAGAGTGATGGTAATTTACATATTACCCTTTTATTATGTAGGATAGTATTCCATTGTGTAGATGTACCACAGTTTTTAAATCCACTCATCTGCTGATGGGCACTTAAGCTGTTTCCAAATCTTAGCTATTGTAAATTGTGCTGCTATGAACATAGGGGTACATATATCTTTTCTGATTGGTGTTTCAAATGGAGTTCCATTTTTAATTTTTTGAGGAAACTCCATACTGTTTTCCACGCTGGCTGCACCAGCCTGCATTCCCACCAACAGTGTATGAGGGTTCCTTTTTTTCTACATCCTCACCAGCACTTGTCATTTGTTGATTTGTTTATGATAGCCATTCTGACAGGTGTGAAATGGTATCTCATTGTTGTTTTGATTTGCATCTCTCAGATGTTTAGTGACTTTGAGCATGTTTTTATATGTCTCTGGGCCTTCTGTATGTCCTCTTTCGAAAAGTGTCTATTTAGATCCTTTGCCCATTTTTTTTATTGGGTTGTTTGCCTTCCTTTTGTTAAGTTGTATGAGTTCCCTGTAAATTTTGGAGATTAAACCCTTATCGTATGTAACATTGGAAAATATGTTCTCCCCTGCAGTGGGCTTTCTTGTTGTTTTGTTGATGGTTTCTTTTGCTGTGCAGAAGCTTTTTATTTTGATGTAGTCCCATTTGTTTATTTTCTCCTCAGTTTCCATTGCCCTACAAACTGTATTGGTAAAGATATTTCTACAACATATGTCTGATATTTTTCTGCCTATGGATTCTTCTAACATTTTTATGGTTTCCTGTCTTACGTTTAAGTCCTTTATCCATTTTGAATTTATGTTTGTGTTTGTTGTAAGTTGGTGGTCTAGTTTCATTTTTTGTGTGCATGTATCTGTCCAATTTTCCCAACACCATTTATTGAAGAGACTGTCTTGACTCTGTTGTATGCTCTTGCCTCTTTTGTCAAATATTAATTGAGCATAATGGCTTGTGTCGATTTCTGGGCTCTCTGTTCTGTTCCATTGGTCTATATGTCTGTTCTTGTGCCAGTACCAGGCAGTTTTGAGAACAGTGGCTTTGTAATATAGCTTGATATCTGGTGTTGTGATCCCTCTAACTTTGTTCTTCTTTCTCAGGATTGCTGTGGCTATTCGGGGCCTTTTTTTATTCCAGGTGAATTTTTGAAGCATTTGTTCCATGCAGGAAACCATCCATTGTCAACATTATCATGAGAGTGCATCAAGGAACTCAGAAGGCTGATGAACCTTGAGCTTTAGCAGGCTAAACGCTATGCACAGATTGTTCTGTGTTGCCTCGAAGCAATTTCCTGACCTATAGTCTCAAAGTAAATATTTACTGATCCTTTACTGACTTTTGAGATAATCTGTCTGCTACCTGTTTGCCTGAGGGCAAGTTGTGTATAAAAAACTTAATAAAAGCTAACAGGTCCAAGGCTTCATGGAGCTTCTCCTCTAGAGGGAAGTTTCCGCCTGGCCCCCAGGCCTTCTAAATTCATATTTCTTGTCTAGTGTTTTCATTTGTGTGTGGCCCCTTCTTCAGATCCTGAATTCTTGCTGCAAATGGATGCGGCAGTTCTAGGTCTGTGAAATATGCTGTTGGTATTTTAATGGGCATTGCATTGAGTCTATAAATTTCTTTGGATAGTATGGACATTTTAATGATATTGATTCTACCAATCCATGAACACGGTATATTCTTCCATTTGTTTATGTCTTCCTCTATCTCTTTTTTCAATGTCCTGTAGTTTTCTGAGTACAGGTCTTTTAATTCCTTAGTTAAGTTTATTGCTAGGTATCTTATTTTTTTTTCATGCAATGGTAAATGGGATTTTTTTTTTTTTTTTTTTTTTTTAGTTTCTCTTTCTGTGAGTTCATTATTGGTGTATAAAAAAGCCATAGATTTCTGGATGTTAATTTTGTATTCTGCTACAATGCTGAATTCATTTATTAAGTCTAGTAGTTTTTTTGATGGACTCTTTAAGGTTTTCTATATACAATATCATGTCATCTGCGAATAATGACAGTTTTACTTCTTCTTTCCCAATTTGGATGCCTTTTATTTCTTCTTCTTGTCTGATCGCTATGGCTAGCACTACCAGTATTATGTTGAACAGGAGTGGTGAAAGTGGGAAGTGGTGAAAGTGGGCATCCCTGTTTTGTTCCTGTTCTTATGGGAAATGGATTTAGTTTTTGCCCATTGAGTGTGATGTTGACTGTAGGTTTGTCATATAAGGCTTTTATTATGTTGAGGTATGATCCCTCTATTCCCACTTTGCTGAGAGTTTTTATCAAGAAAGGGTGTTGATTTTGTCAAATGCTTTTTCTGCATCTATTGTTATGATTATGTGATTTTTGTCTCTCAATTAGTTTATATTTTATATCACATTTATTGATTTGTGGATATTGTACCAGCCTTGCATCCCCAGAAAAATCCCACTTGGTCATGGTGTATGATCTTTCTAATGTAATTCTGGATCCAATTTGCTAGAATTTTGTTGAGAATTTTAGTATCTATGTTCATCAGGGATACTGACCTGTAAATCTATTTCTTTGTAGTGTCTTTATCTGGTTTTAGAATTAGGGTAATGCTGGTTTCATAGAAAGAGCTTGGAAGTGTGCCTTCCTCTTGAATTTTTTGGAATAGACTGAGGAGGATAGGTTTTAGTTCTTCTTTGAATGTTTGGTAAAACTCCCCTGTAAAGCCATCCAGACCAGGGCTTTTGTTTGCTGGAAGATTTTTTGATTATCACTTCAATTTCATCGGTAGTTATCAGCCTATTCAGATTTTTTTTATTCTTCATGATTGAGTTTTGGAAGTTTGTATTTTTCTAACAATATGTCCATTTCATCTAGGTTGGCCAGTTTTTGGAGTAGTTGTTCATGGTATTTTTCTACAATCCTTTGTATTTCTATGGGGTCTGTTGTTACTTCACTTTTTTCATTTCTGATTTTGTTTATTTGGGTCCTCTCTCTTTGTGTCTTGGTGAGCCTGGTTCATCAATCTTGTTTATCCTTTCAAAGAACCAGCTCTTGGTTTTATTGATCTTCTATATTTTATTTTTATTTTTGGTCTCTATGTTGTTTATCTCCACTCTGATCTTTATTATTTCCTTCCTTCTGCTTACACTGGGCTTTTTTTGTTGCTCTCTTTCTAATTCTTTAAGTTGTAGGGTTAGATAATGTATTATCATTTTTTCTTGTTTGTTGTGTGTGTTTTTTTGTTTTTTTTTTTGAGGTAGGCCTATAGAGCTATGAACTTCCCTCTCAGGACTGCTTTCACTGTCTGTGTCCTATAGATTTTGGATTGTTGTGTTTTCATTGTCATTTGTTGCCATGATATTTTTTATTTCTTCCTTGATCTCTCTGGTAACCCAGTCATTGTTTAATAGCATGCTGTTTAGTCTCCATGTGTTTGATTTCTTTGGATTGTTTTTACTGTAGTTGATTTCCAGTTTTATGCCACTGTGATCTGAGAAGATGCTTGATATGATTTCTATCTTCTTGAATTTGAAGAGACTTTGCCCATGTCCCAACATATGGTCTATCTTTGAAAATGACCCATGTGCACTTGAGAAGAATGTATATTCTGTGGCTTTGGGGTGAAACGTTCTGAAGATGTCAATTAATTCCATCTGATCTAGTGAGTCATTTAGGATTGATGTTTCTTTGCTGATTTTTTGTTTAGAGGATTTGTCCAATGGTGATAGTGGGGTATTAAAGTCTCCTACTATGATTGTATTGCTGTTAATCTCTCCCTTGATATCCTCCAGGAGTTTTTTTATGTATTTGGGTGATCCTGTATTGGGTGCGTATATGTTTACCAGAGTTATTTCTTCTTGTTGGATTGCTCCCTTTAGTATTATAAAGTGGCCTTCCTTGTCTCTTGTTTTGTCCTTCACTTTGAGATCTAATTTGTCAAATATAAGTATTGCTACCCCAGCTTTTTTATCATTTCCATTTGCCTGGAAAACCTTTTTCCATCCCTTCACCCTCAGTCTGTGTGTGTCTTTTTTTCTGAGGTTGGTTTCTTGTAGACAGCAGATATATGGGTCTTGTTTTCTTATCCAATCCGGTACCCTATGTCTTTTGATTGGGGCATTTAATCCATTTACATTTAAAGTTATTATTGATAGGTACTTATTTGTCGCCATTTTTATTCTTTACCCCTGTATTCCTTCTTCACTTCCTATTTCTTTTTTTTTACAGCAGACCCTTTAGCATTTCTTGCATTGCTGGTTTGGTGGTGATAAATTCCCTTAGTCCTTTTTTGTCTGTGAAGCTCCTGATTTTCCCCTTCAATTTTGATTGATAGCCTTGCTGGGTACAGTATTCTTGGATTAAGACCCTTCCTTTGCATGACTTTGTATATTTCATTCCATTCCCTTCTGGCCTGATGAGTTTCTGTTGAGAAATCAGTTGCTAGTCTGATGGGGGTTCCTTTGTATGTACTTTCTGTCTCTCTCTGGCCGCTTTTAAGATTCTTACTTTGTCATTGGTGTTTGCCAATTTAATTATAATGTGCCTTGGCGTCAGTCTTTTGGGGTTCATTTTGCTTGGGACTCTGTGAGCTTCTTGGATTTGTGTGGGTTTTTTCTTCCCTATATCAAGTAAGTTTTCTGTCATTATTTCTTCAAACAGGTTTTCTATTCCTTACTCAGTTTCCTTTCCTTCTGAAACCCCTATTATGTGGATGTTGTTTTGTTTCGTGTTGTCCCAAAGTTCCCTTAGGCTCTCCTACTGCTTTTTAAATTTTTTTTTCTAGAAGCTGCTCTACTTGGGTATTTTTTTCCATCTTGTCTTCTAGCTCGCTGATGCAGTCCTCTGCTTCTTCTAGTCTACTCTTGATGCTTTCTATTGAGTTCTTTACAGCAGCGATGTCAGTTTTCATTTCTTCTTGGTTCTTCTTCATTTCCTCTTGGTTCTTACTCATATTGTCGAATTTGTCTTCCATTCTTTTCAGCCACCTTATGACCATTTCTCTGAATTCTTTCTCTGTTAGGTTGCTTGCCTCTATTTCGTTTACTTCCTTTTCTGGTGATGCCTACTTTTCTTTCATATGCGGGCTATTTCTTTGTCTCCCCATGGTCTCTCTTCTCTGGATGTCTGGTTATGTAGTTCTCTCTCTCCTTATTCCAGGCGAAACCTGACCTTTCCGTGGTGGAGTGAAGAGATCCTTTGAATTTGCATGTTTGCGCCACTTGGGGACCGGTGTTCTGGGGCTCCCAGCTGTTTGGTGGTTGCTGCAGTTGTGGATTTTCAGGCTTCCCTGGGCCCTGATTTTAGAGGGATTCTGTCCATACTTAGGCTTTTGACTAAAAACAGCAAAGTTTAACATTCTATTGTGACTGTTTAATGATAGAAGGGAGATTTAGCACTGTATTCAAGGTCAAGAAATATTTCTTTAAAAAATATATGGATATGAACCTTGTTTTGGCAAGCTCATTAACATAAAATGATATATTTATTATTTGTCAGTGTATTTCTAATCAATTGCCATCTAATGCAACAATAATTCAGGTGCCAAGATGTAGAGGGTGTCTGGAAGAGCACCTGAGTCCAGCGGCATCAGCAAAGCCATGTCCTGGAAACATACCTTGCCAAAAGGCAAGAATTTTGTCAGTCCTGACCTATAGCTCAGGTGCAAGGTGGTGGGTGTAATTATCTAAGTTCAGCCAGGGGCCAGGGGCAGATGCAATTATCAGGGTCCAGTCAGGTCTGACGATTCTGAGAAGCCACAAGAATGAAGAATTGCAGCTTGATCTTTAAGCATGATTTCACATAATTTCTTTTGTCTTAAACTCTAGTAAAACTTCCTAGTATCTTGCTGTATATAATAAACATGCTGCACTAGCTCTGGGTTACTGTCTCTCCATCTGAGAACAGTGTTCCACCTGGTCCCAGCTTTACCCACTGTCTCTGTGTCTGTCTCTTTCTTTTTCTCAATCCTTAGTCGCCCCTACTCAGGACTCATTTGCTCTCTAGCCATGCTGGTCATGGCTGGAGAACCCCTATACCATGATGAAGTATTGTTTAAATTGTAAAACCAAACCTATAGTCAGACATGCCCTTAATAATGCAAATGTATTTGTGAATAGCTAGGAAGACAAATTTATTTATAAAAACAGATAGTGTCAGGAGAAGGTTAAAATATATATGCACCACATAGATGAAATAATTGTAATCAGGATGGTGGAATTACCACAATTGGAGAATTTCACTGAATAGCTGAATTTCATGTATAAAACAATCAAATTTTCTGCCTCATTCAGTCTCACCAGTATTCATTTTTTTTGATATCCTGATTAATTTAAACCATGGTTAATTTAACACTGTAATATTTGGGATACTATAGACAGGAACACTCTACTATGGACAATTTCCACTTGTAGTTTTAAGATTTAGAGGCTATGTAAGATAGAATGAGGCAGGCAAGATAAATTATGTATTTTACTAAATGTCTGTCATGGAAGTAGAGGTTTTATTTGTGAAGGTGTAAAGAAAGGGGCTATAAAATGTTAAGGTTAAAACATTTGTTTGAAAAGAGGAATATACACTGAGTGGCCAGATTATTATGATCTCTGAACGCATAATAATCTGGCCACTCAGTATATATATATTAGAGGCCTGGTGCATGAATTTGTGCATGGGTGGGGTCCTGGCCAGCCTGGCCAGGGGGAGGGGACATGGGCGGTTGGCCGGCCTGCCTGCTGGTCGAACTCCTGGTCGAGGGGACAATTTGCATATTAGCCTTTTTTTTATATATGATATACACTGAGTGGCCAGATTATTATGCATTCAGAGATCATAATAATCTGGCCACTCAGTGTAAATAGTTATGAATGAATTTCAGTGTTCATTGGCAGAATAGATTTCAGAGTTTCAAAGTAGCAATCCTGAACTAGGCTTGCATTTGTGTGGTATTTTCTTACAAAGGAAATTTGCCTGTTCAAATGCATTTTAAAAACTGGCCATTCTTTTCATTATGATAAATTAGAAATTTTTGTAGTAAAACTGTTAAAATGAATTAAAATTAGAAGTGGTTTTATCAAACAACTATGTATATTTAGACATTATTTATTGATTCTCAATTTTCAGATCTAGACAGATA